>NC_138500.1:32048219-32686635 GCF_964252035.2 Podarcis erhardii | reverse complement strand
GTTTGTTTCCTTTTTCTTAAAGCCGCTAAGCCGTTAATAGCCACTAAGCTGCTAATAGCCGTGCTTCGCAAGACAAAAAAACCGCAAGACGAAGAGACTCGCAGAACGGATTAATTTCATCTTGCGAGGCACCACTGTATAATGCAAACCGGAAACTCACCATCACAGTTTGTTTGAGATGGAGGGGTGGCACAAAACAATGAGATGGGGAATTAAGTTTTCTGTCATTTTAAAATCCATCTTGCAGATTGTTTTAGCACTTTTCCATTTGTCTGCTATCATGGCTGTGAAATAGCAACTGTATCCGGTATATTCAAAGCAATGTATCCATGTTCATTCATTTATCTGTATATAATATACATACCCACAGAGTTAACTATGTTCTGTCACAATGATTCCTTCTGTTTCAGGCACAGGATGTGTATAGTGGTCAAATTATCACTGGCTTGAAGGCTGCCGATAACTTCACAGTGGTCATTAACCCCTCTGGAGTAGTCATGTGGTTTGTCTACCCAACTACATACCTCGGCCAGCCGTCCAGCTTTGTGAAGCAGCTGCCTGAAGCCAGGAAGTTCCATCCTTCTGCCATGTGATGCCAAAAGGCCAATCGCTAGCTGCTACGATTTCTCAGCGAGTCAGGCCAGGTGCGAAAGTGTTTCACCTTGTATTGCTGATGGCACCTCCAAGTGGGGTAGGTAGGTGGGGCCAGAAGGGGGATTTTACACATGCAGTGTAAGAACTGAGACAATGCACCATCTACCTCCAAGGTGCTACTGCCCGATTCTATAGATCCACTTGGAAGTTAAGTCTCTACTTGCATCACAGAGTTGCAGCCTTAATGGTAGCCAAATGCTTTGACATCATTGGAAATTTAAGTTTAGCTCATCTTAAAACAGTATATGGAAATTTAAGATATTCATATGTCAGTGAAAACTAACTTGCCTGGGATTTTCCAAAATTGGTCTGAAAAAAATCTGATTAAGCTTCAAATTAACCATTTTCTTCTTTCTTTTCTCCTCCATGCTGCAAGTATTTTACCTGTTGTAGTATCCGAGGCAGTTAGGTTTCATAGTGCAGCACATGGAGAGACACCCAAACACTCTTATCTGCATCCAAGACTTACTAGAATCCACAACAGCAATTCACATCTTTGAATGTATAGTTGTAGACACCACTCTTATGATCCTTTCTGCATGCTGAGAGTACCAATTGTGAAAGCTAGCATTTCAGGTCACAGGGATCTAGTTAGTCTTTTCCTTGACATGCTAGCATATCAGCAAGGCAACTTATGGAAACAGTCAAAATAGGCTTGCATGCATTCAGGAAGGATGTATCACGTTGCTGAACATAGTTTTGGGTTTTAGGAATATCAGTTCCCTTCTATTTCAGACAACAGGTCCATGTGGTTCAACTTCCTGGAAGCAAAGGCAGCACACCTCTTCTGTCCCCCCCCCCACCTGTTATTCAAAGGCTGTATTGTCTTGGGCTAAAGGCAACCTCACCTATTACAAAACTGTTATGGGAAACATGTGTATATATGGATTAACATTAATTGTACACACAGATGTTCATGCAAGTCTTTTATGACTTTAAATCAGGGTTTTTTAAAAAAATCAAGCAATATATAAATTTTGTGAAATAAAATAAAGACAGCCTCTGTTTTAACTTTTTAGGCTAAAATGAACTATAACATTTTTTAAAGTTTTCATTTCATTTACTTTGTGAGCCGCCCAATTTTTTTTCTTAAGGGGTGGTTATTTATTCAATACGTTTATATAAAGTAAAAACGGTGGAAGTGTAACAGTGGGAAACTTCAGTTGTACAGAGGCAGAACTGGAGCTGAAGGAGCCTTTGGGATTGGTAAAACTGCTATAAAATACACCCGAGAAATTAGGAATCCAAGAAGGGCAACCTTATCCAAAAGAGGCAGTAACTTTGGGTGATAGATTTCAGGACGGCCGCTATCTTCCCATTGTCATCTGTGGAGGGGACGGGAAATATGCAAAATAAGTAGATTTAACACTATAATCTGATTTAAGAGCATTTCCCCAACATGCTATTTTAAAAAAGCTGGGAGTGGCATGCTAATCAAAGTAAGGCACAGGAGCGGATTCCACATGCAAGCTATTATCTTTGCAGCAGTTTGTTAGAATCCACTTAGTCAGACATACAGTGGTACCTCAGGTTACATACGCTTCAGGTTACATACGCTTCAGGTTACAGACTCCGCTAACCCAGAAATAGTGCTTCAGGCTAAGAACTTTGCTTCAGGATGAGAACAGAAATCGTGCTCCGGTGGTGCAGCAGCAGCAGGAGGCCCCATTAGCTAAAGTGGTGCTTCAGGTTAAGAACAGACCTCCGGAACGAATTAAGTACTTAACCCGAGGTACCACTGTACTCAAATTAGGGTTCAGCATCTCCTTTGACTAATGTAGGGTCCTGCACGTGTTGTATAGTGATGAAAAACTACAGGTTACTAAAGGTGTTTCAAACTGGTGGCAGCCACAATCTAACATGAATATTATAGGCTACTACTTGATGAGCCAGCCGTCACCACTCTCATTTTACCTTCTGCAATCATTTTTTGTAAAAATGAAAAACGACCATATAAAACCACCTTTCTGCTTGTGTCAAGGTCTTTTTGTCTTAGGTTATCCACCTACCTCTAGAAGTATATTTTATAGGAATCAGATGAAGGACAAAGAACTGAGTAGCAGTTTAAAATGGAATGATTAATGCTGTGTGTCAAGCTCTGGAAAGCCTCACGTACTTCATGCCAGAACAGTATTTAATACAACTCCTTTAGAAAGAAACTCTCCCCCACCCTCTCTCTCTCTGACATGCACACAAAAAACCAGGTTGTCCACACAATCACCACAGATACAAATATAAAGATTTCAATACTTCTGTATTAAAGTGCAATCCAAAAATATTACAGAGGAAACTATTAAGTTATGGAAAGTGGTTAAGCTTCTTGGATTTAGATTAAAATGGATATTAGAAAATTTCACCCTATGCCTGCTATACTGAGTAATATTCTCAGTTACTAAAGGGAAGATGGTCAGAAAGGGATTCATGAATACAAACTAGTATGAGTGGTTCTTGCAAAATATAGCCCCTTTAGAGGTGAGGAAAAGATATCCTAAGAGATTAGGCTTTACTTAAGTTATATTTTCCATTATATGTGGAGCAAGAGTTCTCTTTGGAACAGATAAGAGGGGGGATTATCATGTGAAAAATAAAAGTTAAACCAGCGACAGCTTATGTAAGCAACCACAATATTGTGTGCTGCTTGCTGGCAAACATCCTTTTAGCCCTTCCTAACTCATTTGGCATCTCTTCCAACTTTGTTCAAAAGCAAATCTCACATGCCTTTCTCTATTTCAAAGTGAGTTTCAATACTTCCCCTCTCACCCACATCATTCACCATTTAGCCCTTTCTAGTTACATTAGTGCCTAGCTCAGCTGGCTGAGCAAGGAGAAATGGCTTCACTATCTATCTCAGGAGTTTGCTAGAATAATAGCTCTTTTCTATAAAGTACTCTCCTATTAAACAGACTCTGCTGCACTTGCTGCTACTGGGTACCAAGACATTCTGGACCTGGATTGGGCTGGTTTCCAGGAGACCAAGACATTCTTGCTTGGGTTGTGTTTCCAGAATGCTTGACGGGTGGGCTGCTCTTATATCTGTACCCTATACTTTTTGCTTAGCTTCACCCCTCAACTCCAAACTACTAATTTCATAACGCCACATCTTTGGTTCCAGTTCAGATAAATTGATCCTTTCCAGGTTTCTCAGCTGCACTAGGAATTAGATGAGCAGACAGATAGTCTGGCCTCTCTTGAATCTGAGACCTTCTCAATATTCCCTATACCAAAAGACAGTATACACTTTTAGAGACACTGATCCAACAGTCAAAAGAGAAAGCAGAAGAGAAACCTATTACATGTTATTTCACATGATTGTAAGTTTCCACCAGGCATCCCTTTTGCAAGGGATAGGTTGCAAAAGTGTAGAGAACATGTTTGTTGCAGAGCCAGATGCAGTTTCATCATGATAAGTTGGAGATGCACCAACATATTCAAAAAGACAGCTACTGGTTAGCCCTTTGGTTGCTTCCCCAGGCCATCTTTTTGTACATCACTGGAGATTTCCCCATAAGTCCTCTCTGCTACTTTCCTAGAAAATAAGATAAGCCTCCACATATTTATAGAATTCCCTCTCATGCATTAAACTGCATGGTATTTTTTTTAAAAAAATGCATGGAGTTAACACAGTTGTAACATGCCACACTGATGCTCACAAGCAGAGATGCATGGAAGCAGAATACTCCTGTCATATTCCTATCTGTGTGTCATTATACGAGTGTTTTTGTTCCATACAAAGAGGTTCAGTATTTCATTCCTACTTATGTGAAGTGGCTTCATTTGCATTATGCATATTTCACCTCTCCTGTCAAACCAAGGGCTAAAATAGTCATGGCTGTTCTATTCTGGTCTCAGGAGAGAAAGTAAGTACTCAGGAAAGCAATACTGTCACTGCTCTTTTGTATTGCCATGAGGAAAGTTTCAAGAACAGCGGGTGTTGAGGAGTCACCCAACATCGTGCAGGTTAGTGACACAGTATGACCTAGAGCATACAGAACCAAGAGGAGGCAGCAGCAATGGCAAAATCTTCTAGGACAAAAACATGGGAGGACAGCCCCTGGGCTCTTCTCAGTTATTCTTCTTCTCCTCAGGTGGTGAATAAGGAGGTGGTTGATCCTAAATTAAATGGAGACAGCATTAATGTGGCACATCCATGGTACATGGGTCACCTTTTTTACAAAACACATCAAAACTTTGCTCATTTCATAGTTTCAGCACACGTATCATCATGCTTGGGGGGCCATCATGTTCAAATGGGCAAGACATCTAATATGAGGGTCCTCAACCCACAAGGTATCTTGTTCTTCTCTCAATACAAGTTTAAGTCCAGTACCCCCTAGCAATACACTTCAAGATGGAGTACACAATTTTATATAACCTGCACATGCCAGTGATAGGATGGCACTTAACACATGGCTGCAATGGCACCTTTTTTTTAAAAGGAGGGGTGCACTCTGGATTGTCTAAGTAGTGTAATTTAACTAATTTAAGGTTTACTTTGTTTTAATGCAGCCTTTCCCCCTTAGAATTCAAGACTCTCTCTGTGTCTCTCTGTCTCTCTCTCTGTGTGTGTAAAACTTCCACTGAAATGGCTCTTTATCGCAGCTTTATAGCTTACTGAGAGTGACACAGAACATTAATCACATATACTAAAAACCAAGCAAGAACAAAAACCTAGTAATACAAATGAGGTTATTACTTGTAACAAAAATTGTCTTGTTGGCTGCCAGTACAGGTTAAAGAAATAAGCTACAGTGAGCATTTATCAAATTATTCCAAGCTAGCATCAAACCTAAAAGGAGAAGTGGGTCAATCAAATAATCTTGTACCAAGAAAGTGGATGCCATCTTGTGTCAGATTTGGATGTATTTGAAGCAAATTATGAAACTGCAATATGTTTCATAGATTCTGATTTGCCTCTCGTGGATTTTATGTTATTTGTGATCTTTTCCAACAGAGCTGCATTCCAAAATTCATCATACCATCTGTCTTCGGATAGTTAACCAGCCTTCTTCCAGTAATGCAATATCATGAGCTTGGCAGCCACGAGCATGAAGTAAAGGAGGCCCTTGTAGGGAAGGTCCTCACTGACGTTTATGCAGATGGAGAATAGGCAAAGCTCAAGGTCCCTATGTGCTGTTACAATTGGCCCTCCCATTTTTCAGTACGGCTGGTATCTCTACTACAGGAAGCAAAGATACCAAGTATGCTTACTGCACTGTAAGAAGCTGTACTGTATACTTCAACCAGTTGCAAGTTATGTCCAGCTGATTGCTAGCATAGCAAGAGTTCTTGCCATTTCTCCTCCCTATATCCATCAGACATAGTAAGGTTCCTTACCATAGGCATGTAGACATTGTGAGGATTAGCCGGGTTATAATATGCACTGGAAGTTGCCTCTGTTGCTTTGTTGCCACCTAGTGCAGTAGGAAAGAATCAAGCATCTTTAAAAATACAAAAATCCACACTAATTATATTCACAAAGCAAATGCTGCTTGTTTTAGCAAAATTTTTAGATTAGACAAAAGAGCAGATTCTGCAGTGTCAGCAGTTGGTTTGTGGACATGCTGAACAGCATTCATTCTGAGGAGACAGGGAACAGGAGAAAAGATGCCACAATGACCACAGAGACAAAGATCAAGAAACAAGATTTTAAGAGAGAGAGGTATCCACTTATACAAATAGTAGTCCCAACAGGTTTTTGCAGGATTAGGTAGCCACCTGGAATTTAGACCGATTGTATTCTGTTAACAAGCATTCTGGGATCCTAAAACCTTCTGAGAGCTTGCTCAGGACCGCAATACCTCAAGGACCGCCTCCTTCCATATGAACCTACCCAGACCCTGAGATCATCTTCTGAGGCCCTCCTTTGTGTGCCCCCTCTTCGTGAGGTTCGGAGGATGGCAACACGAGAACGGGCCTTCTCTGCAGTGGCTCCCCGTCTGTGGACTGCTCCCCCCCCAGGGAAGTTCGCCTGGTGCCTTCATTACAGTGGAACCTCTGGTTACGTACTGTGCTCCTTGCGAATGCTTCGGGTAATGAGCTCCATTAACCTGGAAGTAGGTCTCCTGGAAGTGAACTTTGCCCCAGGATGCGAGTGGGAGACTTGCAGCAGGAGACCCCATTAGCAAAAGCACACCTCAGATTAAGAATGGTTTCAACTTAAGAACGGACCTCCAGAATGTATTAAGTTCATAACCGGAGGCACCACTGTATACATCTTTAGGAACCAGGCAAAAACGTTCCTCTTTAACCAGGTACATCTCATGCCCTTTTAAAATGTGTTTTTATGGGGGGGGGGCTATTGGGTTGCTGTTTTTATTTTTATTAGGTATTTTGTGGTTTTATATCTTGATTTTATTCTGTGAACTGCCCTGAGACCCCTGGGTATAGGGTGGTATATAAATTCAAATAGAGATAACAACAACAACAACAACAACAACAACAACAAAATAGATTCACAGCTTCCTTGGCTGTCATGACTATTAGAACAGGGTAACTCCTCACGCTCAACCACTCACCTCTCTTCAACAAAGAAATTATTCAAAACCTTAAAAAAAGATACACTGGGAGACTGATCCAATCCCCCCCCCATTCTAAACGGAAACTTACCTGGCATTCCTGGCTCTGTCCAGGTTCTAGGAACTGAAGGTCCTGCCTGAGATGGGGCCGAAGGTCCTGCAGAAGGGCCAGGGTATGGAGGAGGCGGTGCCATGTACATGGAGTTCATCCCAGGAGGTGCTGGATACATGCCTGACGATAGATAACAGATGCCATGTCTGTACACGCATCACAGAAATATTCAAGGAGGAGCAGTTCACCAGGACAGGATTTTCCTATGCTGCATTTCATCCGCTTTCCCCATATCAGTTACCTGCTTAAACTGAGACAATTGCTGTTCAAACTACATAGTCCATACTGATCCAGCAACTGTTCCCACTGGTTGCATAGAAAGCAAGGCAGCAGCAGAGGCTGAGTCACCACATACAGATGTACTGTGGAGAATGTACCTACTAAAACAATGCATGTAATACTTGAAGTCAAGGACTAAGTCTTACTTTGTTTAGCGAAATGACCCAATCCACGTTTAGTGTGTTCCAAGCATTCTACACTGAATAGGATCCCCTCCACTTTTGTGTTACTGTGGATATTCTCTAGATTTGAGCATTAGTCATCTCACCTACATGGAATAGTTATATATTTTGTCTGGTCGTATATACTACTGCCCTTTTTTGAGTGACATTATTTCATGCAATCTGCTGGATTTTTTACCTGGAGGAGGAGCATATGGATATCCCATAGGTTGTGCAGCAGGTCCATATCCATTCATTTGTGCAGGCATATAACCGTATGGTCCTGGTGGTGGTGCGGCATAGGCCCCTGGTGCAGGTGCATATCCTCCTGGAAAAGGCGGAGGGGCATAGCCCCCGGGAACAGGTGCATAGCCATAGCCAAAACTCTGGGCAGGTACTCCCCTAGAAGCTGAAGAGGAATATGTTCAGTAAGCTAAAATCAGCACATGAAACCCTGGACGTCTTATGACGATGTCTTAAATCAGTCTACATTTAATTGATTAAGGCAAAATTATCTCCTTTCCCTTGTTGATGTTTTTGCCAGTTTTGCACCTAGAGCAGGACAGAACCATGAGGATGAAAATGAACAGGTCAGTTAATGGAGGCAGCCAGACTAACTAAGGGCCAGCTACTGCTAGCAAAACCAGAAAGCAAAGCAAATACAGATTAAGCAGCAAATGGCATTGAGGGCGGGGGAGAAAATCTTACCATCACTAGCAAGTTTGAACATCAGTTGCCCAAACTCTATGGCACCTCCACTGAAGAAGCTCATCTTAAATGAAGCCTGTCCTTCCCAGCCACCTGAGAAAAACAAGTCAGGTTAAATTTTAATTAAGGAAGCTTCCCAAGAGATTGCAAAGATAAAAGTTAACAGAGTTAATTTGGACCCATATGCTTCTGGGCAAATGAAAACATTTGTATTTTAATTTGATGGCACGAAAGGTAACTAAAACAGACGGGGAAGCTCTAGATGTTGTTTGACTTCAGCTGCCACCAGCCCCAGCCAACAAGGCCATTAGTCAGGAATGATGGAAACTGTAATCTAACAACACCAAGGAGGAGAGGGAGCACAACAGGTTGGTCACTTCTGGGTAAGAAAGTGAAATCAAGAATAGTTTCAACCAAGTTATAGTATTAACACCAGTATTAACCCATCAAGTACTTCTCCTGCAAGCTAGGTTTCACCGCCTTACAGATTCAAAGAAGATTCATCTTATTTCAGGTAGTATGAAAAAAATAGCTATATAAAATTAGTATTTGATTTGATAAGGCTGGAGGATGGGTAACTTGAATGGAAGACCAATAAGTCAGATGTTTTCCATGGATTTATTAATTTAATCAGGGTCTGGAACTTAACTAGAAAGTAAAATAAGAATTTCTACCAGCAGAATCTTTTACTGTCTTATTCCAGCAAGCATCCTTCATAACTCGGCAAGAAAATATTTACTGAAATGAAAGTTTTTAAAAAATATGTTTCTGAAATAAAACAACTTTTTCCTCTTCCCAAATCAAGCTATAATAATAAAAAGACTGAAGTGAAAATCCTCATCGCTACACTAGTTACAATGAAAATAATGATTTGCAAGCCAAGAGGATATGTTCATAAAAGGAGTGCTGAAACACAATCAAACTCGGCAGGGAGGGGTGTGTTTTTAGTAAACACACAAACTCACAGGAAAAACTCATTTCTATCATGTGATATTCACATGAGACACTGCCCCACATTTCCGATGCAATCATGCTCTTCAAGACCAATGGAAAGGGGGAAAAAAAGACCAATGGAAAATAAATCACTGAAGTAGATTTTGCACAACTTGCGTTAAACTCAGTGATACAATAAATACATTCGTCACCACAAGATGTAGTACATACCTCCAGGTTCTGCTTCTATAACTCCTTTGATATAATTGGCGGAAAATACGGGCTGTTCAATGGAGCATCCTTTCACCTTGTAGAAGGGCATCATGAAGGACATCATTGGGTCCTTGCCCTTGGACACAAAAATAACCTGCAATACATTTAATTATCAAACTTATACCACGTGCTGTCTCTTCTATACAAGGCCCAAAGCAGTTAACACAGGGATAAAAATATGTAATATAAAACTACGTACGAAACAATCCAGGACAAATAACTAATTCTTCAAAGTGAGAGAAAGCCAACCCCCCATATCAAACCATCAACTGAAGACTTAAGTCAGGAATTTTCATTTAATATTTATTAAAATAAATGAAAAAATAAAGAAGCATAACCAGTTTTCTACAGAAGTCCCTCCACCCACTCAAATGTCTTCATCCTTTCCCTAAATGTCTACAAAATTGGGCTGCGACAGGCCTCTTTTAAGAGCATGGAGGTTCCCCACTAAGACCTCTCACTGGCAGTTTAGGAAGAAGGTGGGAATCTTTTTCATCTTGAGGCCAAATTCTCTTCTGGGTAACCTTTCAAGTGCCACATGCTCTTTCTGAACACTCTAGAGTCTGCTAGTTTCTACACACTCTTTCTGTCCTCCATCCTGGCACTATCAGAGTTCAAGGACACATTCCAACCAGGCAAAAACAACAACACTGCTCCTGGAAGGTTCAAAGTAAGGCCAGTGAGGTGGGGGCTGGAAAAAGGAAGTGGCATTCTATACCAGCAGAAGTTTCTGAACAGTATTTGAAGATAGATTTATGTAGAACATCAAACAACCCACAAAAACAGTTTTCATCTTGTGTCAGTCAGAATGCCTTCTTGTATCTTAAGCCAACATGAAATTTCAGAACAAAATAATCTAGAAAATTTCAGAATTTGTAGTAGCCATGCTGAATGCCTGAAAGAAGAAAACTACTTCTACTCTATCATTTCAACTACAGCCATACCTCGGGTTGAAGTAGTTTCAGGATGAATATTTTCGGGTTGCGCTCCACGGCGAGCCGGAAGTAATGGAGCGTGTTACTTCCGGGTTTCGCCGCTTGCGCATGCACAGATGCTCAAAATGACGTCAAGAGCATGCGCGGAAGCGCCGAATCGCAACCCGCAGACACGGGTTGCATTTGCTTCTGGATGCGAACGGGGTTCCAGAACAGATTCCGTTCGCATCCAGAGGTACCACTGAAATGTAGGGAAAAAAATACCTACACTAATAGTATAGAAAAGAATGTACTGTAGAATCTCACACTAGTTGTAGTTAGATAAACTACAAGTGACTGCTGTCCTGACTGAATGACCCTTCAAAAGATGTCTAAGATGCAACTGGCCCTCACTCAAAACTTACCCTGTAAGGAGTGAGAAACACCATTCCTTTCTTGGTGCCCTTGAAGATCTCTGGTTTGCCAGTCACATCAGAGAAGGTCAGCTCCACATCTTTACAGTGCTTGAGAATGCTTCAGGGAAGGAGAAAAAATATGGCCGCATGAGCATTTCTTAGTGGGCTATGCAAAACATGCCAGTACTGATCGGTGAAGAACCAACTCTACTATACTCACTGGGAGAGCCACTGCCAAGCCCAGACAGCTATTCAGAAAGCAAAACCCAACTCAGCAGATATATTTGCTTTCCCCTTCAGACACTAAACGGGAACACAATTCTCCTAACATTTCAAGTCTAAAGCAGGACACGAGAGAATCCAGTGAACAGGATTCACCTAACAAGGGCTTCTACTTGTGCAAAGGGACTCCCCCTCCCCAATTGTCCTAACTGAGGGTTGTATTGTATCCAACCGTGTTACTCAGTTGACAATAAAGTTTCAATTAGTGAAAAGGAGAAAAAGCTGGTTAGCAATTCACCTCCCCTTCCCCAGCCTCCCCAAGTCTGAAGAACTGATTTTGGCTGTATAGGGGGAATTACAAAAAACAAACAAAAATCCTCCCCCTTACTGCCAGCTGAGCGGTACTGGGAGCTATCCTGACAAGGCAGATCCCCATGTGATGTGCTCTACAGCTGCCTCTCATTTTGCATTCTTCCAAGTGTGTGTCGAACATTTGCTAATATTAAGGCTACGGAAACTCCCATATGAACAGTCTGTTGTCATCAGGATACCCCTAAACCATTTCTTGTTCAGGGATATTTTACTGGTGACCTACTGCTCACGAACAGGTTATGAAAGAGCTGTGCAATGCTTTTCAATTTAGCTCTCTCACTGACCAGCTAAGAATCATGTGACTGATTTAACTCGCTCTGGCTTCCCTTCCAGCTCTTTTGTTAGCCCAGAGCCAATTAGTGAGAGTTTTCTAAGTCAACTGAATTTCATTCTGCCAATGAGGTTTGTGTGCTCTGTTCTGTAACTGGTCTTGTGGCTTATAGTGTCAGGTTTTTTGTTATAAGCGATCCTGAAGCACAGGTGCTGTGGGACAAAAATAATAATAAATAATAGATCAAATGATGCACTAACAGTCAATACAGTGGAAACTTAAACTTGTTAATAATTAAGTTGAAATCATTATTCCTGTTGTGACTGTCGTTTATAGGTGCTCAGCTCATCTTTCAAAAATGCAATGCTTCCATTGGCTTTCAGAAACTTAAAACAATATGCAACAACATATAAATTTGCATGCAAGCAGGGCCAGCTCATGCATGAGACAAGACGAGACGACTGCCTCAGAGGGAAGGATCCACAGATCTGATCTCCAAGAAATGCATCGCCTGCTGCTGCTGCAGTGGCCATGACAACTGTGGCACTCTTAGGAGGCCAGATCAGCTGTGTTCCTCAGCAGACTCTCTGCCAGATACAGCCTCTAGGCAAATAAGAGGCACTACCATTGTTCCTGATGTAAATCTTCACTCACCCCTTCTTCCCTGGTGGTGGGGAGGGCATTGTGTGGTTTGCCTCAGGTGCCAAAATGTCTTGGGCCAGTCTATTTTCTCCAGCATCTGAAATTCTCCTAACCATGATCTTCTGTTTAGAAAACAAACTGGACTCTGTGCTACACTTTTCATAATTTGCAAGTACAATTAACATGCACTTGGCTTCACCATTACTCTGCTTTTATTGTTCTTGGTCATTCAGCTGAATAATCAACTGAATAATATAATTGTCAATATCCACAGCGAAAGAAGGATACTGACAAGCTAGAACATGTGCAGAGGAGGGCGACTGACCAATAAGATAAAGGGTCTGAAAACCAAACTTTATGAGGAACAGTTAAGGGAGTTGGGTATGTTTAGCCTGGTAAAGAGGAGACTCAGAGGAGATATGAGAGCCATATTCAGATTATCTCAAGGGCTGTCAAATGGAGGATGGAGCAAGCTTGTTTTCTCCTGCTCTGGAGGGCAGGACTTGAACCAATGGATTCAAGTTATTAGAAAAGAGTTTCTGACTAAACATCAGGAAGAACTTTCTGACAGAGCAGTTCAACAGTGGAAAAGACTCCCACAAGCGGTGGTGGACCAGCCTTCCTTGGAGGTTTTTAAGCAGAGGTTGGATGGCCATTTGTCATGTATGATCTAGTTGAGATTCCTGCATTGCAGGGGGCTGGTCTAGATAACTCTCATGGTCCCTTCCAACTACAATTCTGTGATTCTAAGATGGTAGCTCAAATCTCAGCAGTGAGTTGTTGTAGGAACCCTGTGCCAGGAATAGGGACAGCACAGCGAAGGGATGTCTAATCCATTTGACAAATTTAGCTTACACTGGGAAAGTAACATGTCAATTCCAGCCATAACAGGAACAAGGGTAAGAAAGAGATACCAGTATTGTGATGGTTATCAAGAGCTTTTCTGTCTGCCCTGGCCAGACAACAACTATATTCTCGAAAAGACAACTATGAAGTCTAATAGATCAAATGAACTAGCCAGCAGGCTGGAAGAATTATTTCCCCTTAAATACAATTTGAGGGCCAATCATTTACAAGCTAAGTTTTCTGGCATGCTGCCAATCCAGCAAGTAATTTTTGACAGATGCAGAAGACTGGTGCTCACACCACCTAAAAAACCAATGGTGCTCTGTTTACACATAACAAAGCAGAGAGCAACTTGAATATCACATTTACACCATACATTTAAAGCACATGGCTTCTGCTAAAGAATTCTGGGAACTGTAGTTTACCCCCTCATAGAGCTACATTTCCTAACATTCTTAAACCACAGTTCCCATTATTCTTTGGGGGAAGTCACATGCTTTAAATGCATGCTTTGGGTAGAACCAAAATCACAGCTACATAAATGAGATGTGCTCTGCCACACATATTTTTGGCCAACTGTTATCAATTGATTATTGTTATCAATAACAATTGTTATCAATTGATAACAATTACCTAGTGAGGTAAAAATTGACACGAAATCCACCTGGAGAACCACACTTGTATACATCAATTCACAGCACCCTTACTTTTAAGATACTTTCCAGTTCTTCATGAGGAAAAAATGGCAAGGTATCTTTATTCAAAAGAGTTCTTGGCTGCCCCAAACACTGGATATCTCCTTCACTGTAGGGGATAAATGGCTGCCCACAGCCCATCTGCTTAGTATGTCTCAAATATGCTTCAAAGGAATGTAACTATTTTTAGTATTACTTTGTAAACACTGGTAAAATCGACATTTTTCTTTTATGCTTCACTGGCACGCTAGTCACTTTATCTCTGCTAAAGTGGCAAACCGGCCGGCGAAATATTAAGAAAATAAATGTACGCTGATCTCCACTCATACTGTGGGGGATCAACGTGTAACTTGCGTGTAGCACATGACAAAGGGAAAGCACGGATTAGGGTCACACCCACCGAGGGCTGAAGAGGAGGAAATGTCACGAACTGAATCAGCCTGCGCAGCAGCTTACGCCTAAGGCACCGACCCGAGGTATGCGAAGGGGCAAGTGGGCGCCGCGGAGAACAGAAGGCCTTACTTCCGAGTAAACACCTTCAGGGCTGCGCTACAAGGGAGCGAGTTTATCTACCCACAACAACACAGATCAAGGGATGTTTACCCCTTAAAACTTTCGCCCCCCCCCCCCCATGAACATAAACCGGGCAGGAGCCCGAGGGAAGAAGGCACGGGAGGAAGAGGGGGGGCGGGGAATGCCCTGCGTAACAGCATTCACACGGGCAGTTAACTGCTGCGCGCGCGCGTCACAATCGCAATTCCTGGGGAGAGATTTGGCGCTGCTTTCGGTGGCCGAACCAGGGGCGACTTTTCTCGAGAAGCCGCCCGCGGTCTCCTCCGAAATAAACCCGGGCGAGGGCCCCCCTGGCGACCCCCGAGGCCGGGGAGGGCGCCCCCTTCCCCGGCTCCACGTCTCCCCTCTCCTCGCTTCCTTAGTTACCTCTCCCCGTTGGGCGGGATCACCCCGCCGCCCGCCGAGTGGTGCCTGTTCACCGCCATCTTCCCGGCCAATAGCGCCGCCGACCGAGACGGCCCTCCTCCCTCGCCCTTATACGAAGCGGCGCTCGAGTGGCTTCGCCGCGGCCGTGACCTCACGGCGCACAGGCCCGCCTCTCGGGGGGGCGGGAATGGGGCGGGCGGGCGCGCCGGCAAAGTGAGGGAGGGAAAGAAAGAGCGAGGAAGAAGGGGAAACGAGCAGAGCGGGGTATCGAGGTCCTTCAGCCGCAGGGACAGAGTCCCCATAGCTTAAAATCAACAAAGAGGCTAAACTCAGCGGCGTATTCAGATCTAACAAATGTATCCCGGACTTAATGCCTGCATCCCGGGGGTTGGGCTAGATGACCCTGGGGTCCCTTTCAGATCTACCATTCTAGGATTTTGTTCTGCGACTTCAAAGAGTCCTTTGCTGTGAGAAGCCGGCGAAGCGGGGCATGGACGCAACAGCCAACCCACCTCACCTCTCGCCTACCTGCGATTCCCAGCAACGTGTGGCAGTGGGGTGTCAACAGTGAAGTCAGAGGAAAAGGAAATGGGTGCGGGGGATACAGACTATTATTATTTTTTTGCATTGCGTTTCCATCTCACCGCAGGAATTACATTTCCTCCATCTAGTGCGCGCACTATACGCTTCATACCTCTGAGGAAGAGGACTCTAGTCTGCCAAAGCTGTGCCACCAGCCATTGTAGTGATTCAGAGACATTTCTTAGTTGTTGTTGTTGTAGTAGCTAATAAATTTCACTATGTTAAATCTTGTCTCAAGGTATTGAACCCAAACTTATTACAGCCATAATACATGTATTGGTTTTTAAGGTGCTGCATGATTGTATTGTTTTTTGCTGCAGACTAACATTACTGCCCTTCTGGAACCTCTTGATAACTGTGGTGCTATAACATTTTTTTTAAATGCTCAAGGCTTGTTTTTCTTACCCTTCTCTCTTTCTGTTTGCATTTAACTTGTTGCTATAGGCCTGGCAACAGTTTGACATATTGCTGTATCATATTTAAGAATATGGTGCAATACCTTAAAACAGTTGTACCATGCTCTTATAGCTGTACTTGGCTCCAAAAAGTAGTGACTGTTCCACCCCCCCTACCCCAATCACAAAACCTTGTTTCATATCCCATCTCCTCTCATGCCTACAGATGTTAGGTTGCTTGTAGGCTTCCTGGAGACAGCTGGTAGACTACTGTGGTAAGAAGGATGCTGGACTTGATGGGTCTGATGCAGCAAGTCTCTCATGTAAATGGTAAAAAACCACAAAACCACAAATTGTGATTTTAGAAGTCCACTTTGTTCGGGATGGAAACAGCAGCTTTACGGTAAATGTCAGATGTGGAGCCCTTTGGAAATATACATAGAGTTCAATTCACTGTATGATATTAATATTACCTTTGAATCAAGACTATTTTTAATACAACTATGTTGCATTCATAGTGCATGTTGAAGACATAGTCATGCAACCTTGGGTTCCTTAACGTAAAAAGTGTGTTATAACTTCAGCCATACAGCAGGCGTTCTGCTAATTTATAGTTTGTTCATTAGTCTTTCATTGGTGAACTAGGACCAAAGACAAGGTGGCTGCAAACAGTAATATTACTGCCATACAAATTATACTGTATACAAGAGGCAGGGAAAAGTGAATCCCCAAATGCATATTTGGGCTAATGGTGGGTTGTGAGTCTGAAAAGGTTGAAGACTATGGCTTAGAGCAAATGACAAAATCTACTTACAAATATCATCAGGGCAACAAGCACATCTAAGATGGCCTTGAACAGTATTTATCTGGAAATGTACTCTCAAAGGACTAGGATTATTTCATAAAATATTATCAACTCTCACACAACCAGGCCTGTGCCGTGGGGGTGGGCAGCAGGGACCACTTGCCCGAGGCTTGGAGGGCTAAGCCAGCCAAGGGGTGGCACCAGGGACTGGCGCCTTTCCCCCCTTTTCTTGTTCTTCTCCAAGCTGGGAAAGTTCCAGCCCATTGTTGTAGGGTTGTAATATAGGTGACACAATAATGCTGAAAGTAGGTGTCATGTGTACCAACTCTGACCCAAATGGAGTGATTGTGTGTGTGTGTGTGTGTGTAAGGAAAACTAAGCAAATAAACCAGTTGTTCAAAGAACGTTTTCTTTAATCCGACAATAGAACACAGAAAGTTAAGTCTAGCAACATTTACATCACTGGTATGTGTCTTTTTGTCATTTATCTCAACCAGGACTGGACAGATGACAAGAGGACTTCATTAGGATACTTCCATAAGCTAGAGGCACCAGGAGAATCTAGGCTACGTTCATTTACCATGCTTGTATTAGTTTCTCTGCCAGAAGAAGAAGAAAAGAATCTTAGTGTAATCTACAATTATCCATGAACTTGCTTGCAAGAGGATCTAGATTTCCAAAATACTTTAGGTACATCTCGGTATGCACAATGACAGTGTAGGATTTTCAGAGACTACAGTAGGATTCCACTGATACCTTTTTCTCTGCACCTGTGTCTCTTTTATGGCCTTGTTGTCTAGATCCACGTGTAACATTAAAGAACCTCAAAAAGAGGGAAGCCAAAATATTACTATGGGGCATTTACTTTCTTATTACATTTATAACAGTAGTAGTACTGTAGTCATAGTCAGCAGAGTGCTATTTAAGGAGTTTGTGTGTCTTGGGTGGCATTTGATCTGGGCAGATTGGAATGGAGCAAAAGATAATTTCATATTAGTAAATACCACTAGCTGCAGCAAAAGGCTACCGTAGCCTTCTCAGCTAGAAAAGCAAAGATCCATATTGACAAGGAGTGTGCGCATATCTCTGCTTTTTCCTTTTATGGACAGCATTTACTATAACATGTAAATTTAGATTTGCTATAATATAAATGGAAATTTTCTTAAAATAAATGGACCTGCTCAGCTCAGTCTGAGGGTGAAACTGTAACATTAATCTTGCTATGCAGCAAAGTGACGAACAATATTTTACCGTTTAGATTGATGCAGGCAGAAATTGTTCAACAGAAATTAAAACCATTAAAACTTGGATTTGGAGTTGTCAGACCACAGTTCCTCCGCCAAGGAAAACAAATCTGCATTCCTCACACCTATTGGTCCCATGTACAAAGTAAAATATAGCCCTATAGTCACAGCAGCTAAATCTTGAAGTGAAAATAATTTCCCTATGACTGGGTAGTCAAGTGCTTCATCAGACAGTAGCATCAATGCCTGAAGGTGTAGATTTAGGATGAAGCTACCACTCTGGAAGTTTTACCACTATGCTTAAAATAAAAATAGCTTAAATGGATAAACATTCATGGCTTCCAGCAGCCTTGACTACAAGCAATGCACATGTTACAGCTGCCACATGGAGATGGACCTGCTTTAAATTGCCCTTTTTGACAGCTTTCACCACATGGATTGGTCAGTTTTCCCCACAATGCAAAAGGCTAAAAAATAAAAAAATAAAATAAAAAGCTGTGTAGCAGCATGGGGAAATATACCAATCCATACAGTGACTCACTGGACATAAATGACCCTTTCCTTTCCCCTTTCCCTTCCCCCTCCCCCCTCCCCTCTCTCCATCTCTCTATCCCTCCCTGAACTCATCCAGAATTGTCCTTGCCCTGCTGCTTTCACCTGAGAAAACCTGATCCTTACCACTGAATCAGAGTAAACATCAATCAGGTTTTCTTCAGACTCATGTTGGCTCTGCTTTGCTGCTAAAGGGCAGATTTTCCAGGGGAAAGCAGTTCAGCAAGGGCAAAACCACTCAGGCCCATGGCTAGGAAGCATGGGACAAGTGGAAAACTGCTCAGGCCTGGGGCAGGCACAAGTCTGGATGAGCCCCCCCCCCTCCCTTTAGATTGTGAGTCTGTAGGAAGCAGCCCATTCATTTCATTTATACATACAGTGCCACATACATTCTAGATGTTCCATTTTGCCTCTGGAGAAACCCTGAAAAACTAACGTTCCATTTCACTTAAAGCAACATTTTGGTGCTTCCCAAGTAGCAGCTGACCCATGTGCACCAGTCCTAGGTGTACATCAAATGCAAGGCTGGAAAGAAAGAAACTGCTGGCTGTGAAATGGCCTTGATGTACCATTAATGGGCTGTGGCTTGCTGAAATGGACATGATGAGCATAGTTCAACAATGAAAAAGGCTGCTGATGCTTGCCTAGACAAGTTTGCCACCAGAGGTGTAGAGGAAAAACTTGACAGAAACAGGATTCACAAATAAGCAGCATTGTGGTCTGATTACAAGTGAGATAAAAGGAAGGTCCGGTGGAATTGGATGCAACCAGCCGTTTGCATGTGAGCAGAGAACAGCTGATATGCCTGGATTCAAGCACCATGGCTGGGGCTTTCCTCACACAATAGGCAAGGTCATGCTGAGGCAGGTTAAAGGGCAGTAGGATCACTAGGCTTCCTCTGCCCAGAGAGCAACAAAGCTAAACAGAGCTGATATACTGTAGATGGACAAAAGCAACACTACCAGAGATGCCATGCCATGTCTGGTGATTCTGATGTATGTTGACAGAGCAACATGATATTGAAGAGGCCTCCACACAGATACAGAAGCCTAACCACTGGCATAATGCAGCCATAAATCTCTGATACAACCAGTGCTTTTTTTTCTGGGGGTACGCATACCCCTAAACATTTTGTGAATCTATGTTTGGCCTCATTGAGGGGCAGTATTTCAATATGAGTAGCAAAATGAGAGTACCCCTAAACATTTTTTTTAAAGAAAAAAAGCACTGGATACAACCCTTCACATGCAGATCAATTCTCCCCCGAGTCTTTGTCTGTTATTCCACTACCCAACCCAACTTAGTCTCACATGGTTCTTTTATATTACAGCATCTAATATGTGTTTTTTAAAAAAACACAAAAAAACTTACAGTTCTAACTACCACAATGCTGCAACAACCTTTATCAAACAATCTTCCAAAAGACCCCTACCCTGGCATAAAACCATAGAGGACTCCTATGATTTTACCTCTGTTCATCAAAAATGCCAGGCAATTATTATTGCTGTGCTACAGAAAACCACAAAAGGTTTCCAAAAATTCTCTCAGGACTAGGCTGAAACCAGTAAGCTCATTTCATCTTTGACTTCAGCTATGCAAGGGTTAGGCATATTTATAACCTGCTAGTCTCACTGGCCTCTCAGTGACTAAGCTAGATAAAGGAAGATTTTATGCACAGAAATAAATTGGAAGGCCTGCCTCAACTTCAGGCAAACCTGGATTTCATTGACTGGGCCTGCACTGAAGACAGACAGATATTCTGCCCATATTGAAGAATGAGATCATTTGTCCCTAAGTCCTAAAGTTCTGGTGCTGTGGCAATGTTGTAAAATACAGTAATTAGTTAACTTTGAAACTGGCCTGAGCAAGACCAGGGTCTTTTGGCTCATACAGTAATTTTTTTACATTATCATCTTATATCACCACTGCATCAACTTAGACAGCAGTTGCTATCCTCATGTTTGAGTGGATTTCAGTAAAATATTCTCTGCTAATAAGCACCTATGTCTATTGAAATGAATGTGCAAGTAGCATGGTAACTATACTTTTTATGTTTTGAGTAATGGAGAATGATTAAATAGCATGGGACCAATAAGCTGGGCTAGTAGACAGAATAATAATGCTAAATGGTCAAAATGTTTCTTCTTTAATCAATTGTTGTTTTAAATGTATATTGCTATAAGTGCCCACCTTTGATGTTGCAAGGCTCCAAAAGGATGCTCTACCTGGTCTGTGGGCCTTGAGGTACAGTATGTCAGCAACAGGATCTGGGTCCCTGCAGCAGAAAATCTATTTGGAAGGGCTTTGGAGCATTTACCATCCCTGCTCTTTCATAGGCTGGATTTCGACACCATCAGAAACAGGGGATAAGGCTCAAAGAAGTTATGGGTCCTTATTTATGCTGTCCTCTCCAAATTTCCAAAAAGCAACATCCCTTGCAGCAGCAACAAAATCACATACGCCCCTCATTTCCCTGCTTGACCAGATTTTGGTGGTTACATTGGGGCTTGCCACTCAGGTTTCTAAAGCTCAGCTATAATAGCTTGCAGTGTACCTCTCTCCATGTTTCTCTTCCTACCGGTTCATTATATTTGACAATGGTCTATTCCAGATGGCATATCATACATTTGAAAAACCAAGAAAAATATGCAGTTGCCTGGAGTTCTCGCTGTGATTCCATAGAACTCTGAAGGAAATCCTCCAGTGCCTGAATCTTTAGGATTTAGGAAATACTGTAAAAAAACCCTGATTTTTAGGTGAGTTTCCTGTTAGAATTGTGACTACCAAACTGTGGATTACATGGAGCTGGTGACAGAGTTTATTCCATTTACATTTCTGTGACATAATCTACAGTGAGGATGGGCTATAGCTCAGAGTCCTGTCTGAAACCTTGGTGAGCTGCAGTCAAGTAGCCAGTACTGAACTAGGTGGACTTCCTATGTCCCCATTCTGCATTGTATCTTCTGCTATTGTTAGCTGGCTTGGTTCCAACTGGGGAAAATACGAGGCACGGTTGTTGCTTTTTACTAAATTATATTGGGCAGAAAGATCCTTTGAATTTGAACACAGGTTTATGAATTAATATCTGAAAAGGAGTTAGGTATTTCTGGCACTTTGAGATATAGTACTTCTGGCACTTTGAGAGACAGAACAAAATAACAAAAACAGGATGGAGCAGGGACAGTCTGGGGCCTGCAAAGGTCAATGTAAGTCCTCCTGACCACCAGAAGTACCACACAAGCCACTTCTGCTTTCTCAGCCTTCTGCAGATGCATTAACATCTTAACAAATTTCCCCCCTCCACCATCGTGAAACCTAGGCACTTGCTCTTGTTTCAAATCAAAGGCTGTGATTCTCAGAATTTGGGTGGTGCTACCAAATTACATATCCAAAGATAAATAATTGGCAGCATATCTGCAATCAAGCTGATTCCTAGACCACCCAAGGAAAGCCTATAGAGAGCAAAGTCAGGTTAAGAATGCCAGGCTATGGAATCAAGGGCAAGTGTGTTCTGCCCAAGTAGCCTCTTCATGCTGTTTGACCTCTCAGTGTGCAATGGATAGGGAGACATCTTCTTTGGGAGGGGAATCCTCCCAGCATAAGGGGCTCTCTGCTTTGCAGAAAGCTGTCTTCTCGTCAGTAGGTCAGAGAGTGGAAAGGCACAATTAGAACATGTTGCATTCTTGGTGTTTTCAGCTGCTGCAACAATCCAAAGGGGATTATTACAGTAATGTTTCTGTTAAAAGAGCAGATCTGACAAATCTGAGAGCCAGTCAGAATCAAGATATCAGATATGACAAGGGTGGCCTTGAACTTTAACAAAAATGTTTAAAGCGCAGTTTGAAAGCAGTTCCTCACTATTAATGCTCCCACCCCACACCAAGAAAACTAATACTCCCAAATCAAATCTCCACTCTTGTTTTTCACTCAACAAGTTTGCCTCCCATCGGTATGGGCCAAAATGGCCAAAATCCTGTCTTTTTGTCTTTTTTCTTACACTGGCACATTGAAACACATTTACTTGGCAAAAAATTCCCTCCCATTTATTTCACTGCACCTTAATTCACATAACTGTGCCAGCGATATCTAGTCTGAGTCCATTTTTCCTGCTTCCATGCTGAGAACTGAGCCTACGACACAAACCATCTATCACAGCTGCAGAGCAACCCAGTCTCTTCCAGACCTGTGAAACTCGCACCCAAAATATGGCTCTCTGTTTCCACCACAGTGCATACAACATCCTCAAATTGATCTCATTATCTCCCTTGGGGGTATTTCTCGTGACTCCCAGAGATTGCACCACTTTCAGAATTCCTTCAACTTTCCCCACAATCAGGATGCACAACTGAATCTTGGAATACAACGGAAGACTAGAGTCTGCTGTGCAAAATACAAAATACAAAATTCAAATAATAATAATTAATAATAATAATAATAATAATAATAATAATAGATGGGGACATTTGGGTGAAGTTGGGGTTCTTCCCCAGTATGCACACACAAAGGATATTCCACATGCTTCAAAGAGAGGCCTGAATTCAAATCAAGGGATGGGGTGGTAGTAGTGGTTATAACTCGGAAATGGCAGATAACTGGGTCCTTCACAGGTTGCTTTCATGGTTTTCTTCTGTTTCTACGGTCACTGGGGGGAGCCCCCCATTGTCATTCAGTCGTTTAGCCCTGTAAGTCTCATAGTGGATGTTGTGTGTTACTTCTTTTAGATCTTGAAGATGGGTCCTACGGAGTAGGAGAAAAAGACAGAGAATACAGGAAAAAAATACAGGGGAATCTATTATGTACCGTAAGTATAGGAGCACTCATTGTTGCCCTTAGGTCCCGATTTAAATGGCTTTAAAGTGTTTTTTTTTTTTTAAGGCTTTCTTGGAGCTGCAGCACAATCATCCGTTCTAGCATAAACACCTCACATTGTTATTCCAATTTAGATCTCACCAGAAATTCATTTTCAATTCAATAAGCAGCACCTTTTAACAACCAATGGACTCACCTAATGAGAAAGTCTCGAAGTAGAGCAAATTCACAGTGACTGAGATTTTCCACTGTAAATAAAGGGAAATACATTAATCATGCCTTGAACAGTGGTTCTGGTACAGTATTACAGAACTCAGAGAAATCCATCAAGGCCAGCTTCCACCTGAAACAGCACTAATAAAAGTGGCTTGCTTGTTGTTTTTCAGGCTCTCCCATTTGGTCTAAGCCAGGCATGGGCAAACTCAGCCCTCCAGATGTTTTGGGACTACAATTCCCATCCATCCCTGACCACTGGTCCTGTTAGCTAGGGATGATGGGAGTTGTAGTCCCAAAACATCTGGAGGGCCGAGTTTGCCTATGCCTGGTCTAAGCAAACTAGTGAATTAGGTGAAACAATTCACAGCAATTTCATTATACGTTTCCAGTACTCCACACCTGCTTATACCAGCCCCCATGGTGGAATCTACACATAAATAAAAAAACGCTGTGAAAATGCTTTTTTAAAATGTTTTGAAAAATACATTGAATTTGTGGCATGGCTCACTGTTGCCATCTAGTGTCAAATTTGTATATTGCACTTTACAACACATTTAAAACATTTTACAGTGGGAGCTCGGGTTAAGTACAGTGGTGCCCCGCAAGACGAATGCCTCGGTAAACGAAAAACCCGCAAGACGAAAGGGTTTTCCGATTTTTTAGCGGCTTCGCAAGACGAATTTCCCTATGGGCTTGCTTCGCAAGACGAAAGCCCATAGGGAAATCTCCGGGGACCGCGGGGAAGCGCAGCGCGCCTTCTCCTCTGTTCCCGGACCTGTCCTAAGGCTTGCGGTGGGAGGTCCGGGAACAGAGGGGAAGGTGCGCAGCGCTTCTCCTCTGTTCCCGGGGCTTGCGGTGGGAGGAGGGTTTTTCCTCCCCACCGCCAACATTCAGAAGGCTGTTCTGAAGGCTGGTGGTGGGAAGAAAAGCCCTTCTCCCCCGCCAGCCTTCAGAAGAGTTCCCACCTAGGCTGCGGATAGCAGCCTGCTGCCCCGCGCGAGGGGCGCTCTTAAGCAGAGCGCCCCTCGCGCGGGGCAGCAGGCTGCTATCCGCAGCTTGGAGAGCCCTCTGGACCTCTTCTGAAGGCGGGCGGGGGGCAAAAGTCTTTGCTCCCCCCCGCCTGCCTTCAAAAGCCACCCGGGAGCATTTTAAAATCGCCCCGGGACAGCGGATGAATTCTCCGCTGTCCCGGGGCGATTTAAAAGCACCCGGGAAGGCAGGCAGGGGGGACAAAGACTTTTGCCCCCCGCCGGCCTTCAGAAGAGGGGCAAAAGTTTTTGTCCCCCCTGCCTGCCTTCCCGGGGGCTTTTAAATCGCCCCGGGACAGCGGAGAATTCATCCGCTGTCCCGGGGCGATTTTAAAATGCTGGCGGGCGGCAGCGCTGCCGCCCGCCAGCATTTTAAGATCGCCCCGGGACAGCGGAGAAGTCTCCGCTGTCCCGGGAAGGCAGGCGGGGGGAAGCAAAGACTTTCGCCCCCCCCCCGCCGGCCTTCAGAAGAGGTCGGGGGACAGACTGTCCCCAGACCTGGTCTGAAGGCGGTTTCCATAGGAACGCATTGATTGATTTTCAATGCATTCCTATGGGAAACCGTGCTTCGCAAGACGAAAAACTCGCAAGACGAAAAGACTTGCGGAACGAATTAATTTCGTCTTGCGAGGCACCACTGTACTTAATTCATTCCGGAGGTCTGTACTTAACCTGAAACTGTTCTTAACCTGAAGCACCACTTTAGCTAATGAGGCCTTCCGCCGCCAGAGCACGATTTCTGTTCTCATCCTGAAGCAAAGTTCTTAACCTGAAGCACTATTTCTGGCTTAGTGGAGTGTGTAACCTGAAGCGTATGTAACCTGAAGCATATGTAACCTGAGGTACCACTGTATTTGCAGCGGTATAGCTGAGTCCCATCACCGCTGGCCTGAAGGCAGGCTGTCTAAATCATATCCAGTAAGACACCTATAAAGCCTTTCTTTGACAATCTCATATAAGAATTGTCTACAATCTTTCTAGGTACCTTTATGCATTACCAGATTAGCCCAGCCTTGAAAGTATTTGTGGCCCATTCATTTTGTGTGCTAACTCAGTTAATGCTAAGCTAAGCAATGGCTTAGTGCAAACAAACAAGCAGGTGGGTTCTTGCAATGAAGATTATAGCTGCTGATTTCCTCCCCCAGTCCTGCTGTCCCAACACTACCCAAGCTAAGCCATGCTTTGGCTTACTGTTTACCTTTCGCTTCCAAACCTGGGCTCATGGTTGGTTTTGCTCCAGACAAACCACAAGCTGTAGCCAAGGTTTGTTCCTGATTTACTGCTCATGGTTTTTCAGAGGCAGACAAGCCAGGAGCTCAGGTTTGGACATAATGCAAAGGCAAACCATATATTAGCCCCAGGAGGAGGACTGAGGGAGGAGTGCACTAAGCCGTGGTTTGGTTTCGTGTTTCGTGCTATGAAAACTAGGGTATGGTTCCTGGATGAAATGCTGAGGTCCCTCCCATTGCTCTCCTAACCTGTTGCTGTATCTTCTTTCCTGAATGGTGGGGGTTTTTGGGTAGTTTCCTTGCCGGGACAGCATGGCATGAATTTTAGCTTATTTTTATAATTTTATTGTCTATCTTTTTAATAATGTTTTATGGTATTTTGTGTAAAGGCATGGACCTCACAAATTTAATAAACTTGTTGTTGTTGATGTGATGTGTTATGTGCAAACTGGGCCATCATGGGCAACTCTGATAAACATATCCATTGTTTATTCATTCAGATCATTACTGGCAAACAGCTTCTGTTGCAGGAGAAAGAAATGGTGGCTGATAATTCCAGGGAGCACAACTGGCAACAAAGCGAGACATCTCTACCAGAAACACTCGCTGCACCATACTGAGGCTCCCTGCTGGGAATGTTGACCTTGCCATTTTAGCTTCTACAACCTATTGGCAATCTAAAAATTTAACTGCCAGAAACTGTAGGATCAGCATCAGCTTACCTTCGATGACTCCCCAGGGTGTCTTCCTCCCCAGGACCCTTTTTCCGTTCACTTGATATTCCTTGTCGCTGCCCACCACAGCAAATGGCATACTTTCCTGCTGAAAATATCCAATGAAATGACTTTGCTTCTCTGCGTGACACGTATGGACAATTGCTTGTTTTCCTTTCTTGTGTTTCTTCCCCAGCTTGCTGCATACTTGATTCTGTCCCACTTACCAAACCCCATGCCTAGCAGACATGCATGCTGGCCCTTCCCACTATACTCTTTTCAGCATTCCAATTCTTTAGACTGTTGACACCTTTACAATGAAATTTAAAGCAAGTTTACTCAGAAGGAAGGGACGCGGGTGGCGCTGTGGGTTAAACCACAGAGCCTAGGACTTGCTGATCAGAAGGTCGGTGGTTCGAATCCCCGTGATGGGGTGAGCTCCCATTGCTTGGTCCCTGCTCCTGCCAACCTAGCAGTTTGAAAGCATGTCAAAGTGCAAGTAGATAAATAGGTACCGCTCCGGCAGGAAGGTAAACAGCGTTTCTGTGCACTGCTCTGGTTCGCCAGAAGCGGCTTAGTCATTCTGGCCACATGACCCGGAAGCTGTACGCCAGCTCCCTCGGCCAATAAAACGAGATGAGCGCCGTAACCCCAGAGTCGGTCACGACTGGACCTAATGGTCAGGAGTCCCTTTACCTTTACTTTTACTCAGAAGGAAGTCCCATGTAAACTTATAGGAAACAAACATTTGTGAGGACAGGAACCCCACATTAACTCTTAATTAAGCCCTCAAAAGCGCTTAATTCTCACCTCAGGAACTACAAAATATAAATGTATACAGTTATAAAGTTGGAAGAATCCATTTCTTATGCTTCCATAGTGGCTGTAACGTTTTCAGCCAACTTTTACTACATCCAACTCACATCAAGCATGACGAGGACCAAGAAGAAAACACTGGACTCAAGTTACCCCAGCATCTCAACAAGAAAATCTACTCCACAATCATAAGCATCCTACCCTGATTTTGTCATTCTCTGTCTTATCTTCAAGGTCCTCATCAAACTCTTTTTGGGGGTAAAATTCAATGCCATTGATTTCCAGTTCCTTGCGGACCTGGGTAGAAAAATAAAATAAAATAAAATTCAAAGCTATGAAAGAGAGAGAGTTTTCCTGGCACAACACTTAAAGGACTGTGTGTTTGTGTTTTTTACTGGATGTTTCCCAGGATACTTACCCTCTGTTTGAACTCAGTCTTCTCCTCCAGAGTCATGGTGTCTGCCTTGGCGATAACTGGGATGATGTTGACTACTTTGCTCAAGTGCTTCATGAATTCCATATCCAAAGGTCTTAAGCTACAGTCCAGGAAAAAAGACTATTAAGAATCCACCACTATCTTTAACGAAGAAGAGCATATTGTCTTGCTCCTAGCATACACAAAATTAAACCCCTTCCCGTTTTTATTCTGTTTCTAGGTTAGAAAGGGGGAAATGAACTAGAGTCTTTCTCATCTATAGCTCTGGATCTCTACTTCTTAATTTCCTCCATAGTCATAGCATTAAAAACCCACTGGATACATTCAGTGTAAAGATAAAGAGATAAGAGCGAGACTTCAATATGGAAAAAATTGAAGCAAGGTGGAAAGGCATCCTGCTGTACAGAATCTCGTCTGAGCATTACACAAGATGATGCAAATTTTGCCAAGTAGACACTTGTTGAAAAACCATGACTGGTAGCAGCTTCCTAACAACCAGCAAAACCATAACAATGCATGTGTGAACCTAAGAATATAGGTTCATGGGAGCTTCCTGCCAATTATGGCAGGAATAGACAAGCAATGGTTGAAATGTTCTTTTCTGGAACTCCATTTTCATCAATAACGTTAGAGGGATGTCCGACATAGCACACTCTCATTATGGCACAAAAGTGGAAGAGATACCAGGTACTATTAGGGCTGCGCAGCCCCATGGCTACCCCATCATTACCTTGGTCTGCTGCGTGGCTTGTCAGGGGAAGCTTGTGCACCCTGCATATGGTGCCAGGCAGTTTATGGAGATCCCTGTTTCATTCACTTAGCACCCCAGGGCCCTCCCACGCCCCTTCCCTCCCAGTCTTATGAGCATGCACCAGAACGGATGAGATACATACGAGTGACCTGTGGGGGAGATAAAGTAGAGGCAACAGTGGACTCTCGTGTCTGGGATCCGTTTCTTTCTTGCAATATTGACCTCCTCCTTCAGGAACTTCTCATACTGCTCATTAATATATTTCTCAATGGGCTCCCAGCTAGGAGGGTCAGGGAGAAAAGAGGTAGACATACCTTTATCTCATATTCAAGGAAACTAGATTGCAATGTCAGTAGTCCAAGGGGGGCGGGGGTGGTCAGCGTCCCATGGGGGTGCCACCCGTGGAGAGCATCGGGGGTGGCGGCGGCGATGTCGCCCCCCTCAGGGATGACACCCGGGGCGGACCGCACCCCCTGCATCCCCCTTCCGCTGCCAGTGAGTCCAAGCCTTGAAGAGGATCCTTCAATATAAACTTGGTTTTGGAAGACCCATGCTTTCCCTACTCCTCCCCACTTTGGCAACAATCAGGGTTCCTGCAGCCCCACTAGTGGGTCCTAATGTCACCTAGGGGAATTGCTGAGCAACATAAGCCCTTAATGTGGCACAAGGTCTGTTTTTGTAGCTTATTTTTATCCTTGTGTATTAAGCATCACAGCGGGCACTTGACTGGTAAATATGGTAACACTACCATCCCTATGGTGCAGACTATCTTGGGTTCTTGGGCACTAATAACACTGGACAGGAGTCTGCCTCAGAGCAAAAAAAATATCTACCCATCTTAAGTCCTGCTCCCTTCATCTAGTTATGCTAAGTCATGCTGGAAAAAGAAAGTAGGGAGGAGACTGAGAATCAGCGAAGGAACAAAACACTCACCAGTTTTCATTGTTGATCTGGTCACCAAATCCAGGGGTGTCAATAACTGTGAGCTTCATTTTGACACCACCTTCTTCAATAACTGGGGGAGAAATGTTACAGTTATCTTCCTCCAAAACTGAACACTTTTATAGAGATGATAGCATAAAGGCCTTTACATGGTACTGAGCAAGGAAAGGAGAGGCTCTTTTTGAACATGTAGATCTATGTGGCCCTTGTAGAAATAAAGTTCCTTGTCTAGGACATTACAAGATCTAGCTTGATGGTGGAAGGGGAGCACAACAGAGCTTGGACCCTTTGCAACAATCCCCAATAGACGACAGGGGGGGGGGGAACCCTATAAATTTGGATCCAAACAGAGGCCTGTTTCTGTATGGCATCTCTCCAGCATGGGCTTATCCACACTTTCCTTTCCACTGCTCTTTGTAGTCATGGTCCATGTTTGAAGCTGCATCTCTGAGAGCTCTTTTTTTGGAAAAACCCAAATTGCCATTTGTTGTACTTCAGCTATAAAGAGTGGGTTTTGCATGGAAAGCTCCAGGGCCAAAAAAGGGTACTCGGACACAGAGCTTTAAAGCATGGACCTGTGCCTTGAGAGACCAGGGCAAAAGTGTGGATAAGCCCTATAAGTGGATCTTTAATTTGGGGCATGTCTTTGTCTAGAAGGACATATCCTCAAGTCCAAGAGGTTACACACATTGATCCTGGGGTGGCCTATTGATTCCAGGGTGGCCTATTACTAAAAGAGGACACCGTTTTCATGCAATTGGCATATGCTAATTTATATGCACAGATGCAAATTTAGAAATAAACACAATACACTGCATTTCATCATAGGTGGGAGACTCTAACCAGGAGACCTATGGGCCTGCTCAGTCTGCTTCCCAAGTGCTCACTGCTTCTGGACAACTCCAAGGCAGCTTGCTCTTTCTTCCTATAGCTTTCATCCTTAGACTGGACTTGGACCAGACATCTCATCAAATCTTATACACTTCCAAAGAGTTGACTGTCTTTTGAAAGCACTTCTTAGACTGTCCTCTGTAAAACACATGGACATTCTAACTGAACCTCACGCTAGTCCCAGTAAGCGTCCACATATTCTGTCACCGTATGGACACTGTCACTGTAGCAACTCTGGACCAATTCAGACAACAACTGAAATGGCTTCATCACATGAAAGCAATATGCATTCTCTGCCTCTGCCATTCCCAGTCATCCATGCAGGGACAGCATTCCCAATGCAGTCACAACATGGCCAACATTGAACGGTTGATCAGCCAGTTAAAATCTATGACTTGGCCACACAATTTTGGGCTATGCATGTCAGGCTATCTCCACAGAGATTCCTGGAGATGGTACAGGCAGGGATGGCACACTGGACTGTGCACTGGACCAGACTGATTCTTCAGGTGTCATTCAGACAAGTCCTTTGCAACATATGGACGTCTCCTAGGCCTCTGCCAGCCTGGGCTTTACTTCCTGGAACACCCCAGGTCTACTTTCCCTCTCCTAAAAACAATCTTTGATGTAAACGTTAGGCAATTTTACCATGCCCAATGGCCTTGATTTCCACTGTCTTAGGGATCTTCTCCTCGCGGCTCCAGCCCGAAGACTTGCGACTGACTTGGGATTTGAAGAGGGTGTTCACAAGTGTGGATTTGCCCAGTCCGCTCTGGCCTGTTAAAAGAAGCATACAGGATTCACCACAGCCTTTTCAAGCCAGTCAGCAGAACCATTTATAGCCCGGCTGCTGGGAGCTGAGAAGGCACTGGCTGGTATAAAAGTAAGAGCTCATCAGGACAATGGCTTCCCAGCTTGGCTATCAGCAGATAATGGGGAGCACAAGCAGTCATTCCCAATGAAATGAAGGTTTCCTTGAGATGCTCTTGTGATGGTAGATGTGGCAAGGTAGGCATGCAGACTGTGCACAGGCCATGTTTGTCTCAGGTCGTGGCTCATGTTGTTAAACAGTGGTAGTACAGTGGTACCTCAGTTTTTGAATGTCTCTGTTGACAAACGTTTCTGAACTCAAACACCAAAAACCAAGAAGTAAATGCTACCATTTTCGAACACACCTCAGAAGTCGAACGGCTTCCGCTGGGTGTTTCTCAATTTTCTCAGTTAAATTTGCAGACCGCCCTTTGAGCCTCGGTTTTCGAACGTTTCAAAACTTGAACAGTCTTCCAGAACAGATTATGTTCGAAAACTGAGGTACCACTGTATTGAGGTTAATGGAAGCTTTCCTTCTAAAGGCAACTCCCAATTTACGCATGTCCAGTTGATGCGCCACCATGCTCACACGCATCATGCCAAACCTGGAAGTCTTTGAAAATGGCAAAAATGGCCCTGAAAGAGCCCAGAAAGGGCAAAAAGGCACAGAACAGCACCTAGCAATCCCAGGAGCCCTTGCACCAACTGATGAAGCCTGTGGAGCTTTGGAGTTTGAGAAAAGCTTGGAGTGATTGTGGCGGACTTTGGCGAATTTGCCATCCTTCTTGCCAGTCTGGTAAGTGCTGTCAGTTTTTGAGGGCTTTTTGAGGGTTTCCAGAGGGTGTTTGCAGACTTTTTCCATGGTGTTTCAAATATGCGTGATTTCGGAACATAACCCTCATGTAAATTGGGAGTTGCCTGCATTGCATGCTGTGGAGTCAGATTGCAATTTGAACCATGGTGAGAGGAAAGGGTTTTATAGCCCTTCCTCTGTACTGGGCACGGGGAATCTTTTCCAACCTGAAGGTTCATTAGCTTCTGGGCGACCTTCTAAGGCCACATGCCAGTGGTAGGCGGGGCCAGAAGCAAAAGTGGGTGGAGCAACGAATATCAACAGGAGACTAGTTTCTAGACACACTCAAACATACCCTTCTACACCACAAGCCCCGTCCAGCTGTCCTCCCCACCACATTGGCTATTAACTTTTTAAAAACAGACACTCAAGAGCAATCAAGCTGATTAACTAGCTGCCCAGTTTAGCCCCCTGGCTTCATAGCAAAGCCTCCCTTCACAAGATCCTTGGATCCAACCCTTCCTACCGACAACCATGATGTTGAAGTCAAATCCAGTTTTCATGGTCTTCTTGCGCATCTGCTCTATGATGGTGTCGATCCCAATGTAGCCCAGCAGATTGGAATTAATACCAACGGGTTTCATTGGCACGACTGGTTTTGGCCGCGGCTCTGGCACCAGCTCAGACATGGCTGCTTCAGGCTTGGTATCTACTGGCCCTGCAAGTGGAGAGAGGAAATAAACAGTATATTTACTGATGCAATGAGGTCATATGTGATAGACCTGTGGTAGGGTAAAAGAGCATTGGGAAATAATTCATAATGAACTGAAAAAAATGTTTAAAAGTAGTTTCCCAAAAAAACCATAGTCCTTTTGTTGGGGGTAATTCAGATGGAAATTCCCAGGTTTCAAAAAAGGTTATTTATGTATGCCACTACTGCGGCTTGTGTTTCGTTAGCCCCAAAATGGAAAATGAGCGAAGTCCCAACTAAAGAAGAATGGCAACTTAAACTTAACTTAAACTGCAGCTTGCAGACCTAACATATAGAATAACAGAACAAGAAGAATATACATTTAAAGAAGATTGGAAAATATTTATTGAATATATGGAGGAAAATTGTGTATATCTGAAAACGTGGGCAGCATTAAGATAAATTCAACAGAGTAAATAAGTTTTGATGGATGTAATAATGGAATACTGAATGGTTTAGTTTATATAAAATATGCAGGGATTTATGTTATGCAAAATGAACCATGGAAAGAGAAGGGGGGAAGTCATTGATATTTTAAGGGCGTTTAAATGAATATTCTAAAATGTAAAACAGAAAATTTAATAAAAAATATAGAAAAAACAACAACAGTATATTTCATAGAAAAATGCTGGGTCGCTTCCATTTCCATTGGGAAAGGGAAGAACAAATCGAGGCAGCTCCTCCTCAAAGGCCCTTTTCTCTATCCATTTGTGCTTTTACAGATTATCTTCTTGTCATTGCATGAGCCATTTGATGCATGGCAGGGCTGTCTACCCCATGAAGCATGGCCATGGCAGTGACATATTGTGGTGGGAAGTGGAACCTACGTTGGCAGCGCAGCATGGCACCAGGCACAGAGCCTGGCAGCAACACCATGCCAAGAGCCCACCAAACTCTAATGCCAGGCCTGCAGGGTACAGCACCCTGCATGAGATCTGACAAGTGAGAAATACCATCACATCATGGTAACAACAGTTCCTTATATACTGACTGATAGTGTTGATTTGCAGTCCACAGCATCCCCTACTACATGTGGCGGATAGCAACAGGCTGAAAACAGAAAATCCTTCAAATACTAAAACAGGGCCTTGCAGAATCATGACCCTGGTCCCTCCCCCCACTCCCACAAAGCAGCTGAAATTCAAAGCTTTTAATAAACCACAGCCGATTACCTTTCAGCAATTCTCATCGAAACATCAGAATATCCACACACTCCTTAGGAAAACTAGAAAAAAGGTACTACTTTGCTTTGACAATGGTAAGGATCCAAGGGACAAACATTTCCATTCAATCCAGTCTCTAGTTTGTATCTAATAACTCTTTCTCCCAGAACAGAAAGGACCCATTTAGCTAGAGTTTTCGCCACTAAAAATAAAAATCTCTTTTTAAGGGATTGATGAAGACTGACATCTTTTCACCCAAAATGAGAATTAAGTGCTTTGGGATCTTTCCAGCACAGAGACTGTCACACTCTTTAAGAAATTGGTCCTACCCACTCATAGAACACCCTGTACCAACAGCAATGCCCAGTTGTGTCAAACAGCCAGCAGCCTCTAGTGCTTTGTATTGGTGCCAAGTTATTGGGGTGAGAAAGCCCTTCAGAAACACCTCAGCACTGTGTTGTGCCTAAGAGACTGTGCTACAAATCTCATCTTTGCCATGAACTTGCTAGGTGGTCTTAAACAAAACACAGCCTCAGTGAAGCACGTGGCATCCTCATGCAGCTGCCAGGGCCCTGGCACAGCCCACCACTATGTGGATGCCTGTTGTGCTCTCTGCCTGCGCACAGACACCTGACAGGCAGCTGAATCTGGCAGCCACCTGCTCTTTCCATTTCCCACAATGCACCTGGTGTAGTGTAACCATGAGGCATTTTGGGAAATTTACATGGTGGCCCCAAACTACCTGCCACTCCTCATAGCATTCCTGCCAGTGCCAGTCACCACCAGGCAAGGTCAGTGAGGTCTATTCTGATGTGGGAGGAAGACCAAGCAGAAGACACCAAACCTGGAACTTCATCTGAAGTTAGAGGACAACAATACTGGCCAATTTTATAGGGTTAATGTTAGGATTACTGTATAATATGTGCAAAGCGCTTATCACCTGAAAGCATAACAGCATCATGACTACCGCTACTGCCCATGGCCTTGCAATGAATCCATGGCAGTAATGGGATTGCACTCATTCATAATCACTGATTTTTCATGGTTATGATTCAGAGTTCTTTTGATAGATCCAACACATCATTCCACCTTAATTTATCTGACATTCAGTGTCAAGAAGAAGATATACTGCAATTATTTCATTTATCCCAGCAGCCACCACTTCCAAATGCCATTTCCACTGAATGTGCAGCTGGGATTTCATAGATAGCTTGTGACCCAGGTTTTTCTCCAAGAATCAGCAAGCTCCGGATCAAGGATGTGAGAGCCAAAGTGAGCTCTCCTTCACTGGAAGTTTCTCATTTAACATTTCACAATCGGTTTGTGATTTTTGTACTGATGGGATATCCCCTGAGGCGCCTGTTGTCTTTTTAAGAGCTTTCTTGAAGCTGCTGCTGGCTATGAAAACCTCCAGCAATTTGACAAAACATAAGAAGCTCTTGCTGCTTTTTCTTCCTTCCTTTTTGTTTTAAACCATTTTGTGCTGCATTCTCAACAGCCCAATCCTAAGAACTGCAGTTTCTTCTATTTAGGATTGCCTTAATACGTGTTCATAATATGCACACATAATAATACGTGTCAACAGGCACTAATTGTGGCTCACCTGTTGCAAAGCATTGTGGGATGAAAATACACAGGCCCACAAGCTGAGTGGTCTTGATCAGCACTATTTTTTAGCATCCCTGAGGCCCAGATCCTCTTCCTTCCACATGCCAGTTCCTGGTAGACCACGCAGCTCTTTGTTCTCATGCATCCTTTGGGTAACCACACAGCCCTTTAGACTGGAACTGTTCTTATTCTGAATAGCTGCCTAGAATTCCAGTCTATTCTACCTCTGCCAAGATTTCCTCTTTCTTTCAGGCAAAGCCTGGCCAAGGATCTCCCTGCTGCAGTGAACTTGCCCTCCTTAAAAAAAACACAAAAAACTTCCTCTACATCCTCTGGAATCTGTTACAGTGTTTTCTACTTGGTGCTGGTAACTGGTGGCTGCTGAGCCTACAATAGGTGCTTGCTGGTCCCTTAATTGTTGCAAATGCCTTTAAAGAGGTGTCCGCCTCACCACCTTCAGACAGCGAAGTTGTTGGGTTTTGGGTGCATTTCACAGCTCTTTGCCCCCTAGCTGTGCAGTTCCAATTCATTTCTGTTTTTGCACATACCAGGGGGGTGTTGATGAGGCCCAGATGTCTTGCCCTATGCAAAGGTGTTCACACCTTGGCTTGAGATGAATTAGGAACAGCTTTACCGTGGAAAGAGTATTTAAACCTGGGTCACCCCAGCAATAGTTCAACGTTTTTACTACTACACCACACTACTCTACCTTGCCATTCCCCAAATCAGCGGTGGTTGCCCCAGTTTTGCTGTTGCCCCAATAATTTGCTGTGCAAATGAGAATTTCAGTTACGTATCCCCTCCTTCCATAGCACCAGCATAACAACAGCAGCAGAGTCTGAGGGAGTCAGAGAGGATTTCCTTCTGTCTGTTTGTCTTGGTAAATTATGGGCTGTAGAAAGGAGCCAAAATTGGAGTTTTCCCTCCTCTCTGCTCCACCCCCGTATGGAAGTTCTGAGCAAAACCCCAGAAGGCCCCGAGACAAGGATTCCAAACTGATAATCCGACATGATTGGGTGATCTGTAAGTTTTATAAAGGTACACATTTTGTCTTGCCAGAATTACAGCTTAAAATGAGGAAGGGCTAGTTCTACCATCAAACAGGCCAAAGTGGCTTGCTTCAAGCACCAGATTTGGGGCAGCAAATTATCATTTATTCAGCAGGCTTTTATATCTTCAAGACACTGTTTGGATTTTCTACTTCAGGCATCAAAAATATTAAGGATCGTATCAAAAATAGGATTGTTCTCCTTTGCAAAACATTTTTCAACCCTGATGAAAATTGCTGCCCAAGGGTTGGGCTAGTTGATAATTGGGCTAGTTGAATTTGAACTGTATATTCCCTCTGGTCAACACATTTAATCACATCTCTAGAATTTTGCAGCAGCCCTTTTGTTGTCTTAGGGCCAGATGGTAATTAGTAACTTTATTTTAAAGCAATAACCCCTGATGTAATTATTTTCTACAGTCTAGATATGGAAGGCATTTCTTTCACCCCTTGCCTTCCTTGCCTTTGTCTGAGTAACTCTATGGAGCAAAATAACAACCAGCTTTGATGGAATACACCTCCAGTTCTGCTGCCTGCCCTTCAGTGGGGATCTGGCTCCATTTTCACTGCAGCTTGTGAAAGCGCCCACACACAGGACCTCAAAAGGAACGCACTGAGCATACCTCCCCTGAGAGCTGTACTATTCTTATTGCAATAGTTTGCATGTGGCTTTCTAGTTAGCAGTCTTTTTAAACCCTCTGTCATAAGAAAACAAAGAGAAGATACAGGTGCTGTTTCCAGGACACCGGGGAGAGGACCTTTGTTCCAACACACACCCATCCTATTAAAAAAACAACAACTTTGGATAGGCCAACCTATTGCCCTTTCAGATGTTGTTAGCCTACCCATAATTCCTGGGCATTGGCCATCTTGTCTGGGGCTGAGGGGAGTTGTAGCCCAAAACATCTAGAGAAAACGAGGTTGGGGAAGGTAGCTTTAAGACAATCCATTCTCAAGTAGGTCACAACTGCACAAAGCTGTGCAGACTCACCAAGCTCTGGCTAGCAGAGCTGTTTTTCAACACCAAGGGATCTTCCACACTTCTGCTCATCCCCTGCCTAGAAAGCATGGATCCAAGCGGTTTTTCCTTCACCCCACTGCTTTCTCCTTGGAAACCCAATTTTCAATGCTAAATTGGAGCGAACATCAATTCAGAAGAAGCCCAATTGATGTGCGCTCTGATTCAGTGAGCTTTCCCAGGGGAAAGCAATAAGGTGAGCAGAATTGTGGATGAGCCCTAAGTCCCAACCTTGGAACATAATAAAAGGCTGCTCTTGACAAAGCAGAGAATGTTTCTGAAGGGAATCACTCTTTGTGAAGATACATGGATGCTGATTGTGAATCATCCAAAGCAAGGTTCATGTATCTTCACAAAGGATGCTACTTCCATGAGGATGTGAATCCAATACCCTTTTTAAAAAGATTAATTCAGGTAATCCTATAAATGTCTTACTCCAAATCAAGGCCCATGGAGTCCAGTGAGGTAGGCATTGAGAAGGCCCCTACCCAAGACCTTGAAGAGCCACTACCAGCCAAGGTAAACAATCCTGAGCTAGATAAACCAATGGTCTGACTCTGAATAAGAGAACTGCCCAGGTCCCCATGAAATGGCTCCGCTAAAAGGCAGGATGCATTTGCTCCAACCACTTAAGACTGTGTAGTTCAAATATTTGCACTCTTTTTTCAGATGACTAGAACTGTTCCACCTACAACTGTGGCTGTCTGTGCACACACCATACAGTCAAAGAATATTTAAAGCACATTTTCCCCACCCCAAAGAATCCTACAGTTTACCCCTCACAGAGCTACAATTCCCAGCACCTTTAACAAACTACAGTTCCCATGAGCATTGGGCTGGGGTGCTTTAAATGTGTGGTGTGCACACAGCCACAATAGCTGCAGCTATTTGACATGGGGCATATTCCCTTGTATGACAGCTCCTGCTATTAACACATCCCCCTAGCACTGCATCCATTCATTCATTGATTCATTCATTCAAGCCTCCCACACTACCCTGCTCCCCCTTTTAATTTACAGCCCTTTTGTGCTTGCTACCCAGCCCCCACATCACCACACCCCTTCTTCCCCTTTCACCAAGCATTGCTCTCCTTTCCCCAGCCACCCCAGCCCTGACACTTTCTCTCCCCACCCGTTATCCCACAGGACTCCAGTCAAGGCCCACAGACAACAGCCTCTCCACCCAGCTCTGGTTCCCTGCCATCACCCCACCCGTGGTCCACTCCACAATGCTGGAGCAAGGTTTCCAATATGACACACATCCATGCCACTGAAAGGCAAGAATCGCCTGCGGTCAGCAACAGCCAAGCCAGCTGCAAGGCAGCTCACGCCTCTGAGCCAGCTGGGAATTAATGTGCGCCTTCACAAAAGCCCCAGTGTCTCTGATGCACCATCGCAGCTGCCCTGCCTGCTTCCCCCTTGACACCAGATGGAAGAAGAGGAGCAGGAAATGCTGCTTTCCCTTTCCACAATCCTCCCTTGCAAGATTAGCAGTGCCTGTGCCAGTCTCCATGCCAAACGCCAAATGTCTTGCTGAGCTGAGAGTGTGTGCCGGATCTCAGCATCCCTCCTGCATCTCTGAGCCCTGCCAGACCCATAAGAGCATGCAAGCATCCTCATGGACCACCTACCTTTGAACATGAATCTTTCTTTGTCTCTGGAATATGATCCTTCTCTTCACTTCCCTCTGCCTAAAAGCTGCCTCTGAGAGTCTGATTGCGTTTCTTTCTTTCTTCTCCCTATGTGTCTCTCTCTTTCTCTCTCCTTTTTCCTTCTCCAATGGATATTTCAGATAACCAGAGATGCTGATGCCGCCACTGCCATGTTCACGTGACCTGAATATTAAACATCCCTGCAAAATCTCCCCCAGACTCTGCCTCCCTCTCTTCCCAGGATCAAGGGCTGGATCATCCAAGCATCTGGGAGACCTTGACTGGATTGGTGGGCATGGAAATGTGTGCTGGCTCCTGAAGGGAGGTACTGTGATAAATGGGTTAGCTGAAGCCAGAAAACTGTCCCCTCCCCGCCGCACATATATACTCTTGCTTCCTTGCCTCTCCGCCCTCCTTTCTCCTCCCCTGTTCCCAGGCAGCTTTCATATGCCACTGTCTGCTGAGCATCTCTAGAGACAAGAAGCTACTTCATGAAAAGGGATTGTTAACTCTTTCATCAGGCAGCAGCGTTTGCCAAAGAAATGAGGAAAGTGTGTGCCTGCATCTAGGCATTTCAGTCTTATATTTGGGTCTTTCGCTAGCAAGCATTCATGACTTGGACCCCATTTAAAACGGTCGTCAGCATGCATTTTTAGAAATGGTGAGAAGCAGTAACCCATTATGTGGAGGCACAGAGTGTCTGCCAGAAACGGTCTGCATGTCAGCCCAGGCAAGGAGAATCTGTCTTTGTGTCAGTGTGCATAGTGCACACACAGGATGTCTCTCCCGGTGCCTTTAGGCACCTACATCTGTGTGTGTCTCTGCGCATTTGTCATGGCAAAGCACAAATGCCTTGGAGATGTTGGGGAGCTGGGAAGCAGGTCTGCAACGCATGGAAAAACACTTCCACCTAAGATAAAACGCATAACCCACATAGAAGTGGTTCTCAAAACTGGATTTTGCTGCATGGGAAGCCATGACCACACAGGGAAATATAAATACACACTCGTGCAATCTTCACACGCAGCGATGCACAAGTCGCACAATGTTTCCTACACAAAAGTGGGAAAATGTGGGAAATGGCTACCCTTTGAAAAAGTGCTCAAGCAAATGTCCAGGAAATAGTGTCATAGGATGCAGACAATGGATTTTGATTTGTGGTCTTGGTGGAAGCTAGAAGCCAGTAGGTACACAATTTCTGATGTCACACTGGCCTGGCACCTCAATGGGAATGCCTTTTGAATTGCTTGTCGGTTGCTTATCCTTGCTGGACTGCCTATTTGCCTCCAGACCACCAGTACAGACCAGGGATGTCGTGGTAAATTCCAAAGAGCAGGAGCTCATCATGGCACCCCTTCAATGCAACCTCTAGCTTTGCAATAGAAATGCAAGCAATCTTGTAAAAAAAAAAAAAAAAGTGTTGTGCTTTAAACTGCTAGCATGAAACAGTCGAAAACCCAATAAAGGAAGGAAGCATCCAGCCTCTACTGGATTATTCCTTTCACTCCTGAGCTTCCTACTGTGCTAATCTGTAACCAACAGTGATGTCACTTGTGTGTTGCCATCTGCCTGTTTCAAGAGACAATGGAAGAGTGAGCCATCAGGGTAAAGTCAAACTGTTGGAGAGTTAAAGCACTTGCTGCAGCTGTAGAGACCGATACGGGAGAGACATGTTTTATTGCAGTTGGGGCAGATGGCACTTGAAAGCTTTGTTCTTACCTCATTCATTTGCCAGAGCAAGTGAAACGCTGGCAAATGACATCATCACTCTGGGTCTGAAAAAAGGCCCAGAACAGCAAAAAGGCCCCTACCCACCTGGTTCCTATACCATTATACCATTGATCCTGACAGCTAGCAGGGCTGGAAAGATATATGAAGAGTGACTGACAGCTGCAGCAGATGGAAGTGGCCTACATGAATCAATGTCAGTATAAAGCACCTTTGTATATTTACTTCCACTGGGGTTTCTCCTGCTTGAATGGGGGAATCATATGGAAAAATAATAGTAATCTGCATGAACTGGTATTGACTGGTTTTATGCTTTAGCAGAGACTGACACAAACTGATGAAACAACGTAGAATCAGAATATTATCTCATGACACATTATGCCCTGTTAAGTCCCTGCATCTTGCCCCTCAGCAGTCGAGAAGAGAGAACCCCTCACGCTGCATACACACAAGCAAACACATGACAAGACACCACTTTTGGACTTACATTCAAACCCAGTTGTATTTGTCACAGGAGACATCGTGGAATCTGCCATGAAGCAGTTGCCGTTCAGAGCATGCTCCTCAAGACACTCCTGAGGGAAGGGAAGTAACATCTTTCCAGATTCAGCTAAGCCTTGGGGCACATCGATGCCTTTGGGGATGCCATATCTGTCATTAGAAGCAAAGTCCCCCTGAACCATTTCTTTCAGGGGTGAATTTGTGGGATCTTCTGTGGTTTTGGGAAGTGGCTGAGGGGGAGGAGATGGTGGTGGGCTAGCAGGGGCCAAACGTCTCTGGGAACCTGGCATGCCTGCATCTGAGGTATGATTTCCATCTTCCAGGCAAAGAGTGGTTTGCATATCAGCTGAATTCTCAGCTACCCTTTGGGACAAGGTTTGTAATCCGGACAGTGGCAGATGGCTTGGTGAAGGCAACTCCTCTTTTCTTCCCAATGCTTCCTTTTGGAAGGGAACCTTCTGGAACTCCCTCCTTGTTGCCATAGAGTGTGAGAGGAGTTGCCGACCAGCTGGAGGGGCATTGGTGCTCCTCTGAAGAGTAAATGAGAGAGAGCTTAGTTTACGTGCCTCCAAACCATTGGCTGCTGTCCAGTGAGGAGACTGGGAGGTGGTAGGAGCTGAGCATGAGGAGAGGAGCCCATCAGGGCAACGAGGCGGCTTTGGGGGCCCAAGCCTCGATTGAGGTTTAGGAATCCCTCTGCCTTTTGCCAAAGGGAGCTGTTTGGTGGGGTCCTGCCTGAAGGAGTTGAGGCAGGCTTCCTTTTTCAAGATGGGGCTGAGAGCCGAGAGTCCCCCAATTCCAAGGGAGCGAGTCATGTGTCCTGGGATGCGGCTGGGATTGGATGAGGCTCCTAAGGTTGGAATACATCTTCGGGTCCTGTGTGGGGAAGGAGCAAAGTCCTTGTCCATCATGGGCACTTGCTGCTTCCGTGTTTCCTAAAATAACAAAACCAAAGGAAGGGTTGATGCAAAGCACTCAGCAGTGGCGGCAGCTCTGTAAAATGAAAATAAAAAAGCAACTCGATCCAACTGCTCTGTCCTGGCAACAAAATACTCAATACTTTACCCAGCCAATGTGATTTGAGAGATGAGGATTGTATACCCATGATACATTTGACGTATACCCACCCCCACCCCAGAATTCTGGGAACTATAATTTACACCTCATAGAGCTGCAATTTATTTATTTATTGCATTAATATTCACCTCTTTCTCCAAGGGGCTCAAGGTGGTATACATGGTTCTCCGCCTCCTCATTTAATCTTCACAACAACCTTGTGAGGTAGTCAAAACAAAACAAATTCCTTCCAGTAGCACCTTAAAGACCAACTAAGTCAGTTCTTGGTATGAGCTTTCGTGTGCATGCACACTTCTTCAGATACACTCAGATACACTTGTGAGGTAGGTTAGGCTGAGAGGCTGTGACTAGCTTAAGATTACCCGGGGAGCTTCCTGGGCATGTGGGGATTTGAACCCTTGGTCTCCCAGGTCCTAGTGTGACATTCTAACCATTGCACCCACACTGGCTCTCAGCACTTTTTCCAATTCCCATCAAGCTTAGCAAACTATAGTTCCCAGGATTATTTGGCACAGGTCATGTGCTTTAACTGTATGGTATGTGATGCAGAGGAAAGAATCTCACATTTTCTCGATATATTGCAAATAATAATAATAATAATAATAATAATAATAATAATAATAATAATAATAGTAATAATTTATTTATACCCCGCCCTTCCCAGCTGAAGCGGGCTCAGGGCGGCTAACAACAATAAAGCCAGTGGAATGCCCTCCCAGCAGATGACAAGGCAATAAACAACTGTTTTACTTTTAAAAGACAACTGTTTAGAGAAGTTTTTAATGTCTGATGCTGTATTGTTTTTAATATTCAGTTGGAAGCCACCCAGAGTGAGAGCCATATTAGAAGAAATGCTATTCACACTGTTATGAATGGCATGAATGGAGGGGTGGGTGGGTGTGATCCAGACTGGCATATGCATTGCAGGGGGTTGGACTAGATGACCCTTGGGGTCCCTTCTAACTCTACAATTCTATTATTCTACCTGAGAGACCACCTCTCTCCTTAGACTCTTGCCCAGCCACCGCATTTCATAGAAGAGGACCTCCTGGTGGCATTGAGACCGTTCTCTAACCACCCTACGTCCTCCAGTAGTGAGGCTTTCAGAGTTATATCTATTTAATGTGCAATTTTATACCTTTAGAGACAAGGCATGCCCCAACGATCCTCTCTTTCAGGTGCATGTGGAATACCATCCTTCTTTACTTGCATGAGCTTTTCCTAATGAATTATTGTCTGCTGATCAACTTGTAGTGTTGTACTGTCATTTGAACAGTGTTAGTTTTGGCACAGTGTTCAATGCTAGTCCTGCCCAGAGTAGACCCATTGAAATTAATGAGCATGGCTAACTTATGTCCATTAATTTCAGTTGATCTACTCTGCGTAGAATTCAGTTGAATGCAACACATGGTGTATATTTTATGTTTATCTTTTGTTTTCTTTACAGCACTCTGATATATTATAATATGAGCAGTCATATACATTTTTTAAAAATAATGTATATAAACAAAGTTTCCATTCATTTTGCGATTCCCTGTAAGCAATTTTCAGTGTGCCAAGTTTAAGGCTTTGAATAGCTGTAATGCAGGGTTTTGCAGTTCAGATGGGTACCTCAGGTTAAGTACTTAATTTGTCTGGAGGTCCGTTCTTAACCTGAAACTGTTCTTAACCTGAAGCACCACTTTAGCTAATGGGGTCTCCTGCTGCTGCCGTGCTGCCAGAGCACGATTTCTGTTCTCATCCTGAAGCAAAGTTCTTAACCCGAGGTACTATTTCTGGGTTAGCGGAGTCTGTAACCTGAAGCGTATGTAACCTGAAGCATATGTAACCCGAGGTACCACTGTATTTACATTCTTAATATTTCATAAATTGCTTTGTGACATTTTGTAAAAAGCAATTAAGACATATAATAAACGCTAGAATTACGGACATATTTTTGCCTTTTGCACAACCAGATTTTTTAAAAAGCCATGTTTAGCAAGCTTTTTATTAGTATTTAAAGTCTATAAAAATAGAAAGCAAAATTTAACTGCTGTTACTAAGAATAAAATATATGCCATTGTTTCCATGGGAAATAGAGATGTTTGTGTGTAATGGTGTGTGGGTGTGTTAAGGGTGTATGAAAGTGTGTGGGTCTGATGCTGCTCGTGGGTCTGACCCTGCCCACTACTGGAATTAGCTCCCCCACTCAGGTTTTCCATGAGTGCCATGCCTTCAGGCCCCGAAATGTTCCCCGCCCAGGACACACAGAGATAAATTTCTCCACCTTGCCAGAATATTGTTATTGTTTAAATAATTTCACAATCTGCTAAGATATAGAAAGATGTTTGCAATCCTTGCTACGAGATATAATATATGAAAATTAACATTATTATCCATCCACTTGCTCCAATTTGTATATAAAAAGTCTGCAGCTAGAGACAGACAATACTCTGGGAAAGGTAAAACTGAATTGTATAAGGGAAGGATTATTGTGGTGTGTGCACACTCACAACCCACCTTCCTCTCTGGTAATTAAACAAGGTTGACCGGGTGTTGTAGTGTTCAAACACACACAAAGCCCCTATGACCATGAGTTAAAAGAAGCATATGTTTATTTAGTACAGGAAGGATGCCTTTCGCAGCTCTCTTAAAAGCTATTGCCTGTTGCCAACCAGCACTGTTTCAAGAATAATCACTTCATAAAAGCTGTTGATTTTTCTGATCTTTCTCTTGTTTTCCCAGAGGATTCTTACATTGAAAGAACACACCAGGAGCTTACCTGGAACGATGTAGGTGCAAAGCAGCTGAATGTCCACAACAAACAACCATTTGGTGTACCAGAACTTAAAAGAAATCCAAAGCTTTCAAAGGCAGGCTGCTCCCCAACCCATAGATCACAGTTAGTTCTATAAAAACATTTTGACTACATCAGTCCTCAGAAGGAACATCCATTTCCAGACCTCCTGGACGTCGTGGTGAATGGGGTGAGCTTCTTCTCTTTCTTTATCCCTTCTCTTGAACTGTTGGGTGTTTTCCCATCCTCTGCAAGAGAGTAAGTGGGAGAGAGAGTCCAGGAGAACTTGGAGCTGGACACAGAAGCCAGAAGGAGTGGGCAGGAGCACTGAATGAGAGCACTCATCGACTGCCCTGACTAGGAAATAAAAAGCAGGGGCGAGTGGACTCTAAAGGTCTCAGTGCACATGACCATGTCAACAACTACAAACATCGTGCAACATCCATCTTCTGTAACACTTCAGAAATGACAATATAGAGCAAGCTGATCTGGCATGCATTATGGAGACTTGGTTGGACAAGGCAAGAGAGTGAATTTCTCCCAAGTTTGCCCTGCAGGCTTTGCAATCCAGCAGCAACTAAGGCTTAAAGGAAAGGGAGACAAGGTCGCAGTTGGCTTAGCATGAGTCCACCCCCATATTCAGATGTCTTGTTCAGCATTTTCCAGGTTTTGGGTGTCTGTTGTTGCCATCTGCTAAAGACTAACTCCATCAGGCTCTTAACTGTCATCTTAACTGAGATCTATCTCCAAGGGCCTTCTGGTGGTTCCCTCACTGCAAGAAGTGAAGTTAAAGGGAACCAGGCAGAGGGCCTTCTTGGTAGTGGTGCCCACCCTGTGGAACACCTTCCTATCAGATGTCAAGGAGATAAATAACTATACAGCCTTTAGGAAACACCTGAAGGCAACCCTTTAAGGGAAGTTTTTTAATGGTTGATGTTTTATTATGTTTTTATATTTGTTGGAAGCTGCCCAAAGTGGCTTGGGAAACCCAGTCAGATGGGTGGGACATAAATAATAAAATCATCATCATCATCTACAGCAGCCATTCCATCAGGCTAAGGGAAGAGGAGAGAGGTAGGACCTCAGGCCTCTCAGACAACTACCCCCTATTGAAAGCGGGCTTGAAATAAGCACCCTACAGTACATCTAATAGAAAGAATAGGTAGTGCTGTATGCTGGGTGGCCATGCAGTTTCTCCAGCTTGTAGAGGAGCCCATAGGTCCCAAAAGATTGGCAACCCCTTACCTAATTGCTTTTAATTATCGGATTATTGTTCTTTGTTATTTTTTATTTTTATATCCATTTAGCAGCTAAGAGTATCTCCACTGGAGGGGAGAAAGTGGGATATGATTAGCCAAGCAGTGTGTTGCAGCAGCTCACAGTTCATCAGAAAGCACAAACAAGACTTTAAATGCACCAGTGTTGCTCTTTGAAAGTTAACCTTTGTTTCTGTGCGAGCCTGTAAGAATTCCAATGGATTGCAGCATGGCAGGTTTGCTGAGGAAGATATCCAGTTCTGGCAATGATGAGTCCATTGACAGGTCAAGAGGATGTATAGTAGGTCCAGACAAATGTTCTGGGGCAGAGAGAAAGGACAGGCAGCTAACAGGCTAACAGGCAAAACAAGGGCAGTCAGAGGCAGGTTTTACAGTACCCCGGACAGAGCTGATAAGCTGTGTTAACAAGAGATCATCACCCTAAATATGCTTCCTATTGACTATATGAAGGAGCTTTATGTTGAAATATGGCAAATTGAACATACAATAGAATCAGTTTTACTTGGATCTCTCACCTATGGAAGTATAAACTGGATTTATTCTTAAAAGGTATCCTTCCTCCCTCCCTCCCCCCACAAAAAAACCCCACAACCCTGTAGAAGTTTGGAACTGTGAAAAAATCACCCAGATCTATGAGACGTAGGGATGGATAAACCTGTCAAAGTTGATTTCTCTCATATTCCCATTTCTTTTTTTATTTTAACAGCCCCAAACAATCTTGATAGGCCAGTGGGTTAACAGAACATGAATGCTCTTATGCTGGTGTCTATATGTAGACATAGTTATTCAGTCTTTGATCCCTGGTCAGTTACTTCTGGTCTAGAAGGAAGGGCAAGGCCACCAAAGGAGGCAGGGTTACAATTGCACTAGAAGAGCAACAGGAGGAGGTTTCCTCAAGAGGAAGTTCCTCTTCAATACTTCTTGTTGCTACTGCCTCTGATCATAGTGATGCAGTGCAGCAACCTTATAAATGCATGTAAAAGTCTTCTTAAACATAGTTCTACAGCACCTTTCTGGACCTCTTTGGCTTGGTTTCTCACTTCATGTTCCAACTCATAGTGGTTTAATTTTCACTATTTTGCATCTTTTGAGTTTCTTGAATCATTACCTGTGACCTACTTAAAGTCATACATGTAAAGAACATATCTACCCAGTCATCACCATGCCCACTGCCATCTCCAACTAGTGTTTGTTTATGAAGCATAAAAGTTGGAGGAGGTAGAACAATAAGCTTTTTGTGGAAAGCTTGAAGGGCCTGGAATCCTAACATTATTTCCATACCAGACCTTTGACCCTCCCACATTCTTGCCACGCTAACCCTGTCATCCCCAGACAAGTCTACATAAATGGTGTAAACCAAAGATATAAACCAAAGATGCATATATTTCTTAATTATAGGTGATATTTCCACAGCCGTGCTATTTAAAGGTCTACCAGGCTATCAAGATGCCAACTGCAGTACTGTAATGAGATGGCAAGACTGGAATTCATTTATTTTGGTTGCACCATGCAGCACAAAATTTCTTTCAGACTTGGTAGAAGCATCAGGAGTGGTGTTCAAAAGGTTTTTGAACAATAACACTGAACAGATTGCATACCTTCCCAAATTTGACAGTGGAATATTGGTTAACGTAAACAAGTAAAGTAATGAAGGAGGTTTTGGTATGTTCACAAAACACCTCTTCTTGGGACCATGCTCTGCCAATTTTTTTTTTAGATGTTAATTTGAAAAATGCATATTTTGTACAATGAAAAATACATTTTTGCAAGTGTTATAATTATCTGTTTTTGTGGTCACAACTTGCTTCCATAGTGTTCAGATTTTCAGTATACAATAGGGAATGGGCTCAAATACCTGCCAGTCCAACTTCCAGGGGTGTAGTGTGACCTCTGAAGTCCAATTCCCACTGCAACATCTCACTTCAAAAAGTCATGGGGTCCCATAGAGCAACCTCCGTCATAGAGCAAAGAGCTTATAATCAGAAAAGGAAGTCTGAAAATCCCTAATATGTGCATGGAAATGCTGGGATAGGTACACAAACATATTGCTAGGTGGCTCTTTCTGTTGGGATTTTATGCAACCGATACTGCTAGTGTGATTAGTATAAATCACATGAGATGTCTGAGAAGAGTGTGGGAACGGAGGACTGTCGTATCTCTTCTGTCTGAGCGTGTTTTTGTACTGTACTTTCACTTTTGTAGTATGCAACAGTTGTTCTGCCAGAGCTTGGAGAACACAGACGTGATTATGGATTGTCTGTATAGAATGCAAATAAAATGTAGTTTAGATTTACGGATGTTTCTTTCTTCTTGCTGTATGATGCTAGATGACTTGTGTGCACTCTTCATAAGAAAAGTGTCGCAGAAGGGCACTCTGGAGTTGAAGGGACATGCCATTCCAGAGACGTGCCTACCAGGAGATGCTTAGAGTTCCGGGGGGGGGGGTCGCCGTCTCCCCAAGAGCGTTTTTCTAACACTTTCATTTAAAATGCCTAAAAACCACTTTTAAGAAACTAAGACATCTTAAGATCTGTGCTCCATTCTACTTTAGTAGCAATAGCATAGCTATCCAAGTGAAGCAGCTGCTTCAGGCAGCAACTGCTTGGGTGTATGTGTGTGGCAAAAAGCAGCAGTCAGTTGTTGGAAGAATATAGTTGTGTGTGCTGCATGGTTTGCCCTAAGTTACCCTACTGCCTTCAAGTGCAGTGAAAGACCCATCACCACCAGTACTGGAACATTCAGTTGCCAACCAGATCAGCTTTCGTACATGCCAAGTTACAGGGAAGCAGACAAAGGGCCTTCTCGGTAGTGGCGCCCTCCCTGTGGAATGCCCTCCCACCAGATGTCAAAGAGAACAACAACTACCAGACTTTTATAAGATATCTGAAGGCAGCCCTGTTTAGGGAAGCTTTTAATGTTTGATGTATTACGGTATTTTAATATTTTGTTGGAAGCTGCCCAGAGTGGCTGGGGAAGCCCAGCCACATGGCTGGGGTATAAATAATAAAATTATTATTATTATTATTATTATTATTATTATTATTACTAGAGGGATTGCCATCTTGTCCTTTGCCTCAGTCAGCAAAATGAGCCTTGGGGCAGCCCTGAGCAGAACAAACACAGAGTATCCAGAATTCACCGCACTGCTTTTGCAGGATACAGATCCTTCTGTAACTCTGCAGGTGGCGAGATTCCTGAATGCGGTTATCTCACACACAAAAACCACCAAAAAACAACATCAACAACAAAAACTAATCGGACAGTTATGATGATAGTGCAGGACGGATCTCGTCTCCAGTTCTCCTTTTTCTGTGAACCGTCCCTTGGATCTTTCCAGGCCCCAAGCTGTTCTTTGTCACTGCTCAATGACCCACCCTTGCATCGTGGTGTTCCCCTTCTGTTGTTAGATGTATTGGTTTTTATGTTTCTGTGCTTTTAAGTTTGTACATATTTTATGGGCTAATAGCCGTTAATAAATTATTATTATTATAATTCACCATTTGGGAACTGAGACAAGATATTAGTAATTTCATTTCCTTCCGGTCATTTAAAAATATATCTGGAAATGTGTATTTTCATGTCACAAGTGGGTTTTCAGGGTACTGAAGATGAGAATTCACAGTCAATCAGAAATAAGCAACCCATTGTCCTTTCACGGAATCTTAAAATGTATGAATGTGTACAGATATGGTCATGTCATCATTTTGTTTTATATAGCACTTCCATTTCTTCAAAAAGCTGCACACCCTGGTGGACTAAGCACTTGCAAAACAATAGGCCAGTTGTGAGAGAAAAATCTGCACAGGGCCAAACCATGTTACAATAACCATTTGTATTTTAAAGAAAGAAAAACAAAGCAGTCACAGGATCCAATGTGGGATTTACTCCTGATCAGAACTGGGCCTGTGGCAGTTTCTTGAAGAATATCACCCTGGCTGCTATTTTCTCCAGAAGGTGCGCCTTGTGGTAAGCAGCTGATGACACAATTGTGCGAGTAGCAAACTGGTTTGAGCCAATTTGTATCACTTGTTCTGTGTATCAAACAAAACAAAACAAAACAAAACAAAACACAAAACAAAACAAAACAAAACAAAACAAAAACCTAAGCCCCACTGCAGTTGTGTAGACTGCTTGTTAAAAACATTAACATACATGCATCAATGTCAACAAAGCACCATGCTCTTGATTGACTCCACATAGTTTATTAGAATTTCAAACTTTTTTTCATAATACAGCACTATATAACAATTAACATGAAATTGCATTTCATCAGGAGCATCTATGACCAAACAGTGCAAAAATCAAGCTGAGAACATACTTTGCACAACATCAGACAGGGATGAGGTTACTTTTTGTTTTCCCTTAGCTTTGAGGCAAATGAGTTAAATTCACAGGATGGAACTATCTGTCAATGGAAGAAAATTTTGGGGTTCAGGAGAAACAGGTATTTGTAGTGGAAAACAAGGTCACAGCTTATTCACCCCCTGCCCGTATTAAGTATCTTCCCTTAACTTCAGTCTGGTCATTCCTCCTTTTCCCTGCTCCTGATTCATCAGGGAGCAGAACTGGAGCTCTGAAAAAAATTGCCCAGTGGGGAACTCCAGTCACCATATAAGCATTACAAGCAATGTAGTTGGCTCTGTAGCCTTCTAATTTGCTTGCAGTTCTCTGTATCAGGGTCAGTGTAGTAGGACTTCTTATTAACTTCAGTATAGACTTCAAAGGCATTACTGCAGTTTTAAATTTCCTAAACCTGCTGGAGAGTCTGCTTTGTGCTTTACAATTCACACAATAAATTTACCCACATATGCTGACAACAAAACCTAACAGCCCCAGTGCAGAGAATTAATGTGTATAGCAGAAGACATGTAGCTTCATTGATCTTTACAGAGCAATCATGTCTGGAGAGTTACATACCTCTTCTAGCTTCTATTAGTTCTCAGGGGGGACAATTGCTGGGCATAAGGAATCCCAGATTCAGACTGAGCACTCCACATACATTCCCCAAAACAAGTCTTTATTGTGAGGAGCTCCTGAGAAGTCTCTCTCAGTATCTATCTAGTTGTGGCAGGTGACATGACAGCTGGCTGCTCCCCATAGCTGTCCAGGTTCCATGGGCAACTTGCAGGTTTACCTACTTCCACAGAGAGGAAACCACCTTCTGCGCATTAATTGGGCACTCTCGATTAGGAGCAATGTCCAAAATGGCCATGATAATCCAAGGCACAACAATTTATGACTCAAGTTTCCAAATTCCATGTTGTTTTTCAAACGCAATTCTCATGTGTCTTTTGATTTCTGAACCATTAAGCTGTTCTATTTCCAAATGTTACAAGTTAATACAATAGTAAGAACCAGAACAAATCTGAAATATAAAAATAAACAAATGTCCAGTTAAATTAGATTCATAACACATTTGAAATTGCTCCAAATGTCAGAGAAATTCTATGCATGTTTGGTCAGAAAATTAGTTCCTACTGTTTTTAATGAGACTTCTTAATGAGTATGTCTTTGACTTTCACAACTTTGAACTTCAAAACTAGGTAAACTGAATGTTCCAGAGCACTGAGTAACTTTTCAACTTTCTTTAGTTCAGCTTTCTCACCTCAAAGAGTTACAAATAGAAATAACAGTTTAACATTTCTGAGCAGATTGAAATTTGATATTTAATTCCAATTAATCAGATTCAAACCCTGCTGAAATGTTGGTTCCAATAATTGAAAATGCATACTGTCTCACAAAAGCCCGATCATGTAAAGCACGTGATCCAAGAAAAGATCACATGGGCATAAAAATCCACCACTGAAACAGAATATTCACACATGAGATTATCATAACAATTAGGTACATTCTGAAGATTTCACAGGCAAACTGGTAGGTTTAGGAACAGCACAAAAAATGACAAACTCTCAACAAATCCCTCAAACACCACAGTTCTCTTATGAGATTGCTCCATAATCAAAACAGACATTACAAACAAAAATATTTTTACTTCTTGTTCATTTGCAGGTAGTTAGCCCTATGGAGTAAGATACAGAATTGGATAGATAAGACCATTGAAGACTTGGCAGACAAAACAGTACAAAGCAGGAGAAGAGGCCAGGGCTTCACACAGAATGTAGACAGGCCATTGGTTCTTCTAATTCTGATTTCCCCCTTTTAAAAATAATTATTGGTTGTCACTGAAGAACACAATTTATGTGGTTACTATTTAATCAAAGTCAAGCACAAATATAGGCTGATGCCCCTTCTGTCTAAGTTAGGTGGGATAATTCTAACCATTTATCCTAACTCCCAGATTTTGGCACAAAACTCAGTGACTTGTTTTTGTTTATATAGCTGGTTTTCTGGAAATGTTTTATGCTCATGAAACAGAAAACATACTGTGGATTTCATGCTGGTAGCAAATGCAGTTCTTCAATTGTCCTCAAGGATAGGAATAGAAAAGTGTGAGAAACTTCCACTGAGGTCTCACTCAATAGCACTCAATGTGAATCAGTTTGGGCTGGATACACCGTAAGATGATTGATCAGTCTCCGTGGCTGTAGTTAATTTTTATCTTTTCTGTTCAAAATTAAAATTACTGGACACATGAACCTGGGTAGCTGGTCTCACTCCCAACCACTTCTGGAGGGCAAGGAGATAAATTATATACCCAAGTTCATGTGCCCAGTAATTTTAATTTTGAACAGAAAAGAGAAAAAAATGTTTCCTTTCAGCACTTCTCAATATCAAGGGTATTACTCAATGACTATTTGCACTTGCATTCTGCAGTTCCATTGAAATCAATATACCTACAAAAAGCTTGTGTGGTCACTGAGTCACTTCCTAACGGAGAGATTATCTTACACTGAGAAATACCTGACATAATATGAAAAGCATATTTGCAGCAGGCAGCGTCATGTGGCTGATTCACTGAAGATGCATCTCGTTTTCTCCTTATCATGTGATGCAACCCTGAGAAAAGAAACTTGGGAAGGACAAAGATTATGTGGCTAAGTTCAAAAAAGTGTGTCATGATGAGTCCCACAGAACCCTCCACCCACTATATATTAGCCATCAATGGATAATGTAGCCTGTCCACAAAGTTTTTAAAACTCCTGGCCCCAGATAGGATACTTATTGCTACCCCCATTGCTCAGCCTGGGGTCCATTCATTTGCATTGGTAGCCTAGTCTTCACAAATGAAATCAAGGCTCAGAAAACAGGTCTCCAAGTGAAACTCAGAGACTATGGCTATAGTAGATATAGTAACAAATGGGTCATGGATACAGGAAAGTGCCCATTTAGAGCAGAACAACTTGGGAATGTTATGGTGCTGCCTTTTTCCTAGTCTCATGCCCTCAAACAAAAATATAATTGCTCCAATCCAGCAAAGGCAATCTGTGCACACAGAAGTAGGTTTGTATGTGCAGGTCCCTTTCTGCATTGGTCCACGGAGGACTCCAAGGAGGGGTTGACTGTGCAGGGTTAAAAATAATCCGTAGCCCTTGCACAGACGCATGTTACGTGCTGGATCAGGATAATGCGCATCACCACTTGCTAAATGGATGGTTAGCTCTGTCTGTGCCATCTGATCTTTGCACACTGGAGCATGCTGCTCACAGCTGACCAGGACATTTGGGTGCCTTACAAATTCAGCACATACAGACACAATATAAACAAGCAACTTGCCACCCTGGTAGGGCATCCAAAAGTTGCTTTCTCGGGCAACCAACTCACTCTGCCTAATGGAAAGACTGGTCCAGATGCAGCTTATTGCTGTGTGCAAGGGTCCCTGGAGAGGGGCAGCCAATTTAATACATTAAAATGCTTAAAATGGCATATACTTAGCCAGGATCCATGCTCTAAACACACATGACCCCACACCAGAAAGCTGCTCTGCTGTTTTGGGCACCTGGGAAATGGTGTCTCATCTTCACAGAATCACAGAGTTGGAAGGGACCCCAAGGAGCCTCTAGTCCAACCCCTTGAAATGCAGGAATCTCACCCTGTTCTGTATATTTGAAGCAACACAAGTTCTGTGGACATTTTTGATGCAGGCAATGAGACCTAGTGTGGTTTTTACACCTGCTTCAAGACTAGCTCCACACAGCCGTACCAAAACACTTACCCCCACCTTGTGCTAGAAACTACCCTCACTCACACTAGAAGCGTCCTCAGGCAGCCATTCACAATAAATCACATACCACCTTATGCAATGTGCTATGCTCAAATTCAGCAGCTGCTGACAAAGCATGCCACACATTTTCAAGTAAGAGCGATCTCTGGCTGGCTGTGCGGTTTCATTGTGAGCAGACTGGGGAGGAAATCCAAAGAAGGAGCGAGCATCTTTCCAGCAAGATTCCAAGTTCCTGCTGTACTGTGCAGTTGTCAGGGACTATGGCACTGAATGAGATCACGGAAGCAACGGAATGTATCCAAGTGTATGAGAAGGCAGCACTTGACAGGCCAGGCGAGGAAAGTATGGAATGTAGAGAAGAACTATGTTCTACAAAACTATGGTGTGGGAGTGAATGCATTCCAATGAGGCATCCAATGTATAGACATGTCTCTGTAATTGGGGGATGATGTAGACATTAACAGTATGTGCTATCTTAACATGGAATGTACACACATGAGTATGGTAGAGAAGCAAAGGCACATGTCCCTAACATGAAATGTATACTGGTGAAACTGATGTCCACAAGACTAGTACTTCACAGTGGAACAGATGTGTTAACACAGCACAACATACTCTGCCAACAAGGGAATGAAACATACTCTACAGTCAGAACTGATGCCCTGAAACGAAGGTGAGAGATAATATGGGCACAGTAAAACCAGCTATGAGAATACCCATTATGTCATAGGTCCTATATTCTGCCAATATTATCAGTATGCAGTCTGCACACTATTAGATTAGCAGAGGTTCCTGCCCATTTTCACATGCATTAATGTTTTCATACAGTACTTTGGTAACATATCCCTAAAGGAATGGGGATCAAAGTGCAAACACTGTGTGGATAGAGAGCATATCTACTGCATAACCCCACACAACGGAGCTACAGAAGCAACGTATAGAAATTAGAACTGCAGTGTGACTGCCTCTAGCTCCGTGGCTTTTAGTGTGGATGCAGAAAGGTAGGTTGTGTGATGGTGTTTCACAGTTTTCAGTCTGGCTGACAATCTAGAAAGTACAGTGCTAAACAGGGGACTCCTGATCAGACCACTTTAAAAGATTGCAGCAGCAGAGGATTGTGAAATACAAGCTTTTCGCGTGACAGCATTCTGGATCCTCTAAGTATAGAGAAGTGCAGACGATCCAACATCTAGAAACAAATTCCCCAATCATGGAGAAATAAAAGCAATTATTTAACAGTAATTAATCTGCACAGACTTTTAAAAGTGAAATCTGAGTGGGTGAGTTCAGAGCCAGACAGGCGCTTCTGTGCAGTGAAACGATCTGAAATCAAAATATATACAACTTGGCTAGTAATGTGTCCTACTGCATATCTGAGCTCAGTGTATGGAATGAGAATATAATTCAGTCTGAGCAATCAATTTGGGGTTTTTGCCTCACCCAAGAGACTCTAAATAAAGTAATGAAATGGTGTCTGTTGTGAGGTTTGTGAGACGGGCACTTGTCCAGGAGGCACTCGACCAAAATACACAGGTCCTGCAGAAATATTGCTTTCTTATACTTAAGAGGTCTAAAGCTCACGTACAGGTGTGACCACTCCTAGCAAGGTAAAAAGAGCTCTTTATATATGGAGGATAAAAAATATAAAGTGATGGAGTGATGAACAAATTCAAAAACCAGAGGGTCTAAGTTGATATGAGTCTACAGGCCTTGTCTAAATAGCAAAAAGGAACACTTCATTATCAGAGAGCCAAGCAAGGAGTGGTTTGACCACACCACTTGCAGAAGTGCTAAGCAAACCAGAGTGTGCACAGTAATTTGTAACTTTAGGTGGGGACGGCTTTCTTCTAGATACTTCCAACACATCTATGCAAGAAGAATACTAGACTTCAGGCACCCCAAATGCAAGGTTGTCTCGTATCATCAGTGTTTTCCGAAGGTCTCGTTCCATGATTGGCCTTTGTGTCCGCCACTTGTGCGCTTCCTGAAGTCCTGGCTCAAAGTAGTATATGCAAGCTCCAAAGCCCACCAAGATAAGAATAGAGATCATCAGATACATTGGCACAAACCAATCCAAGAAATGAGGCATGATTGCTAGAAAAAGAAAAGGTAAACATATGCAGTTGGTATTGGTTGATGAGTATCAAAATCACTGTCAAACATATATATATATATATATAGACACTAGCGCAGCAGCCATGGGTGCCAGCGTATTTCCTATGACACCCACAGAAGGACTCAGTAAATATTTCCTCAAAAATCCACAATGCATGAGGAGGTTTGCCCTCCTTGTTCAGTTCCTGTTTGCATTGGTTCAGCCTTTCTTACATTGAACATGAACCCTTAGACATGTCCACATTGGAGAGGTGCACTCTGTGAGCAAGTGCAGCAGAGGTTGATATAAGGTGCCTTTCTTCCATGGATGGGAGGGTGGTAAGGAACATGCCCACACAATTTTATGATCCTGTCTTTTCTCTCTCTCTCTTTTGGATGTGGCAGCCATTTTGTATTATGCTATGGCCCCACAGCAGCTCTTATGTGACTGGTACCCTTTGTACTTACTGTCTCAAAATTCCTAATGTGCTCTCTAGCCCCAACTATCCCACTAGGCTGATTGCAACTTTTGATACCCCACTTTTTTCTTTCTCCTTTAATCCATGCCTCACTTAATATATTGTCTCTTTTAATGCAGTATAATTACCGGTATACTATGATTCCAAAGAATAATGCAAGTCTACTAAATCCACACAATAGCTTACCTTGAGCAACTGATTTTTTCCTCTCTCAGATTGCTTGTTAAGAAGTGCTTTGTAAAGTTGCTATACCCCTGAGAGAGAAAATTGAGAAATAACAAATCATAATAAAGCAAGCCAATATGCACACATTTCCTTTATCTTTTGGCAGTATTTGGATTTTTAAAATTAAAATATTTTATCCAAGGCAGCTAACATCCAGATAGAAACAATGATAACCTAATAATAAAAACACAAACAGTATAGCATAAAACAACAAACAGGTGACGACAACAACAAGGGTGCAATCAGTTAATGAAACTTCTATTACAGTACTCCAGTCCAAATGTCTGTTTACAAAGTAACATATTTGGCGCTTGTCAAGCTATGAAGTACCGTGGTACCTCGGGTTAAGTACTTAATTCGTTCCAGAGGCCCATTCTTAACCTGAAACTGTTCTTAACCTGAAGCACCACTTTAGCTAATGGGGCCTCCTGTTGCCGCTGCCGCCATGCCGCTGGAGCCCGATTTCTGTTCTTATCCTGAAGAAAAGTTCTTAACCTGAAGCACTATTTATGGTTAGCGGAGTGTGTAACCTGAAGAGTATGTAACTTGAAGCGTATGTAACCCGAGGTACCACTGTAGTCAAGTTGGTATCTTTAGGAATTTAGTGTCATGATCTAGAACCTAGCCTTCTGCTCCATTGTGTTCTGTCTCCTCTGTAAATCTGGCAGATTGGGCTTTACCTCAAGGTTGAAGTACCGGCCTATCTGAGTTGTCAGCTGATCCCACAGGCCAACTCCTGCTTTCTCCTTGCTCCTTAACTCTCATCTATGTGTTGCCATGAGTAGCAGTGCATAGTTCTGGTGCCTTTGCCACTCAACCTACAACCTAACCCTGACTTCCTCTGGAAACTCTGGCCCCTCTGATCCTGATCTGCCTCATCCAGAACTCAGACTAGTTTGATCAATGCAGCAGCTACCAATACTGTAACCTGAAGCTGATCCCTACTGAGAGCTAAAACTAGCCCCTACAACAAAGCCTTGCCACATGTTCCCACACATCATTTTGCACACAGCAGGGATGCTAGATAACAAGTCTTATGTTGTTGATTGGATGGCAAAGGCACCTTCAAATGGTACTAACTGGTCCCAGACTGTTGACTTCACTACCCCTTTTATCCCAGCCATACCTCAACTGATAACACATTTTCCTCAACTCTATATTCCACTACTTTACCACTTCCTAGCCCCGCTAGCCATTCAATATAGATGAGCTCCATTTCCTGCTTTTTTCAGCTTCTTTCCTTTTTTCACTCAGGCTGCATCCAGTTGGCAGCTTCTGCCACCACTGCCAAGTTAGCACTAAACTGCTGAACTTAAAGTACAGAAGATGTACCAAGTAGGGTGCAGTCATTATTTTCAACCCTGCAGCCACTGCTGACCCTGTTAGATCCCAGCCTGTCATCTGGCCTTGCAGTGATCTGCATGAGAAGACACACAGTCCTGTATGGCACTCAAAAATCCTCTGTCTGCAAGTGGCCTTAATTCATTATTCAGTCATTCTTTGCTTCTAATATTGACTATAGCAATGACATATTTTGTGAATCCACTGATTCCTCCTTCCCATTTTATCTCACATAATTTGGTTCTTTATTATCTTAACCACTCTTGTCTTCCTCCCTAGCTGAAACAAAATGTTTAAAATATATATAACTGCATTTCCTCACAATCATTCCTTGTCCTCTCCTCCGATTCTGTGTTGTCCTTGCATCTTTCCATTCCTCCCTTTTTTGTTTCTTTTACTGTCCAAATGCAAACTGTGTGAATCCTCTTCCCCTCCTTTTTGGTTACTCCGTGAACCAATATGATGCTGCTAGATAAAACAATAACTAACCTACAATGCTTCAAATTTGATGGATGAAGGAAGGAGCATTTCAGTACTTTCCACCACTGCTCTCTCCTACCTATTCAACCCCATTCAGCCACTCCCTAGCCACCACGACAGCATCAGAGAGAGTCAAGAATGAGACCAGATCTATACTTCCAAATCTGGTCCTGACCTCTAAAACAAAAGATGCTCCAAGGATCCTTCTCTGCCCTCCCAAGCAGAAGTTGCAGCAGAGGGGTGGGGAGGCACTGCTCTACAGTGTCTCCCCTTCTCAAATATGATGTCTGATATGTGGAGAAGCATCAAAAGCATTCTGCTTTACTGTCCTTCTCCTTGTGAGAACCTTGGTGTGGAAGGCTGAGCTTCTCTGCATCAGGGATGATGTACTGCAACACTGCTCCCATTAAGGTAGGAAGTAAAAGCTTGAGCTCAGGGTCATGACTGGAGAGGCAATTAGAACCCGATCCCAGAAAGGAGGAAATCTTGCACCTTCTCAACTACATTTCAGATACTTGCAGTCCATTTATTTAGTCCCACAGAACTCAGTGGGAGCATTTCAGAGCTACACATACATTCCAACTGTCCCTTTTTGCCAGAGATAGCCCCTATTTTCAGGTATCTGCAATCCACTGTCCCTATTTTCACTCTATTTTGGAACATCAGGATTTTGTTAATATAAGCTGGTACAGTTATTAGGAGTCGCTCTTCAAAGTACAGCTCTTTCCCTGGGGTCTCAAGGGTGTATCTGTCAATGCATGTGAAGACATTTCAGTGATTTTTAGGGGCATATCTTTCTGGATAGCTTCACAGGATAACTTTCAGCTCATCATTACATGAATATGCAGTATGCAAAAAGAGCACCCAGCAATTTGGGGTGCAGCATGAGCAATGATCCTTAGTATAAGAACTAGGAAGTTACAAGCAGAGGCGTAGCAAGGTCAGATGGTACCCGGTGTGAATTTTTTTGTGTCAAATCGCCCACCCTCCGATCGACGCCTTGGGGTAGGCTTGAGAGTGGCAAGTGAGCAAAGCGCCGAATGTCACCCCCCTCAGCGGTGACACCTGGGGTGGCCTGCCCCCCCTTCCTATGCCTCTGGTTACAAGCATATTCTCATTTGGGAGGGCACTTCTATCTCTCATTTATACTTTAGAAGTAATGCCCTAATTTCATTTAGAGCTGATCACGGTAGCAGATTTTTTTATTTAAACCAGGCACAAAAGTGTCCTGTTTCACATACTCTGGCAACATATTGCCATTATTGTACAGAGGCCAAATCCATTAGGCAAAACACTGGCAGATATTTAAAAAATATATAAAGTTATATAAAACTGTGTACTCCATAAAGCAGATGGCAGCAAGCAACTTCTGGGTTACTTTTGCTGATGCATTTTGAACGAACAGAGGTGAGAAAGGAAGAGATGCCACATGACTAGAACTTGTTTTCCCTACCCCTTATTACTACAGCAAAAATGAGTAATATAGTCCAAGGAAGGAGTCTTCAAAAAGGGCACACAGAAATGAAATGACAGAGGTCACAAATGCATAAATGACAAATGGCAGGCTCCCTATCATTGAGAAGTGACAAAGTCAGGATACCATCTTGCATGCTTAAACAACATAGATCTGGGAAACTTCAGCTTAATGACAATGGTGCCACATTTGTAGTCTTTGGACAATCTAATCCCGGTGGTTTCACAAATGTTAAACAGTTCTGGTGGAACACGGATCGGTTCCCATGGTGTGGAGCAGATATCCCCTAAATTTACTCTACGGCTAGGCACAAAAAGGAAAAAACAGAACCAACACACAGCTTTCCCATAGCTGCTGAAACTATCTAGTAGGATTCAAAGGTCTACCACATCAAACAACTCTTAACAGGTCAAAAAGAAAAATGTAGGAGCTCTTTTCCCTACCAGTTTCTGGTCAAAAATATGTCAGCCTCAACTAGAAGTTAACCCAACCCATGCCAACTCAACCAAACTAGCAAGGATAGGCCTTGGTTTCATATGGTGAGCCTCACAATCCTTAAAAGACATCCTTAAAGTGCAGCTACTGAGAGAGATTCAAGCAAAGGGAAGAAACAGGTGCCATTGACACCTCATACCAGAGTGGAATATAATAGCCAGTCATATGATGAGTAATTTTAATAAATAAATATCCCGTGAATCCTCAGATGTTCGTAAATGTTGCATTAACTTTGATAGGCAAAACAAAACAAATTCCTTCCAGTAGCACCTTAAAGACCAACTAAGTCAGTTCTTGGTATGAGCTTTGTGCATGCACACTTCTTCAGATACACTGAAACAGAAGTTTCCAGAAGGAATTTTCAGATACACTGAAAGGAATTTTCAGATACACTGAAACAGAAGTTTCCAGAAGAAGTTTCCTACTGGAAGGAATTTGTTTTGTTTTGACTATGGCAGACCAACACGGCTACCTATCTGTATTTGATAGGCAAAGATCCTATCCACCTTTTTTATCCTTCTCCTTTACTGCCACAAGCCTAATCACTTCTGCTCAGAAGTCTCAGAGACATAATTGGGACTTACTCCTTAGTGCTCTTAGACTGCAGCCACATAGATTAAAAATCAACAATACCCAGTAGAACTGGGACTATATTGACCCCAAATAGGGTTATTCAAATTCCTTTAAAAATTCACAAACCTTATTTATCTTCTCCATTCAGTCTCTTGCATCTCCCCATTTTTTTCATATGTGATATCTGGAGTCTGCATATGTCTGTTTTGAGATTCTGTTTATGCTACTTTATGAAATTAAATGTTATTAAAATGGTATGAGGAACTGAAAGTAAAACTTCACCTGCCTAAAATCACTGCAAAAGTATAAGGACAGCACAGCCTAAGACTGTTGTTGTAGACTTTATATAAAATCATCATTAGGTCAGCATTGTAGAACACTATTCACACTCATACTTATGCATGGTGGGTTTTTTATATTATTCTTATTTACACCACTTATAGAGCTTTATGATTAAGTGGTCTATACTTTTTTCTAGATAAAATAAATATATTTAAGTCCCATGGTATGCATCTATATCCTCCTCTCATCCAGTCTCTATCACAGATTATGTCATGCCTCTCCATCACTGAAGGTTTTAAAGAAAAGCCTAGCTTCTTCTCTTCTTTAGGAAAGGATTTTCTTCTCTGGGCTTGGCTAGAACAAATGACCCATGTGCTCCCTTCCATACCTCAATTTCCATGGCTCTGTTTTTCTTCACAGTGCCCAAATAAATGAAGATGTATTACATACAGACATAATTCAAAGGAGATCCTTAAACACAAGAAGTCATGCATGTACAATACCGGGCACGGTGCATCACCTACCTCGATCCACATACATGCTTCATTCAGACTACTGCTCTGTGATCTGTTGTTACCCAGGACAGAACAGTAGCATTCCGCTCATCTGATGCTGCTCTCTGCCGTATGGGTCAGAGGAAGGGACAAAGTGCTTCTCCAATGGAATGCAGTCCAAGCACGTCAAAGTGTCAGAGCAGTCAATAGCATGGACAGAAATGAAGTGCTGCTTGCCCTGCATGTACGCATGCTCATGTATGCAATTGTAAATGACACACAGTCAAGCTCACTGTCTCATCATCTGAAGCTGCCGAGGACTGCTTCCCCGCTCCCCCCCCCCCCCATCGCTCACATAAATGGATCGGCTTTGGATTCTTTCCATCTTGCTCCCATTTTGGTGGCCCCCTCCCTTTCACCCTCACAAAAGAGGCAAGACCTTCCCCAACCAATCAAAACACCACAGCCAGACTATCAGCTGTTGTCATAGCAACAAGCCTAGAAAGATCTCCAGTGCACGTGGTACAGAGAATAAGCAAGCAGAATTGGGAGAGAGATAGATGCTCTAAGCTGAGGAAGTCAGTTTTAAATTGGATAAATGTTTGCAAATACAGTATAGTGATGTGTCAGCATCAACAGAGACACATATTATGCCCACCCCAGCAACACTTAAAGTTGCCACTTTTGATTCCATGCTTTCCCAAACACCTGTAAACAGGTTTCTGCATGTGCATCACTTACTTGAACAGGAACCACACCCCATAAACTAATGCACATTAGATCTGCATCTGGTGCTACATTGCTTTCAATGGGATGGATTCTGATATTCATTCTATTGACCATCTTTGTGTATATTTTGACACAACTAGTTATGTATAAGTATATATTTTTAACCGAAGCTAGTGCAAACAAATCAGGGCAATAATCCTGGCAGAAAATTATGGGCATGATACACATTACAGAGTGAGAAGTGAGTATGGAGGACAGGAAATCAGCAGTGAAGATGTGGTTGGGCATGGAGAATGCTGGCAAGAAAAGGGATTGGAGAATGCAGGGAATTTCTGTCTTTTCCTCCCTTACTAATGTCAGGAGTCTTGTAATGTAGCAGTGTTGCATGAGCATGAGATCTGGGTTGGGAAACTGGGGGAAATCTTATTGGATGCCCCATGTGAAATGGGGATGACAGTCCCCCCCCCAATTTTGTGAGCCCTTATCAGCCTTTGGGCCTCAATAAAAGATCCCACCTTGTAAGCTGCTAATACCAGTGATGCTTTTTTCTGGATGTTACCAAACATACTGCTAGTCCAACTGTCACCACAGGGGTTTCTGCAGAACATCTTGCCCTGAAGAGAGAAGTAGTTATAGCTTCTTCTAAAGAAGCAGGTGTCCTCTCCATTTTGTTGCAACATTTTTAAAATCAAAGCTATTGTTGTAACGATCTTTTGTAATGATCCATTTTGTTGTAACATTTTAAAAATCAAAACTATTGTAATGATCTTTTGTAAAGTGCCTTGTGATGTCTGCCTGAAATTCCTTAAATGAATATCAAATTGTGGATGAAGATCAATATGTAGCACTGGGAAATGCATTCAGACTAGTTAGAAGCTGTGACCTAGATTGCACAATAGCATCAATTCAGGCAATAGCTCTAACTGCTTTATTTAAATGGAGAAGTGACAAATGGGAGATAAAAGAAGACATCCCCCAATTTCTTTTATCTCCAAAATGTAGCATTGCACTTTTTTAAAAATTAAAATTCCCAATAGCAGTTTCTGGTGATTTAATGTTTTATTTATTTTTTGTTCTCATACCTCTACAATGAGCCTATTTCAGAATAATTCTCAATGAACCCTAACTGAATCTGATGAGGAACAAAAATATTTCTAGAGCTCTTCCACTTCACTTGCAATTTGTCAAGCATTGGCAATGTGCTGAACTGTCAACCTTTGTTAGGATTTTTAAAAATGATGTCAGATTGCATTAACACACACAGCCTTTGCATGGTCTGTGCTTTATGGTATTTCAAAAAAGGAAAGCACACAGGATGTGGTCAAAACCAGTTACTGCCCATGATGCTGTTCATATTTTGTATTAGACCATTACATCATCTTCCCTCCACAGTAAAATAAACTATTATTAACAACAAAAAAGTCCTCAAGCACAAGAACAAGTTGGAAACATGTTATCCAAGTATAAAATGTTGCTAAATTGAGTTGTATTATGAAAGGAAACAGCAAACAAATTAGATTGGTTTGTCCTTGTAGCCACAGAAGGTTGATTGATCTTGAAGTCAGTATTTTCCCCGTTTAGTTGCTCATTTATCTATCAGCATCTGCTTGCAAAGTTCTGCTGCTCCATAACTATTAGTAATAAAAATCTCCTTAGAAATAGGAAATATGGAGAAAGGATTGATCTTTCCATTTTTCATTTTCAAAACTGATTACAAATAGCAAGCCATTGTGAACACAGCAATACTATATAACAGATTCCAAATTTTAAATATAAACGAACAGAATTATTTGAGAGATGGCATGAGTTACATACATACAACTCTTAAAACTGAAAACTACTAATTGTTCCTTCTGTGTAGGTCATTTAGCATAATTCTGTCAGGGTTCGAACATGAGAACCTAAATCAGAGACCTAGATATCTTTTCTATGGTAGGTGGGCTTATTGGCCACTGTTAAGTGTTCATGTCCAACCACAGTGCAGCCACTTATTTCAGCAGGCAACATCTGAGCAACACAAGTGGCTTAATAACAGAAGTTTCCAACTTTTTTGGTGTGGCAACCCACAAGTCCAAATGTATGGAGAAGGAAACAGCTAAGGAGGTTTGTCTAATTAAAAGCGGTATATAAATTGTTCAACATACAGTAAATATATGTAGAAACCTCTTGCTCTCAGGTCCTGCTTGCAGACTTCCCATTCGGGCATCTGCTTGGCCACTATATGAACAAGATGCTGGACTAAATGAGCCACTGGCCTGATTCAGCAAGGCTCTTCCTTGGTTCATATATTGTGGTGAATGACCTAGATAGCTCTATCTGAAGAATGTGGGTGTTATGGGGGTTCCAATATGAATTAGTGGCATAAGCCACCACTGTATGGGATAAATGTCTTGTCTGCTCAGCACCCATGATCTTCCATATTATTATTTATATAAACTCTTCCTTTCTCTGTCCAACCAGTAACTGGCTTGGGAATCTGGGCATCTCCACACTTTCCTGCCTTGCAGTTCCTCCTATGCACCCCTCACTGTGGCCCTGGGATCCCCCTATAGCCAAATGCACAAAGTGTGTGTGTGTGTGTGTTGTGGGAACTCCCCAGATCCCAGAAGTTGTCAACCAAGACATGCTTGAAAGACACAAAAGCCACTCTCCTCCACAGAAAGAGCAGTACTAGTCACTCAAAACACCCTGTATGAGCCTGTTGTGGCAAACCATCATTTTGTCTGCAGCCAACCTCTAGTTCCCAGTTGTATTTCAATGCTGTCCTGAAGCATGTTAGTGAACGTTGGAAATGCTCAAGTTCTACACTTTAGTGTTTGCTTACATGAGTCAGTACAGCATCATAATACGCCAACAAAACAGTTTTAAGAGTGATCATCATACCAGTTAAGGAGTGAAAGCAGTAATTACTTTGGGTTTACTTATAAAGCCTGCTACCCTTTTGCACAGGCTTTGCAACCTGCAGGTTGGAAAATGCTGGCTTAATACAATGTTTGAGCAAAGAAATTTGGATCATGTGCTTTATCTCTATTTTTAGCCAGTTACCAGGCAGGAGAAGAGGAAGAGGAAAGAAATTGCCCAATTAAATCAATTTTCCTAGATGGGTGCAAACAAACCCCTGAACTTCTCCCCTGAGAAGACAAAAAAAATAAATAGATATATCATTAAAACAAACAATAGCGTTCATTCCCTAGGCATCTATAAGGTTTACATGAAAGGTTATAATAAACCTAACACTGTTGCAGAACCACTCCACACAAAATAAAAACAGTGTCGTTCCAGAGGCTAGGTTTCTACAAATCTGCCTCCAGCTTATTATTTTATTTAGAATAAGCGCTGCTAGGAAGCCAATTTCCCTCTTTCACTAACTCCCCAAGGCAAACCTCTCTTTTTATAGCCTCACACCCCGCCCCCTCCCTCACGAGCCTCTCACGAGCAACGACGTCACGCAGCGCGCGCAGGTGCCAACGGCCACCCCCGCAAGTGCCCTACATAAGACACCAGAAAAGAAGACGTTTGCTGCCCGCGCTTGCGCCCTCTTCCCTCCAGCAGGGGAAGAGCCAAAACTCCGCATGCGCAGATAAGACCGGACTCCGCAACGCATCTACTATAGAGGCCACACCCCCGTCTTCCTTTTATAGCAGCGACGCGTATAAAGACATTTTGGTGACGTAAGTACTGGCGGCAGTTTGAAACCTGAGGTCGCGCTGCTGTAATTGGTGATTATGGCGGCGTTGGCTGCTTTTGCCAAGCTCCCAGCAATCAACTCTGCCACTGTTTTGGTGCGTATTTATGATACGGGGGGAGGGCAGCAACCGGGAGCGCAAACGGGCAGTTTCTTTTCGTTATTTCCCCGCTTGCTTTTGGCCGGGGATCTGGTTGTTCTGACTTAGAAAAGTGAGTTCCCACCTCGTCCAATCAATAGGACGCCTTAAGTTCCCTTGCTGCTTTCCCGTTGGTTTTATATTTTGCTTACTTCCGTGCTTTGGTTCTCTACCGTCACTAAACCGGGAGTGCTTCTGTTGGCTCAGCTGCTGAGCTGCTTTGGGTGGAGGGTTCGAGCCCCAGGCCATGTTGTTGTTGTTGTTTAGTCGTGTCCGACTCTTCGTGACCCCCTGGACCACAGCACGCCAGGCACTCCTGTCTTCCACTGCCTCCTGCAGTTTGGTCAGACTCATGCTAGTAGCTTCGAGAACACTGTCCAACCTTCTCGTCCTCTGTCGTCCCCTTCTCCTTGTGCCCTTCATTTTTCCCAACATCAGGGTCTTTTCCAGGGAGTCTTCTCTTCTCATGAGGTGGCCAAAGTATTGGAGCCTCAGCTTCAGGATCTGTCCTTCCGGTGAGCACTCAGGGCTGATTTCCTTATGAATGGAGAGGTTTGATCTTCTTGCAGTCCATGGGACTCTCAAGAGTGACCTCCAGCACCATAATTCAAAAGCATCAATTCTTTGGCGATCAGCCTTCTTTACGGTCCAGCTCTCACTTCCATACATCACAACTGGGAAAACCATGGTTTTAACTATATGGACCTTTGTTGGCAAGGTGATGTCTCTGCTTTTTAAGATGCTGTCTAGGTTTGCCATCGCCTTTCTCCCAAGGAGCAGGCGTCTTTTAATTTCATGACTGCTGTCATCATCTGCAGTGATCATGGAGCCCAAGAGAGTAAAATCTCTCACTGCCTCCATTTCTTCCCCTTCTATTTGCCAGGAGGTGATGGGACCAGTGGCCATGATCTTAGTTTTTTTGATGTTGAGCTTCAGACCATATTTTGCGCTCTCCTCTTTCACCCTCATTAAAAGGTTCTTTAATTCCTCCTCACTTTCTGCCATCAATGTTGGGTCATCTGCATATCTAAGGTTGTTGATATTTCTTACGGCAATCTAAATTCTGGCTAGGGATTCATCCAGCTCAGCCTTTCACATGATGAATTCTGCATAAAAGTTACTTCCATGCTTTGGTTCTCTATCATCACTAAACCAGGAGTGCTTCTGTTGGCTCAGCTGCTGAGCTGCTTTGGGTGGAGGGTTCAAGCTGCAAGCCATGTACAGAGTTCATTTCCCCTCTAATTTCCCCATCAGCTCTTTCCCCTCTTGAGCTAGGAGGAAGGATGGATGAAATTTGAGCCCCTTATTTTAATACGTCAGACATGGAGTTCCTTAGGCTTGGTGATGGGAGCCGCATCTGCTAAAGTTCTCCCATCCAGTGGAATGGTAAAGCTGAACCACTGTTCACTTGGGTAACTGAAGACCAGCCTTCTCCAACCTTGTGCCCTTTAGCTGCTTTGCACTACAACTCCCAGAAGGTTGGCAGTTTGAATCCCCACGACGGGGTGAGCTCCCATTGCTCTGTCCAGCTCCTGCCAGCCTTGCAGTTCGAAAGCATGCCAGTGCAAGCAGATAAATAGATACCACTGTGGGGCGAAGGCAAACGGCGTTTCCGTGCGCTCTGGTTTCCGTCATGGTGTTCCGTTGCTCCAGAAGCGGTTTAGTCTGTTGACAAACACTGGCTCCCTCGGCCTGAAAGTGAGATGAGCACCGCAACCCCATAGTCGCCTTTGACTGGACTTAACCATCCAGGGGTCCTTTACCTTTACCTTACAACTCCTATCATTCCTTGCCAGCAAAGCTGCAGCCCAAAACTTCCAGAGGGTGTCAGATCCGGGAGGCAGCTTAAGACAAACAATCAGAGAGTTGGGCATAGGGCAGGGGTTGGCAAGGTTTATCTTGCCTGCGCTGGATTGGTTCCGTGGAGATTCCTTTGTGTGCACCTGCGATTTCCTGCATCTGCGCAGACGTGATTTCCGACGCCATGGAAGCGAGTATCCACACAGTGCTGTGCCGGTTTAGCACAGTGTGCAAGCAGGCAGCTCGGTTCAGGGGCGGCTCGTGGGCCGGTCAAATGACCTCCACGGGCTGCTTCCGGCCCAAGGGCCTTAGGTTGCTGACCCCTGGTGTAGGGGCTGGACTTGAAAAATGAGGTGTGGAAGGAGATGGGGACTTTGGGGCAGGTAACTTGTTAATTGATCTCTTATTCATAATTCCTTTTTTTCTCAGCTATTAGCCAAATTTTATTTTTCTTTAATAGTTGGTGGGAACAAATGAAGATTTCCAAGAGCAGCTAGCAGAGACAATGCTTAAGGAAAAAGAAGATTTTAAAATAAATATGTAAGTGGTGAGAGAACTTAAAATTTCTTTCAAATCTGGAAACTACCATTTGGAAAATACTAGTTTTTTGTTCTCCTTTCTGTTTTGAGGTTGCTATGGAACACCATTATTCTACGGTAGTGAACTGTTTTCTACTGCAAGGTTGTTATGATGGTGGAGAAAGTGTAATGTTCTAAAACAAGTAGAATCTTACCCATTAATGGCCCTTGCAATACTGAGTTCTTGATTTTATTCATACATGTAGGAGCTCAGTTGGTTAGAGCAGCAAGGCTGCAGGTTCGATTCGCATATGGGATGGCTGCACATTCCTGCATTGCAGGTGGTTCGACTAGATGATCCTCAGGGTCCCTTCCAATTTTACAATTCTATGTTTCTGTGTCTGTTTTCTGGAGCACAGTTCGCTCTGGACTTAGCAGTGGTAGATACTCTCTTCAGTTTGGAGAGCCTAAAGTATATAGTCTTAATTAATATAATAGTGCTGTTGCATTGTTCAGCAGCTTGTAGAGTTAACACAGGCTTCCTCGGCCCTCCAGATGTTTTGAGACTACAATTCTCATCATCCCTGACCACTGGTCCTGCTAGCTAGGGATCATGGGAGTTGTAGGCCAAAAATATCTGGAGGGCTGAGGTTGAGGAAGCCTGAGTTAACATATTCAGACTTTAAAGAGAGCCATTTAAAACTGCAACTGGCTTGATCTCTTATGTTCAGTTAGATGTTCTATAAGATTTCTATCTTCCTGCTTGAAGTGGTTTAGTTGAATGAATCTGTGTTCATGCTATCTGTTTCCCCCTTCCTATAAAGCTTTAGGTTAAAGCTATCTGTTTTGTAGCCTTAACTAAAAATGGACCTTGGTTTCTTTCAGCCACTTGACAAGGTCTCTTCCTTTACCTGCAGAGAGAGATCACATCCGGCCTCGAATTGATCTGATTGTTTTTATGATTAATGTAAAGAGCAAATACAGGTATGTGTAGGAAAGATGGGTATGAAGGAAGTTCTTCTTTTAAAAATGTTAATGTCAGTGTGGCTAGAGTGTTGGGTATGGATGTGGCAAACAAAGATAGAGATGCCTTGATAGCCATGAAGCTCACAGATTAGTGTTGCACAACTTCTATCTTTCAACTTCAACTATCACATTGGGTGCTTTTTTATTTGTTTTTCTACCAGTTTTAAGGATATTGAATCTTCACTGCTACATGTAGATGCCAACTTTTTCCTTGGAAAAGTATGCTTTCTGGTCATAGGTGGTATGTATAAAATACATTTCTTCTTCCACGTTTTATTCTTCAAATGTTTTTCACTAATTGTTTAAAGCTTTTAAAGCATAATAGCCACAACTTTATTGTGTAGCTGATGCATTGCCCCACATGTAACAGGATTCCATCTGAATTTTGCTGTTGACATTGTTTTCTTCCTCTTCAGTCCTCAAAATGGTGCACTCCTGCTTCGTTATTAAGAGATGACTTGAACCATTTTTAAAAATACAAGTTTAATCTTCTGTAGTGGGTCCGATAAGCATATCCAAATTGTGGTCTACATCCACTAAAAGACTAATGTCACACAATTATACTAAAAAGCATTGGCTTTAACTTTTGAAGGTTTTTTAACAACACAAAATATTTTTGGTATTTGAATGCACAGTGAAAATAAATATGCATAAATCACAAGAAAAATACTGTTGTATCAGGGAAAACAGGACTGAACATATATTTCTTTTTGTTCTCTTTCATAGCATGTGAAATGAATCAAATCAGTGTGGACGTGGACACTGTCTTGAAGCTGGCAGATTGTTACTGCAGCCCTGTTCTATTCTGTGAACTGGAAGTAAGAATCCTTGGGGTTTTTGCTGTGTGATTTATTTTTTTACTGTAGTGTGAACCAATACTGCAAATTTGTATCTTATCCGGGCTTGTACACTTCTTGTTCCATTCTCAGCTACTGTGGCCATTGGCACAGGCCACGACTAAAAGGACGTGGAGAGAGGTATGGGTCTGGAAAACCTAGAATGATAAACAACAGAGATAAAAAGCTAATTATCAACTTTGTTTGACCAGGGGTCCACAGTTCCTTACTCACTGAGCTAAAATTGTGGTCATCGGGTGTTTCCTTTGTCCTAAGTATGTACTGTGTGCCTGGGTCAAGGAAGTACCCTACCAACCTTTCTGCAAAAAGCATGCCAGAGAGCTTGCTAATGTGTTCTATGGTCCTTGGCAACATATCAGTCAAACAACATCTGCCCCCCCCCCCATCCTAGGAGAAGACGGGTGGATCACCGGACAACTGCTAGGATGGTCCTGTCCATCTCTTCAGCTCCAATGTTGGGGAAAGGCAGGATGCTGCTTTAATCCAGTTATCCTTTAATTCCTTCCTTTCTTGCTCTCAGTTATGGTTGTGTTAGCAAACCAGGTCTCAAATTCAGGCATGTTTGCACTCACCAGTTTTAGGTGGGACATGGCTCATCTCTTCTTGCTTGGTTTAGAACACCATCTGTTGCAGAACTGGAGTTGATGCCTGTTTTATTTACTCCGACATACTTTCTGTATTGCAGTCTACCCCCTTTTGACTTCTGGCACACTGGGACAACTCCAGGCTTAGTATAAGTGGGGTAGTCCTATCTTTTAGGTTTGATTTTAGTGACCTTTTGGTTTTTATCAGTTATATGAAGCAAACGTATATTGATGACTGTTTCTGTCTCAGCATCAGCCTTAGCTTCCTTACAACTATTAGATTTTTCTCTCTCCCTCTTTTAGTGTGAGAATACCAGGATTTCCATAGCTCGACAGCTGCTCCGGATGCTGCAAATATGTGCTGGTCATGTGTCAGGAGTTTCTGCACTCTCCTTCAGTTCGTTAATGGGAAGTTGCATTGATTACTCCAGTATCATGGAATAAAGTTTTCTGCTTTACACTCATCAGTGATTTCTGGGTGAACTAAAATTTTCTGTGCCTCTTTTACAAAGAAATGATGCCACATGTCATTTATAGTTAAAAATGATATTTGTGCGTGTGTTTGTGTGTGTTTCAGAAATAAAGTTTAAATAATAAATAATATTGAATAGAAGACAGGGGCACTAGAAGCGGAGATTACATAGCTTCAAAATAGCCAAATTGGTCCAAGGACTGAGAACCCACCTTTTGGACTTTCTAGATAGGCATCTTTGTTTATCCAATATGTCTGTATGGCCTTGTGAGGGGTTTCCAATACTCTGTGTTTGGAAACTAATCAGACAGTCAAATGGCCAGCAGGTCAACGTGGAAAGGCAGTTAAATGTAAATCTATGCTGTGCTTCCAGAACTAATTGATGGGGCAAGGCTTTTAATTCCAGAAATTCAGCTGCAGGTTGGCAACTACAGTTAAGTGGAAGAGTTGCCTTTGAATTCTAACACAAGCATAAAATGGTGCAAGTGTCTCTTACATGCCTGTGCATTTATGCTGGTGTCTAGTAGACTCTTAACAATTATGCTTTGTTGAGTAAAGCAGAGCCTTAATGACAATCTGCGCAAAAAGAGGATGGGTAACTTGACCAGCCCTAGAACATTAATGGCCTTTTTGATGGATAGGCACACACAGTCCAGTCAGATTGTAAAACGCATCTGTTGTTTGTGCTAGTTAAAAATAGGTCTCCAGAATATAGTACTGACAGCAAAGTAGGTCATATCAGTCTAGTATCAGAGTATGGGTAGACTGAGCATGAAGAGACATGTTAAGTTGAACACTGAGTAGTTGGGAAGAAGCTGCAAATAGCACAGTTCTTTTTACTAGAGTACTCCTGTCCCTTCCCCGATGGGTTAGTTTTCCTACCCAAGTTCTGAGATTAATTATCCTTATTATGGATAGTTTTAGAAACATTGCTACTTCAGTGGCAAATGAAGGCTTGCCTTTTTGTTCTTGAGAGCAGGATGGTGTGCAACATATGATTACATATGTGGTGTGTATGAAAAGGTAAACATTACTATACTACAGTCTTGATTGTGGAAAATATTTGTAGGTTAAATTCATGCAATATGGAAAATAGAGACTACTTTATTTATTATTGCTGCATTTTGATATCACCATACTTGGTCTGGAGAACACTGAAGGAAAGCAAGAACTATTTCAAATGTAATTAATTTCATGCATGATATACATCTGCACAGGTATAGAGAAAAATGTAAATCGTGTGACCAAGTGGCCCTGAAATGCAAGAGGCTGCCTGTGCTGTTTCCTTGTACTGTATGTAGCTAGTGTTTTCTCCTTTGTGATTCCTTGCAGTTGTCAGTGTAACCACAAGATGGTAGCAAGACCTTTGTTAAATACCAATCATGCTCAGAAGCTTTAGGGCTAGGCTAAGCTTCTTGCTACTTATAAAACCACTGTATGTGTTGGGTATCTGATCCAGGAAACAGAATTCCTAAATACAGCATTGAACAGCAGTTCACAAATAAATGTTTAAAGTTACAATTTCCATTTTGCTTTTATTTCACTGCTGGCTTGAATGGTACGAAAGCCTTGGCAGCTAATTGGGTTTGGTCAATTATCAGTGCTAACTGGTAATTTGCTGTTATCACACTTATGTCTAAAAGGAAAATCCCATCTACTTCTTGTTAAAATGCCAAATGATTCTATCTGATTGATGGAAGCAGTAAGGTATTTGACTTGTTTACCACATCTTTTTAAATGAACCTTTTCTCATGATGGATGGTAACTTACACAAAGATTAAACAGCTGATGACAGCTTTTTGGCCTGACATGTTCCATATATTTTTCTTTAGGAATTGCAGCAACAAGCTTAAAGGTCACTACACTACATCAAGTACTATGACATCAGCAGTTCAGCCATAAATATGGGCACTGCTGGTCTAGGTTTGCCTTCATGGTTTGTAATGTGTAAGGAGCCTATATGAGGCAAGCTCTTTAAATAAAATCTTTAATCACTATTTCAATAAATTTTGTGCCTCCATACTATAGTAAGAGGGAAGAGCAACACATTCCTGCCTTGCTTTTCAAATCTAGAATGTAGGCTTAAGTTAGTGGCGCTGTGAGTCAAGCCACAGAACCTCGGGCTTGCCGATCAGAAGGTCAGCGGTTCGAATCCCTGCTACGGCGTGAGCTCCCGTTGCTTGGTCCCTTCTCCTGCCAGCCTAGCAGTTTGAAAGCATGGAAAAGTGCAAGTAGATAAATAGGTACCGCTCCAGCGGGAAGGTAAATGGCGTTTCCATGCGCTGCTCTGGTTCGCCAGAAGTGGCTTAGTCAGGCTGGCCACATGACCCAGAAGCTGTACGCCGGCTCCCTTGGCCAACAAAGCGAGATGAGCGCCACAACCCCAGAGTCGTCCGCAACTAGACCTAATGGTCAGGGGTCCCTTTACCTTTACTGTTTAAGGCTTGAATGGACTCAAAGAAGAGGAAGAAGAGTTTGGATTTGATATCCTGCTTTATCACTACCTGAAGGAGTCTCAAAGTGGCTAACATTCTCCTTTCCCTTCCTCCCCCACAACAAACTGTGATGTGAGTGGGGCTGCGAGACTTCAAAGAAGTGTGACTAGCCCAAGGTCACCCAGCAGCTGCATGTGGAGGAGCGGAAACGCGAACCTGGTTCCCCAGATTATGAGACTACCGCTCTTAACCACTACACCGCACTTCCCAAGCTTTAATTTGACATTTATTTTTAAAAGCTGCTGCTTTTACTTCTGGCCCAGTTCCCACTTCTAACAGATTATATTGTTTGCTTCTCTTCTGAAAATGGAAATTACTACTTTCCTGAACTGGAACATATCCGGGATGCCCCCCCCCCCCCGCGATGGGTGAGAACCTGAGTCAGAACCAGGGAACTCTTTCCTTGATTCACCATGAAACCCTAGATTGCAAAGGCAATCTAAATATTGCTTGGGTGTCCATCTAGCACCTGACCACTGATGGGGCCCTCACCAAGGTATTGTCTAGATAAGGATGGATATGATCCAGAGATGAGTTGATACCGCCATCAGTATCTTCATGAAAATCCTTGGTGTCACCAAGAGGCTGAAGGGTAAAACTTGGTACTGGTAGAGATTGTTGTAGAAAGCACCAGTGACGGGCTGAGAGCACCATGGAGATATACCTCAGAAAGGTCTGTGGAGGCCATCCAGTCTCTTTTTCTTAGTGCCTCTGATGAACCACATTGTCTCTATTTAGAAATGATTTGTTTTCTTGTACTATTAGTGTTTTTTATTTTTGTTTATTTATTACCTTCTCTTCACCCTAAGGTCACAGGGCAGGTTACAACATTTAAAACAATATTAAAACTATTATTAAACACTAGTTTAGCCACTTTAGTTCCAAAATGACCCAAACGGCCCTGTGCTTTCAAAGACCCTAAGAAAAAGAAGGATTAGACCCCAGACCTCTCTTGAGGGGGGAACAGATTCTATTGCATTTGTCTTCACTAGGTGTTGAATAACCCACATGTAATTTGGTTGCTTCACAGGCTGCCATGATCAAGGGATAGGGACATAATGAGAAAGAAGCATGCTCTCAAATTGAATTGCATACACCTCATTCAGATGTTTTCTCCCTGACTGGACTAATCATGGTCAGATGGAAGAAAACTTCTGGCCACCCTTATGGAATCAGGAGGCTTTGAAATTTGAAGGTCCAAACAAAGGTAAGAGAGAAGCCTTGCCTTGGGCTAAGAAAGAAGAATATAAGGGTCGACAGTCTTCCTTTTTTGGTCAACCCTGCCCAACAATTTTCTCCAGCGATTTTTCTTCATTCAGACCTCGTTGGGGGAGACAGGAAAAGAGTGGTGGTCAAAGAGTGGGACACGCACACCCAGCACCTGTTAGAGAGGAAGAATCAGCTGAGGGTGTCCCATCACCAGTGAATTGCAGAATCCTATGTGCCTTAGGATAAAACCTCAAGAGAAAAGACAAGGCTCCTCCTCGGACAACAACACCACTTCCACCACAACTTTAGATTGTGATTGGTTCAAATCAGACAGTTCTCCTCTGGTGCCCATGACGGAAACAATCCCCACTTGTACTGAGGGACCCCCAGACATGTGGATGCCAATGTCAGCATTGCCTGCTCCTGAGTAATGGCGACAGAAGCAGACCTTTTAGCCCTCTAGTCTAGAACTTTTGGAGGACAGCTGGTCTCTAGAGTGAGAAGATATCGAGACATCAACCAAAGGGAGAATCCTCTACCCCTCCCATGAGCTAGAACTGCAAGAATTCACTCCTGTGGTGCTTGGAATCCTTGTGAGAAGAATTTGTGCACTTTGCTATGCACTTAGAATGACTATTGTGCTCAGACCATGATGAGGATATTTCCTTAGATATAAATTTCTTAAGAAAGAAGCAGGGAAAAAGGCAGAAGGTTGAAAGAAAGAGCATCCCTGTTGCCACCATTGTAGACACTGGGAGAAGCTGAGATCACATGCCCATGAAAGCCTATTGTATCTGCAACAGAATCATTTTGAGTCAGACGTTTCATTATCCCCTGAGAGGTGAAGGGCCACCTCTGTCATCTCAGCAGGGGTAGCCATGAATCCTGTCCCCACGAAAGCACAGAAGAAATTGGTGGGAATGTTGGTAATGAGTGCTCATGCCAACAAAGGAACCCCCTCAATCAGACACGCTGTGTGCTTATGAAAGGCAATGAAATAGCCAGAACTAGCAGGTGAAAAATGAGCTGATGGCGAGATGTACAAGAGAATTGTGTGGCAAATTACACTGTTGCAATGGCACACAGAAGACCCTGTAGGAAAGGACTGGCCACCTGTCCTGTCTCCTCTTACCAAGGTAACCAAAACCAAAGTTGGCAGTCCCACTTCATAGAGTAAGTGTGAGACCCCAGTGCAGCCTTGCTCCACACCAGCTCTGAATGGGCAGGGGTCCCAAAAGATTTATGTAATGCACTTAGCACCACTGTACAGAGAGTAGGAATGGCCAGCTATAGACAAGAAAAGGAACGCCTACATTCCAGGCGCTAAACTCCCTTTCAAAGGCAGTCCTGTTTGAGATGGTGAATATGGGACTTGCCAAATCCAGCAACAAGCCCTAGACCTGGCTCAAATGGGGTCCCCACTTGCTTGAGTAATTATGGGCCCATTGCTGAGAAAAAAGAAAGTGCTATGAGCTCTTAGTAATGGCAGGTTCACTCAGTGCAGTAGTGGACGAATGGCCACATGCAAAGTGCCCAGGGATCAGTCAGTCAGGGTTAGAAGAAACCTTTCCCCAGCCTCCAAGTGCTGGGAAAAGAACCACAAGAACAGGGAAAACCCCAGCACAAATGGGGAAATACAAAGATATCTTTTTAAGTCCTTTTGCTGACTGAGATAGGTGGGGGAACACAAACCCACAAAAACACCTCATAACTTAAAGAGAATACAAACAGTTCAAAAAGTTGGAGATTTTAGAGCAAAACAGAGACCCAACCTTTCATGCTTGAACTGTGGGAAGGATGGGAGGGCAACTCCTCACCCTGGAGGAGGAGGCAAAAGTCTTTGAAGATCCTGCCTGTTGTGTCCAGAGGGAGGTGGCATCTTATTGAGAGAACATCTTCCAACTCAATCTGGTAAATACTGGGTTCTCTTCAAGGCCTGTGTTGTTGGTATTTTTTTTTTTCATTGTTGCTATCATTGCTGTTTATTCTAGAACAGGGGTCAGCAAACTTTTTCAGCAGGGGGCCATTCCACTGTCCCTCAGACCTTGTGGGGGGCTGGACTATATTTTTTTTGGGGGGGGAATGAACAAATTCCTATGCCCCACAAATAACTCAGAGATGCATTTTAAATAAAAGGACACAATCTACTCATGTAAAAACATGCTGATCCCGGACCATTCACGGGCTGGATTTAGAAGGCAATTGGGCCGGATCCAGCCCCTGGGCCTTAGTTTGCCTAACCACGTTAGAAGATATGGGATAAAGCACAGCTACTGAAATTGTGCTCCCCATCCCCCAGAAAAAGGTTATTTAGGTCAAGTTGACATGAAGCAAATATCCTGATTATTTTTTTTAAGGGTTTAATCACTAGAACAGTCACATTATGATTCCACTGTTAAAAGCACATGGGCAGGGTTATTATGCAAGAGCACGTGTGAAATTTTAAAATCTGAATAGCTAGCTTGTACTTCATGCCTTGGTATAGTAGCAATCCATTGGAGACTTAGTGGCCAGTCCTAATGGCTTTATTAATAAGTAAGTCACACAGAATTCAGCAGGACTTTCATCTTGGTAGGACTGCAAGCATATGTATACTTATCACTGGAATTTACTTAGGGTTAGAACTGGACTGTAAGTGTGCTTGAGATTGTAACCCAAAAGAGAAATGTAAAAATACACTGATAATATATATTCTACTCGATATTCTGTGCAATGCTGATGCTTACATCATGTCTTCATTGCAGGGCATAAAATGGTGAACACTGTCTATATCGGGCATGACTAACCTCTTTCAGGCTGAGGACCATTTTGATCCATGGTTAAGAATGGGCATGGATAATTATTTGATCTTCTTTGTGTGTGTTTTTTAAAAGGGCAAATTTGGGTTGGGGTCACAATCATTTTCGCATCACAGAATTGGAATAGGGAACCCACAAGAGCGTTCTTTTTTTAAAACAACAACAACAAAACCACCTATTTTTTAAAATGGATGAGCTTTGTGGCCACACAAAAAACATTTTGGTGTCACGGTGGGAGACCCATAGCAGCAATCAAAGTAAGAAATATTCCCCTCCCCCCATATTTGTGAATGCAGTCTGTAGGTAAAGCACCCTTGTCAACATAATGTATGGCCAACTAATTGTCCATGGTTGATTGCTTAGTTCCCAGTGAAAATACCACTTTTCACAGAAGCATAGTGTTTCCTATGGTGCTTCTGAACCACGCACCCCTAAACCAGAATCCTGGGAATAGCAGTGACTTATTTCAAAGTGCTGCTGCTTTCAACCTAGGAGTGCCTTTCTGTGAGAAAGCTCCCTAGTGCTGATTGCCAGCTGCAATATTGCTGTTGGAAGAAAAAATAGCTCAGAAATAGTGCACATGTTTAGCGAGCTAAAGGTCTCATCCCCAGCATCTCCAGGAATGGCTGGAAAAGACTCTGAACCCCTGGGGTGATGCATTTTGTCATATGGGGTAGACAATACTGAGCTAGAGGGACTCACAATGTCACTTATGTACCTGATGTATCGCCTTGTAACGGCAAAATGCTGGACCATAAAGAAGGCTGATCACCGAAGAATTGGTGCTTTTGAATTCTGGTGCTGGAGGAGACTCTTCAGAGTCCCATGGACTGCAAGAAGATCAAACCTCTCCATTCTTAAGGAAATCAGCCCTGAGTGCTCACTGGAAGGACAGATCCTGAAGCTGAGACTCCAATACTTTGGCCACCTCATGAGAAGAGAAGACTCCCTGGAAAAGACCCTGATATTGGGAAAGATGGAGGGCACAAGGAGAAGGGGACGACAGAGGATGAGATGGTTGGACAGTGTCCTCGAAGCTACAAACATGAGTCTGACCAAACTGCGGGAGGCAGTGGAAGACAGGGGTGTCTGGCGTGCTCTCGTCCATGGGGTCACGAAGAGTCGGACACAACTAAATGACTAAACAACAGCAAAAGACTACAGGAAGTTAGCATGCAGAGAAGCCAGCCTATGGGCCCATGCTGAGGGAGATTTCAGTCTCTCTCTACCTTTCCTCCTATTTCCATAGCATGGAACTGCCAAGTCACCAGGTGGGTGGAAATTTATAGGCAGCAACTTCACCAGGTAGAGCAGTAATCCAAACTAAAGCAGTCTAATGGGATGTGACACATAGCCCAGAAAGGGAAAGAGGAACAAGGAAGAAAGGCCTCCTCCTCTCTGGCAAACTTGCTAAACTCTGTACCAAAACCAGCAAGAGGGGTGGGATGGGGGAGCTGCAAAATGAGCAAACTCTGAGCCTTAGTAACAGCCAGCATTTCTCCCACTGAGTGATGCAACAGACTGGGGAAGAGCATCCTAGGGGAGCTGGCTGGAAATCGTGTTACTAAAGCTGTTTAAAACTTGACTCGACAAGAGCCCTGGAGAACAATATGTAGAGAATAATTCTGCACATTAGCCAGAGGTGATTGCGCATGGGAAACAAACATGACCTACTCTGCTAGACCGTGTCTTTTCCCATCTCTTAATTCCTTTGATTTTTATGCCGCTCGACATAATAGCACAGGGTACTTAGTCACCTCCTTCCCAAGAGTGCAGGGAAGATTAATTAGCCAATGTCCATGCAATGCTTTGAAGATGAAAAATGCTAGATTCAGGCAATGCTCTTTCTGTTGAACTTGCTGGAGGACAGAAGCATGTTCCAAGTGCTTCTGTTCTGTCGGGTTTCGCATGCTGAATTTCAAATGCAGGGAGGAAGGAACAAAATAATCAGTGGCCAGACTAGGAAAGCATTATAAGGAAGAATTAATTTATGGTGGTTTGTGTCTAAGTATTATCCTGCACAGGGAGTTCTGTTCATGGACAGAACAGAAGCAAAGGGACAAAGGCATTGCATGATACTTCTAAAATGGTGTGAAATCAGTACACTCCCTATTTTGGATGCCAGTCTCAAAGTACAATCACGATTAATGGCACACATCCTGCAGGCAGTTGGTACATTACTGAGTGCAGAGAGGTGGAAGTAGGAAGCCCTTAATGAAATCCATGGTGGGGTCACCCCACAATGACCAACTTTAGTCAAATCGTGTGTGTGTCCCTCATAAGCTTCGCAAAACAGTATCTAATGGTGCCCTACCTCCTCTGGTAGTTTGAGCACTGCCTGCCAGTTCAACTGTGTGCATGGAAAGGGATCAGCATAGAGTTCATTGAAGGACACAGGCAAAAGCCACCTTAGAGCCTGCTCCAGTCAAATTTTCCTTCCTTACACCCCACAGGACCGTCTACCACCAACATCTTGAAATGTGTGATATAAATAATTGTAATAAACAATACCTTTCCCCCAGCTTTCCCTTGGGTATGTATACACTGCTGCATTCTGGCCATCTCTTTCCAATGGAAGAGCTATGCATATGTTTGCCCAACATCTCCCTTGAGCCCCAGCCTGCAATTTACTTATGCGAGAACGCCAGCAATGTGCAAAATGCTGAGGAGAAGAGGGATACCTGAATTAACAGGGAGACAGACAGGAGTCCCCTGTTATGCATAATGTGGCTGGCATAAGCACCGTGCACCGAGATAAGGAGACAGAGAATGTGCAGCTATACCAGGGTTTGTATACAAAGTTTGCAACAACAACAAAATGGTTGGGGTGGGGGGAATTCCTGCTCTATTCATGAAGTAGCATTTTCATTGTGGGAAAAAGAGAAGTTTGATAGGAAACAGAAACTTATTTAGATAGTTGGCATGCTTTAAAGCTCTTTTAAAAAACGCAACCCAATTCTGCTCTATTTATACCGTCAGCTTAAAGCGTCTCTGACAGGATGGGTGAAAAATGTGCTGCTCTTAAATGAAAGGCGGATTCAAAACCAGGTCAGTAACAAATACCTGCATCTCAACTCAGGGCAAGTTTGGCTTCTTTCCAAAACAGATCCTAGAGAGACTAAGGGCAGATCCACACTACACAATGAAAGCATATTCAGTGTGCATTTGAAGCACATTCTTTCCCCCCAAAGAATCCTAGGAGCTGCCATTTCCTACCATTTCTAGCCCCTTTAACAAACTACAATTCCCAGGACTCTGGGATAAGTCATGTGCTTTGAATGTGCATTGAATTAAAAGGTACAGTGTGGATTTACCCTAAAGATCAGCTCACACGGTCTTGTTTATGGGTGGTCCTTTCTTCCCAGCCCATTTGTGCTTTGTGCAACTGGGAGCTGTTGCACACTTGGTGTAAGTGAAATCATGCATTGACTCTTTGATTCATGTTTTGGAATGTAAAGCCGCTGATATTCGAAGCTGGGTGCAAGATCCTTGTGAACTTTCCTTAATGGAAGAAGATGCGCACTACTGTGTGAAAATTGTGTAACTCGGGTTAGTTTTTCCAAGTGCACGATGCAGGGCTTGCTGTACTCTAATGTTTGTGCATCCAAAACTCTTGTTGTTGCTACTGAGCTGCTTTGATAGAAGCCCCTATTGGAAGTGGGATTTTTAGAAGGCTGGGTGCATATCAATGGTAAGGTCTGCACCACTGAAGCAAATAGTTCAGGTTTGATCCTTTTCTGAATACACATTTCTGCAGAGAAAATACTGATGACTGAATGTGTGGCATCGTGGTTAGAATTAAAGACTGGAACTAGGGGGTATCAGGTTTAAATTCTCACTTGAGTATTAAGGCCATTGGGTGATTTTGGGCCAGTCTCTCTGTGTGTTTCTGAGTGGGGAAGCAGGAATCTTGTATATCACCTCAATCTTCTTGGAGGAAGGGTGGATAAAAAATGTAGGGCTGTTTTACTCAGAGTAAACCCACTGAAATCTATGGAGAAAACTTGGCCATGGCTATTAATTTCAGTGGGTCAACTCTGAGTCGGGCTGGCAGTGGATACAATCCGTAAGTAGTTGATTTAAAAAGCAACCCTGAAAACAGTCTGTTTTGGAAAAGCCTTCTGCATTAGTGTTTTGTGTCATTTGCCCGTGGTTTGTGTTTAGACATGGATATTTGATTGGGAGCCTCAGCTGTTCTACTTGTGCAGTTGAGAGATTAACAAGGAGTAAAAAGAGAACTAAGATGAAAGTGATGAAAACAGGTCCTGGTTAATTTGTATTTCTTGATTGACCCTTTTTAAATATTGGACCTCATAGTATAGTAATTATCCTGAGCATGTAGAATTCAATGCAAACAGAAGATGATGTGAGTGATTTTTTAATAATGAGCTTGGGAATGTGGCTAAATATTTCTTTCTGTGATTTTCTATTAGGTGGAGTGGTAGAGGATGTTAATGATTCATGAGAGTGCCTTCACAATAGCCAGCATGCCCAATGGTCAGGGACGATGAGAGTTGTGGTCCTCCAGATGTTGTTGGAGTGCAGGCTCCCTACCCCTGGTGTAAGCAAACCATAAATTACAAGGCAGTTATAAAAACGATCAAGACATGGAAACGTTAATTTCCTTGGGAAGGAGATAGGTTCTGCTGCTGAAGGTTTCACACTTTTGCTATATTTTCTTCTAACTGTTCCAAAGAAGAGGTGTTAGTCTCAGACCACAACTGCACCCGTGCACTGTAACATATGTAAAAAAAGATGTGTGAGAGAACCATCTCCATCTCTCAAACCTTACTGCTCTTAAAGTCTTGAAATGATGAGGGGGACACCCCCCAAGATGGAGAATACCTTTTCTGCTTTGTAGTCTTTTGAATATGAGCAAAGCCTGGATTTTCCAACAGGCACTGCTGTCAGCATCATCCAATTGGCAGACGACCATAAAGAGAAGGATTGGGTCATCTTAGATGCCCAGTTAATCAGGGGTTCAGCCAAGAACACAAATGTACATAGGAGCATGCTTACTCGTGAGGGTATATTAGCAATGTGAACAAATGTATTGATCCAGGGGCTTCTACCACAATGAAATGACTGCATAACTATGACAAATAAAGATCACTGTAGCCACTATTTCAATGATTCCTCAAATGTGATACATATCTCCTTACTGGCAGTTGCCAGTCGACAAAAGACTGTAGCAGGCTGCTGTGAAAGGTCACGAGTCTGCTCAGAGCTGTGAGGCCAAATAACCGAAAAGGATGTCACTTTCTGAGGTATATTCCACCCGGAAATGCCTGCACAAGCCTCACTGAAATGAACAGGAGCCTGGCACGATGATGGACTGTGCCCTATGGGTCAGAACTGTTTCCCCTGCTCTTCTGCCCTTAAATAGCACCCAAACAGTGTCGCTTGTGGCTGTCAGATCACCTTGCCCTGTGCCTGCCTTTGAGTAGGAGTCAGAAAAAGATGGTACCCTAATTACCTAGTTGTTTCAGGTGCATATCCAGGGGGTAGGGATTATATCCAACCAAGAGTGGAATATATCCTTGACTAGGGCAGGTACTGTGGAAGATGCATCTGAAAGGAGACTGCTTTTTGGTTTAGAGATCTGTCAGAGGTGGATTTAAGGGAGCATGACTGGTCCGGTCGCACTGGGCGTGAAGCCTTGGGGCCAAGGCAGGGGACTTCACATCTGTTCTCAAATTCTTGTAAGTTTGCCAGATACTACCTTGCACTTTGAATCAGCTGAAGAGGAAACAACCTGGCTGCATTTTACATTGAACGTTTAAATGGAGTCAGAGACAAATTGCCACAGAGGTATAATCAGCAAGCAAATTATGATCTGATACCCGTTAAGCTTCAGATGTAGCGGCTGGTTGATTAAATTGTGATTGACAAACTTCAAAATGACATGCTTGTCGTCACAGAAGAGCAGTGGAAACCCCAGAGTGATTCTGAAAAGGGAAGTGACAGAGCTAGTGCGCTCTCTCTCTCTCTCTCTCTGATGGAAGAAAGGGGTTGAATTGCCCTGTTGAAGTTAGCATTAGTGCCTGCCTCAGAGAGTCATCAGGCAAAATGAGCAATTAATCAGTCGCCTTTTGAAAAGGGACAAGGGACCTCTCCATAGGTTTAGGAGCCAGCATTATCCAATCCCTGCCTGCATTTCAGTTGCAAGAGCACTAAAGCAGATGTCTGACAACAGGGCCACAACTACTGTAATATCCTTTCCTTTTTCGTTTCTGTTTTTTTGATGGCTTGGGGGGGGGGGTGCGTGCGCGCGCGCACACACACACACACACACACAGAACTACTTGTTAAAAACATGAAAGCTGTTTTAACATTTTTCGGTTTAAAGACTAGTAAGCAGATTGGCACTGCTGTTTTCTGCCTTGTCTGTAAATGTTGCTTATAGAACTTGCCGTGCATACTATGGGCCTTTCCACACTTAGCATTTGCCCCACTCTTTCCAGTCACAGGTCAACACCAAGCACCATCCCACACAAGCACCAAGGTACACTTGTAGTAATAGAGCCATTTCCCCGCCTGTTTCTGTGCCTTTGATAGTGGCCTGACATACAGAGACTAAGTAGTTGAAGCTTTAACCATCATGGCCTGACCTAGAAGTGCCAGGCTGCCCCCAATATTGGGGTGAGGGCACATGTTGTGTGCGCATAGCGTCAAGTGAGTGACTCACATTGTGCATGTGTAATGCCACATGCGTTGCATGCAAATGATGTTGTGTCATCTGGAAAAGGCTGAGCGCTCTGTAGGAGCTGGTTGTGAAGCTGTGACATGCAACTTGCAATGTGCATAACGCGCACCAGGCCCCCTCAGCATTGAGGTGGCCAAACCCCCTTATGACAAAGATTGAGGGGACAAGAGACATGTTGGCCCCAGAGTTGGTGCACCTGGCCTGCACGATTTTCTAAGAGAGGAAGAAGCAACACTCTTCAGAGAAGAATCTGGGTGCCATATCCCCTCCCCCCAAAAATGGCAGTTACCCACAGTGCTCAGCTTAAAGAGTCCTATCCAACCATAATAAGAGGAACGTGAGCAATACTCAGCAGGCGCATTATAAAATGGCTGTCTCAAGGATTATATTGTGCTGTTTTATAGATATATCATTTTTAGGCCCACAGTCCCCCAAAGCAGTGAGCAGCATATTAACGCAACAAATGATGCCATAAAACATACTATAAAATACTATAAATCAATCATCAAAACAGATTTAGAGTTGGAAAGGACTTCGGGAGTCACCTAGGTCACCCCCGGTTCAATTCAGAGACATTTGTACAGGTATTCTTTGTGCAAGTGTGATTTAAAAAAATCCTTCCTAAATAGAATGATCTTAAGATATTTACATTCTTCTCCTTTTAACCCCATCCCATATTTTAATTTATTTAAAAAATTCTATCCTTTCAGGATAGAATTCTACATTTCAGGACAAGCTGTTTACATAAACAGATAAAATACAAACATTCAAACACCTCTTTCCAATAAAACTAAAAACATCCCACAGCTCAGCACAACAGTTATATAAAAAGCAACTTAAACAATTAAGAGTAAATTGAACTTCTGAATCTCAAAAGATCTCATGGTCTCCTTTCAATCTGTTCCCGGGCAAATGGAAGACCCTTGCCAGTAGATACCAAAGACAAGCGCTCACACAGATGATGAAGTGTTTCATTTATTCATTTCTAAAATCAAGAGCTGTTGCTTAATTGGACTGAAGAAACAAACAAGCTCTTAGCAGCCCTTACAGCACAGGCCATGCTGAAGCTCCAGGGATGGCTTTTGGCTGTAATTGGAAAGTAGCCTACATTTCGGATTCCCATCCAAAAGGCTTTATTTCCCACTGCCAAGACAGAGCAGTGCTGCTGAACTTTATAAATGAATGAGGCAGAGCCCAAGAGACTCTGGCCAAGGTACAATCTACATCTGTCCAGGCGCAGCTTCAGGCTTCATAAAAGTGTGTTATCTCCACTACTCTCAATTCCTGGTTTAGCAGTGGATTCATACATAGCTCAAATACATATCAAGAGGGTATTGGGGATGTAGGCATGATTTAAAAATACCCCTCCAAGCCTTTCATTGAGAGGCTTAAGCATCTGGATGTATTTAGCTCACTTAAAACAAGGTTAAAAGGGGCTTGTTTTTGCATGGATGCTGACTAACCATCCTCTGTTAGTGTGATTGTTACCTAGTAATCCAGAGTGATGGGTTGATCAGTGAGAACTATGACCCAAGATGGTAACTAGAAATCTCTATCCAATATTTGGAATGGGATATGCATCTGTGAGGAGAAGACAGAGAAAGAGGTAAAGGCAGTTTGAATTTAGAGAGAACAAGACTGTGTGTATCCTGGGGGAGCTGTGAACTGGCTGAAGGTAAAGAATCTTGGGATGTAGGAGATTTCTCTGGGGATCTGGTGCCTGCTGTGAGAGAATTCATTCACTTTCCACTTTGCCCTGCTTATATATTTGTAAGTAAAAGCAAATATGACAGAAATACAAGTCTGGTGTTTAAGTGAGATTGTAGCACCCTGCTTGTGGTTAACGCTTAGCTGGAATGAAATATTCAACGCAGCAATAGAGAAATTAAAATAGTAATTTATTTGTCAGACAAATAAATAAGAGGCTCAGTGGTACGTGGTTACCAAGCTCTGGCCTGGCCTCCTGCCATTCTGGCCAGCACTTATATTCCCTTAATCCAGCCCCCTTTGCTCCTCCTGTGGCTGCCTCTGTCCAATCAGCCTGGTTGAAATTCCTATTGGCTGTTTGCTAGAGCCAATCACAAAAGATACACCCACAAAAGATACACCCACTTCCTTGCCCTTATAAGGGAGACAAAGAGCTATATATATGACATATAAGTAATAATATATCTTACATGGAATCTTAATTACCAGCTCACCTCTTGCCCTTCTTGCCCTATTGCCTTCTAAAACAGATGTTTAATCTTACATTTTATGTTCAACAGATGTCAAGGATCTTGAGTTTCACATCAACATTGAAAGATTTCCTTCATTTAATGTTTCTAAACAAAATGCCTGACAACTATATATCAAGACTGCTTAGATGGCGTCTTCTGTCTGGCAGGGTGGGGGGCTGGTGGCTGACTTAATTTCAGGATAAATACAACTTTTACAACCATAAGAATCTAGCATTCCTTAAATCCTTTGCATAATTACATTTAAGCCAATATATTTAAGCTAATATATTTCATACATTTATCATAGGTAGCCTCTTAAAAGAATAAAGCTTCTCAAAGTGAAAAGGAAGGAACTCAATAAAACACAGCTTTTAAAAGAAGCCTCTTCAGTTTGCACCTCCCCCTTTCCCCCTCCTCTCCAGCCTCAAAATAAAATAGGAAGAAGCTGCTTCTTCTGCCAAGCCAGTTGCCTTTCCAACATTTAACACATTTTAACCTTTTTTAACTCTCTTAGTTTAAGAAACAGCTTTAGAAAAAGACTTCCCCCAAAAATGTTCTCTTTCCAGCTAAATGTTTCTCCCCATTGCTCCTGGCCTTTTAACCTTAGAAAGAAGATCTGGCTCATTTTACTGGGAGGCACATTAGTATTATCTTTCCCCATTCCTAATGGTGTTTTCTCAGCCTTGGGGCAGCATATGTAATTCTCCCTTTTTATGACTTTGAGAATTGTTTTTCTACTATAAATCAATGGGGCCCTTCTTGTCTTAGGAGGAAAAACATCTTGCCAAGGTTCTTTTAGGCAGCTGGTCTTTTGCCTGGCATGAAACATTTGAAAATCCTTTTTTTTTAAGCTCATTTTTAAATACAAGCCTTGATTGAAATATATAGAAGCTTTGATAAAAATGCAGGCTTATGATTAGATGCCTCAAGATAACAGAAATCACTGGGTTAAAGCTGTCAAAAAGTCCAGAGGTAGGATCTGTTAGAATTCCTGCTCCATGATTGCAGTCATGGGATTTTTATCTATCACATGACTGTGTGTGTTTTGACTCCACAGAGTGGAAAGTGACGGAGAGAGAATGTTTGTGTTACTGTGTTCCGTGAAGGGGGACTATTGTCCTTTGTTCTTTCTCTTTGCTATCTGATGCTAGAGAGAGAGGGAGCCATGTTGCAGTGCTCCGTGTGTGTTTATATGTAGATTAACCAAAATGCTGAGGTCTGTTACGGAAGCTGCGATGACTCTGTGGATCCCTAAGTGTGCTGGTGTCTGTTGGCATTGGTCGCTGTGATGTTTGGGCTGAAGAAAGCTAATGAAGCTCCTGACCAGGAGGGAGAGAACATGCCAGTTGGGCATGTATCTCTGCCAGGGTCCTACTCGAGTGTAGGATGAGCTCCTGACAGCATCATTATAAATTTACAATGGGGTGGAAGGTTTGCAGGCTATGAAAGGCCTGCTCACAAATTTATTGACAGCTGCACAAATTATTATAGCTAGGAAGTGGAAGGGGCAAGCAGAATATGAAATGGAAGAATGGTATAAAGAGGTGTGGAATATAGCTATTAACACGTGCCACCAAGGCAAGATGGGGGAATATGCAGGCACTGGCAGAGGAAGAGAAAGAGGAGTGCAGGGTGCCATTGTGGCTGCCCCCCACCCCCAGGACGCCCCACCCCCGCAGGCGGCGTGCCCCGCCCCCAGGATACATGCCAGCCCCACCCTTGCCTGCTCTCTGCCACTGTATGCATGCGAAATGATTTTGAGTAGATATGGAGGGTGTTTGTAGAATTTATACTGTTAAAACGGAAAGGGTCCAAACCATGGCAAGAGGTGCTGAAATTTTGGGAGGTTGGATAATTATAATGGAATGGTATTGGTGGTGGGGTGCACATTTTTATTCTTATTTATTTATGATTATTACTTTGTCAAAATAAAATAAAGAACTTTTAAAAAGAAAGAAATGCAAGTCTGCAGTGCACTCTAATCCAAAAGAAAGCAAAACGCCATAGCACTGCCTCTGTAATTTCTCATCAGTCAGAAGTTAATGTTTTGTACTTCCCCAAGCTGAAGAAAGTTCACAGCTTTACACCATGAATGGTGGACCTGTGGCATTTCAGATGCTGTTGCACTATAATCCCAACCATCCCTTGTCATTGGCCATGCTTGTTGGAGTTTACTCCAGAAACCTTTGGAGAGCGACAGGTTTCCCATCCTTGCTTTACATGGTCTTCTCTTTTCCTTTCCTTTCCTTTCCTTTCCTTTCCTTTCCTTTCCTTTCCTTTCTTTCTTTCATTTGGGGGGAGGAGAAAGCATAGGGAAGTTATCACATTTTGTAATAATCTGCTTCTCTATAAATGTATAGACCATAAAATTGGGCTGCAGAAGCATGCACACAGGCCCTCCACCCAAGGCAATGTAAGTCCCTCACACAAAGCCCTACACCATTAATAGGGAGCCTGTGGTCCTACAGCAGACATAGGCAAACTTAGCCCTCCAGATGTTTTGGGACTATAACTCCCATCATCCCTACCTAACAGGACCAGTGGTCAGGGATGATTGGAGTTGTAGTCCCAAAACATCTGGCGGGCCGAGTTGGCCTATGCCTGTCCTACAGCATTCAACTCCAACTCCCATCAGCCCCATCCAGCTAGGCTGGGGGTCAGGGATGCTGGAAGCTTTGGTCCAATAGCTTCTATAGCGCCATAGCTTCCCCATTCTTCTCTTAAACAATTTGTTGTTTAGTCGTGTCCGACTCTTCGTGACCCCATGGACCAGAGCACGCCAGGCACTCCTGTCTTCCACTGCCTCCCGCAGTTTGGTCAGACTCATGTTTGTAGCTTCGAGGACACTGTCCAACCATCTCATCCTCCATTGTCCCCTTCTCCTTGTGCCCTCCATCTTTCCCAACATCAGGGTCTTTTCCAGGGAGTCTTCTCTTCTCATGAGGTGGCCAAAGTATTGGAGCCTCAGCTTCATGATCTGTCGTTTCAGTGAGCACTCAGGGCTGATTTCCTTAAGAATGGAGAGGTTTGATCTTCTTGCAGTCCATGGGACTCTCAAGAGTCTCCTCCAGCACCATAATTCAAAAGCATCAAAGCATCAAAAGCATCAAAAGCATCAATTCTTCAGCCTTCTTTATGGTCCAGCTCTCACTTCCATACATCACTACCGGGAAAACCATGGCTTTAACTATACGGACCTTTCTTGGCAAGGTGATGTCTCTGCTTTTTAAGATGCTGTCTAGGTTTGCCATCGCCTTTCTCCCAAGGAGCAGGTGTCTTTTAATTTCGTGACTGCTGTCACAATCTGCAGTGATCATGGAGCCCAAGAAAGTAAAATCTCTCACTGCCTCCATTTCTTCCCCTTCTATTTGCCAGGAGGTGATGGGACCAGTGGCCATGATCTTCGTTTTTTTGATGTTGAGCTTCAGACCATATTTTGCACTCTCCTCTTTCACCCTCATTAAAAGGTTCTTTAATTCCTCCTCACTTTCTGCCAACAAGGTTGTGTCATCTGCATATCTGAGGTTGTTGATATTTCTTCCGGCAATCTTAATTCCGGCTAGGGATTCATCCAGCCCAGCCTTTCGCATGATGAATTCTGCATATAAATTAAATAAGCAGGAAGACAATATACAGCCTTGCCGTACTCCTTTCCCAATTTTGAACCAGTCAGTTGTTCCATATCCAGTTCTAACTGTAGCTTCTTGTCCCACATAGAGATTTCTCAGGAGACAGATGAGGTAATCAGGCACTCCCATTTCTTTAAGAACTTGCCATAGTTTGCTGTGGTCGACACAGTCAAAGGCTTTTACATAGTCAATGAAGCAGAAGTAGATGTCTTTCTGGAACTCTCTAGCTTTCTCCATAATCCAGCGCATGTTTGCAATTTGGTCTCTGGTTCCTCTGCCCCTACAAAATCCAGCTTGCTCTTCTGGGAGTTCTCGGTCCACATACTGCTTAAGCCTGCCTTGTAGAATTTTAAGCATAACCTTGCTAGCATGTGAAATGAGTGCAATTGTGCGGTGGTTGGAGCATTCTTTGGCACTGCCCTTCTTTGGGATTGGGATGTAGACTGATCTTCTCCAATCCTCTGGCCACTGCTGAGTTTTCCAAATTTGGTGGCATATTGAGTGTAGCACCTTCACAGCATCATCGTTTAAAATTTTAAATAGTTCAGCTGGAATATCATCACTTCCACTGGCCTTGTTATTCACAGTGCTTTCTAAGGCCCATTTGACTTCACTCTCCAGGATGTCTGGCTCAAGGTCAGCAACCACACTACCTGGGGTGTACGAGCCATCCATATCTTTCTGGTATAATTCCTCTGTGTATTCTTGCCACCTCTTCTTGATGTCTTCTGCTTCTGTTAGGTCCTTTCCACTTTTGTCTTTTATTATGGTAATCTTTGAACGAAATGTTCCTTTCATATCTCCAATTTTCTTGAACAGATCTCTGGTTCTTCCCATTCTATTGTTTTCCTCTATTTCTTTGCTTTGCTCATTTAAGAAGGCCTTCTTGTCTCTCCTTGCTATTTTTTGGAAATCTGCATTCAATTTCCTGTATCTTTCACTCGCATTTTGCTTGCCTTCTCTCCCCTGCTATTTGTAAGGCCTCGTTGGACAGCCACTTTGCTTTCTTGCATTTCCTTTTCATTGGGATGGTTTTAGTTGCTGCCTCCTGTATAATGTTACGAGCCTCCATCCATAGTTCTTCAGGCACTCTGTCCACCAAATCTAAATACTTAAACCTGTTCCTCACTTCCACTGTGTATTCATAAGGGATTTGACATAGATTGTATCTTACCGGCCCAGTGGTTTTTCCTACTTTCTTCAGTTAAAGCTTGAATTTTGCTATAAGAAGCTGATGATCTGAGCCACAGTCAGCTCCAGGTCTTGTTTTTGCTGACTGTATAGAGCTTCTCCATCTTTGGCTGCAGAGAATATAATCAGTCTGATTTCGATGCTGCCCATCTGGTGATGTCCATGTGTAGAGTCGTCTCTTGTTGGAAAAGCGTGTTTGTGATGACCAGCTTGTTCTCTTGGCAGAACTCTATTAGCCTTTGCCCTGCTTTGTTTTGAACTCCAAGGCCAAACTTGCCAGTTGTTCCTGACTCCCTACTTTAGCATTCCAATCCTGGGATATTAAACAATATCCCAGGCCAAATCCCAAAGCATTTGCTTTTCATAGAATTGTAGAGTTGGAAGGGACCCCGAAGGTTTGAGCTCTCCTTGTGTACATTCTCTCAAGCAAAACTGGTTTCAACTACCTTCCAGCTGGATGGGAATCCAACAGAACCTGAGAGCAGCCTAATGGTTTTCAATATCCATTGTTCCCTGTTAATGCCTAGGGTTGTATGGCAAGTCAAGACTAGACGGGGGGGGGGGTTCACGTTTCAGAAAACAGCAGTATGACTTGCAGCAGTATTTCCATGGCAAGGTCACTGCAACCAGAAGTCATCTTGTTAAACTCGCAAATATATGGAAATTAAAAAGGATATGTTTCCCAGCCAATTTCAGTGGTTCCCAAATCCTTGCCGTGATGCTAATAGATTCCTACCTGTTCAAAATCAAAGCTTTCAAAAAGTTTGGATGGGTTAGAAGGCAGTTGAAATCCACTTTGAGTAGCCGAGTTGAACAGAGCAGGTGGCTACCTTGGAGCCAAGGAAAGATGGAGAGAAAACAGGTAAAGCTGTTAAGAAAGTGAAACATACAGGCAGTCCTCAACACACTGCAGAATCTCAAAGGAAGGCTTTTGGGCAGTGTTCAAAACTCCCATTGTTCTAGGCGCATTTTGCAACAGGGAATTTAATTAGCGTTAGATTCTGAGTTCTGGGTGCAGTATTGCACCTAAGATTTCAGATTAAAACTGCAGAGTGGAAGGAAAGGAGGACCTTTTTCTGCCTCCTCACTTCCAGCTACTTTCTGAAGACTGGAGAAGAGACCCTCTTAAGAATATTAGGGGGGTGGGCAGGGGAAGGACAAGTGAAAAATGAACATAGTATTTTAGCTGCAGTTCATTTTCAGCTTTATATTCTTGTTATTTAAAAAGTGAACCTAGACATTCCGTAGTTGTGCCCATAACCCAGGTTTAAGGTGCCATTTAGCTCCTAGCTTTCTTTCATATCTCAGTTTCTAGCCCTGCTTTTGGGGTGTAGGTAAGGGAGGTCAGGCTGATGACTCAGCTGGGTGGAGAACCCACTTGTGCCACTGCAGATGCATAACGAGAACCACAAGCTGAAAAAAGAAACCAGAACAACTCAAAAGAAATCATAGTTGGACTTTACACAGCAAAGCAAATTTAAGCACTAGACCAGATGATCAAAGAAATGAAATTAGGTTTTTCCTATTTGGAATCTTGCGATCACAAATAGATTTGTTTCTGAAATAGCTTCCATCTTCTATCTTCTATCAGGCATTATGTACACAATTCAAGAGCTGCTTCTTAAAATTTCAAAGACTGTTGTTCAACTAGTGCATCTTAAACTGAACATGTGTGCTACAAATGTAAATTACTGATAATATGGCTATATTTCCATTTAGAATACATATTGAACTCTGGTGGCCATAGAAAGTGTAGGATATATATTGATCTATCCAGTATCCTGGAGCTATGATTTGGCTTTTGAGACAGTCAAAACTTTTCTCTTATTTTCTTTTTGTAAAATATAGGGCCTAATGAAGCCACAGTTAAGCATATTTTAAGAGTTGTTCAATACAAATGGTTTAGAAATGAGCTTGAAAATCCATGGGACTGAAATTGGGACTGGATTGTGTCCAGACTTCTGAACACGCATACAGCCTATTGTGCCCTGAACAGATGATGAGGACTTAACAAGCAGTATTTATGCTCTGGTTTCTCTTCAGATCGTATAAATCTTTCACCTTTAACAAGTAGTATTTATTTTTCAGTTCTCATTTGTGGTCACTAAAATGAGACTTTACTTACTGTTCCTTTAATGCATAATTGTCTCTAAAATATATGAGTTTTACTATATGCATATTTGCCAAATGTAAAACGGATGATTAAGTCCACTATCTGGAAGGGATGCAGTGACATGCAGAGAACTGAACAGAGGTGAGAGGGGGAAAGCTTTTCTCCCCATCATAATTGTCTCTTGGGAACTGTGGTCTATGCAAATGTTGCCATGTTTTCAGATTTACTAATTATTCTTAACAATTCAAGCAAGTCGTATGAATAATCCTAGGACTGTTGTTCAGCTGCGAGGCAGCCCTTACAAATACTTCTGTGAAATGCAAAGTGTGTTGGCTGGTTTTGATCTGACTCACAAGGTGACAGTGAGGGTCTTTCTTGTTCCTTCTTCTAGGTTCTCATTAAAGCTTTTTTTGGGGGGGGGGGTTACTGAATGTCCAGTATCTTCCAATTGTCTCAGTGAGCTTCCCATTAACCTTGGGGGCGGGGGGTGTCCAGCATCTTCTAACCTGCCCTGCCACCCTCTAGCAGTGATAGGGAACCAATTTCATCTCAAGGGCCACATTCTCTCCAGGAGCTGCTAAGAGACAAAAGTAAGTGGAATAATGGAGGTGACGCCTACCTTTGTACAGTAGGCTGCCTTCTAGCATGCTACACACACACACACACACACACACACACACACACACACAATGCACAGCATTATCCCAGTTGAAGGATGCACTTCAGCCAGGCAAAAGCAAGGAGAAGGCAGAGCAGGGGCGTAGACTGGGAGAATCCTGAGAGCCATATAGAGGAGACTAGAGGGATGCATTTGCCCTCAACCTGAAGTTCCCCTTCTGGCTGCCAGGCCACAGATTCCTCACTCCTGCTCTAGTCGTGACCAGGCCAAGATAGATTATGTGCACACACAACTCACTTCCCATAGTACACAGTACATAAGCGCAATGCCACATTGTGCACTCAAGATGGCCGCATTGGTGGGGGCGTGAACTATCTTCTAGAAGCAGCAAAAACCGATGCCCCGTTCATGCTACAAAGCAAGAGTAAATGGTCTTTTTAGTTCAGAGACACAGCTCTTCTTTTGCAAATCTGTTCTGTGCCCACAAGGCACTGTTAAATAATACTGATTTTGTCTAACAGTGTTTGTAAGGTGCTGTACAAAGTGTCATGGCTTCAGCCCAGAAGTATTTTATTTTATTTTAAAAGATTTATAAACATTATATTTTTTTAAAAAATAATCTTTATTACTTTCCAAACTTATGACAGACAAGAAAAAAGAACAAAAGAAGAAACAATACAATGAACAATACAAAACACAACCTTAACACTAAATTAAACAAAACAAAACAACAACAATTTAAAAAAATATATAGCATACCATTTTGTTAGTCTATCTTTCATTCCCTTATTTCATCGACTTCCTCTCACCTCCCTTTTTGTATTCCACTTCTGTTACTTGTTTCAGCAAATCCTTTCCATCTTTCTCTATTTTTATCATTATGAATGTCTTAACATATTTTTAACCTTAATTTCCATTAATACTAAAATATTTATATTAACTCCTTATAGCATTTCTGCTAAAGCCATAAAGTTTCATTCCAACAATTTTCAAACACTCATTAATTTTACAATATTTCTATGTACAAACTTTAGACTTTCCCAATCTTCTACCACTATCTCTTCTCCCTGGTCTCGGATTCTGCCAATCATTTCCGTCCATTCCATATAGTTCATCAACCTGGAGATCTTCTGTCCAAGGCTCTTAAATCTTTTCCAAGTCCCTTCTGCAATTCTTCTTCATATTCTTTAATGCTGAAAATGCTGAAGAGCAAGTCTCGGGGAGGCCCCAACCCAGCCATGCCCCCATTCCCTCTCGACAGGCCAGCCAACTCTCCACAGCTAGAACCAAGGTTCATACAATATCTTAAATCATGTTTCAAGACTCCTCCAGATCCAAAGGCCCCCACAACTCCAATCACCTCCTGATCCAGATTCAGAACCCAAAGGTCAATAAATCCCTGCATGAAAGAGTCTATCCAACCTTCTTTCTCCAGTGCAGTCAGGGCTCCAATCTTCAAATTCTGACTTTTTCTATATTCATTCATAAGAGGCCTCCACTTATAGTCCTCGATTTGCCTCTGAAAGGCCGGGGCTTCCACTTGTATTACTTTAGGTTCAACATCCACAACTTTCTCCTTCTTCTCCCCAGTTTGTCCTGTCAAAGTAGTTTCCTGTATCAAATCCTGAGCAATTTCTGTATTAATGGTCACTTTTTGTCCCAAATTTATCACTTTTTGTTCCAAGTTCTCAAGTTTGGAATTCATAACATCCGTCTTTTTATGAAGCTGTTCCAGTGAGTAGCTTATCTTACATAAAACAGTCACTAAAGCTCCTTCTGTCAACATTCTTAAAGTCCAAGGTCAATCTCTGATTCTCACAGCTCTTATCTTGCAGCTGGAAAAAACCCACTCTTGTTACAGTTTCAAAAGCTCCCTCTAGAGGGAAACAGTCTCCAGTTGTATCGATCCTTTCATGCACATTTTAAAATATAAAGTTAGTTTCAATTTTCAATTACCTTTCCTCCTTTTTGAACGCAGAAGAGGACAATGGAAACAATATATTTCTCTTATTTAGCCATCTGTCAACATGCTATCTGTTCACAGTCAATGAACTCTCCCAAAACGTTAATTCTGCTGGCAGCCCTTTTCCAGGTTCAGAGCAGTGGTAATTTAATTTTTCACCTTCCCGCTTCGATGCCAAATTAATAAATTTAAAGATCCAATTTTCCGTTCTACTCATGGGTAGTTGTTTAAAGTCAAATTGTCCACAGGAAAAAGTCAGCGCTCTCCGGCAACAGCGATGCGGCTTCACTCCGTGAAAGAAGCAGTCGATTCAAAGCACCGCGCCGTTCACCCCACTTCGCTCCGGATCCCCAAATCAGGGTTTCCCCGCGAGTAGGGGAGGCGCAAAAGGTGCCAGCCGAATCCCAAGTTCACAAGCTTCTCCCGCCTGTGATTTCAACGGGTCTCCGCCTTCGCCGTGGCGGTCAGACCCTAATTTCCATGGAGCAAATTCCTCCCGATCGGAGGAACTCCGCCATTGCCTGGAGGTGCCAACCCGGAAGTCCCCAAGATTTATAAACATTATAAAGTATCAGAAATGTACAGAAAATGAAAAATAAGTATAAAACACTCACCAGAAGTAATGAAGTTAAAATAACAATACAACGCCAGAAGATGATCAACAATCATTAATTAAAATGTTCAGTCAGAAAAGGCTTGTGTAAATAATAAGAGTTAAGCATGAATCTGAAATGGCACTCAGTAGGGGCATGCCGTATCTTAGATGGGAATAAATTCCACATTAAAGGGGCCACAACACTGAAAGCCCTGCTACTGGTAGACACAAGGAGAAGAGCCAAAACCTTTGGCACCAACAGGAGACGCTCTACCATGCATTGTAGTGGCTGGGCAGGGGTATAAAGTTGTATTTTTTTGTAGCCCCATTCCAAGTTGTTAAGTATCTTAGCTAGGCTTGAATATTATGCCTCTTTACTTGTGGAATGGGGTGGGCAACATTTGCTGTTCTGCCTCTGACGGTAAAATCTCTTAAGCCAGTCCTGACTGTTTAAGGTATAAATCCTTTGGCCTGAGCCTGATATTTAAAATTCAAACCCATCTCTGTGTTCTAGAACTAAGTCCAGTGCTGTTTATAACTGCATCACAGAAGCTTTTGTTCTGAGCTTTTGAGCACCTATGTGTGCTTGCGGAAGTCTAAATTTTACCTCCCCCCCCCCTCCAGTTAATTCTTTGGTAGACGTTTCTAGCAGTGAGGTCCAATGGGACACAAATACAGTTGCAGCAAATCCTGCTTTTTCATTTATTTGAGCAAATACTTGAGATAATTATTTTGAAGCATTTCTCCAGCCCTGGTAGTAAACTGTATTTTTAATTGCTGCTTTCGTATGCATGCTGTTTTATTTGTTTAATAAAACTCACTTGGCTAACTAGACCCCAGAGCTCACAAGGCTTCTATCTCCTCATAAAGGAGATAAGAAATGTGAGTTTCCTTATGGAATGCACTAAAGCTCTGATTCTATTAATTTGTTTCAGTTGTGCTAGTGGCTGTCCGTTTTTTTTGGCTGCTTAAAAAAAACCACTCCCCAGACATGAGCTCCTTGTTTAAAATAGGATGTTCATTACTGTTTGAAGATGCTTATCTCTGTGTCCTCCATTGTTTCCCCAAAATGTTGGGTCAGTTAGTTCAGTTAGTTTAGTCTGAAGGACCAACCACATCTGCTATTGGGTCCCCAGAGCATAGATTCACACAAAGCGGCAAAACGTCCTTGCAGGTTATTAACAGGATTTTATTTGAAGTGCATATATGCAGAACAAAGGTACAGGGCGATAAGCTCATAACCTGCACACCCAGTCAGGGTGTGCCCCCTTTTTATAGATTTGCAGAATACAATACCACCTGATTTCTTGTAAACCAAAAGTTATGGCAACTTCCTATGTCCTTACATGGGCTTGCCCCCCTCTTCTTTCCTGCAAAGGCCTCACCAGCCTCTCCATGCCATGGCAATATGCGTTCCTGAGTCTGCTTATCTCTTTACAACCTTGAATAATAAACATTTGAGCCTGTTCCATCAATGCCAGCCTTGTTCTCTTGATGGACCTCGACATGTGATTTACACTAATAGCAATAAGATGGGGCTTTGTTTCTTGTGCCCCCTGTCTGGGGTACAATAACATCCATTCAACTTTGCTCTTATCTTTTACCTGCCTAAGCCAGTCATTCTGAGAGAGGAGAAAATGCCTAAAACAGTTTTTGGGATCCATATAGAGAACAATATTCTAATGGCCCGCTTGAATCATGAGAGCTGCGTTGCTGCCTCCACCAGTGGCCAGATAGCCCTGGAAAGCTCACAAGCGGGGGCATTAAGCGATGATGTATGTCATTTATAGATATATCAGCTATATATTTTGCAGTCTAATATCTAGCACTGTGAACTGTTCTCTGGGGTGTCTATGTCCTGGGGCTGCTTCTTTTAGAGAAGGGTTTTTGCCCAGTGCCCATAGCACTCGTGTTCTTGCAGAAATGGATGGCCATGTGCACGCTAACTGTTTGCTCTAAGTCAGCTTCAGCTCATTGTGAGGAGATTGCCCCCAATTCTGCGCCTCCTTTCGGGTTAGACTTGGGACAGTTCTCCATTACAAATGTTGTGGGAAATACAGTGGTACCTCAGGTTACATACGCTTCAGGTTACATGCGCTTCAGGTTACAGACTCCGCTAACCCAGAAATAGTACCTCGGGTTAAGAACTTTGCTTCAGGATGAGAACAGAAATCGTGCGGCGGCTGCGCGGCGGCAGCAGCGGGAGGCCCCACTAGCTAAAATGGTGCTTCAGGTTAAGAACAGTTTTAGGTTAAGAACGCACCTCCGGAATGAATTAAGTACTTAACCCAAGGTACCACTGCACTGGTTCCTGTAACCAAGACATGACATATACAGCACATGATATGTGATATATATATCTCAAAACATCTATGTCAATGAATCTGGTGGATCCAGTTGATCCAGAAGCATGTAAATGCAGTTGTATGATGCCCATATGGTAATTTTTGTTGTTGTTGTAGGGAAAACTGAAGTAACACCCGTGTTCCCCACACCATCACTTGTAATATGTGAAGGTGCTTTTAGGGAATTTTGCACGTGACACCAAAAAAAGTGTCAATTTTCTTCCCCTATTTGTGCTATGCATGGACGTTGCTAATGGGGCATGGATAGCAGAAGAAAATCTACTGTATGTTCTAGATTTTACATTTGCATTCTAGGCTTGTGAAAGCCTCCTATGAAAATGTTCTCAAAACGGCAGAGATTTTGAGCATCATCACATGTAAAGTTTTCAGGGCAATCCTATCCCTGTTTGCTCAGAAGTTCCATTGTGTACAACAGTGCAGCTTCAAATTGCCTTTGAGCCTCTCTCACATGATTTGCACTGGTGGCTGGTCATTGTTGATGCAGAAGAGAAAGCAGAGTGGTAATTTGTAATACAAATAAACATTCTAGCTAATATGACCTTTACACCCACATTATAAGCATGGCAAGTGTGGAAATGAGCCTCAGCCTTGTGTTGTGTGTCTGCCCTTTTAGATCATTTTCTGCTACAATCTCCTGCAAATGTACGATGATGCTTGGGATGCTTGCAAGAAACAAGTTTTGACTAGGACAGTGGACACATGCTTCAAGCGATGGACAGATCCGTCTCTTTCATATGTGTTCATAATTAATCATTCATAATTCATTTCCACATTAATCTGCATTTTAAAAAATGTACACAAAATGTGCTGCTATGTACTGAACTATTGTACTAAAGTAATTTAAAATATGCATTTTCCATGCATTTTGATACATTTATTGAATTGAAAATGCAAAATTTGGAGAATTGCAAATTAGACTCTGATCTGCACTTTAGTTTTGGAGGTGCAGATTAGATCAGCTCACCTCTGCAATGAACCACTCAGGCATTCCTACTGATGCTTGCCCTGCTTGTGAAGACCAGTAACGAGAAGGTGGGGACTAGAATGGCAAAATGCAAGCTAGTCAAGAAATCTGTGCTCATTCTGGCTCTGCTCAAAAGATTAATCTGCACATTATCAGTCCATTCCTCCAGATAGCTATTTCATTTCCATTGACTTGGCAGTCAGTTCACAACTTCAATTGAGTCTTTAAAAATGTTTGAATTGAAAAGTGCTGGTGACACAGCAGAGGACAGTCGCAGATATCTGCAAGATTTTTCTTGATTGATTATATTTGTAGGTGCCTTGAAGCCCCCATGAATGATGATGGAGTCAGTTACCTGTCATAATTTTGCCGTACCAGGAATCTTGGCAGAAAAGGAGGGTTGAAAGCAGAAGTGAATCAGAAGAATTTTGTGCCTGGGTTTGTTTTCATCTTCCTTCCCCATCCACTTTTCATCTTGTGCTGTGTCTTTTCTGAAGACAGGTTATCTGAGAGCCTTTCCGATGAAGAGCAGGTACAAACTCTGTGAACAAATGAGCAAACCAAAATAACAGTGGGCAAGGGTAGAAATAAGTATACTGATATAGGGCAATGAGAAACGGTTTTCCCCACCACCGCACCTCAGCGGCATTTCCAGATACTGTATCCTTCCTGTGAGAAGTATTGCGTGGCAAGGTCCCAAACCCTCCCAGGAAGTGGAATAAAGACACATGAAACAGTATTTTAGGTTAATGGGCGGAAAAGGCCACAACTTTGTTGGTTACAGAATGTGAGTGGCATTGGCTTAGGCATTGGAAACCACATGACTATATCTGACTCCTGCCCATCTGCAGGAGTCTTGGAAGGGTTAACCACCAGTAGGGGGAGCGCTGCTGATGCACATCAACTAGGAACTCCCCCAGGGTCACTGCTAGGGGTCGTGCCATGGCCTTAGCCCCCCTATCTGGGGCTTCAGACAGAGACCATGCCCCCCAGATTCCTTTAATGGAATACCCTTGAATTAGGAGGGGTAGGTGATGGCCACTACCTCCCCTCCCCTCCAACCTAATACTCCAATGCCTAACTGCCAAACCATACAAAGTTGTGATGATTTGCTACAAGGTAGGCGAAAAACCAAATGGCCGGTGCCAATTTGCCAAGTGGGAAAAAATTCCTACCAGGCCCCTTGGACAACCAAGGTGACCAAATGAGGTCCATAGCAAGGTCAAGAAATAAAGAGCCTAACCTAAGGGCGGGAGAACTGACCGAGCAGAAAGAAAACAGGGACGAGTCCTCAGCCGTGGATTGGACAGCCTAAGGATGACGTGGCCGAGGACCATCCAATGGCACAGGGGCTATCCCGCCCCATGTGTGTGGGGAATGGCTTGGTCCCAGCCCGCAACCTCATTTCCCTGGGAACGGGAAATGGCTTTGCAGCTGATCCTTGTATGAGGGCCGTTCCCTGTTGATTTGACTCATCTCATGGCATCGCACACAGCAAGAGCACAAGGACTTTAAAGGAACAGCATGTTCTGCTGCTGAGCTGTAGCAGTTCCAAAAGTGGCAGTGATGGTGTTAGACAAGGCCAAGCCACTACCCTGGCTACTGCCTCTAAGGAGCATGTAGGGAAAGCTCAGATTGCAGAACTGGAATCCAGAGAAGAAAAGAGACAGCTGGAGAGAAAATGGAAGACAGCCGATTTGCTTGGCTTCATCCTCTGGAACAGCAAGTTACTGAGGCTGGGCTGTTATTAGTGCTATTCTGAACAATGCTTGAAGCAGAAGCTTTGTCTTTTGACTCGACCCTATTGAGCAAATGGGACCGTGCCCCCATATCCAATTCTTCTATGCAAAAGGCGGCCAGTTGGTTCCACCAATCAGAAAAGCATTTATCAGCAAAGTCCTCCCGATGCTACTGTATGGGGTTGAAATCTGGGGGTGGAATTTAAAAACACTACAACGGCTCGAGATTCTACAAAACTCCTTTGCACGAAAGGTACTGGGTCTCCCCAAGGGCTCGGTTGCTGCACAGTTAAGAACAGAACTGGGCCTCCCCTCCATTGTTGCGAGAGCCCACATTAGAATTATTAGTTTTTATTGTAAATTAATCAAAGCCCCAGGTTTCCTTTTAGCCAGGCAAGCCTTTTTAACTTGTTCTCACAGCAATAAATGGTCCAAGGCCATGGAGACTATTACTGCACGCTACTCCCTCCCAGATCTGGACACGCTGTCAGCTTGGGATCAACATAAAATCCGGGCCTGGATTCTTACTAGAGACGAGGCCATGGACCGGGCACAGTCCACCACAGCTCGCCTCTCCGTGTGGCTCCCTAAAGTGAAAGTGGTAAGATCACTTGCCAACTACTTGATAGACCTGACGGAGCCCAATTTGAGAAGAGCGTTTACCATGGCCCGTTTCCATTCTATACCCACGGCCTTCCTGCAGGGGATTTACTCTAAGACCCCTATTACTCAGCGTCTATGTCCATGCACAATGAATGAAGTAGAGGACTTCATACATTTCTTTTTCTGCTGCCCTATTTATGAGCTAATAAGAACTAAGCTCCTCCTCTTGATCCCGTCCACCATCACATCTAAGGAAGACTGTTTGAAATTGCTTCTTGTGGACGCAAATCCCCAAGTTACATGTGGGGTGGCAATCTTTATAGTGCAGGCCTTGAAACTCAGGGCTACTCTGACGGGGTAGTGTGTCCTAGACCTGGACCTGTCTTAATTCTTTTATTACTTTTTTAACCTAATGTCCCGAGCCTATTTTGGGGCCATTATATGCTTTATATACATTCGCAGTAATATCGCTTTGAATTTTGTTTGGTTGTTTGTCTCTAGCATTTTTATTTTATTTTTATTTTTATTTTTTTTTATCCTGCTATGGCTGTATGCTAATGCAATAAAGGTTTGATAAAAAAAATAAAATATCCAATGGTTTCTTTCCTTTCCATGTGCAATTAGCTGTGCCCTGCCAGAAAGCCTCTTCCCTTCCTTTCCTCTGCAGATCCTTCATCTACCTTGGCAAACTTTGTTATTAACTGAACATAATTTAGTGAAAAGATGGATGTCTGAGAAGAGCATCCCTCACTCAGTAGCATGACTATGGGGGTGCAAACAGTGTCCCAACACCAGGTGCAAGGTCTGCGGTGTGTGCAAGATTCACTGCTGCTGCTAAAGTGCAGCTTAAAATCTTTGTAATAGCATGAGTCATAGCTGTCAACTTACAGATTTGAAAATAAGGGACCAGCAGCCTTGAAAATAAGGGACCAGCAGCCAAAATAAGGAACCTGCAGCCTCACTTGTTCCAGGCACTCCAGTCTTCCCGTCCTCCTGCAGTCTGGTCAAACTCATGCTGGTAGCTTCAAGAACACTGTCCAACCAACTTTGTAACCAGAGGTTCAACTGAATAGAATCTGAATCACATGCACCACAAGGCCTATGCAGCCTCAACTTAAGATGGCTCCCCGGCCTGGCTTTGCACTGCAAAGTTTTCAGCAGCACGTGCAACAAAATGGCATCCAGCATTCAAAAACCTTCTCAACTTGCATTAACTAGCCACACACAAGGCATGCAAGCTCCACCCCCTAGTTGTTCTTAGACTTCTTATTGGGTGAGCAACACAGCCAAGCAACACAGTTGGAGCCTCCCTCCTCCCTGGCCAGCAGGGAGGGAGGGAGGGAAAGGAGCTGCTTCCTTTCAAATTTAAGGGACATCATTTAAGGGACATTTAAGGGACATCCATCAATAAGGGACAGCAGTGGGACATGGCGCTGGAATAAGGGACTGTCCCTTCAAATAAGGGACACTTGACAGCTATGGCATGAGTCTCATACACATCCAAAGGGAATTGTTGATCTGCTGGTCACAAATAAATACAGCTATTGAAGGTTTCCTACCTCCAGCTGCTTGGTGGTATTAGGACAGACCCATTACAAGGTTTCCTCACACAGTGAGGTCAACACCTTGAGGAAGCCAGAGGCTTGCTGACAGACAACCTGCAGTTTTTGCTCTTGTGGGGAATAAATGACATCATTCAATAATGTGCTGTTTGCAGAAGTTCTTTCTCTTGTCTGTTCTGAATCTTCTGGCCCTAGATTCTAATATTATGAGAGAGGGAGAAATATATTTCTCTAGCAATTTTTGCTACACTATGAATAATTGTTTACACCTCTATCATATGTGTCTCCCACTCCCTTTACTCTCATTTAAACAACAGCAACAACCTAAGAAAAGACCTCAAATATTGTAACCTTTCCTAACAAAGGGATCCCAACAAAGCGATGGGAGTTAGGGGGGAGATGGTAAAAACTTCGCTGACACTCCAGCTTTTCAGAAAACACCTTGCTGTGTTGCTCCCAGACAAGCCAGACCATCACAGTGAAGCGAGAGGAAGTGATGCTTGTAAAAGTGTAGTGCGCCGCAAGCCCAGCCCATCACTGCTTCTACTGCAGTGCTGTGCCTGCAGCACAGAGAGGTGCAGTGCATTTGCAGATTGCTGAGGCTGGATGCACAGTGAATGCATTCCAGACTTGTACAAATGCTGCAAGAGCATTTAATCAACACAAACAGGAAAATATTCCATCTGCACAGCACATGACTGGAAAATGTGAGAGCCAGTCAATGCATTGCTTCCTGGCCCAGATGAAACTTAAACAACGACTTGCCTTGGAGTTTGTGGGGAGAGGGGAATGTGCTAGAGGAGTTTGTACAGTTCACCTTCTGACCAATACTTACATGGAATTACTGAGTCATAAATCCGCTCAGTCCAGATAGGCAAATATACATGCTGGTGTGGAAAGTAAGACCATGTAAGTGAGATACAGAAAGGCTGAATGGTAGAAAAAGCCAGAGATGTGGAACACCATATGACTGAATCTTCCATGAAAGCAGGCTAGGTTTAAAAAGGGAAAGAGATTAAATATAATGAGAAAAAGAAACAAAAAATCTCAGATATTGGTGGGCAGTGACTGAGAGGGGACTTTTAAGCCTAGTTTTAATTGATTTGACCTCCTTGTAACAAAAAGAGCTCTGCTCTCCAAAGGTGACGGATAAGAAGACAACCCTTTGAGATGTGTGGTGGTTCCAACCTATCTTGCAGTGGGCTTGAATACGTGATGTTTATACTGAGTCTGCCTAGCCCAGGATCTGTACTGACTAGTAGCAGCACTGAAGCACAAGCCATGGCCTTTCTCTAGCTGTCTATGTGCAGTGCGAAATAATCTTAGTCACAAAAGTTAGAATCTGCTGTGTGGGGCTCAGCCATATAGTTATACTGTGTGAGGGAAGCGAGCCTTGCTATGCCCAAATCATTGGTTGGACTCATTGTCTTACTCTCTGCTCTTTTCAAGGCACCTCCATTTTTCTTGCTCTCTTACTTCTCTTTCTTCGTATTCCCTTTTTCTCTGTCTTTCCTTCTCTTTCTGCTATTTTTATGGCTTCCTTTCTCTTTTCCATTTCTCCCCTTTTTCATGTTCTTTCGGCCACAAAATGTTTGGGGGCGGGCCTACTAGTCCAGTAGAGGTGGAAGTTTAGAATAAACCCTATGCCATCCAATAGGCCCCTCATCCATTTGGACGTATAGCGTCACGTTGACATGGCTTTTACACCACAAGAATCAAACATAATACTAGGCGGGGAGTTACAGGACAGGAGGGCGTTGCTTGGGCAAGTTCCTCCTTTTGCTCTTTTATAAAGGGCCTCCTGGAGGAAGTGAGATCTCAAGGGAGAGAAGCGCAGGCTTCAAAGTCCAACAGTTTCTCATTTCTATAACCTGCTATCTCATTAAGCCTTGATAATCTGGGGTTTCCCTTCCTTTTCTTTCTTTGAAGACTGAACCATGTTGCAGAACAGAAGCAGCCACTCAGGTGTGGATACCACCTGCTCTGAGCCTGGCCTCTGCTATGACCATCAGAGCAAACAATGTGTACCCTGTGGACCCAGAAGCAGGCGCTCTGGTACCGACACCTCCTGCCATCTCCCCAGCCTCTGCTATGACCGCCTGGTTGACCAATGTGTGAGCTGTGAAAAGATGCAGAGGAAGACTGAGAAGGAGACAAGTAAGCAATAAAAATAATCTCCTTGACTTTTGGAAAGAGCGGGAGGGAATTGTTCCCTGGGTGCATAGAGTTCAGTTGGAATCAAATCCTTATACCAGTAGGAAGAGATTCCAATGGCTGAGACAGGTGGATGAGAACAGGAACAGAAGAAATATTCTCATCTACTGATGACCTTGGATATCAATTGTTGTTAGTTATAATGGTTGTATGCTGTCTGTAGGATCAGAGCAGAGGTAGCATAGCCAGCCGCTAGAGAACCACAGTATGAGAGGGCTGTGGTCCAGAAATCCTGCTAATGGGTTTTTCAGAGGCGCCTGTTTGATCATTGTGGGGAACAGGATGATGGACTAGATTAATCTTTGCTGTGGTTCAGCAGGACTCTTCTTATCTTCTCAAGGAAAAGCACCAGTGGTCTCCCTTAAAAGGCCTACCAATCACTGCTATAGCAATTGGCTCTTTTTCAGTCTCAATTTCATATCTATCAAATAGGAATGATAGTGAAGGCATCAGGTAAGACAGACAGGGTTGTTGTTTGGGTCGACAAGAGCAATGAGGTTGCTTCTTTGTGGGCATTTGCCATACTCATGATTTGGTACACGTGTGGGAAACTGACCTAGAGGAAACGAGTAACGATAACGTGTGAAGTCTGTCAATGCAGTACCACATCTTCCTGCGTTTGGGACTGCGACACCAATGTAGAGCCTGGGGTTTTTGTACTGGCTCCACAAGTAGGTGGGGGTTGTAACTGGGTGCCATGCGGCTTCTGACTCACATCTGTTGAATTGCTGGTTGTATTTATAGCATGCTTTAAAAAAAGAAAAAGTACTTCACACGTGTAATTTAGTGGCCCTCAAAGCAGCCTACCTAGAGAGGTAGTTAATGTATATACCACTTCATATTTCAACAGAAATCTCTAGTGATTTACATATAGATAGGCCACTATGACTCTGTGCGCACCACCTATTGAAAACACATTATTTCCCCCAAAGAATCCTGGGAACTGTAATTTGTTAAGGGTGCTGGGAATTGTAGCTCTGTGAGGGGTAAATGACAGTGCCCAGGGTTCTTTGGAAAGAGGGTAAATGTGCTTTAAATATATATAATATGCACACAGCTTATGACTAACTTTCCACATGAGGGAAAGGCCATAGCTCCATAATAGAGAGCACATATCTGAATGCAAAGCTTTCCGGGGTCAATCCCTGGAGGTGAGGCTGACAAAGACTTCAATCAGAAATCCTGGCAAGCTGCTATAGACAGTCCTGAGCTAAGATGTACCAGTGGTTTGCCTTTCTATACGACAGCTTTCTATGGTTCCTATGTGGAGGAGAGCATGTTGAAGCTTAGAGATAGGGGCTGGCCTTTGGTGAGCTCATGACTAAAGGGTAATTCATCCTGAAACTTTGAACTTCACTGTAGCTCATTTGTTTAACCATGATGTTACACACGTTTGACGGTGCCACTTGGGTAATATATATAAGTACCCGTCCACACACAAAAGACCCCTTGAGACTGTTAAAAAAAAGGTAAAGGACCCCTGGACAGTTAAGTCCAGTCAAAGGCGACTATGGGGTTGCAAAGTTCATCTCGCTTTCAGGCCGAGGGAGCCAGTGTTTGTCCACAGACAGCTTTCTGGGTCACGTGGCCAGCATGACTAAACCACTTCTGGTACAACGGAACACTGTGATGGAAGCCAGAGTGCACGGAAATGCTGTTTACCTTCCTGCTGTCACGGTACCTATTTATCTCCTTGCACTAGCCTGCTTTTGAACTGCATTGCTATCTCAGGGCCCCATCTCAAGGTTCTAACATCTCCATTTAACCTGTAAGCAAGTAATGGGGAGGGCCTCTTCCAGAAAAGTCAGAGACACGCTGTCATTTAGAGTACAGCATATTAGGCTATATGGACAAATAGGTTTTCGTGTGCCAAGGAGCCTCCATGTAGAAACATCATCACCTCAGGGCTCCCAAATTATGGTCCTTGAGCTTCATTTAGGCAGTTCACAGCATATCACAGGGTATTTTATTGCATTACAGCTCAGATTCTATACAATATATAATAAATAGAAAGAAGCTATAAAAATGCAATTAAAAATAATACAGCATCAAGCGTAATGCATTACAATTGCCTTAACAGGCAGAAAAACCATTAAGTGATCCACCAAGGCCTTCAGCAATTTTCAAATGGGCTTGGGTGGGGGAGAGTTTGGGCTCCATTGCCCTAGCCTTTATAAAGCACAGCCCTTAACACTTTTAAAAACCATATAATTGGGAATGGTATGTAAGCCACACGGGTGGCACTGTGGGTTAAACCACAGAGCCTAAGGCTTGCCGATCAGAAGGTCAGCGGTTTGAATCCCCATGACAAGGTGAGCTCCCATTGCTCTGTCCCAGCTCCTGCCAACCAAGCAGTTCGAAAGCACGTCAAAGTGCAGATAGATAAATAGGTACCCCTCCGGCAGGAAGGTAAATGGCGTTTCCGTGTGCTGCTCTGGTTCACCAGAAGTGGCTTAGTCATGCTTAACACATGACCCGGAAGCTTTACGCCGGCTCCCTCGGCCAATAAAGCAATATGAGTGCCGCAACCCCAGAGTCCGCGACTGGACCTAATGGTCAGAGGTCCCTTTACCTTTATCTTTATGTAAGTTATTATGATAGTTATTAGGAGAGAGTGCTGAAATGAAGGGAAAGAAGGGATTAATCCATAAAACAATGAGGGCAAATTGAGCAAATGTTATATGAAAATTATCTGTTTATTATTTTTTTATTTTACAATATTTATATAGCACTTGATTGTAAAAAAAAAAACCTCTAAGTGGTTTACAAAAATGAAGATTTCTGTCAATTGCTGTGATCTGCCCTACCCAGAGAGATAACAGATTATCTTTAAACCAGAATGCTAACTAGAAAAAAGAAGAGTAAAGATGGAATAGGAAAGACAGAGAAACAAAGAGTTGTAACTGGGGTTTTGGATTAAGAAATGGAACAGAATTAGACTAAGTGTACCTGATGATGTTTGAAGCACTGCTAAATAGTAACATGTATTTTAACCCCAGGTAATCAGATTTTTATTTTATTTTACAGTACAGTGGTGCCCCGCAAGACGAATGCCTCGCAAGACGAAAAACTCGCTAGACGAAAGGGTTTTCCGTTTTTTGAGGTGCTTCGCAAGACTAATTTCCCTATGGGCTTGCTTCGCAAGACGAAAACGTCTTGCGGGTTTGCTTCCTTTTTCGTAAAACCATTAATACCCGGGGAATCCGTGCTCCGCAAGACGAAAAAATCGCAAGACGAAGCAACTCGCGGAACGAATTAATTTCGTCTTGGCGAGGCACCACTGTATTGTTTTTCTGTGAGGTTGGTTAGTCTGAGAGACAGCTCATGGCTGCAGCATCCAATCCAATTTTTGAACTTTATGGTTTTGAATCTTTCCCCCACCACCTGCATACTTTGTCTGTCATCTGACCTGCTGAAGATGGAGGGCTCAAAAGCTTGCTCAATGTTGTGCAACGTTTTGGTTGACCTAAACAAAAGTATTGCCCAACTGTGGATCTGAGAATTTTTCCTAGGGCAGGGGCTCCCAGATGTGGGAAACCACAATCTAGAAAGCCCTCACATAACTAGTTGCCTGTCATACTTCATATGGTGGGATGATCACAAAACAGGCCTCCTAGAATGAGCTTAAAGCAGAGAGGGGACATATTTCATTGTTTGTAGTTACAGTTGTCAGGATAGGACTGAGAAGGCCCAGGTTCAAATCCCCACTGCAAGGAAAGTCCGCTGGGTAACCTTGGGCCAGTTATATTCTCACAGCCTAATTTATCTCAGTGTTGTTGTAAGGATAAAAGGAGGAAGGGGAACGAACCCTGTAATCTTCCCTTGACATCCTGGTGGAATTGTGGGACAGAAAAAAAGTAAAGAGACAAAATAATACAGTGGTACCTCAGGTTAAGGAGTTAATTCGTTCCGGAGGTCTGTTCTTAACCTGAAACTGTTCTTAACCGGAAGCACCACTTTAGCTAATGGGGCCTCCCGCTGCTGCTGCACCGCTGCTGCACGATTTCTGTTGTCATCCTGAAGCAAAGTTCTTAACCCAAGGTACTATTTCTGGGTTAGCGGAGTCTGTAACCTGAAGCGTATGTAACATGAAGTGTATGTAACCCGAGGTACCACTGTACTGCTGACCATTTCTGCTCTAATGCTGAGATAACTCAGTTGCTCCAAAAGCCCCATTCCAAACTCAGTGAACATGACCCACTGTCAGACTGCCATGTATGTTTGCAAGGCCTCTCCATCAGTTCTGTTAAAAGACAGCTGCATCAGGCCGCTCCCTCAACTGTCAGCAGACACTCAGTCAGGTGGAAAGAGAGAGAGAGACTGGACTGCAGGACCCTCTCTGTTGGCACGAGCAGCAGCTTTTGAGTCATCTCCAAATTTTCTGTTCCTGCTGTTCACTACAAGAGCTCTGTAAATAAGAATTAGTGCCTGATCTTGCTTTTTTCCCTCCTCCCTCCCAATCCCTTTTCCTCTTGTGTCGTGCTGCTTAGATGGTAAGTCTGAAAGCAGGGACTTATATTTGTAAGCTGCTCTAGAAGCCTTTTTCAGTGGAAGAGTGGGATAAAGATGCCCCCTCTGTTTTCCTCCCCATTAAAACCCAAGCCCCAACACCTCTTGCTGCAGACCCAGCTTGCTCATCTTTACTCTTCGGAATTTACATTCTCATGGGGCTAGTCTTGGCAGTAGCTGCAGTGCTGTGCATTGTAATCCTGAAACAAAAGAGGAAGAAGAGGATGCGAGGAGCTGAAAAGGAGAATTCTACAGGTAGGCATTGCTAATCTTCCCAACAATAGATATTCACCCATTTGGGGAGTTACCATCTAGTTCCAATCCAATGGCATATACACAACAAGCCATACAAGGCATGGTTATTGCCTGCAAAGTACTGAGAGCAGAACTGATTCGTCTTATTCTAATTATCTGTTAGCGATCACCAGGGGCATCTAAGTGCCAATTGCTCCATAAATGACTTTGCTCACCAGTATTAATCATTTTGATTATGGGGCACATGCACACATCATTTACTGAAATATCCTTGGATTTGCCCTTGCATAACCAAAAGCAGGAATGGCTTTCCCATTACCACATGATATAGTTTGTTGGCTTTACATTCCTTGGACCTAACTGCATTTACAGCAGAGCTTTCCAAACTTTTCATATTGGTGACACTTTTTAGACATGCAACATTTCATGACATAGTAATTCAGTTTTTCTAGCAAACCGGAGGTTAAACTCACCCCTTTTCAGCCCTGGGAAGAGTGCAGGGAGCGTTTGCGCGACACGCCTACACATTGCAGTGGACACACACCGTTTGGAAAGCTGTGATTTACAGGCTTAACCTGGCTGTACCTCTCCCAGAAATATCCTGGGAAATGTAATTCCATTGGCAGTGGTAGAAATACTTAAGAGTGGTCTCAGCTCCTCCACAAACTACCAGTGGTGTAGCGTGGGTTGTCAGCACCCGGGGCAAGGCAAGTAATTTGCTCCCCCTAACCCGTGGATTTTAGTAGGGGCAGAGAGCTGCTAGTGCGAGCGCGCCCCCCCAGATGTTGCACCCGGTGCGGCCGGCCCCCCTGCACCCCCCACGCTACGCCAATGCAAACTACAATTCCCAGCATCATGGGAGTTCGAAATGATATAAATTGTGCTTGTCATGTACCTGTGTCTTTTGTTTCTGATCAACAATTACCTTTCCCCCATGATCTCACCTTGGATATTTCAGGGCCTGGCCAAGAGTACCTTGCCCCCTTCCACCAGCATGCTACAAGGGGGCTGACTTTGGAGCTGTTCTTTGGGGAAACTCTTCCCCTCTCTCTTCCCAGCTACTGTTGCCTAGGCAACTGAAGCCCATGGCAGCTATGGCCTGCCTGGGAGTAGGGGGTGACTAGGAAGGGAAATAATTTTGTGACCAACAGCTCCTTTGTAAGTCACCTTGAGTCCCATCAGGGGAAAATGGCAGGGTACAAATAAATATATAAGAAGAAGAATTCTTCCTGGATAGACCCAAGAACAATCTTGAATGGGTTGGAGAAGTAACAGCAGGAAGGATTCACATCTGGGTCCAATTTCAAGGCAACTGCCTGGGCTATTCAGGGGCCAATGCCAATGCCAGTCCCATATATTTTAGTTCACTTTCCTCTTTTATTATCATGTTCTGCTTAACTGAGCTATGATTTTCTTCTTGTCGCCCCATACAAGACGTCCCTGAAGATTTCAGATGCTGTGAAGAGGGGAATGCTAAAGGTGAGCACGGAGGGAACTTTTGTAGGAGTATAACCTAGGGGCAAGGCTAGGAAACCCTTTTCAGCCCTACTGGGCAACCTTAATGGGGGGCATGTGCCACTGACAGGCGGGGCCACAACCAAAAGTGGGTGGAGCAATGAATGTAAATGTTACCTTGGCACATTAGGTAAGGTTCTGTAGCCACTCGCACACACTTCTCCATCCTCCATCCTCCATCCTCCATCCTCCATCCTCCATCCTCCATCCTCCATCCTCCATCCTCCATCCTCCATCCTCCATCCTCCATCCTCCATCCTCCATCCTCCATCCTCCATCCTCCATCCTCCATCCTCCATCCCCCATCCCCCATCCCCCATCCCCCATCCCCCATCCTCCATCCAGGGGAGCTAGATGAGTTCAAGGACACATTTCAGCCATGCAAAAACACTCAAGGAGGGTGCGAAGAAACTATCAGTAATGATTGTGGGCTGGGGAGGGGCTGTGGGCTGCAGAAAGCACAGAGGGTCATAGAAGAGAGCATGGGAAAGCAGCACCCACCCCACGGACCTGAGGTGCTTCACTCCCTGACCTATAGACATTGTTGCTGATGATGTTCTAAAAGGGAAGGGGGCCTCTTAGCCTACACTTCTCTACTGCTTTCACATTACTCATTAAGTTGTTTCTCTTTCAGAAAATGAGAAGTGTGTCATTGCCTTTGAAAATGAACCTCACAAAGGCCACAGTTGCAGTCCAGGAGATGGCGATCCTGAAATACTTATGTGCCCACATTCAAATGATGCTTTAAACACTGCCAGAGATGACGCCTTAAAAAGAGAAGTCCAGTATACTGCTATGGTAGGAAGTGATGTCACGGAGGCAGCTTCCCTGACTTCCTGTGATAAACAATGCAACCCCACCTTTCCACTGCCGGCAACGGAACTCGGGGCAACTGAGTTGGTGACCACCAAGACTACTCAGGAGAGTGTCATCTGGGACGAGGAGGAGTCGGAGTCATAGCAACAAGTTCTAGAGGGCTGAGACTTGAAGACTCTCCCTCAAGCATCATAAAACTCCCTTTCAACTCAAAAGAGGAATAGTGGATGGACAGATTTACAAAGGGCTTGCCTCATTGTAACTGGAAGAGAGTTTGTTATTTCCCACATTGTAGAGATGTTGAAACAGTCTTTTAGCTGCCAGAAACTCCCAGCAATTGCGTTAAGAAAAAGGAGACTACTGGGACACTTTATACCAAGGGCAGGAGATTTCAAGCCTGGCTATTCTTATTGGCCCCGCTCTGGCCCCCTTGGAGTGCTTTTACCTGGCTGGAATGTGCCCCTGAACTGTGACAATTCCTCTTGCTTGCCTGGATGTAGGTGTGCATGTGTGTGAGAGAGTGTGAACTGCTGTTTTTTGGCAGAGCTGGAATGCAGCCTGCTGTACAAAGGAGAGTCACTTCCCCTACACCACCCACTTATGTCTCTAGCCATTCCCACTACTGCCATCCCCACTGCTACCCCACCCCACCCCAACAACAAAATGTGGTCCTTGGGTTGAAAAGCGTTTTCCCACCCTGCCAAGGCATCCCTCCTCTGTAATGTTTTGAATTGGAGAAGCTCTGGGAAATGTGTATCTCATGGAATAAAATGATTGCTTTGAGCTCACATTTACCTTAATCTTAATTTCCGCACCCTGAAACTCCCCTGGCAATATGATGGTGAGTTATTAAGTGGGAATGAAAAATGATGACTGCAAGTGGACAGAAATACCCAGTGGGAGTTTAAATGAGTTATTTGAACCACTAAGGAGCATATTTTTTAATGTTTAAAATTATTTTTATTCCACAGTGTTATATAATTCTTTTTGAAAACAGCTTTGATTGTGTGTGTGTTTTTTTACAAGCAAGCGGTGTATAAAATTTATGAAATAAGATAAACATTGGCAATATAAGATATAAGACTGCATATTTACTTTAGATGTAATAGAAAATAATTTGAATGTGGCATACGTACACTCAGTGGCTAGTGGTCCTTATTCTGCAATATTCTTGTTATCCTTCAACATTTGATAGCTTAATGAAGCTGGAATTTTTCTTTTTTACATTCAGCCCACAACTTCAGCCCACAACTTTACAATTCTGTTCTTTCTCTTTTCTTAATCCTGGTCAGGGAATGTCAAACATGGTAGGTCCCAATTTTTTGGGGGGGGGGATTACAAATTGTATGTGTAGTCCAAAGGGCAGTTTCTTGTACAGCTACAAAGCTTTTATTAAAATCAGCTTTAAATACTCCTATAAAATAACCACCCACAACTATTTCTTAGGGTTGAAAACATAAATGCAATGGGTCTGAAAAGTTTCAGAATTGTAGAATGTTAAAGAAAAGGAAGGAAGGTAGGGTATGGTCAGCTGAGGTCCTGCAGGACCATGGACAGAGATCTGGGCATCTTGCTATAGATATAGCGAGTATATCTGCTCAAATCTCCCCCCCCCCCACACACGTAAAAGTTTCATGTTCCACAACTCAGTTTAACAGGATGCAGATGGTATGACCAGGTGAAGAAGGAAGGTTGAGCTTCTAAATAGTTTTTATAAATGCATATCCTGTGGCAAAACTCACTATGTTCAAAGGGGAAGTAGATATGCAAAATATCTGAGATATTTGCTAGACTGAACTGGCCTACCACAGTGCTCTCTCTCCATCAGCAGCTACCTATTAGCCAGTCCCAGCCTAGCATGTCTCCTTGATAAGCTGCATTCTGCAGGAGAGTTTCTTCTTCAAGTCCCCAAAAGCCCACTTCACAGCAACTTGGAGCAGAGCTTTCCATGTGGTTGCCCCCCTTCTGCAGAAGAGCATCCCTGCTGAGATACATCAGGTGTCCGCTATTTGTATTTTCTGGAACTTTTGTACCTTTTGTACAAATTTATGGAGGATAAATCCATAACTACTAGCCATCATTGCCATGCTCTGCTTGCATGGTTGCAGCAGTAGAGCTCTGAATACCAGTTGCTCAAAGCCACAGGAGGGGAGAATGCTTTTGTGCTGGGGTCCTGCATGCAGACTTCTCATAGGCATCTGGTTGGCCACTGTGAGAACAGGATGCTGGAGCAGATGGCCTGATCCAGGAGGCTACTCTTGTTGTTGTTTAGTTGTTTAGTCGTGTCCAGCTCTTCGTGACCCCATGGACCAGAGCACGCCAGGCACTTCTGTCTTCCACTGCCTCCCGCAGTTTGGTCAAACTCATGCTGGTAACTTTAAGAACACTATCCAACCATCTCATCCTCTTTCGTCCCCTTCTCCTTGTGCCCTCCATCTTTCCCAACATCAGGGTCTTTTCCAGGGAGTCTTCTCTTCTCATGAGGTGGCCAAAAGTATTGGAGCCTCAGCTTCAGAGGCTACTCTTAGGTTCTGACAAAAACAATTGAAGGTGTTTTCATTTCAACAGGTTTCTCCAACTGGGCAAAAAGGCCTCTACCTGTGGTGCTTGTTCTGTATTGCTTTAAAACCTGCCTTTCGTTCTTCTTCTTTTTTTGTACTTTTAAAATTTTGTTTCTAGTTGTTTTTATATAAACCTCTATGAGATTCATGTGGAGGACAAATAAATTCATAAAGTAAATAATATATAAATATGTGTGGATAGGAATGTTTGTCTTTGGGCACCTGGTAAATGCAAGATTGATTGGATTGCCAGGAGGTCTGCTAGTTTTGTCCCAGACATGCTAACAGCCTGTCACAAGCCTCTGTTCTTTTCTTCTCACTATCCTGCCAGGAAGTGTTTGTTATTGTGACTCTGATCACCTCATGGTGCCTGTGTGTGTGTGTGTGTGTGTGTGTGTGTGTGTGTCTGTTGTCTAGGGTCGGGGAGGTGAGCGTGGTGACAGCTGCTCTCATCTCTCTGAGTAAGTTTTCACTGACATTTTTTTCCAGTTCCCTTTCATGAACAAGACAAAAACCTCCCCTTTCAAGACAGAGTCTGTATTGTGTTTGTTTGAATACATTATTAATTTCTCTGCTTGGGGGGTGGAGGCGGGAAATCTTACCTGGCTTGTGCTGATTTGCAACACAAGAAGAGTCTTAGAAAATCCCAGTGATAGATGGAGGGGTTGGCGAGGGGGGCGGGGAGAGAAGGCAAATCTTTTCACTGCAAAAGAAAACCCCCAACAACATCCACAAAACCCCACAGCATGAATAGAGCATTTTGCTTTCTCTGAATGTGGCTCCAAACAGATCTTCTGTTGTTAGGAGTGAATGGATTGCTTTGGTGCAAAGAAAGGAATCTTACAGTAGATCTCTAGGCAGTATGTGGTAAATTGGCAAGATTTCTGACTTCCAGTGGTTTAGCAGCAGCAGCAGCTATGAAATTTTCTAAATTAGGCTGCTGAAACGAACAAACAAACAAACAGCAAGGTTTACCCTGGGGGTGTGAGCCAGGAGTGAATTTTTGTGGGGAAGGACTTCTATGAGTTCAGTTCAGGTTCTGAAAATAAGTACCTGAGATAAGCATGTGTTCAGAGGCAATGTGTACACACACCTGACTCCAGTAGGTGAATTTCAGGGTTAGGAACATACAGATATAGAAGCCGTCTTATCCCAAGTCAGGTTAATGATCCATCTAGCCCTGCATAATCGACACTGACTGGCAATGGGTCTCCTGGGTCATCTATTATTATTATTATTATTATTATTATTATTATTATTATTATTATTATTAATTTTATTAATTTTATTAATTTTATTAATTTTATTAATTTTATTTATGTCATAAAATTTGCATACCATTTGATTGTCGAGAAAACCCTCAAAGTGGATTACAAAAAAGATAAAACAATACAATTATCACTTAAAAAATTGCAACCGTAATTAAAAACTTACAGAAAGTTAAAACCACAATAGAACAGACTACAGACTAGAACAAATGAAAACTCATACAAACTTTCTAAACACCTGGGTGAAAGGTAAAGGTAAAGGTACCCCTGCCCGTATGGGCCAGTCGTGACCGACTCTGGGGTTGCGTGCTCATCTCGCTTAAGAGGCCGGGAGCCAGCGCTGTCCGAAGACACTTCCGGGTCACGTGGCCAGCGTGATGAAGCTGCTCTGGCGAGCCAGCACCAGCGCAGCGCACGAAAACACAGTTTACCTTCCTGCTATAAAGCAGTATCTATTTATCTACTTGTACTTAGGGGTGCTTTCGAACTGCTAGGTGGGCAGGAGCTGGGACCGAACGACGGGAGCTCACCCCGCCGCGGGGATTCGAACCACCGACCATACGATTGGCAAGTCCTAGGCACTGAGGTTTTACCCACAGCGCCACCCGCGTCCCTAAACACCTGGGTAGTCTTGTCTAAATGAAAATGTCGGAGTGCTGGTGCTGCCACACTAAACCCTTGAGTTCTAAGGGAGCTGGGCATGTTTAGCCTGGAGAAGAGGAGGTTAAGGGGTGATATGATAGCCATGTTCAAATATATAAAAGGATGTCACATAGAGGAGGGAGAAAGGTTGTTTTCTGCTGCTCCAGAGAAGTGGACATGGAGCAATGGATCCAAACTACAAGAAAAAAGATTCCACCTAAACATTAGGAAGAACTTCCTGACAGTAAGAGCTGTTCGACAGTGGAATTTGCTGCCAAGGAGTGTGGTGGATTCTCCTTCTTTGGAGGTCTTTAAGCAGAGGCTTGACAACCATATGTCAGGAGTGCTCTGATGGTGTTTCCTGCTTGGCAGAGGGTTGGACTCGATGGCCCTTGTGGTCTCTTCCAACTCTATGATTCTATGATTCTTGCAGATGCAGTGTGGGTATTATGTGGCCCCTTTCAGAGGAAAAATGGGGAGCAAATGTGATTACAGAGTGGGAAGAGTCAGGTCCTGTTTGCAAGCTTCCCATGGGCGTCTGGTTGCTACTGTGAGAACAGGATGCCTGATGGGCCTTTGACCTGATCCAGCAGGGCTCTGCTTTGGTTCTTACACGCTGTTAATCAGAAGGTGCCCTCCTGTCACCAGGTGGCACTCTTTTACCACATGCCTCATGAAAAGCGTTCCTCAGGTAGAGATGCTCAGCACTGTGATTCGTACCTGACTGGTTTTAGACCGATTTCTCCTGGCTTTTTTGTGTGTCCGGATTGGCCACCATCCAAGGCTGTAGAGAGGCCTCTGGCCCTATTATTATTATTATTATTATTATTATTATTATTATTATTATTATCAGAACTGTAATCAGCAAAGATCTTGGTGACTGCTCTTATCTATCAAGGGAGGGAAATGGGGGCAGCGGGCTGTCAGGTGTTTGAGAAACATGGCACAAGGAACATTTGACAGGCGAGAGGAACTGTGAAAGTTGGCCTTCAGGGGGTGGGAACTGGTAGTGATCTGGTTCTCTGAGCCAAAAAGTTTCCTCACCACTATTCTAGGTTAATGAAATACTTTGGAATGTAAGGGGGAAATCTCTTTGGAAGGGAAGAGTGGACAGAGCTTCCTCATGCTGCCCAAACACTTACTTGCCCCCACCCTAAAAGGGCTGGCAGTGGCACAGAATCCTAACTGCAGACTGACTGACACAGACATATTTTTCTGGCATAGATATAATTTGATCAGCAAGGTTGATGCCAGTTCAACCTGTGCAATGCCATCCTTCATTTAAAAGGTACCGTTTGTGTGTCCATCACTTGTCCAGCAGCTGGATAAAGGAGATGCTACAGAGGAGAGGGTTGCCAGGAGAAAAGAAGTAACCTGCTGAGGAATAATATCCTTGGGGAGCACAAATTATGTAATTTTTAGCTCTTGCATAGCTGACAGCAGGCTCAGCAACTGTTCTAACATCAGCAGTTTGCATTCCCAACAGAGCTGTCCAACTAGCATAGCCAAAGAGTCATTTATGAATTTCAACAATGCACCTATACAAACACTGGGAGTGGGGTGGGGGAGGGGAGTAGCCAGATATCCCCCTTGCATTTACTGACTGACTATCCAATAAGTATTAGCAGAGGTCATTAAGTGCTTTCTTTTCAGCACCCCTGCACAAAGACCCTAATTTAGCAGAGCTAAGATAAAGCTGATGCTATATATTTATTTGCAGCAGTGGGCTTAATTATTACCATGATTAATCCCTATAGCTCCTGAGTAGTTACTTAATTATCACCGTGATTAATCCCTATAGCTCCTGAATAGTTACTAATAATACCAACTTGGGGTATTAATTCACCACAGATGTTATTTGGGGAGGGGAGTGAATGTGATATCGGGTTGCTTCAACTTTTATTGTTTAATCCAGTCTATATTAATGCAGAAGTAAATCTCATGAAGTTCAGTGGGACCTGCTACCTTTGGAAGAAGTGGTCTATAGGAGTTGGTTACATGTATTAGCAAGGGGCAACTGCCTGTGTATTAGTGTGAGCTCAGGATCACAGCCTCAGAATCATGTGCTCCTTACTGGGCTCCTTAAATAGCAAGCTTGTAAAGCACCATTAAAGAAACTGAATCATGAATTTTCTGCTATTTCCCCCTCTCTTTTTTAGCTTGCAAAGGATGCACATTTTATTCAGTGTCATGCAATTTGGGGGCAGATGACTTCATTCCTAGAAATAATTCTCTCACCTTCCCTGTGTGTGGCTATACGACTCTCTCAATTAATTCTAAGCTTCTAATTACTTGGAAATGTTAAGCGTTTCAATTTGTTCCCTCTTATCCTTACCAGTGTAACCGTAAATTTAAAAGCCAGTGTTGGCTTGTTTTTTTCTTCTACTTTTAAAGATGAAATTGTGTCTTCACTGATTTCATTCCCTGAACTCCCAGCTTTTCTTGCCTTGCTTATCTGGTCCCCACCATCCCTGATATTAAAAAATTCCCAAGAATTCATAATTTTTAAATTGCTGTCTCTAGTCCTCCTCCCCTCTTTTCCCCTCTTAAATGACTTCAGGGAAGAGGCTGGCTGGTTCCGCGTGCTGAGTCTATAGGGGGACAAGGCCTTCCTGGTATCTCTCATCAGCATCCGTCTGTAATCACTACCCACTGTGTAATGACAGTAATTAGGAAGAGCAAAAATGCCTCAGGACTGGAAGAGCTGACAGAGTTTAGGGGAGCCAGATGGTGTTTGCACTTAAGGAAGGATTGGGGAAAAAAACAGGAAAAAAGATTATCTCATCTCGTTAAATCAGCTTTCATTTCTTTTATTTCGTGTCACAATTGGTTTGGTCATAGAGAGAGTACAAAAGGACTTGGCAGATTCTGCAGACCAGCACACCAGCATGTCCGATTGATGCAGAAATCTAATAAACACCCACAACACGGCTGATTATAACACAGCCCATTCCTATGGGCTCCTGTGCTGAGTTAGCAGTTCATAGGCTCAGGTGGGGCAGGACATAAAGGCATGGGAAGCACAACACATTCTTTCCCTCGGGCACCTGTAGTTAACTAACACTGAGCAGCTAATGTAATATAAGCCATCAATATTGTTCTACACATGCTCCAGGCAGTGAGAACTTCAGGAGTGAAGAGTGTATTCAGGTTCAGTTACCTTTGAAACGTCTCATGGCATTTTGTAATATTTGCATTTATTTATAACTATACAGGTTGAGCAGAGGTGACTCACAGCATCAGATGCCCCAACAGTTGTCCCAAAGTTTGCTGCTCACTACCAGATTTCTATGGGAACAATCAGATTTTTTTTTACAGAGAGTCTCAGCTCTCTCTGTCCTTCCCCCAGTCTCCTCTCCCTAACCAGATGTGGGACCAAAAGGTGAATCATCTTCCTGCTTTCCTTCTTGGTCTATTCACGAAGGTGGTAGAAGTTTGAGGTGACGACCATCACTAACACAAGGACATGTTTGGGCGAAGATCTTACCAAATGGCTTTCCCTTTGCTCCCACTGACTCAGAATCTCTTATAATTAGAATCATGGCACGGAAAGGAATGCCTGAAGGATCATTTAGTCCAACTTCAACCTGTTGCTTCACTATTCCCGGGTTCCTGTGTTTGTATAACACCAAGCCCCTGCCCTCCGAACAAATACTGCAGATTCTAATGGGAATATTAACTTTCCCCTGGAACACATTGCCAACCCTGAACCTGAGTGCCTTATTTGTTGCCAGTATTATCAGGGAGATGTTTCTGGACAGTAGGAAAAGGGAAACATCTCCCCTCCAAAAAAATCTTCCCAAGAAGAGGGGAGGGAGCTAATCCCAAACCACAATCCCTTCCAGGTTGTTAAGAAATCTAAGGTACTGAAACAGACCAATGTCCTGTCTTGCTTTACTTAATTTTCCTCTCCCTCCAACTTCCTTCCAAAATTCTATGGCTCACTGTCGGCCTGTTTTCCTGTTTTTGTTTTACATGATAGGTTTCTTTTAATTTACAACCCAATAAATTTCTATATCCCTGGGATGCTGAAACAGCGGCCTTATTTTCCCATGTGGTGATGGCCTGGGAATCTGATTCAGAGGCTGAATCGGAGGAACCCCAGCCTGCACAGGAGTCCCTGCCTCCAGGGCCGGCTGAACTTGAGCAGGGCCTTGATTCTGAAGCGCCTGCACCTGTGCCGGATCCTCAGGAGCAGGCACCAGGTGAATCCACTCTGGCTCCGGAGGTGGTTGAGGACACAGTGCCTACAGGTGCGCCTCTCCCAGCCCTGTCAGGGGAAGGTGAGTCTCCCCCTGGGTCCAGTTACCCTCCAGCCTCTCCTGAGCTGCAGAGGCTCAGGGCAGAGAGGCGGAGGGAACTGGTTTCTCCCAGGAGGAGTGCTCGCCTTAAGGCCAGGAGAGGCGGGTCTCCTGGGGGCCGGGACCGCCCCTGGCCTCAGAGAAGATAAAGGCAAGTCAGCCCGGTCCCAGGTTGCGGGAGCAACGTCGTTGAAGAGCTGTGTCGGCCAGCACCCTGTCCTGTTCCTCCAGAGTTCCTGTCCTTGCCCTGCTCCTCGCCTTGGACCCTGCTTTGCCCGTGGAGGACTGTCTGCCGACCCTCGACTCAGGTCCTGGACCTCGTCCCACGGTAACCTCCCCCTGGGACCAGCACATTAGCATTCTACTTCCAAGCACAGTGGCTGAATCATGGGAAATGGCTGCAGTGTGAGCATCAAACAACCCAGTTTAGAATCTTAGAGTTGGAAGGGACCCTGAGGATCAGCTATGCAATGCAGAAATATGCAGCAGTTGCTTATGGGGACTGAACCTGCAACCTTGGTGTTATCAGCACCACACTCTAACCAGCTGAGCTATCCAGGTGTGGACAACCTTTGGTCCTCAGCTGTTGCTGAACTACAACTTTCATCAGCCCCAGCAAGCCTGGACAAGGGTCATGGGAGTTTGCACACAAAGCAGATGCTCCATCCCTGAGCTACAGCCTTTCCCCTTCTTTGCTTTTGTTCAATACATTTTCCTCAGTTCTCAAGGGAATTTGGAATTGATCATCTCTCTTTCTCTAAAACTCTGAGATATAAATATCTTGACTACTTACCATGTCTGAAACTTGCGAGATATTAAAAGAGACCTAGAGAACAATAGCCGAGAGAGGCGAGGGAGCGAGTGGTTGGCTGGTTCCCTGGGATGGGTGGAGCCAGACTGTCACCCAAGACCCATAATTAACTGGCTGTGTCATTTGACTGCTGTGTAAGAAAAGGCTGCTCCTTACTCAGTTATTACTCAGGAAATTGTTGTAGGGGAACTATGGCATGGCGTGCAACTGAAGCCGCCATGTTGATGTGATTGGGCTATATCCTGGGTAGGCAAACTAAGGCCCGGGGGCTGGATGCAGCCAAATCGCCTTCTTCTGCAGACAGTCTGGGAATCAGTGTGTTTTACATGAGTAGAATGTGCCCTTTTATTTAAAATGCATCTCTGGGTTATTTGTGGGGCATAGGTATTTGTTCATTCCCCCCCCCCCATGTAGTCTGACACCCCCCACAAGGTCTGAGGGACAGTGGACCAGCCTCCAGCTACAAACAAACTTTGATCTGGTTTTGGAAACCTTGGAGCTCCCCTTTGGTTGCTTCCAGCCAATTGGTCGGTCACTCAGTGCACTAAACCTACCAAATCTACTGCATGGCAAAAGGCAGGTAAGTGTGTGGAGGCTGACCTGCCAGCCCATCACCCTTGAATCTTGGAGCATATCCACACAGAACAAGGTGAAATATTGTATTGTGCATCAAAACAACAGGTATTCACCGGCTTGGGGGGGGAATGGGGGGTTGTAAACAGTTCAAATAAATACACATACATATACACTAATATCAAAGAACTCCAGAAAACTGATCTTCCATTTTTGGGAGACCTGGTGACTATGAGGCCTGGATAGCTCTGGCTTCTGAGAAACTGGTATTGTAGATCTACCCCTCTCTTGTTTCTCATCTGCTGTTTATCTATGTATTCCCACCCACAATTCTTTCCTGGTAGGGTTGCCAGACCTCCAGGACTGACCTGAAGTATCCAGGAGGCAGGTAGCAGGCCTGAATCTCCTGGCGGGCAAGACTGCCTTTAAGAACAATAACAGAAGAATTAAGAAGGCTGTGCACGTAGCTTGCAAGAGTCAGTCTGGCAGCAGCTGACTACAAATTCTAACATAGATGCTTGGTGGCAGGGTCCGCCCTCCATTCCCCTCTCCCAGTTAACCTCCAACACTAGGGCCCACCCCTATGACATCAGCAGGGGGTCATCCTTATATCTCAAGTTTGCACCCTGAAATCTCATGGTCTAGGATGTTTCCAACATGGCAACCTTATTTCCCAGGCTCCCTTCATGCTCTCCAGCCCTTCATTCATTGCACTGTTGCTTCAATCAATCTTACTGGCTTCCTCCCCAACTTGAATAAAATATGGGGGGGGGGGAGGTAAGCCCTGCCCACATAACTGATCACATGCACACCATTTGAATGGCAATGCCCATTAACTTTGGGTGATCAGGCCCCCTCAAATATTATATTGGGGGGCTGAATTCCCCTTGGCCCCTAGGATTTGGTGCCTATGCTCCACACCCCGCATTGCATTCCCTGCTTTTTAAGAAAGAACACACCAGGATAGCTCAGTTGGTTAGAGCATGGTACTGATAATGCTAAGGTTGCAGGTTTGATCCCTGTAAGGCATATGAACACAAGGTTGCTTTGCAAGGCCTGTGTAACCCACACTCCCTCAGCCACATCCCCAGACTTGAACTAAATGGGTTTTTGTGGACCTCAAGCCCAACTCTGTCCCTTTAGTTGTTAAAAGGAACTGCTAAAGAGGTCCCATCGGGTGGGCAAACTTAGCCTGGCAGGTTACATAACAAAAGTGATGGCTAAATGCAGGTGTTGTTATTACAGAAATGAAATACCTGGGGATCCTACTGGCAGTGGCGGAGCTTCATGCTCCAGCACCGGGGGGGGGGGGCAGCCACCAGGATCATGGTGCCAGGGGTGGTGCACTCCCCCCACCCCCTCTTCCTCCGCCAGTGCCTACTGGGAAGGACTACTCAACCCCCTCCTGCCTGGGATCCAAGTTTCTGTGGGGTGGGGGGCAGTCTTGAAACTGACAACCTGAAAGAAGAGCGGAGGCTTGGCTCGCTCTCTGTCTTATGGCACTGGGAACTCTAGAAACCTAATTGGAGAGTAGTGTGCGTCTGAAGTGTACACCTTGGCACCAGAACTTTGAAGTCACACAATACAGAAGAGCTGGGGTGAGGCTGCAGTATTCAAATACAGTGTTACCTCAGGTTACAGACACTTCAGGTTACAGACTCCGCTAACCCAGAAATAGTACCTTGGGTTTAGAACTTTGCTTCAGGATGAGAACAGAAATCATGTGGTGGCAGTGGGAGGCCCCATTAGGTAAAGTGGTACCTCAGGTTAAGAACAGTTTCAGGTTAAGAACGGACTTCCAGAACGAATTAAGTTCTTAACCCGAGGTACCATTGTACCTTAAATCTGTTACGTTATAATTTATTGGTTTTCTCATGTATGTATTTTGACTACTCACATAAAAGGGAGAAAACTGTTCTCATTAGGAGAAAAGGAAGGGTAAGAGCTGAAGGTTCAGGTGAAAAGGATTTCTTTCTACTGTTAAACAAACATTTAATTCAAATCCTCCTCGGAAATGGTTCCGTCAGATAGAAAGGGTAATTGGCTCATTGATCCAGCGTTATCCTAATTTGATTCTCTCTTAGAACTGCAAACTGAACAGGCAAGGGTTCAGATCTGTTGGATAATACAAATGAATCTCCTTCAGCAAATTTGGCCATTGGAGAAGAAAATCACTCTTAGGAGAGGTTATCTACACACTGCTTATTGACAGGGAAATTATGAGGAAATTTCTTCTTTAGGTGAAAGGCATTGAGCGAATGCTATCTTATATTAATGCTCAGTTTCATGTAATTAGTTCTGTAATTGAACTAGAAATAGTAACAGCAAATGAGAAAGCTGTTTTGAAAGGTCATTGGGAAGAATCGAGCTTAATGCTCTCATGCCTCAGTTGGACAACCATAGCACTGGATTTGGGTATCTGTGCTGGAATGTGTTCTAAGATCCATATCCTCTGTTAGCCTCAGCTGCCCTCCTCCTGAGAAAGACTGAACCAAACCCCTTTTATGGAGAGAATCCATTGCCTTTGAGATCCAACACACTGTGGATGAAATTGCCTGTCTGGAAACATTAAGATAAAGGATGGAATTTCAGATGTTCCCAGTACATCTGGGTCAGAAGAGGCTGCTGAACACAGTTTCTACTGTAGGCATTGTCGTACGACAGTCAGCAGGAACTGGCATGCTTTCCAGAGCCCTCAGAAGGATTTGATGTGGGAGTCTGTTGTAATAAGATGACATAACGAAATATTCCCTGTTCAGGCCAGTTTGCCAAATTACAGATCTGCATCTTATTTTGATATTTGGATTTCTCCATAATGGTTAGTGCAGGATGCGAATTGTGGTAAAAATTATGCTGAAAGTCAAACCATCCTTGTGACCATTATTGTGGGGGGGGGTTAATATATTTTGCCTGGGCTTTGAATTTGGCAATTTGTCCATCACTGCATCTCCAGCTTCTCAGTCCTGACCAAGGACTCAGGTACATTAGTAAAGAAAAAGCATTTTAAACGTGTTATAACACACTGACACCAAATGGCGCTGTGGAGTTCCATCTTTCACCAATGTCATTTCCCATTATCAGGTTTACAACATGGATTCCTGAAACCATTTTTTTGATGTGTCTAGATCCAGCCCAGGTAAGATTCCTCTTAAGAAATACCACCAGCAGGTCCACCACACCTGTAGCAAAGAAGACATCTGAAAGAGTCTACCAGTTGCAATGAAACGGTTTCAATAAATCGGTGTCATTGTTTAACCAACCCAAATTGGGTCCATGGTTGATGATTAACAGTCCTTTATTTCTTACAATTCATAGTTCCATTATGTCGCTCTTTCTCTCAGCCCAAGCCTGCAAGCCATTTATTCATCAGAAGATATATAAACAGATAGTCAGTTGGAGACAACACCCAGTCAATGACTGCTGAGATGCAGCCAGGTAGGGTTGCCATATCCAAACTCTGATGGAGCTCATGCAATTTATTGCAGAGAAGGGTCCATTTTGTCTGGTGTAATATTTAGGTAGGTAGGTTCTTGTGTATTTATTTCATGTCTATCCCACCTTTCTCCAAAGAAACTCAAGGTGTACATGGTTCTCCCCTTTCCCTTCTGTATTTTATCATCACAAAAACTCCACAAGGTAGGTTAGACTGAGAGACAGTGGCCTGGTTTGCACACACCTTTACCACGTGAACTTGCTCATAGCTGCTTTGCTACTCTTGGGCTTTTTAGATCAGTGCAGGACTAGGAATATACCAGTGTCGTTTTCTCTCAGTTCCTCATTCCCCCCCCCCCTTAGGTTTGATTCTCCACATATCTACATCAGGATTTCATATTTTTTTTTGCAGGGTGAGGAGCTAAGTCCTCAAGAACTGTTTCTGTGCAAATTTCTCCTAATATGCACATTTTCTTAGCAATTTCCCTAATACTCATTTTTGCAAATGAAATTTCCCCTAAAATAATAATTTTCGTATGTTATGTTTGCCAATAAATGCATCTAATATACACTTTTTATCCTAGTATATGCATTGTTGTACACGTTGCTTGGCTGGAAAACTGCACTGCAAAATTCAAGGAAGTGTGAATTTCAAAGCAGGGCTGCGTTTTGGTTCAGGTATTGTTTCGGAAAGTGGAAATTCAACAACTTCACCTTTAAATGCAAACTGGGCCATGACTGGTCCAAGGTCACCCAGTGAGCCTCAGGACTGAGTGGGAATTTAATTCCTGGTCTCTGGTCCTAATCCAACACTGTAACCACTACCCCAGTGTTCTTCAACCCCAGATTTCCAGGTGTTGTTTAACTGCGACTCCCATGATCCCCAGCCGGCTTAGTCAATGGTCAGGGATGATGGGAGCTGTAGTCTCACAAAATCCAAGGTTGAAGAACACTGCATTGACTCTTTTCCCACCACACTGCTGCTGTAGTGATGACAGGAGAAGCAGCGTCTGGCAGAATCAAAGGTGAAAAGTGCCTCTTTCCAGGACGGGTCCGTTGGAAGGAAGATCTGTGGGGCATTGTTCTAAGTGACAGCAAAAGTTCTGGGAGAGCAGAGTCCCAGCTGCCAAGGGAGTGGGGGAGACAAGGCTGAATTTAAGCAGACAGTGAACAAAGGAGTGAGAACTAATTATAGGATCATTGAGGCTGGAAGAAAGAGTCCCTTAATTGGCTGTCTAGGAGTGACTGGAGAGGAGAGATGAAAAGAGCTAAGTGTTGAGGGCTGCTTTGCCTGGAGTAAATGAAGAGAAAGGGTTCGTGTGGCGGTGGGAGGATCACAAAACTTGAACGTCTTTAAGGGATAAATGGTTTTGAAAAAAAGAATGGGACATCCTTCAGGATGTCCAGAAATACATATTAAGAAAAAGACAGAGCAAAGGACAAAAAAAGGAGCAAAGGGAAACTTTGAGCCGAATGCCTGCGGAACAAAAATGTTCAGTAGTCTGCAGGACCAAGATAACATGGAAGCAATCAGAGGTACAAATATCCCTATTCATGGCAGAATTCTTTGGATCACAACTACCTTTTGGTTTTCCTGATTTTATAGACGCTGCTGTTCTACAGATCTGTAAATTGTGATTGGTGCAATGACTGGCTTATTCTGAATAATAATAACAATAACAATAACAATAACAATAACAATAACAACAACAACAACAACAACAACAACAACAACAACAACAACAACAACAATAATAATATATATTCCAGCATTAGTACAATTTATTGCCGCCCATGTTTGTTGTTTCTGGCAAGACACTATACAGTGGTACCTCAGGTTACATACGCTTCAGGTTACAGACTCTGCTAACCCAGAAATAGTGCTTCAGGTTAAGAACTTTGCTTCAGGATGAGAACAGAAATCATGCTCCGGCAGCATGGCAGCAGCAGGAGGCCCCATTAGCTAAAGTGGTGCTTCAGGTTAAGAACAGTTTCAGGTTAAGTACGGACCTCCGGAATGAATTAAGTACTTAACCTGAGGTACCACTGTATTCCATGGTGAGATAAATTCAGCAAGGGGATTTCCCCCCCCCCCCGGATTCAAGCAATCAATTAATGACCCCCCGAAGAAAAAGTACACAATTTATGTGTGCTTATACAAAACAACAAAGAAGAAAAGGCACCACAAAGAGGAATAAAGGAAAGGCGGTGAAAGATACACAGATTTTATTGGTCTAAAATGTTCTTCTTCAGGTCACTTATGAAGCACACCACTGTGAGTGCATTTTGCAACCATCTCCTGACTCCCCCCTCCTTTCCCCCATCTTTCTTTTTTGCACTATGAGAACAGAGTCTGTCACCTTGTGGGATGCGGTAGAAATCAGACTGGATGCAGGAGTAAGGGGGCGCCTTTTAGAGTGACACAAATGTTTCCTGACTCCTGAGCAGAGCGAAGGTGACAGGCAGATTGCAGCGGGAGTGTGTCTGGGCTGGTGTCAGTGCGTCCTGTTGACAAGGGACTGACCCTTTCCCACCTGGGGCATCTTGGACTGTTGCCCAGGAGTAGTGAAATCAGCTCTTTATGTATGCTGCTGTTGATGATAAAATGGTCCCCCCTTTCCCTTCTCATTTAGAACAGGCAAGATTGATCTGTTTGTTGATGGATGACACATTTGGAATCTCAGGGCTGGAGGTCCCTACCCTGGGTGACAGAATACTGGGCTAGACCGGGAGGCAGGTCACTAGCCAGTAAACACCATTGGTCTCTTTCAGCACGGCAGTTACTATGTTTATACATTTAAAAAACACAACTGGGCCTAGGGATGCAGAAAAAGAGTCGGGGTGATCCTGTACATGCAGACTAGGGTTATTTGTAAAAAGAGGAACATAGTACTCATGATCTAATAAAAACTTTTGCCACCATCACCCTAATTGACATTTCCCGCCACCCTCCTAGAAGTACCTTATTCCCTGCAAAAGGCAAAAAAGAAAACCAAGGGTGGATGTACACTCATGGTTTTTCATGTTAAGGAACGGTTAAGGAATTGTTTTGATAACATAGATGGACACGTGATATCCTACTTTTTATGTTCATAATGCAGTATTACCTGGTCTTTTTTTATCACTTTTTAAAAAATCGTTTTATGCTGCTATATTGGTGAAACACTGCTCATATGTCCCTATGTTCCGTCAGTTGGATTTTGACTGCAATTAGCAAAAAAACACAAACCGTAAGCAAAGAACAGACCTTAGCTTCCTGCTCATGATTGGTTTGGGAAGAAACAACCCACAAGCCCAGGTTTGCATATCACAACAAAACAGACTCTGGTCAGAACCAAGGGAGGAGCAAAGCATTCATGCATACTAACCATAGTTTATTTTGAACTATGTGAACTGGTGTATGTGAACTGAGTGATAATGGAAGACGGAAGAAATACCATCACAGGAACAATGGCAAGAAAAGCTGATGAACTATGCAGAAATAGCTAAGCAACAGACAAACTATGAGAGAAGGACAAAAAGGACATCAAAAGAGTCTGGGAACCACTTACAGTTTATTTGCAGAAATAACAGAATGGACTGGATTCACTGGCAGGATTTGAATAAACTTTCACAACTTCATTTGAGCAACAGATATTTTACAGAAATAATAAGGGATTTTATTTTTTGTAGAAAAAGCAGGATGTGATAAATAAAACTAAATAACTCAGCAGAGGGGGAGTTGAGGGAAGTCCAGAGGAGGGGAGGGAGAATAATTGTAAATAACACGATGAATGAGATTTGTATCATTAATTGTTATAAAATTTAAAAAATATTTTAAAGAAAAGAAACATCAATTAGTATTTTATAAATTATAGAAATTAATTTGTCTGGAACAGAAGGGCCAAAAGCTGAGAGATTCTCAAAGTGTGTTTGATCCTTTTCAATTTGAGCACTTTACATCTTTGTGTTTAAATAAGTATGTCTTTGACAATATTAACACCATTTAAGTTTTGGCCAAGAGAGTTGGGTTTATAACATTATGCAGGGACTTAGTCTGAATCTAGACGTATCAAAAAAGTGATTCAGTTAAACGCATTGTAAACTTCATACAGTGGTACCTCGGGTTACAGACGCTTCAGGTTACAGACTCCTCTAACCCAGAAATAGTACCTCGGGTTAAGAACTTTGCTTCAGGATGAGAACAGAAATCGTGTGACGGCGGTGCAGCAGCAGCGGGAAGCCCCATTAGCTAAAGTGGTGCTTCAGGTTAAGAACAGTTTCAGGTTAAGAACGGACCTCCAGAACGAATTAAGTTCTTAACCCGAGGTACCACTGTATAAGGAAATTCCGTTGGCAAAAGATGGGACTCCACAGCGTCATCTAGTGTCACAGTGTCATAATGCATATAAAGTGCTTTATCTTTACAAATGTAGCTGTGTCCTTAGTATTTAAAGATAAAGGTAAAGGTACCCCTGCCCGTATGGGCCAGTCGTGTCCGACTCTAGGGTTGTGCGCTCATCTCACTCTAGAGGCCGGGAGCCAGCGCTGTCCGCAGACACTTCCGGGTCACGTGGCCAGCGTTGACAAGCTGCATCAGGCGAGCCAGCACAGCACACGGAACGCTGTTTACCTTCCCGCTAGTAAGCGGTCCCTATTTATCTACTTGCACCCGAGGTGCTTTCGAACTGCTAGGTTGGCAGGCGCTGGGACCGAGCGACGGGAGCGCACCCCGCCGCGGGGATTCGAACCGCCGACCTTTCGATCGGCAAGTCCTAGGCGCTGAGGCTTTTACCCACAGCGCCACCCACGTCCCTCCTTAGTATTTACACCAGGGCAAAAATGAGAAGATATGAGAAATGTGTAATCACACTTCACGCATCTCAAAAGAAACAGCAGGTGCCAGGAAGCCCTGATCAGAACTGCACCTACAACACTCAGAAGGAATCCCCTAACCCTCTTTGCATCCCAGTTCTGATTATAATCCTTCCACCTGAAGCAGGAATCTGCTGCAGGAAGGAATGTCTTGTTACTGGCTGCTTCACAGGGATAATCTATTTCGATTACTTTTGTGTAGCTTAAAGGAGATCTAAAAGAATCTCCCAGGCATACTCCAGACAACCTACTTATTATTCAGCATTCATTCTGAATTGTTTGCAGTGATATAACGACTATGAGCATTACTCCTGATTTGCTTGTGGGGTGTTGCACATCTTTCACTTAACCGCTTTTCATTATCCCATCAATCCTAACTACAAAAAAGTGGATTTGTCACTCTAGGGCAACAAAGTGCTTAAATAAAATTATTCTAAATTACCTAACTATACCACTGGCAGGAGAAGTTGAGACCACCCTCATCACTCATGATGCCACAGGTACTATCCAATAGAAGCTCGTAGGACTTATGAAATGATATTCTAACCAGCATTTACACTGCATTACACTCGTGCAGGAAACATGTGAAGTTCTTGCAACAAAAAGCCCTACTTTGAAGGGCAACGCGGCATCCTATGCAGTAAATGAATATCATTTGCATATGTTTATGGCACAAAATCCTACTGTATGAAAAGGCAAAACCCACTTTAAGTAGGAGATAGCAGTCAGTGTCCTTCATACTGGCAGCAAGGGGATGGCCTGCTCCTGCTGGCTCCAGTGTTTACTAGCAGCCATTGAATGGATGCTCTCGAATCCCTGAAGTTATTTTAAGCACCAATCAATGCCTTGGGCAAAGCCTTGCTTTCAGTAACAAGGCATGGAGTAGGAGACTGCCAGGATTTGTGTGTGAACTTGGAAAGGAGAATGAGGGCATCACAATCGATTTTGCATTGTTCTTAGAAAAAGTACAAAAGAATAACAGCAACAGTGGAGTGGGAAGATGGGAGGGAAATTGGTAGGGGAGAATAATTCAGGCTGCAGTGAGGCTGCTGCAAATTCACTCTTAATGCTCAAAATCCACAGCTGTAAAAAAGAACGAATGAGGGAGAGGACACCTATGAACCAGGGATCCAGCAGATTAACCTGAGTATAGTGGCCACCTTTTATGATGTGGCGCAACGTGGGTTGGTGCATACATTAAAACAAACTGAGGCAACGGCCTCTAGAGGGGGAGGCGGGGGCAGCAGAATGGCACCCCCTGCAGTAGATCAGCTCACCCACCCAAGTGCCAATGTCACCCAACCAGCTCTTGCAGGGCTCTCCAGAGCATCTGCCCCATTTCCCACTCTGAAGAAATGGGTCCTTCTTCAAAGCAAGGCATTCTGGACAAGAGCAACCTGGCTTGGGCAGCACATCATCTTGAACCAACTCTGGTAGCCGTGAGGCAAAGGATGACACATTGGAAGACAGGCTGGTGGTGATAAACTGTGGGTCCTTCTTCAGCAGGGATGGGGAAGCTGTGGCCCTATGGATGCTGCTGTCCTTAACCACTGGCTAGGGGGCATCTTGTCTGGGCTGTTGGGAGTTTGAATGCAGAAACATCTGGCCACAATCCCCCCTCCCCTTGTTCTGCAGAATTATTTGGAATTTGCAGAGGTCAAGGAGACACCCATGGATAGCTATTCATATCTACTGGCATGGCATGATCAGCTGAAGGGGAATCACTGATAAGAAAGGCATAACCACAGACTTATAGAAAGAGAAGGGTTCTTGTAAACCAGGTAGTCCAACTGAAGTTCCATTATTACAAATTCTTGCTTCCCTGAAGCAACTGCAGTTTGTTTCAGGAAAGCATAATCTACTTTCCTAGTGATGGTGATCGACAGTAGACTCCAGGCACTACAGTTTTTATTTCTGTCACTATATTTCCCCCAGATGTTGTCCGTGGGGCTACGCCATCCATTCTCTTGAATTTCCATGCAAGTGTGCACATCTTTGACACAGAATGCCTCTCGCCTTCGCTTCCTCTTGCATCATTCTTTTTGAACAACTTACATCCTTCACTTGTTACATTCTAATCACAGGAGACATATTTACTTCCCATGTTAGAAGTTCAAGCTCACCTTGCTGATTTCTTATGCTCTGAACATTAGTGAACAGGCATCAAAAGCCTTGGATTTGATGCCTTTCCAGCTGTTTTACTGTGAAGTCTGCTAGGTACCGTTGTTGTTGTTGTTGTTGTTGTTGTTGTTGTTGTTGTTGTTGTTGTTGTTGTGTTATTTACTGGGTTGCCCCAGCCACACTGGGTGGCTTCCAACAGATATACAAAGAGCTTCTGACTGTACAGCATAGCGGTCATGGCTAGCAGCCATTGCTAGCAGTCCATGGAAGACTTCCTCAGTAAGGCTAATTGCCACACTAGGGGAGGGGGGATTTTCACCACAATGGCAGCTGGGATGGGAAGAGTTAAACCTCTCCTTGGCACAATATTGTCCTGATGAAAACTGGAGATTCTGCACCTATTGTGTTAAATTAGAAAGACTTGTGACATGATTAACATAATGTGTAGTTTGACCCTTATATATATTAATGAGCAGGAGCTTGCTTTCTTTCTTTCTTTCTTTCTTTCTTTCTTTCTTTCTTTCTTTCTTTCTTCCTTCCTTCCTTCCTTCCTTCCTTCCTTCCTTCCTTCCTTCCTTTCCTTCCTTCCTTCCTTCCTTCCTTCCTTCCTTCCTTCCTTGATTCCACCCTCATGCCCTTCCACATGCTTATGGGCTGGGTCTATGGCTTATATGCACACAGGCTCCGTGCGCAGGCCCCTCCTGCCAGAGGCGATGTCGTAAATGGTCTCCAGTGGCTTGGAAAGAAGCCCCACGTCCTCTGGAAGGATTTCTTAGGGAGCCAGGCGGCAGCTCTGCCTTGGCTCCTTCAGCCTCTCCTCCTTAATTCTCTCCGGCCTGCCTGCCCAAGTTCTTGTCCAAACAAGGAGCAGACTCAAGATCCAAAATGGCAAGTAGAAAAAAGCCCCCCTCAAGAAACTCTGGCTTTCCGCCTGCACCTAACTGGCTATGACAGCTCACTTAGAAGAGACATCCAGTTGCTTAGTAACAGCAGCGGGGTCACAGCAGCCAATGAGAAAGTCGGAGCCACTCTATCCCTTTTTCTTAGGTGCCCCATCCCTAAAGTATTGGCTTTATAGGGGGCAAGACAAAGTGTGTCTTCCGAGCAATCCTTTGTGCCAAACCATATAATATTGTCTCGGCAACTTCAGAGACTATGGCCAGGGTCGGCCCAATACGTTTTGGCACCTGAAGTAAAGCACAAAATGGTGCGCACAGACGCTCCAGCCAGGGAAGAAGGGGTGAATAAAGGTGTACATCAAGAACAAGGGTGGAATAAAGATCTACACTGAGGACAAGGGTGGGAGGAGACCAGCAGCTCCTCCTATTCACCAAGAGGCTGCTGTAGAGGCAGCATTGGTGGGGCTGCTGAGGAGACAGCAGATCCGGCCTCCAAAGAGCCTGCCACAGCCACACTGCTACTATGGCAGCAGAGGTGGCATGAGTGATGCACATTCTCTGGAGGCCAGTTCTGCTGCTCCTGTGGTTCCTGCCACCTGAGGCGGTTGCCTTGCCTTGCCTCATGGTTGGGCTGGCTGGCCACTGCGAGAAGAGGATGCTGAACTAGATGAGCCATTGGCCTGACTCGGCAGCCTCTTCTTATGACAGTCTAGGTCAGGGATGGGGAAACTGTAGCCCTCGTTTGACTACAATTTTCTAGGCTTGCTGAGCCTTTGGACTGATCTGCCTGGACTCTTCTTACCTTCTTAAACTAAGTAGCTCCCATTGGAATGAGAAATGAGTTAGGTTGGCAGTAAGCACAGGAACATCTTGGAAGGTGTATCAGCACAAAGAAGCTACCATAAGTCAACAGGAAACAATTGTTTGGGGCACCAGATTCTACTGTTATTTCATTCTCTTTGCTCCATGTTACATCTCTGTTGTTGTTGTTGTTGTTAAAAAGGATCCATGTGCCCTTTTTATTTTTGCTGTGGCTATGGATATGTCCAAGTCCAGTTCTGTGCCCCTGCTGTGCAGCCGTCTCCCCCCCCCCAAAAAAAGCTTCTGACTTTCTTTCCATGCCCAGCCATGGTAACATTATAGTGTTATGAGTTTGTGGGTGCCAGACACAATCCTAACAAGTGTTAAAAGCTAATCAAGCCAGACTAGCTTCTTGAGGAGGTAGCTGCCTGGGTGATGGGCAATTAAAGGGGAAAAAGGAAAGGGGGTTCTGTGCCAGAAGAAAAATGGATGGGGCCCCTCCTCCAGCTCTCAGATAGTCCTAGAAGAACAAAGCCTGGGTTTGAGTGCATAGTTTGCTGTAATGTGTCCTAGAGAGAAAAGCTGCAGCCTGGAAAGGAAGAAAGGGAGCCATGGCTGATTTCTGCTTGAATCCAAGGCTGTTGCTATGGGAGAAGCAAGACTCTTTGGGGGTATTAATTCTGTGAACCCCTTCATCATAGGCTCAGGTTGCATATACAGTGGTACCTCGGAAGTCGAATGGAATCTGTTCCAGAAGTCCATGTGATTTCCAAAATGTTCAGAAACCAAAGTGTGGCTTCCAATTGGCTTCAGGAAGTTCCTGCAGCCAATCGGAAGCCTCGGAAGCTGTGTCGGACATTCGGGTTCCAAAAGAACATTTGCAAACCGGAACACTCACTTCTGGGTTTGCGGTGTTTGGGAGCCAAAACATTCGACTTGCAAGGCATTCGGGTTCCAAGGTACAACTGTATGTGTAAATAAACCACATATAAAGACACCACAGTCTCCGCTGTGCCTCATTTTCAAAAGGAAACATGGACCCTGTGGAAGCAACTGGAACCTCTGAAATCTTGCACCACTCAGAGATTGGGGTGGCATGCAATAATATAGAGGCTGCTTGTTACATCCCTACTTCAGGACTGAAAGCCAAGACAACAAATGCTCAATTTGCCCCATGGTTGGGTGGTCCTAGAGGCACCATTGTCTGTTGAGCTGATAGTAGGCAGGATAACTCTCATGTTGTTGTAATCCTCATTCTTCCAGAAAATCACCCTCTGGCCTTGGGTGCATTTGTTCAACTTTGAGCTTTAGTTCCCTGCCTGTTGAAGAGATAAAAGAAATTATTGTGCCTGCTACCCTGCTTTATAAGCTTGGTGCCTTAGCGGGCATGGGGTACTCCTGAAATAGCAAGTATGTTATTACACCCTTCAGGAAATAATTGCCTGCCTTAGGTATTTATAACAACCTAACACACCATGGTAACTAATAAAACCTAAATTGGTCCAAAGGAGCGATCAATTCACAAGAACGTGCATGATAAATTTCCTGTACTAATGTGCTGCTGTGGATTTCAGCTTTGATATAAAAGAATATCCCCTTATTATAAGGAAAATAAAGGCAGAAGTGGGGAAGTGGTGCACAATTTATCCAGACGCACATAGCCAATGATAGTGGAAGGCAAGATATAGGAGTACTCACTCACAGGAAAGGTTCTCTGATAGAACAGCTGAACCGAGATGTTCCCTGAAAGCAAGGAGTGATCAGATGAGCTCAACCTATTCCCTATAGAATCCATGGGTTTCCATTCCAATCCTTGTGCAAAGTGATGCATACTGAAGCCAAAAATCTTAATTTCACATACAGTGGTACCTTGGTTCTCAAACGGCTTAGTTGTCAAACTAATTGACTCCCAAATACCACAAACCCGGAAATAAGTGTTCCGGTTTGCAAACGTTTTTCGTAAGCCGAATATCCAACGTGGCTTCCGCGGCTTCCAATTGGGTGCAGGTAGGACTTCCGGGTTGACGCGATCGGTTAATGGCGGATTCCCTCCGAGCTCCGGAGGGAATCGGCTCCGCTGAAGACGGGTCTTGCCGCGCCGGCAACGCGGGGACCCTTAGAAACCACAGGTGCTGATACCTGTGGACTTGGTGACTCAGTGGGCACCTTAAGCGCCCTCCTCGACAATCGAAGAGCCTTTTTAAAGGCTACGGAGAGGGTACGAGGAGCGGCGTGGTGCTGGGAGTAGATCGCTACTTCAGTGGAGTGAAGTCGCAAGCCATTGCCGGAGAGCGTCAACTTTCTTCCCGAAATTCGGACTGGAAACAAATACCCCGTGAGTAGAAGGAAATTCGGATTCTAAAAAATTTATACCTTTAATTTGGAACGACCGGGGGGGATGTGCTAAAGGGAAGTCCGCACCCCCCCTACATACAGATAATCTGAAGCAAGGAGTGAAGAACTAAGATCGAAAAAACTTTGTGTCTTTTGAGATTGACAAGATATTCCATGAATTTGAAAGAATAAGTTTTCTTTTTTATGCCGGAGGGAAGAGAGGAATTTGAAATTTTTGTGTACCCCCCCCCCGGACCCGGGAGTGTCCCACGTATGAACCTAGCGCAAAAGAACAGGAGTTTGACAGCTGTCAAATGAGCTGTCAAACGGATGGATAAAGATAAGAATTGAATTACTTTATATCTCTCTGGACTAAAGGTGTTACATTTAACTAGAAGTGGTTGGAAACAAAGTAAATAACAAAGTAAAAGACTGTTGGTAAAGAACTTTGAGTAACTGGAACCCCCCTAGGGGGAATCAGTGACATTACAATGGCTGCAGAAGGAAAATTACTGGCAGAAACAGAAAGAGCCTTTTTTCTCGTGGGAACCTTACAAGAGCAGGCTATGGCTATGGACAAACAACTTACGACCTTGATTTCCAAAACAAGCAATCCTGCTGATGGAACAAAGGATGTGACTGTGAAAGATTCTGCAGTTGAACCAGGAAAGATATCTTTGGAGCTGGTGGAAGAGGAGGAAGGAGGGGGAAAAGTACAGACAGAAAATATCAAGCAGAAATCTACGTGGTCAGGAAACAAAGAAGAAGTCTTTTGGATTACAAATTATGGAAAGATGAGAAAGATGAGAAAAGCAAAGGAGGAAGTCTCGGGATATTATGGAACATTGGAAATTAAAAGAGCAAAGAAATACAACTGGGACTTCCTCCTCCTTACTGACTTTTATGACTTTGAATATGGGGGATCTTTGGCAGAATTTTGGCAGCAAGTTTTTTTAATTAGGTTGGGAGTGAGAGAAGATGATGTGACTGTGACAGATATCCCTCGAGACCTGAAGACCAACAAAAAGGACCACCAACAAAATAGAGAGAGACTGACAGAGACTTGAAGGCCTCTGATGTGAGGAATCCGGGCTAGGAGCTGTATGGGTGGACATTTATTTGGGAAGGGACAGAAACCGGGGCAGGGAGGGTGGGGGAAAGCAGAATCTAAAAAATTTATGACTTTTGTGTTTTGTTATTTTGATTTATATTTTAACATAAAAAGGGGGGAAATTATGGTATAAGAACCTAGGTCGATCTTAGAAAAAGGATCTAATGTATATAAGAGAATGGGACAAATAAAATTTGGCTTAACAAAAAGAATTAAGTTTAAATATAATAAGAATAGGGGAAGGAGAGGGATAAGAACTTGCTGAATTAAATATGGAAATTGGGATGTATGGGGTGGGGTGGGGGGAAGTCAGGGAAAGAGGGTTAGGAAAGTAAGGATATGAAACCTTATATGTGTGTCTTTTGTATTGTTTTGTGTGTGTGTTTATATAAAATGTGAAAATTCAATAAAAATTTATAAAAAAAACAACAACAATTGGGTGCAGGTAGCTCCTGCAGCAAATCAGAAGCTGGTCCTTGGTTTTTGAACGGTTTTGGGAGTCAAACAGACTCCCGGAACAGATTAAATTCAAGAACCAAGGTACTACTGTATATGCTCACAGGGTCTGAACTGTGACTTTGGGGTCCTGGTATAGTTCAGGGCTTATCCACACGTACCCTTCCTCCAGGCATGATCCATGCTTTAAAGATCTGTGTCTGACCACCTCCCTTGTTTGCCCCAGAACTTTCCCCATGAAAACCTGCTTTTTAAACTTCAATCAGAGCTGTTTGCTCCTGGAAAATTAAAGACCAATGCATGAAGTCAGGCAGGGGCCAGTGTGAGCTTGGCTTAGTTGCACAAGGAATGCATAAGGGGTCCAGGGATCAGCTATACCCAAAGGCCCATACTGGCATATATATCATCTTTATGCACTACTCACGACCAAAAGTATTGACCTTTTTTAGCTCCTATTTTGCTTTGTTGTTTGTTCTACTACTGCTACAAGGATCTGAAGTCTTATATGCTTAACAAGCATCCCCCTTGGTTGGGTAGTGTCGGTGGCAATTAAATCTCATTGAACGTTCAATCTGTAGGCAGCCCAGGGTGCAGAGGTGTCAAACTTCATAGCAGAGCGTTCAGTCTCCTGCAACAGCTGTGAAAGAAGGAAGGGGACTGGCCATGAAAAGAAAGCAGAACCCAGCCAAAGATTGCAGGTGGATTACAGGTTTTGCCATGAGTCCTGTATTATGTTTGCTAGTACTTTAAGCTCAATGAGGAATGTGGGTGAAACAGTTTGCCAGGACTCTATGCTTATCTGTCCCTAGTCATGTTCACCACCAGTCCAAGCTAGGTTAGCTGCACCCTTCCATCTTGGAAAGTCAAAGGGATTATCCCTATTCTCCTGTTATAAGATATTCAAATATCCCATCCTCCCATTAGATCAATCAATCCCAGACACTAAAGGTCTGGTCCAACTTAAAAAGACCTGAACATGCTTTTGCAGCATCTACACGACATCATCAAAATGATATTCCATATCCTGTCCACTCTAACAAAACCCTCCTGGTTTTTTTCTTCATTTTTATCAGATTTTCTGCAGAAATTGTTAATCTGGTTTAAATGAGGAAATAAACAGAGGCAGTATTTTGCTTAAAGAGCACTAGAGGTGGACAAATGTGTTGATTTCAGGCCCTTGGTTTCTCATTTTTCCACATTTCCACAGCAATTTATGATTTTTTTTAAGATAAGATTCTAACAAAAATTCATCTGCATTTTAGATTTCTCCTAATAAAGACACTTTAATGCTGTTTTGACTAATAAACGCTCTTTTGCAAAGCAAGTTCCCCTAATGTAATTCATTTTTGTATGTTATTTTCCCTAATGTATGCATTTTCATGCTCACTTCTGCCTAAAACATGCATTGTTCATGCACATTGGTTGTTGGAACTGCATCGCAAAATTCAGAGAAGTGGAAATTTTGAATGAGAGCAGTGTTTCAGTTTGCATATTGTCTCAAGCAGTGAGAATTAGGTAGCTCCACATTAAAATGCAAACAAAACTGAATTACACCACTATCCCTCCAAGTCCACAGTCATCTGCTGCATGGAAGTTCCCTTCTTCTCATGCCACACTGTAGTGGGTGATCGCAAGAGATTCACTGGCCATCAGCTGTCCTTTCTTTCAGTCCTGGCCCATCTTCTCAATTCTGACCAGCATTATAGAATTCCATAAAGACTCACCGTTGAGCTATGGACCAGCCTGCATTGCTTGAACGGCTTCCTGCCCTTCCTTGTTTTGCTTTGACAAGTTCCCTATTCGACACCCGAAGTTTCAGTTTGTCCTTCAGGCATTGGCAATGCCATCATTTGTTACCCCAACTCAGATATATTTAGGGTTATGCCGGCTAAAAATAACATTCTCTCCCCCTTGCTGCCCCCATGAGGATCACCCTTTGTCTACCATTCCTCAGCTGCGATCCATCTTGCAGATGACACCCAGAGTTGGAGGGAACAAAGGCAAACAAAAGAATGACCTTGAGAGACCAGAGGGAGGGCTGCAGAGGTCAAAAGGAAAGTTGGTCGGTAACAAACATGACATTTCCTGCCCTGGGAGAAGAAATAAGTAGCAAAAGAGCAGAGGGGCAAACTGAGGGTGGTAGAGAGTGGAAGGGGGGGTGCATTACTTGGCAGGCCTCCCCCTCCAGATTAAAGAGAGTTCATGCTCATCTTGTCTCCATAAATTGCCCCTAATGTTGTGTTTTCATGTCAGGCAGCAGTACTGATGCCCCAGGGAAGAGAAGTTGAGACTGGATTGGCTGGTTGGGAGATGTCTACAAGAGGAGCTCTGCATTGAGAAGTGACACAGAAACGGCATGGAAATTATGCTCATCCGCTGGGCACACAACATGTCTGCATGTTCAGGAAAGAAAACCCATAATATGACTCCCCAAATCCCTGTCCTTCTTGGAAACAACATTTATAAAAATTAACTGTTCTTTCCAGTGCAGAGCTATATACCGCAGCAGCAGCAGCAGGATTCCACTGCCAAAGGCTTAGCATTTGGTAGTTGTCACCATAAGGTAAATGCAATTGTATAGTCTGGCCTTAAACAGAAGCAGGATCCGCTGAGTTCAGGGCACAATTTACATGCACCTTGGAATAGCGTCATTCATGCTTCCCGGGCTTCTGAACCCCACACACATTGGAAGTGACTTCCTCTGGATGGTTCCGCTGTTAAAAATAAAACTCTTGGACAAGGCAGCAATGGGGAGTCAGCCAGGTCTGACATCTGCTGTGGGGTAACTCATGTTTCCGGTGTACTTTCTTTTGTTCTCGGCTGATGGTGTCACAATGGATTCATCTCCTCGGTTGCAGGTAGAAGATAACAAGTCCTGAGAAAGCATGCCGGCTTCCAAAGAAAATGGATCTCTCTCCTAACCTCACATTTCTTAGAGGATCAACCTGAGGGGTGATTCATAAGTCAATCTAGGGATCTCAGAGAACCCTGACAAAAGTGGGAAAGAAAGTATGAATTGCTGCGGTTTGCATATTCTTTCATGGTCAGGGATGGAAATCAGTCAAAAGAATTGGAACAGTCTTTGTTAGCATCATTGTTGTTGCTTTTAAGTCCTCAAACAATAAAAAGGAATGGTGTTTTAAAATATTGTTTTGATGTTTCCTTTACCTTGAAATGAATGTAAGTTATGGAAATAGTCATGAGTTACATTAAATAGCAGACAGTGAGACAAACAACGTAGTATTTAGCAGAAAAAGAACTGAAGCAAAAGAGAAGCATCAGGACTGCTTGATTGAAAGCAGTGTGTTGAGGATGAACATGAACAATTCCTGACTGAGAAAAACCATCTTTTTCTGCCACGAATAGGTTAGTGTATATGCCGCCCAAGTTTCCAACTCCACATCCAGCACTTTAAAAGACCAAATCCAAAATTTTAGAAAACTTTGAATCCTTGCAAATATTTCAAATCTTTGATGCAAGATAGAACAGAAAAACAGCAGCAGCGATTAGCCGGGTGCAACCTAAAATCTGAATCTGGGTTTTGGTGCGAAGCCAAACAGAGACAGACAGACAGAGAGAGAAGTGGTTTCTTTTCTCCACTGAGCTCTCTCACTTCCCTTTTCTTTTCGCCTGTCTGTGTTCTGTGGGAAAATAACTTTGCTGCTAAAACTGAAAGAAGAAATGTGTGATATGGTACGTTATACAGCAGCACATCTTTGGAATAATTTAGAGCAGTAGGCTTTGTGAGTTAATTTGCAGGTTAATTACATGGCTCAAGCTGCTTCTAACCACCGTGGAAAGATTATTCTTTAAAAAGTGATTATGGGAATTTAAAACCCGCACAGCAGCTCTGTCCTGCTGGGGAAGGCGAGACGGGAAGGAACCATGATCAGTCTCCCAGCTCTTGCTCCATGCATACTAAGTATCCCTTAAGGTCCTTCTAGGCCTTTCTGAACAATAAACCATTTGTTATCTCACTCCGTGTGGAGAAGGGTCTACAGACCCTGGCATCTGTGAGCCGCACTATCAACTTAACTGGTATTCCCGTGTGATTGCTGCTGAGGAGTGTGGGACCAGATTAGGCTGCATGACAGGGGTGGTGAACATTTTTGCACCTTTTTAAGCTGATTAGCACTATTCTGGAAGAGGTTTCTCTTCTCCTAGCCCTGCTAGAAGCAAAACCATGATCCCTGCACTTTAGGGATCATTTTTCCTTCCCATCACAGCGCTGCAATGAAAAGGAAAGCCCCATCTGCATACCTTCCAAGGTCACCACTTCTCCCTCTATCATAGCACCATCTCTAGGAGGCCCTGGCACTCTGGAAACAGGAAGGAGCAACTACTTCCTGTCTCCTGGATGGTAAGTCCTCCGAACAATGGCTCTATGAGAGCTATCCAATATCGCCAGAGGTGAAGCAACTTGGCAGACCAAATCCAGCCTGTGGGTTGGGAGTTTGCCACTCCTGCTATCTGAGGAGTTTGACTACACAATCATAGTCCACAGGCTGATAACCTTGAGACCCAAAAGTTCCTGTCTGCTCCACATAAGTGTGGAATTTCAGGGTGTTTCTGTGAACAGAAGCTGGTGATGGAGGCTCAAAAGCCCTCTGCAGTGGTTGCTCACGGGAAAAGGTAAAATGAGGCCGGCCAGACTTTTAGCCCCTCCTCTGACATTATGCCGCTTGTGCTGGAGGCTGAAGAGTTCATCTGTGAGTTCACCCCTTTCCCACCCACCCTTTCATGTTCCTAGTCATTGGTAGCCTCGTACCTGTAGTATCAACAGTCACAGAAAGATTGTCATTGGTAGCCACCAGTATGTTTACAAGGCTCCCTCCTCTTGGCAGTTGTGTTGCATATGCTCATCAGTGTTGAGCCTCATGTTGCCAAAACAGCAACACCCGCACATGAGAGAGACTATCAACGGGGCAATGGGAAACTGCAAGGTTTACAAACAATCTTGGGGATTGTCCAGTAGCACCGTAGAGACCAACTAAGTTTGTTCTTGGTATGAGCTTTCGTGTGCATGCAACTTCTTCAGGTAACATGCACACAAAAGCTCATACCAAGAACAAACTTAGTTGGTCTCTAAGATGCTACTGGATAATTTTTTAAATTTTTTGATATATCTCTACTGCATCAGACCAACACGGCTACCTACCTGAATCTTGGGGATTGTTTGCTCAATGAGGACTGAGCTGCTGCTGATGGAAGCAGAAATGAAAAGGGCGGGGGGGGGCGGACTGGAATGGAGTGTCCTTGAAAAGTTCACAACTGGCTGAAACCCTGAACAGGACTCGTCCACACTACAACATTGGGTTGCAGATCCTATTTGCCTCCGCTGTTGCCCAGCACAGGCCTTTCTTTCTAACGTAGTGTATGCTGGGAAATTCTGCCTGCAAGTACGGTATTTAACACCTGTGGGTTGGGCTTGTTATTCTATATAGACGTCCCACCCCCACCCCCACCCCCACCCCACATACACTTACATGAGTTCGAAACACACAGCTGCATATATGCCCAGCACTGGGAAATGGTTAAATAATTTGATTTGAATCCGGATGTTGGAGAGTCCTAGTGGTTTGCAAGGAGACCCTCTCCAGAGGGGAGGCTGAAGAAGACATCAGTGAGGGCAGAGGAAGCACCAAAGAGACCGGAGACACAGCAGGACTCTGTTTCGGCTGCTCAGCCTCTCCACCTAACAGCTGGCATGGGGAGTAGTGCAGCAGGAGCAGCTTTCCTGCACATCCTCCAGCCTCCTGCTGGCTCCAGAACTTCAACTCTAGATATTTTGGTCTGGGTTCGAGAAAGGGTGGAGGAGAGACCTGGTCACTAGGGAAAAATAGGGATCCAGAGGCTTTTTAGGTGGTGCTGCCCACTTTATATGATTTCACTTATGCACACTGGGGCCCAGAACATAACTCCTGCATAAGTGGGGGGGGACTGCCTGTACTAGAATAATACAAAATGTGTGCAGATATATGGAGTCTGAATAACTCTGGTTCTAGGTGCTTGTTTCACACAGGATTGAGGAAAGTACCTCAGAACCATGGAGTAATTCCAGTTGATTCAGCCAATAGCTTAATTGTCCCAGATTCTGTTGCACAGAGTGAGTAGAAGGTGGGAGAAGGAAGGACAGAGCAGGAGGGGAGGGGGCCTGTATTAGAAAGAGTATGAGAAAGAGTTCACTGCATCTGCTGCCTCATTCCCCCTGAGGTGAAAGAATTGGGAGAGGAACAAAATGAGAAAATGTCTCCTGCAATGATGTGGAAAATGGCAGAGAGGCAGGTCAGGTGTTACTATATATTTTTATATTCCCTCCCCAGCCCCTTCGCCAAGGCAGCCAAGGACTTGATTCTGCTCACTGGAGTGTGATGCTCCCCTCAGCACTGCCATCCGCCAGCCCCGCAATGTATCACAAATCTTTGTGAACTGAAGAATTGCACTGCTGAATCAGGCCCATGGGCCATCTAAGTCCAGCATCTTGTTCTCATGGGGCCAACCAGGTGCCTGTGGAAAACCCACAAGCAAGACCTGAGGACAAGAGCATCCTTTTTCTAGCAACTGGTATTCAGAAACATACTGCCTCAGATTGCACAGGCAGAACATAGACATTGTGGCTAGTATGTCTTATCCTCTTCTCTCAACACTCCTGCACTTGCACAGGGCTTCCTCTTTACCTACCAGTTTCTGCCCAGCTTTTGAGCATGTTAGCCAAAGCAGGCAGCTACACAGGAATGTCTTAGCCGGCCTACAGCCAAAGTGTCCAGTCTGCAACTTGCAAATGGCAAACTAAAGATTGCTTGAATTTCATGTAATGACTCAATATAGTGCAAACTCTCAGTATTACAAATATGATGTGGTTAAGGGTAGATTGTGCCCTAGTTTATCACTGGAAAGTTAGATACCAACTTTAGGCAATTACCTAAGGACTGATACAAGATATTCCCCTGAGGACAAGTTAGATTTTTCAGTCACGAAGTGGCTGTCAACTCCATTGGGCCTTGGCCAGGCCACTCACTTTGGCAAGGAGATTTGTGCATGTGTGTTGCCAACAGAGGCAGATTTAGTGGAGTGAGACTGGTTCGCCCATACTGGGCGCTGAGCTGAGACGGCACTGCAAGAGGCACCGCAACAATGACAAACAATGGAAGGCGTTGCACAGGGCACTGAAGGAATTTTAAAGCTCATAATCTGCCACTGGTCGCCAATTCTGGTAACCTAGTTTTAGACTACTGTAATGCGTTACACATGGGGCTGCCCCTGAAGGCTGCAGTGAGTTCGCTATATAACTGCTAAACTGCTATGAGTACTGGGCATTATCATAATGCCTTTATACAAATATATTGTGTGACCTTATTTGGAATACTGTATATAGTTCTGATCACCTCATCTTTTAAAGGGATATTGTAGAGTTGGAAAAGGATCAGAAAAAGACAACAAAGATGATCAAGGGGATGGAGCAACCAAGGCCATCCCATCCGCGAGGCAGGCTCAGGCAGCGTAAGCCCAAGAGGTGGCGAAAAATCGGAACTGGCAGCAGTGCTGGCTTCTGGTGAAATCTCACCGAAACCCACTGTTGTCGCAGCTGTTTCACTGATGCCAACCCAGGTAAGGGTGGTTTTGGCAAGGGTGGTGCAGCAGAACAGGGCGGCACCTCACCGTTTCACCTCAGGCAGCAAAACAAGATGGCTACCTCTGGGAACTTCCCTATGAGGAAAGATTGCAGCATTTGCGACCCTTAGTTGAGCAAAATGGCAAGTAAGTGGTGACATGACTGAAGTTTATAAAATTATGCCTGGCATAGAGAAAGTGGATAGATAAGAGTTTTCCTCCCTCTCTCATAACTTTGGAACTTGTTGTGTATTGAGTCAAAGGATTTTATATCTGTATTATTATTGTCTGTATTTGCATTAGGGTAAAGTGACTGCCTTTTGGTTCCAGAGGGTACAGCTACTATTGGTTCATTTAAGCTGCTGTATTTGGATCCTCTGTCTTATTGGTTGCCTCCAAAAGGCAGGACTGTGATTGCCTGATATTGTTCCCTCCAAAATGTATCCTTTCTAGCTAGTTCCCTGTCCCTATAAATGTAGCTCTCCCCTCCTCAAGTCTTAGTCTTGTTGCTTTAATAAAGAAGTGTTACTAGAGAACTGTCTCCAGCATATTATGTCAAGAGAGCTGAAATCACAAACCCCACGTCACAACAGAACTCATGCACATACAATGAAGCAGAATGTCGGAAGATTTAGGACAGAGAAAAGAAAGTACTTCTTCACATAGCACATAATTAAACTATGGGTCTCCCACCCACCCACCCCAGGAGGCAGTGATGGCCACCATATTAGATGGCTTTAAAAGAGGATTAGACAAATTTATGGAGGAGAAGGCCAGCAATGGCTACTAGCCATAGCAGAGGCTGTGCTCTGCCTCCATTGACTGTGGAGGCAATGCTGTTCAATTAAGAGTCCTCTTCTTGTTCAACTACTAACATGCCTTCCCCCACACAAAGCTGGGTGTGTTTTTTCTGGGCGAAAAAATTCTTACTATAAACAACTCCTAGCCACAGAAGAGGGCACGTGACTTTCACTTCATATCTGCAGGATACACACAAGTAAAAGGGAGAAGAGTTGGTTCAGGAGGGTCCAATAGGAGGTAATTAGGAGTAATGGGGTGAAACTCAGTCTGAACATCAGGAAACATTTCCAGAGTGAGAGGTTTATTAGACTGTGGAAGGCTGTCTCCCAAAGGAACAAAACCCGATGCTTCAGTGAACTAAACAAAGGAATGGTTTTCTGCATTGTAGGGACCAGTCCTGATTTAACCCACAGATGCTTTTCTTTGCAACGTGAAGTACTATGGTTTCCCATCCCTCGGTTAATACTAATGTTAACCAGCATTATATAAGAGCACACATAATACATTTCGTATTCACATCTCCATACATCAAGTCAGTGCTGTGGTGCGTAGCAGCTCCCAGAACAAGGCACATACATAAATGCTCCATGATGGCTCACAGGACCAGAAAGCCAAAGATGTGTGAAATTATCTATCATCAAAGCAGGTTTTTTTCTGCCTGGAATAAGCTGTATTAAGGCTGGAGCCCCATAAGTCATTGTGGGGCACTTGTGGGCTCAGAGCCTACCTGCTAACAGCTGGTTCAAGCTAGGGTACGAGGTGGCCTAAGCATGAACAAACCTTCCTTCCAAGGCCTGCTTGTGTGAGAAAAGTTTCATCTGAGAATTAAGATGCAAGACAAAAGATACTGTGCTGTCATTTTTTTCTGCTTGGCCTATTTTATTTTTTATCCTGGCTTTCCTCCCAGAAGCTGAAGGCCTATACCCTGGATGGGCTTGCGCTCCTCATGAAGGAGCAGGCTCATAGCTTGGGGATGCTTCTGGATCCATTTCTGTCACTAGAAACTCAGGTAGCCTCAGCAGCTTGAAGCACCTTTCACCAAATGAAATTGAAATGTCAGCTGCAATCGTTCCTGGACCAGGAAAGCTTGGCCACGGCCGTCAATGTGTTGGTTACTTCAAGGCTGGATCCCTGCAACACGTTCTATGTGGGGCTTGCCTTGTGCTTGATTCAGAAGCTGCAGTTAGCGCAGAATGCTACAGCACAATTGCTGAGGCAAGTGAGAGCTTGTCAGCAGAGAATACCTGTGCTCAGAGACCTGCACTGGCTGCTGATATGCTACTGGGCCAGGTTCAAAGTGTTCCTATTCCTGTACAAAGTCCTTAACAACTTGAGACCACTTCACCTGCCAGATCGCTTTAGGCCACATGTGCCTACTTGACCACTTCAATCTGTGGAACTGACACTGTTACAGGTGTCACATATAACCCATTCTGCTCTTGTAACAAACCCATCTTTTAGTGTGGCTGCCTCTACACTTTGGAATAACTTGTCTACTGATACCAGACAGGTACCTTCACTGTAAAAGGTAAAGGTACCCCTGCCCGTACGGGCCAGTCTTGACAGACTCTAGGGTTGTGCGCCCATCTCACTTAAGAGGCCGGGGGCCAGCGCTGTCCACAGACACTTCCGGGTCACGTGGCCAGCGTGACGAAGCTGCTCTGGCGAGCCAGCACCAGCGCAGCACACGGAAACGCCGTTTACCTTCCCGCTATAAAGTGGTACCTATTTATCTACTTGCACTTAAGGGTGCTTTCGAACTGCTAGGTGGGCAGGAGCTGGGACTGAAAGACGGGAGCTCACCCCGCCGCGGGGATTCGAACCGCCGACCATGCGATCAGCAAGTCTTAGGCACTGAGGTTTTACCCACAGCGCCACCCGCGTCCCCACCTTCACTGTACCTGCTGAAAAACATTTTTGGGGGGGTTAGACAAGCCTACCCAGATACATAGAATGCTGTTGTGTTTTTCATTGGTTCTATTTTTTTAAATACAGTTGTTTTAATTGTTTTTTCCAGTAATTTCATTGTTTTATTCTTTTTGTAAACCACTTTGGTGGGGTTTTACAATCAAGTGGTATATGAATTTCATGCTATGAGTGCATCATATGCAGAAGATACACCTCTTTACCCTGGTCTTTGAAACCTACGTATTTTTCAGGCTCACCCTATTCTTCTGATTCTAAATTATTTCTAACTGATTTTCATATTGTATTTTTTACATTGTCGTAACTCAGCCTGGGACCTTATGGTGAAAGGCAGGTAAGAAATCTAATAAATCAGCAGCAGTATCTTGTTTTGTCTGGAGTAAACCCGGGAAAGTTTATTGCAATCCTAAGTGTGCAGGTGAATGAGCGCTTGATGTAATTGGGTTACCATAATCGTGGTGATTTCAAGCTCCTGTCTGAACCTTTTTAAAACTCTTGTAGAGAAATGTGATGCTGGAAGCATCCCTTAGATTTATATTTAAGGCTAACATTTAAAGCTCTAGGGACAGATACTTTCAAAAAGGGGACTGACAGTTCAGCTTTGTCTTATGCAGCGAGATGCTGTCTGTGCATAGGCAGAAGCTGGTTATGCTGTTATAAAAGGCTGCATTGTAAAAATAAAATAAAAAAGACTTATGGGGGACAATCCTTAAATGATACAACATGTGTTTTGTTAAACGTGTGTAAATTAATGCAAATTTACACAATGCTAAAAGCGGCAGTCTAGACTTAGAGCCCTGATTGTTGTATTGTATTGCCTTGGCAACTATGGCACCCATTGTGGGTATGAGTAATGCCGGACTCAAGTAAGCAAGTTCAGCATTGTTTTTTTAATCAGTACTGTAATGTAGTAGGACTGCCGATTATTTGCTACAGTTCTGCAAGAAGAATCAATGGGCTCGCTAAAGTTGCAATGCTATGCACACTTACCTATAAGAGTAGGTTCTAATAAATACAGAACTAAAGCCCACGCAAACAGGCATAGGATTGCATATATCCCATTGTATATATTTCTGTCTCTTTTTTGGAAGAGTCAAACAGGCAGTGTTGCCTCAGAGCAATTACTGAAAGAATATAAATTTCTACTTGGTACATTTTACATTGCCACAGGGGTGGAAATCATTTTGCCAACATCCATGAGAAATGTCCTTTAAAAAAAAAAAAAAGCAACAAATAACTTTCAGTCAGCTAAATCCTTCAATCATGTCCGGATCTCAGGTGGGGGTGGGGGATGCAGATAGATAGAAATTTTGATTTATTGGTTAACAATCCTCAGTTGATGAGCGATCATTAGTTTTCACCCTTCACCAAAGATCATATTCCATTCATCATACGCATCATAGATTGACAAACAAATGCTAAATAAAATCAAAATTAATGATGGATATGATAGATTTAGAGGGGTAAATCATTCTGTGACTTCTGCCGAGCATGTTTGCAGGTATCTACTTATGAAAAAGTGAAAATAAGCCTGTTTTTAGTAGACATTAAACTCAACAGAATGAGGGGAAACTGCTAGTTGTCTCCAGTACAGATGCAGTACTGTAAAGGGAGCAGGGCAGAGAGGCTGTTTTAGGCCATTCACTTCAGCTCCACCTGGCTACTGATGAACTAAAAATTTGCTTCAGACCATTACTTCTCCCACAGTGGTTCACTCACTCTGTTTTGAGCCGTTAACAGCAGGCCGGCACAGAAATCGCCCCATCGCTTTATTTCCATGCCAAAGTATGCTTCAGCTGCTTAACTTCTGCAAGTTGAGCTGTTGTTAAACGCACAGGGGAGGAACAAGTAAAAAAAAACAAACCTGGCTTCCCTGTTTCCCAGGGGCTCACAAAGAGGATGCATAAGCCATCTACACTCTTGCACTGCTTACTGAGCCCGATTTGGAGCCTAATTTCAAAGGATTCTGAAGCCCACATTTATCTCATTGTCAGGAAATGTTTATGCGTATTCTTCCTCTAATATTCCTTGGATAATTTACCAATTCCTCTTAATTATACCCACAAGTAGGACATTAAAGAATCATGCTCCTTTGTTGATGTTTGCATCCTGCAGATATTTGTAGACTGCGATATCCCCCTTTAGTTGGCATTACTTATTATCTGTGTAGTTCAGTGTTTTAATCTTTGTTACATAAGCCACTCTCTCGAGCTTCTCTAGGGCAGCAGCAGCAGCTGGAAAGGGACTGAGCAGGGGGGTGTCGGGGGGAAGCACTACATGGCAAGACTGAAGAGGGTGTACAAAAATATGTGTGTGCATAAGGGCCTATCACATTCTGCACATATACAAAATTTTCCTATGCACATGGACTAAATAATAAGCCATACCGAATTGCTACAAGAGCAGCTAACTTTTTAAAAATGCTGCCATTGAAATTTATTTTCAGTAGTTCACTGTTCACTGTCTTGAACATCCATCTTCTCTGATGCAGTGATTTTGACAGCTGCATATACTGGCCACATGTTTGCTCAAGGTGTGCTAAAGTATTTATATTTGAGATCCAGTGAGCAGAGTATTCGACTATAACCAGTGGAAGGGGAGAGATTAAATCCCAATTTAGGGTGCTGAGCTCCCTGTTCCACCCACCAAAGGTGCAGATTGGCAGAAGTGCTGCCAGTGGCCTTCCTAGCAGCAGTAACTCATCAAAGCCTAGGTAGGGGGCCTTCTGGGGGTGGCAAGGGGCTGAGATAGCCTGGGATTTGCTGAATCACTTGACTACATAGGGTATGATCTGAGCTTAGATGCTATGCTTGCCACACACACCACTCACACCTTCAGCGCTGGGTGGTGGAAGCAACAGGACTGGGTGACCTTGGACCCTTGGCTATCGTTCCGCCTAGCCTGCCTCATAAGGAGAAAGTGTGGGAAATTGCAGCGAGCTATAACTAGCAAGCTTGGGGCTAGTTAATGCATGAAGGGGTTAAGACCACAACATTGTATTCCTAGACTAGACTCAGGTCACGTCGCCTCACCTCCAGCAAAGAAGGGAATAAAGCTTCTTTGTTCACTCTCTTCCACAATGTGAAGTCAACCAGGCAACATGTCTTGACTGCTTCAAGCCCAGATTTTGTGCTCAGAAGTATATTTCTGTATTTTGTGCCCCAAGAATTTTCTTCCTGTGTCCTTCTTGCTGCTGCATGGAATAACACATGAATCCAACCTTTGAAGTTTGTAAGTAATGCATGTAAACTTACTAAATTGTGTGGTCTGTTCATTGCAACAGGGGTAGAAACAGGGAAGCATTGTAAGCAGACCAAATGGGATATTAAAGAGGTCTAACAACCTATATTCCTAGCTCTTCACTGTGCTGCATTATTCTGCTATGTTAATACTCTGCTGAGGGCTTTCTCTTGCTGGACTGTCTGTTTAGCCTTGCACTTTGGATCTAGGGATCCAGCCAATTCTTTTCTTAATTACCCCACACATGTGATCTGTCTTATTTATTTTTCTCCCCACAGAAAGGGTGTGGAAAAGAACCATAAACACTGCCTTGAGCTCTTTGAAGGAAAGCTGGGATATACATGTAATAAATAAATTACTTCTCTGTAGCAATATTGTTTTAGTAGCCACTGTGTATACAGTGCATTCTTACTGCTATATTACCTTGAGCATTTGCAACTTTGGTTCTTCAGTCTTTCTTCCAAGTTGTCACTTGAATGCAACTGAAATATAGAACTGTGATTCCTGTATTGGGGGAGGTTGGACCCTACAATTCTATAATTCTTTGATACATATACTTGATTAGCTGCATGACCTAGAATTGTACATAGAGTGGGTTATTCTGGCCGAAAGCCCAGCCAAATTTAAGACAATATACTTATTTTTTGGCATTGATCACACCTGGCAGTGTCCATTGCTGGGCAAGTCTGTTTGAGCCACTCCAGGCTTTACTGCTGATATCACAGTATCTGACTAATAATGTGCTACCTACTGGAAGGCTGTTAAGACCACATATGCACAGGGTGTCCGTGGACTGTAGCTATAGCTACAACATCCAGTGGTTGAGATGTGAATGTCTTCTTCATGGATGCCCGTTCCAGTGTCCTCCTTGCGAAGACCAGGCTACAGCCAAGGACCATGCAATCTGGGCTTTAACCATATTCCATCAAACCTGTAAAAAGCATACCCATTTCAGTTCCTCAATATGCCACACTGCATACACCTGAGAGGAAGTCCCATTGAACTCAATAGGACTATTGAATAGACTTTTAGTGAATCACACTTTTATTGGATTGAGACTGGACTGTTTATCAGCTGGACACACTGAGTCCAACCATTTAAATGTATGATTGACAAAAAAAGTCTTACAAATTTTTTTGAATATGTATAACAGCAACTAAAACAACAGAATTAAAGAGAAAGAATTCTAACTAAAAATAGATCAAAATGTTAATGTTTCTTGGGGCAGGGGAGGAAAAGTTATACCACTCCACTGGGATAGAGGCCATTGTTATCAGGAAGAAAAGAAGACTCTAAATAATTAAACGGTGTCCCTGGGCCTGTGTAGAATGACTGAATATCCGTTCTTCTGTTTTCAATCAGATAAGTAGGAAGATCAAGAAGTATACAGGACAAGAAGAAGAAAAGGAAGCAAGAGACAGGAAGAAGGGGAAGGGTGTGAGCGTGTGCACATGGCTGTGTGTTAGCCCGGCGAAATGTTAGTGGGTAGTTCCAAGGGATGGCAGGGAATGCAATAAATGTGGGAAATTATACCATATTTTTTGCTCTATAAGACTCACTTTTTCCCTCCTAAAAAGTAAGGGGAAATGTGTGTGCGTCCTATGGAGCGAATGCAGGCTGCACAGCTATCCCAGAAGCCAGAACAGCTAGAGGGATCGCTGCTTTCGCTGCACAGCGATCCCTCTTGTTGTTCTGGCTTCTGAGATTCAGAATATTTTTTTTCTTGTTTTCCTCCTCCAAAAACTAGGTGTGTCTTATGGTCTGGTGCGTCTTATAGAGCAAAAAATACGATATATATTATTGTAAAAAGTCCTGGGCAGTGCTGGAGAAAGATTTCATATTAGGGATGTGGCCTATATTCCCGGGCAGCTTATATTGAGACAAATATAGTACAGTACAGTACCTCATGTCATCTGTGCCCTTCATCTACCCAACAGAAGAAATTGAGTTCTGTTTTGCTCAATGTGTACTCTTGAGGTATACTTTTGTAGCAATAAGTACCATTAAGTGACATATTGTGTCAATAGCTATTTTTGTTTGCTTTAGGTTTGAACTTGAATCCATTTGATCAGTTTTAGAGCTTTTGCTGCCTAAAATTATTTTTGATCTCCAAGATTCTAAATTCTGTAAAAGCATAGGTTCAGGCATATCCTGAACTCAATTTAAGAAACATGCATATGCTCTCCTCCCTCACTCCTCCTTCTACTGTGTACCAGCTTCTGCATTTGAATCACGTTTTGTTTATATCACAGTTTCCTGTTACACGTGAGCCACAAAACTGTGGTTTAATTAACCATGGCTTACAAATGATGATAGGAAACTAGCCAAGTACATTATGCCTGAGCTGGCTTTATGAGTCTGATGGACTTTAGTCCAGTAGAGAACATGTTCAGAATAGTAATCCTAACCTCACACAGACACTTACTGGTTAATATACTGCAAGCAAACAATGCACAATAGCAGCCTGAGATGCTGGAACAGAAGAAGACTGCTGCCTCCAATTAGAACTGCAGGGAGACTTTAAAAGGCCTTAATAGATTTCCCCCAAATTGGAATTTGGCTGGAACACTGGTGCTAATGATGTTCTACTTGCAAATAGTGCCATTGGGCTTTTGAGACACCAAACAACTGGGTTCTTGCTTAGAACTGTATTTCACATGTAATGCAATCAGGCTGCATACAGATTACCAGCTTAAAATGAAGCCAGGCCATTCGTTATCCCAGTTTGGATCAAAAGTTTGAGGGGAAATGCATCAATTCAAGATGCTGAGTGGCTAGGACAACCCAGTCAGATGGGTGGGATATTATTATTATTATTATTATTATTATTATTATTATTGATGTCCCTATCTTCACTGGAAAACTGTTGGAGGGTATGGCTCCTGTTTTGAGAATGCTACATGGATGGGTAGAGCTTATGAGTCAACGCCTCCCATACCTTTCATTTCATTCCATCCCATCAATGAAGCCAGGATTGGCCCACCTATGAGGGAAGGTGAAGCGACCACATCAGGTAGCTTGCCTTAGGTGCCAAAATGTATTGGGCTGGCCCTGAACAAAGCAACAAGTAAATTCCTCCTCTTAACTTGCTTGTTGTACATCTCTGCATGCAAAAATAATGAAGGGAGCTAGAGAACCACCTTGCTCCATGGCCTTTTCACTGCTATGCAAATCCATGGAACTGTGACCATATGAACACGCCAGTCACAAATGTGTTTGGCACAGCCTCTTCTCCTGAAGAGAGGCTGTTCTAGCTGCTGCCGGCTTGCCATAGGGAAAGCAGGCTACCTACTGTTCCAAACCATATGTCCCTCTCTGAACAGCCCTATTCAGCAAGACAAGAGATTACATAGACATTTCTAATAAGCACAAACATTAAGCTTTGCCAATCCCAAAGCCTGAGAATATGTGTGGCCTAGACATTTCCAGGTTAGTAGTAATAAACAAACCCACCACAAATACACCCCTATTGTTAACAAGTGATCCTTATTCACAAGAACAGAGAATCATCCACAGATTTGGGATAAAAGCAGAGTGAGATGCTCTCAGAGTAAATTTTTTTCATTTGAAGTATAAGGGCTCTCTCACTTTCTCTTACTACCCCAGGGCAGGAGAGAACCTTATTATTTTTAATTACTAATACTACCCACTGATTAAAGATTGATTAACTAGCTGCTTTTTAACTAATTAAAAAGTTGATTGGTTTAATCATATTTTCATAATACCAAAAACCTCAATATACACACATTTTACTGATAAGAAAGTAGGCATGAGATAACTTAATGCAAAGTAAACAAAATCTGTTACTCATTGTTAGAAGGAAAACTCAGTTCTAGTGTTTGGCTTTCGTTCCATTTTATGGTAGCACACCAGAACCAGAACTGAGCACAATAATAATAAAGTGTGCCTTTAACTTCCAGCCCCTGTTTTTTAAATTTGCCCTGAGTGATTAAAATAGTCCTTCACCAATTATTCCTCCGAGCTGATTAAGCAACCCAGTTAAACCAATTAAAGCTGACAGCCCTCTTAATTATTGTTTGGACAACTGGATGTTCATTTCATAGGAGCTGCCAATATTTTGCCTTTAATTTCTGTTCCAAAATGGAGCAAAATATTAAAATGTCAGACACTCAAATGTCTGGGTAAATGATGCCCAAATGTTCCTTATTTGGGAATGGCAAAATATTCTGACTTAACTGCTAAGAGTTTTGAGGTGTGGGCGTGAGGAAGCATGCTATTTTCACTTGTTTAATAGAAAGATTTAACAAACACACTCTGCAAAAAAGCAAAAATGTGAATGTTAAAATGTCTCTAGAAGGGAAACATTTTTTAAAAAACAACTAATGTTAGAATTAGCAGTCGTGTGATCCTACCAAAATCCTATTGTTGGGCTAAATAACTGATGAAGAAGAAGATAACAGGTTCACATAGTCATACAGTGTTTTTACCCAAATAAATTGAAGCTTGACAAGTCAGCCTTAAAGGAACTAGAAGAGGAAAATGCACAGATTCCCTTTGCCGATATGCTATGTAAGTAACTCTGGGGCCTGCAGAGCGAAGAAGAGGCTCATGCAGAGGAAACTTCAGTCTGCCAAATTTATCTAGCTAACTCCCAAGTTTTTGAGAACAAGATTTGAAAAATGAAGACAATATCACTAAACTGAGAAATCTGAGCTGATCTTGGCATAACATATAGATTAGTAGGAATATTCATCAACCAATATTCTGCATTGCACCATCAGTGCTACACTGCAGCTTTCCTAAGAAGTGGAAGTGAAGAATGACATCTTGAAACTGGCTGGGGAATGTTAGGTCAGCAGAATGTAATGAAACAAGAGCTATTAATCCCCATGCTTCAGGGTATATAGACTGATTACCAGCTGGAATCAGAGAGAAATGTGCCCCTGTAGTGTAGTATTGTACAGTGAAATGTAGGATTAGAAGCCTTCCATTGAGCCTTCAGGAACAAGCTATGGATAGAGGCAGGATAACAAAACCAATGGGCCATTGATCCACAGAACCACTACCGGCCTTATATTTTAATGGTCCCACTGGAATCTGGCAAGGGCATGGGGAAGGGCATGTATATCCTTGTGGGGTGGGAGAACACGTAATGAGCTACCAATCACAATTGAGCTACCATTAATGAGCTACCAATCACATTTGAAAGATGTTTGCCCAGCATGTTCATGGGCTATTAAGAGCATATTTTAAAAAGTGGGCTTTGGAAGTGAATGATCTGCATGCTTTGTTTGTGGGGAAGGGTACAAGAACTGCTTCCACACTAGGTTGATTTGAGACTGCCAATCTTTCAATCAATTTCTGTTCCTAGGGCATTGTTATGAAATGAATCGCAGTGGGTGATTCTTAGCCTGCATAAGCAACACTGTTTACTCCAACGCAGTCTCACCGCTGGCCCTTGAAGCTGAGGACACATGACATTACCTGCAATCCATCTGTATCCTGCAGTTTCTTGAGAAATGCTGCTGATTGATTTGTTTTCCCTCAAAACAGTTTCCACCTGATTTGAAAATGTAAGCCGTGGTTAAGCTGATGGGGTGTACATCCGAGGCGGTTTTTGCACATGTGCAGGTGACCGTTTAACTGCGTATCAGTTCTTCCTGCTACCTCTTCATCATCCTTGGGTTGGTTATTGTAATAGTGTAGTTGTATCCTTATTTCTTCAGCTGTGAGGAGCTTTAGATACATTTGTGTGGGAAAGCCACACACACATGCATGCATGACGGTGATGATGGTATGAAGAAGAACAAGGAAGAAATTGTTTTATTGGTTTGCTCTACATGACTTCACTGAGAAGTCAAAATAATGGTGCAAATATATTGGCTGCCTCTGGAAGGGAAAATAAATGCAATAAATGTTTTAACTGAAAGCAAGCAGAATTGTAGAAAACAGCTGAGTAAGACTGATATCATGCCTGCCACTTACAGCTCTCTTGAGTATTTCTTCTGCTTTTGGTGTACACATGAGAAAAACAGAAATGCAATTTTAAATGTGCTAGTATCAGGTCTTAAAATGTTTGTTAGAGCAGTGGATTTCAACCAGTGTGCTGTGGCACCCTGGGGTGCCTTGAATGATGGTCAGGGGTGCTGCAGGCAACCCTGGTCTCCATCCCTCTTTCCTTCCCTCCCTCTTCTGAGGCCCTCTTGCAGCTCTGCCTCTCAAAGGCTTGCACAGCTGTTTGTTACAGCAGCTCTGGCTACAAGCTCTCCATGTGAATGGTGCCTTTGAGGCTGGCCAGGGGGTGCTTCCAAGGCCCCTGTGGGGCAGTGTGAGGAGGCACCTCTCTTTGGAGCAAGGGGGAGCAGCAGCAGCTGCCCAGAGGACTCCCAAGGAGAAGGGAGAGGAGAGGAGGCTGAGGGAACACTCCACAAGGGAGGGTATTTGAAAAATAGTGAGAGGCTGCCAGCCCTGCAGGCAAGGGGTGCCATAACTGGGCTCCTGAGCCCCACAGGGGTGGCACAGAAAGAATGTTAGTTGGTCAAGGGAACTGTGGGCCAGTGGCGTAGCGTGGGTTATCAGACCCGGGGCAAGGCAAGTAATTTGCGCCCCCTAACCCATGGATTTGCGCCCCCTAACCCGTGGATTTCCCTAACCCCCAGATGTTGCGCCCGGTGCGGCCGGCCCCCCCTGCACCCCCCACGCTATGCCATTGCTGTGGGCTCAAAAAGGTTGAAAGCCTCTGGGTTAGAGGACTGAAACTCCTCTTTTGGTCATGCAGGAAGATGGATTTACAATCTAATTTCAACTTTATGCATGTTTGGTATCACCTGTGAACATATATATTCTACTTGAATCCCATTTTCTGGGATTCCATTTTCTGGGGTCATCATAGGCATGTGTACAGGGCTTTTTTCACAATTTAGCCTCCCGAATGCCCCTTACAGAAATGGCGGGGAAACCTTGTTTTGTTGAAGCTAATGGTTGAAGGAAATTCCTGTTGGTGTGGAGAAAATTACATTCCTTCACTTTGAGGGGCTTCCAGGAGGAGCTTAATATCATAAACAAATTGAGATATTGTGAATTGGCCAGGGGTGGTTGTGAGTTTGTATGGGTTTTTTTATATATTATTGGATTCCTCCGCCCCAGCCCCCCCCCCAGGTAAATCTGGATTAATTTGGGAGGGGCACAGAGATACATTTTGATGAACACTGTGTGGATGGCACACACACACAAATTCCTACATGAAGAGCACAACACTCGTTTGGAAGCACCCACTGTTCTCTGCCTCAGCTGCTGATTCTGATCCAAAGAGGGGAGGAGGAGTTTTTACTTTTGCTTCCCTTCAAAAGGATGTATGGTGTGCATTGTCACTGGCAACACCAGTGAAACTGACATTTGTTCCTTCCCTGACTTTATCCTTCTCAACAGAGAGCAAGGTGAGGGAGTGAAGGCAGGTAAGAAATATGCCTGAGAGATACAGTACATCCAAAATGAGTTGCAGGGCAGTATCATCTGAAATATGTACATGGGGGTGAGTGATGTCTTCTCCACCACCTCTTGCAGGTAGTGTAGTGACTTCTGAAAATGGAAAAAGCATACTTAGCTTGTGAACAGTAGTACTGCACATTATCTGTAGCAAGGGGAGATTTCCTACTGGATGTTAAAAGTCATATGTTCTTCTAGCCTTGGGGTGGGTTCACTAGCTTTTGGTTTGCACCTCTCTACTGAGCCAAACAGGTAGCACCATGGTCTAAACCACAGAGCCTAGGGCTTGCCAATCAGAAGGTTGGCGGTTTGAATCCCCGTAACGGGGTGAGCTCCTGTTGTCTAGTCCCAGCTCCTGCCCACCTAGCAGTTCAAAAGCACGTCAAAGCGTTTCCCTGCGCTGCTGTGGTTCGCCAGAAGTGGCTTAGTCATGCTGGCCACATGACCCAGAAGCTGTCTGCAGACAAACGCCGGCTCCCTCGGCCTATAGAGTGAGATGAGCGCGCAACCCCAGAGTCGTCCGCGACTGGACCTAACAGTCAGGGGTACCTTTACCTTTACCTTTTACTGAGCCAAATGCAGAATTCCTCAAACTCTGAATAGGGCCATCATACAGGCTCACAGAAGAGAAGGCATCTTGGGGAGGCCCAGCCAGTGTCCAGCATCAACAGAATGCTGCAGTGAATATCATTCCTCTTCCTCCCCTACTTCTTCCGCTCTCCTGAGACTTGAGGTGAAGCAATGCATTTCTCCTCTAAACTCTCGTGTTGAATCCTCTTGCTCTACATTATTCAGTGTTTCTCAGCTGCAGTAACTGCTGAGATTCACAGAAGCATTTTAGCACTTTCTGCAGAAATAGGTGCTTCTGGGAGGAGGGAAGCACTTCCTCTCTACTCTCGCAGGTAGGAAGTGTGTTCAGGTAAGTAAATGCTGCCTTAAAACACGGCCATCAGATGACCAGATGGCTCCTCACGGGGTTCCATGTGCCCCATGGTAAGTTTATTAGCAGCCACCACATGATAGTAAGATCATGTGTATTATGCCTAAAGTCAGACGAAAATCAAGAATTAAAGCCAAAGCATATTGGTATTTTTGCTTTAAGGCCAACTCCCAGGCAGAGAGCCTTTAGCGACATAGACTCATCATATAGCTAGATGAGGGAGCTTGGTGCAATCTTTGCCTGGCTGAAGTCTGTTAAATTAATCTGCTGTACTCCACAAAATAAACCCAGTTATACTATAACCATCCTGTGTCTAACATGAATATAAACACATGCAACTATACGTGTACAGAATACAGAATCACAAAATATCCAGGCTATGACCATTGTATATAAAACAGTAAGTTCTCCAAATAATGTAGATAACAATTGACGAGATCACCATGATTGTATCTTGTTTCATACTTCTTCAGAAACAAATTGGGTCATTATTCATGGATAGCAGACATTAATCCCCTTATTGTCTTTCCCCTCAAATGTCTTTCAAAACTTTTTCTTCCTTTCAGGAACATGTTAATCCTGTAAATTGTGGCTCCACAGCATGCGCCTAGGCATTTGGGTTCTTCAGCCTAAAAGAACTGTGATCCTAAAGTGAAGAGTTTCCAGATCATGAGCAAGGGGAGCCTATGTCGAAATGCCAAGACCTACTGAAGCTGCTAGGGGCAACAGGGATAACATGGTGACGAAAGGAAGGGGGGAGGGAATCTAGAAAGACACCAGATTATATCGAGATGTTCCTGTTGGTTCTCATGTAAGTGGTGGCACTTATGCAGCAATAATATCACTTCCCATTGTCACATTTGTATACTGTTGTCAGTTAGTCAAAAGTACATCCCATCTGTTATCTAGCTTTAATCCTAACAACAGCCCTGCAAAGTCAGTGGTCTGTTGGGGGGGATACACCACCACTCAGGGAGAATCACAATGTACACTCAGACAGCAGCATAGCGTGGGTTGTCAGCACCCGGGGCAAGGCAAGTAATTTGCGCCCCCTAACCCGGGGCAAGGCAAGTAATTTGCGCCCCTAACCCCTAACCTGCCGCCACTGCCAGCTTCTTCTTGCTGCTGCCTGGGCTGGGGTATTTACGGTAAGGTAGCCACGACGGCAGTGGCGGGTCTGTGTCAGGTGATCTGAGGCGAGTTGCCGCTGGCGCTGCCGCCCAAATGACGCCACTTACCCGGAGGAGGAGGAGGGCAGAGAGGCGAGGAAAATGCAACATGGCCCAGCAGCTGCAGCAGCAGCGGCAGCGGCGGCGGGGCTGTGAGGAGGGGCTGCCTGACGTGCGGGGACCGCAGCGAGCGCTGAGAGCCGCACAGCTCGTCAGTTCCGCGAGACATGGGGCTCTGCTACAGCCTGCGCCTGAGGCTCTTCGGCGACTCCGGAGGCGGCGAGCGCACCCCCCCAGATGTTGCGCCCGGTGCGGCCGGCCCCCCCCCTGCACCCCCCACGCTACGCCACTGCACTCAGAATACCTCCACAGACACCAAGGAGTGGATGCAATGAGGCATTCTAATAATAATAATAACTTTTATTTATACCCCACCCTCCCCGGCCAGAGCCAGGCTCAGGGTGGCTAACACCAGTAAAATTACAGTAAAAACATAATAGGAAAAGGGGGAAAAAACCAATTTAAAATACAGGTTAAAATGCAATTTAAGGCACCAAGGGTTAAAAATACAGAAATCTGCCCAAAAACTTACTCTGATCATAACGCAGTAAAGATGGAAATGAAATTGACAACAGCTGGAACTTTTAGATGGAGAATGAATGACACCCTTTTTAGAGATGAAGCAATTGTAAAAAAGGCCCAAAAGACTTTGAAAGATTACTTTGAAATAAATCTAGGAACAGATCTGGAAAGAAGAATAATATGGGACGCAAGTAAGGCTGTCATGCGTGGTTTCCTAATTCAACAAAATTCGATAAAAAGGAAACAACAGAATGAGAAGAAAGAAAAAATTTGGAATCAGATGAAAGAAGGAGAGAAGAAACTGAGGTCAAAACCAAAATCTCAGGAGATTTTAAGAGAAATAAAATACTACCAGACCCAATACATGGAACTGATGAACCAAGAAATAGAATGGAAAATAAAACAAATGAGGCAAAAAACTTTTGAATCAGCTGACAAATGTGGGAAATTGCTGTCATGGCAATTGAAAAAGAGACAAAAGCTGAACACTGTGACGTCCCTTGAAGTAGAGGGAAAATTTATAAATAAACCAAATGAAATTAGTAATTGTTTTCAAAGTTTCTTTAAGAAATTATATGCACAAGGGCCGAAAGATGAACAAGAGATAGAAGAATTTATTAAAAAATATGGACTATCAAAGATCTCGGAAAAAAATAAGAGGAGTTTAAATGAAAAAATTACGAATCAGGAAATCGAGGGTGCCATCCAGAATATGCAACTAGGAAAATCACCAGGGCCAGATGGACTGACGGCAAGATATTATAAAGAAATGAAGGAATGGTTAATACAACCATTGAAAGAAGTGTGTAACCAAATTTTGGAGGGGAAAAAGGCTCCCGAATCGTGGAAAGAAGCATTCATCTCACTTATACCGAAGACAGAAACTGAGAAACATCAAGTTAAGAACTACCGCCCTATATCACTCTTAAATGTGGATTATAAAATTTTTGCAGACATTTTAGCAAAAAGATTTTAAAAAGTGTTGTTAGAGGAGATTCATAAAGATCAAACAGGCTTTCTCCCAGGGAGACATATGTCAGATAATGTAAGGAATATTATAGACATTTTGGAACTACTGGAGCCTGATATAAATAGAAAAGCAGTTTTAATTTTTGTGGACGCGGAGAAAGCCTTTGACAATATCTCTTGGAGTTTTATGAAGAGGAATCTCCATGGGATGGGGGTAGGCCAAAACTTTGAAAACGGTATAGGTGCAATATATTCAGAGCAAAAAGCTAAATTAATTGTGAATGGTGTAGTCATGGATGAAATTCCAATAGAAAAAGGGACACGACAGGGTTGCCCAATATCCCCTCTATTGTTTATATCGGTCCTGGAGGTGTTGTTGAATATGATTAGAAGGGACCAGCTGGTTGAAGGAATACACCTTGGAGCTAAACAATATAAGTTAAGAGCATTTGCAGATGATCTAGTTTTGACTTTACAACAGCCAGCAGCCAGTACAAAAAGAGTTTTAGAGTTAATTGAAATATTTGGTCAGGTGGCTGGTTTTAAATTAAACAAACAAAAGACAAAGGTACTGGAAAAAAATCTAACGATGGGGGAAAAAGATAGCTTTCAAAGAGAAACTGGCTTGGAGATAACAAAAAAGGTGAAATATCTAGGGGTGAATCTAACATCTAAAAATATGAATTTGTTTAAAGACAACTATGAGAAATGTTGGTCGGAAGTGAAGAAAGATTTTGACACATGGTCTAGATTGAGATTATCCTTGTTAGGCCGAATTGCCGTTATTAAGATGAATGTATTGCCGAGATTGTTGTTTTTGTTCCAGACACTACAAATTATAGATAAGATGGATTGTTTCAAGAAGTGGCAGAAAGATATATCAAAATTTGTCTGGCAGGGCAAAAAACCCAGAATAAAATTTAAGATTTTAACTGATGCAAAAGAAAGGGGGGGTTTTGCGCTGCCGGACTTAAGACTCTATTATGAAGCAGCAGCTTTCTGCTGGCTGAAGCAATGGCTACTTCTTGAAGATACAGATATTTTAGATTTGGAAGGGTATGATAACAATTTTGGCTGGCATGCATATTTATGGTATGACAAGGCAAAGATCTATAAAGGCTTTAAAAATCATATTGTCAGGAAAGCTTTATATAATGTTTGGAATCGATATAAGGATTTGTTGGAAAATAAAACACCCAGATGGTTGTCACCAATGGAAGCTAGAGCAGTTAAAAAACTTAATATGGATTCAAATTGGCCAAAATATAGTGAAATTATAGAGTATGATGGTGAAAATGTCAAATTACAGAGCTTTGAGAAATTAAAATCCAAAGTTCGAGACTGGTTACATTATTATCAGATAAATGAGACTTTTAAGCAGGACAAGAAATTAGGATTTCAGAAAGAGAGGTCAAAATTGGAAACAGAACTGTTAGAGACCAATATTAAGAATCTGTCTAAAATGTATAACTTGTTGCTGAAATGGAATACACAGGATGAAACAGTTAAATCAGCTATGATTAAGTGGGCACAAGATGTTGGTCATGATATTATGTTTGCTGACTGGGAGCAGTTATGGACCACAGGCCTTAAATTTACGGCATGTAGTGCCTTGAAAGAAAACATAATGAAAATGATCTATAGGTGGTACATGACTCCAGTCAAGCTTGCAAAGATATATCATTTGCCCAATAATAAATGCTGGAAATGTAATGAATGCGAAGGAACTTTCTATCATCTTTGGTGGACCTGCCCAAAGGTTAAAGCCTACTGGGAAATGATCTATAATGAAATTAAGAAAGTCCTTAAGTGGACTTTTGTAAAGAAACCGGAGGCTTTTCTCTTGGGCATGGTCGGCCAATTGGTACCAAAGAAAGATAAAACCTTTTTTATGTATGCAACCACAGCAGCAAGAATTCTCCTGGCAAAGTATTGGAAGATGCAAGAATTACCTACTCTGGAAGAATGGCAGACGAAGGTGACTGAATTTATGGGACTGGCAGAGATGACCGGCAGAATCCGTGATCAAAGGAGAGAGACGGTGGAAGAAGACTGGAAAAAATTTAAACTATATCTTAAGAACTGTTGCAAAATTTCGGACTGATAAAATGTTAAGGGTCAAGAAATAAAGAACTATAGCTGTAAATAGTTAAGTTAAGAAAATTTTGAGGGAAACGAAATATTGAAAAGGAATGAAGGATTGCTAAAAATTTCTGAAACAGGGGTGCAGTGAAGGGGAGGCGTGGGGAAGTCATGTGTTGTTTATTTGTGTGTTTTTTGGTTTTATGAAAATTAATAAAAATTATTAAAAAAAAATAAAAAAAAATGCAATTTAAAATGCAGCCTCATTTTAAAAGTAGCCCGTAGATCAAAACCATAAGGGAAGGGAAACATAAGGATCAGACTGAGTCCAAACCAAAGGCCAGGCAGAACAGCTCTTTCTTGCAGGCCCTGCGGAAAGATGTCAAGTCCTGCAGGGCCCTAGTCTCTTGTGACAGAGCGTTCCACCACGTTGGGGCCAGGGCTGAAAAGGCCCTGGCCCTAGTTGAAATCAATCTAACCTCCTTGAGGCTCAAGACCTCCAAAGTGTTGTTATTTGTGGACCTTAAGGTCTTCCGCGGGGCATACCGGGAGAGGCGGTCCCATAGGTACGTGGGTCCTAGGCCTAATGTTCTTCTGCTATTCTATTCTATTCTGCTCCTATGAATAGATATCTTAAAATTTTAAAGGTGCATTTTTAGTTCACCATTTCCCATCTTTATAAACCTCCCTCATTCACAGACTTGCATGCAGTTGTCCAATCCTCTGCAGGTGTCTCTTCCCCACCCCCACCCCCAATATATTTTTACTTTTATTTTCCAAAAGTGATTTATTTCCCAGAAATTTGAGCAAATACCATTCACCCATTTAGGTAGATGTGACAGGAGCTGCCTTCTGCAAACTTTTCACAGGACAAACAAAATTCATTCACCCCTAACTGGGGTTTCGGATATCTTTTTGATCCAAGAAGAGTAACATAAATACACAGGCTCAGAGATGGAACTTATTCTCCACCAGTTCCAATGTGAAATGACTCTACCAGTCTGAAAAATATTTTTAAACCTTGATTTCCACTGCTTAATGGGGAGCAGAGTCCAGCCATTCATTTTCTTGCTAGCCAGACAGGGAAAGCCTTTGTGAAACTGGGCAAACATGGAATTGCACAGCAATGCTTCCGGTATAGTGCCTTACAATTTCCATTCCATTTGATTTATTGTGGAGAGTAGCAAGAGCTTGGTAATGACAAGCAGAGTTTTCTTCTGCCTTGCCTTGCTATGCAGATAAGTAGAATTTAAAGAGACGGTGAGTGGCATTTCTCCTTATTGCTTAATTGAAAGTACTGGTTTGCTCAGCTTTTTTTTTTAAAAAAGATGCAAGCAGAGAAGGCAAGAGCGTTTTCTGCAGGGCCGTGGCAGTCCCACAGAGATCAGGGTTGCCAACTGTGTGAGAATTCTTGTACAGTGGTGCCTCGCAAGACGAAATTAATTCGTTCCGCGAGTTTTTCCGTCTAGCGAATTTTTCGTCTTGCGAAGCACGAAATCCCATAGGAATGCATTGAAAATCAATTAATGCGTTCCTATGGTCAAAAAAAGTCCAAACAAAGCCAAATTTGGTACAAAAAGAGTTTATTAACTGCTCTTTAAAGTCACACATACTGTAAAGAGCATTTCAAAAATTGAAGGAACAATAAATTAAGTTTCTAAACATGACAGAAAAACATTTAAAAATCAACAAAGTGTACAGTACATTTTCTAAGACTCTGGGGGACCACTCGAAGAAGGTTCCTCTTCCACTCTTTGCTTCTTGCTGAAGAACCTGTCCATGGTCTGCTGCTTCATCCGCCTTTTCAGCAGCTCCCTGAAAGGCGACATGACCCTCGTATCAAAAGTGTTCGCAAGGTCATGTGCCACGTGCTTGTCAGGGTGGTGCCACTGTGCAAAAGCCTCACATCCTTCCACTTCATGCAAATGTCACTCAGTTCTTTGGAGGACAGCCGTTCCTCAGTTGCTTCCTCCTCTTCCAGCGAGGCCTGCTCCTGCGCAGCCTCTGCCTGTAGTTCCTGTGTGATGAAAGTCCTTTTGGGCATCCTCTTCCAAAACAGCCCGGTCTCGTCGCAGTTGAAGACCTGCTGTGGAACGTAGCCCTCCGTCTTCACAACCTTCAGGAACTCCGCTGCAAACTCTTCAGCCGCAGGAACATCAGAACTGGCAGCCTCTCCATGCCTGACCACGCTGTGGATTCCAGATCTTGTCTTGAACCGGTCAAACCAACCTCTGCTTGCCTTGAAGACTTCTGGCTCGCCTGAGGTTCCTGGCTGTTCCTGGACGAGGTCTGCGTGCAAGGCCTTGGCCTTCTCACAAATGACGGCCTCAGTCACTGTGTCCCCTGCACGCTGCTTCTCTTCTAACCAGATGAGCAGCAACTTCTCGACCTCCTCCAGAACAGCTGCGCGGTTCTTCACGATCCTGGTGACTCCCTTGGCTGCATCAGTCACAAGGATCTTCTCCCTCATCTTCAGGATGGTCCCGATGGTCAATGGATTCCTCCCGTACTCCCTGGCGAGGTCTGTCACACGCATTCCGCTGTCATGCTTCCGGATGATCTCCTTCTTCATTTCCAGCGTCACTTTCTCCTTCTTCCTCTCGCCGGCCTCTGCAGCAGCAGTCTTCTTGGGTCCCATGGCAGCACAGCTCCTACCTTCGTAAACTCACACACACAAAAAAAAATCAGTGCTGTGCTTCAAATCCAAAAAATTCAAAAGCACCCAGCCACCCACCAAACAGAAATTCAAACCCAGAACCAAGTCCTTGAATCCCAAACACCCCAACCCAAAATCCAAAAAAACCCCAAAAAGTTTTAAAAGTTTAACTTACCAAATGGATGCAAAAGAAGTTCTGGAAAAGCTTCAACAATCAATCACCGAAGTCTTCAGAAACCTCAAATGGCTGCAAAAGAAGTTTTGGAAAAGCTTCAAAAATCACCAAAGTCTTCAAAAACCTCAGCCACCCACCCACCACACAGAAATTGCAAACCCCTCCCCAACTGCTCCCCCAGCCCCTCCCCAACTGCTGCAAACCCCTCCCCAACTGTTCCCTAAACCACCCAGCACACAGAAATTCAAACCCAATTTTTTTTAAAAAAAAACAACAGCAGAGTGGCCTAATGGTCACAGAAAATCATAAAAATTCAAAAAAAAAAAAAACCCACAAGCTCCCAGATTCCTGCAAACCCCTCCCCAACTGTTCCCCCAGCCACCCAGCACACAGAAATTCAAACTCAGAATTTTTTTTTAAAAAAGACAACATGGCCCAATGGTCACAGAAAATCATAAAAATGCAGGAAAAAACCCCACAAGCTCCCAGATTACTGCAAACCCCTCCCCAACTGTTCCTCCAGCCACCCAGCACACAGAAATTCAAACTCAGAATTTTTTTTAAAAAAAAAAACAACATGGCCCAATGGTCACAGAAAATCATAAAAATTCAAAAAAAACCCAAAAAAACCCCACAAGCTCCCAGATTCCTGCAAAAACCTCCCCAACTGTTCCCCCAGCCACCCAGCACACAGAAATTCAAACTCAGAAAATTTTTTAAGAAAAAACAACATGGCCCAATGGTCACAAAAAATCATAAAAATGCAGAAAAAAACCCCACAAGCTCCCAGATTCTTGCAAAAAAAACCCCAACACCAAGTCCTTGAATCCCAAACACCCCAACCCAAAATCCAAAAACCACAAAAAAAGTTTTAAAAGTTTAACTTACCAAATGGATGCAAAAGAAGTTTTGGAAAAGCTTCAAAAATCAGCAAAGTCTGAAAAAAGGCTACCAAACCGCGTGCTAACAGTTGCTCCTCGAAGGCAAGTCGCAACTGCAGCTCTTCAAGCAAAGCACCCTTGGTTTTAACGGTTTTAAGACAAAGGAAACAAAGTCGCAAGACGTTTTCGTCTTGCGAAGCAAGCCCATAGGGAAATTCGTCTTGCGAAGCAACTCGAAAACGGAAAACTCTTTCGTCTAGCGAGTTTTCCGTCTTGCGAGGCGTTCGTCTTGCGGGGCACCACTGTACACATATGAGAATACCGGGGCTGTGTATACACCATACATTGAAAGCACATGTGCACTCTGCAAGGAATCCTGGGAACTGTAGTTTACTCCTCATGGAGTTACATTTACCAGCACCCTTAACAAACTACAGTTCCCAGGTTTGGGGGTGGGGGAAGTGCTTTAAACATGCTGTAAAACAGGCATAGGCAAACTCGGCCCTCCAGATGTTTTGAGACCACAGTTCCCATCATCCCTGATCACTGGTCCTGTTAGCTAGGGATTATGGGAGTTGTAGTCCCAAAACATCTGGAGGGCCAAGTTTGTTCAGTTTCTGTTAATTGATTCTCATGAAAACTTGCAGATTCTGGCTTCACACAATTAACTCAAGGCAGTGTCAATTTACTCTTGGCAGAAAGCCAAGGTCTGCTTGACCTAGAAACTACTTACTCTGATTGGTTAACGACCAGCACTCAACTCTGTTATCTAGGAATGCTAGCACAGTTTGGTGTTAGGTGTGTTAGGAGGAATGCTGTGTATGGTTAAGAGAGAGAGAGAGAAAGGATTTATTTTACTTTGTTTTTGTATGCAGAAACTCTACTGGTTTCTTTTCCTTTTAATAAATCCTGTAAATAGTTATTGAGTCTAGCTGACTAGTCATTTCCACCTCAACTAGCTTCTTCGCTGTGCAGGAAAACTCTGCTACGTTTGGGCTAAAGCCATTAGAGCTATGCCTGACACTTCAAAGTTCCAAGAGGTTATGGATATTGTGCTGCCAGCCTGAGTTGTGGTGGTGTCAGCATCAACAGTGTTGGTTCCAGTAGTTCCAGAAGTTGTTGTTCCTGTTGGTGCAGCAGATGGACACTGGCTGGTTCCTGACTGTTGTGAGCTGGTGACGCAGTGGACACAAGGACAACAGCTGCAGCGTGTGAGTGCTGGGTTGCTGTGGTTCCTGTTCTCTCTCTCGGTGGTCGTGAGTAGCTGGTTCCGGGTTCCAGGGACATCGCTCTCAAGATGGCCTCACAACCAGTTCAGATGGCTTTTGAGCGTCTGAATGACTCCAATTACTTGCTGTGGTCGGAACGCATGCAGGCAGTGCTGCAGAGGGATCGTCTCTGGCAAGTGGTGAGTAAGTTTCCTGCGAAGCCTGATGATGAAGACCTCGATAAAGACCAAAGAGCAAGGGCCACAATTGTTTTGGGGCTGGAAGATTCCCAGTTGCCGTATGTGAGGGGAATCAAGACAGCTAGAGGTGTGTGGCTAGCACTTAAAGAACTCCATGTGCGTGAGACAGCGGTTTCCAAGCTGTTCATTCGCAGGGCATTGTACAAGGCAATGTTACAGCCTGGGGTTACAATGCAGGAACACCTACACAATTTACAGTTAAAGTTTGCTGCGCTACAGGAAAGAGACTGTGCGTTAGACCAGCAGGAGAAGGTGGCTATTATTTTGAGTTCTCTCCCGGAAAGCTGGGATAATTTAGTTTTGTCTCTAGAAGGCATACAGGAGCATGATTTATCAGTCAGTTACGTTACTGGGCGTTTGATTGAAGAATGGCAGAAGAGGCAAGAAAGGTCGTTTGCTGCAGAGGCTTCTACAGGCGGGCGGTTTGGCAGGAGTTCTCATGCCGTGCCAGAGGTGAAGCAAGAGCAGAGTACCGGTGAGGAGACAGCGTTTGCTGTTAGGCGTTGTTTCCGATGTGGGTCTTCAGCGCATCTAAAACGACAATGTTCGGACTTGGTCAAGTCTCAGTGGCCGGTGCAAGAGCAGAGACGAGATCAGCAGCAGCAGCAGCAGCAGCAGCAGCATAAAAAGAAATTCTTCAAACGAAAACAGTCGGCTCAGCTGGTGACCGCCGAGGTCAAGATTGCTGATGAGAAACAAACTGTCTGGGTGGTTGATTCGGGAGCGTCTCGGCACATCATAAATTCAGATGAATTGTTTGTTTCCAAGAACTCAGCACAGTTTGTTCCTTGTTTTCGTGAATGCCTGCAAAATGTACTTTGTGTGCCTTCATTAAGGAGCAATCTGATGTCTGTAGATTGTTTGCTAAAAGTTGGGTTTAAAAGTTGGGTTTAAAGTGTATTTTGAAGGAGACAGTTGCATTATTAAGAAGGCTGGTGAGATTTTAGGCACTGCTAAGTCAGAGGGAGGCTTGTTTTGGCTTAAAGCAGGATCTCAAGTTGCAGCAGTAGTCAGTAAATCTCAGCCTGCAGTGAATAACAAAGCTATACATGACAACTGTGTGCACTTATTGCATAGGAAAATGGGGCATGCTGGCTGGAAAAGTGTACTAAAAATGCCTGAATTGGCTGATGGGGGTAATTTAAAGAGTTGTAATAAGTACCTTGATTGTAATGTTTGTAAAAAGGTTAAAACCCACAGAGTCTCTTACCCCAGAAGTGACAGAGTTAGTGAGTCACCGCTACAGCTGGTTCACATGGACGTAGTTGGTCCATTTGCTGTAAGCAGGGGTGGATCGCGTTTTTCATTAACAATTGTGGATGACGCCACGCGTTACTCTTGGGTTTTTCCCATGAAGAATAAGGGTGACATGTTCACTAAGTTTAAAGGCTGGGTGGCATCTGTGGAAAGATTTCTGTCCATTAAACTCAGAAGGATTCAGACGGACAGAGGCGGCGAATTTATGTCAAATGCTTTTAGAGATTGGTTACAAAAGCGTGGCATTGGGCATAGAAAAACGAATGCTTTTTCCCCAGAGGAGAATGGCGTTGCAGAGCGAAAACACAGATCTTTACAAGATATGATGTTTGCCATGCTTGATGATGCTGATTTGCCCATGTCTTATTGGGGGGAGAGCATGCTCACCGCGTGTTATCTCCAAAATAGGCTCTTTCATCAAACAATAGGTACAACTCCGTACTTTAAATTGTTTCAGAAAAAACCCAAAATTGACCATTTGCATGTGTTTGGATCAAAAGCCTGGGTATTAATTCCAAAACAAATGAGAAAGAAGGGAGATCCTAAGACCAAACAGTTAGTGTTTGTGGGTTACCAGGAGCTGGGAAAAGGTTTCCGCTTTGCTGAAGGGACAAATGGCATTGTGATCTCCAGGAATGCCAGTTTTTGTGAACATAGTGGCTGGGAGAGACTACATGCCAATACTGAGGTTTGGTTTGAACCTTCCCAGGAGCTTCATGACTCTGAAGGTAAACATAGAGAATCAGAGTCTGAGGGGGAGGAAAGTTCAGATAAGAGCTCTCAAGAAAGTGGAATTAGTCAGAGACCAGTTGCTACGCAACAAAAGAGAGGTCGTAGTTCTGAGGAGGAAAGTGGGTCAGAAGAAAAATTTTCTCCCAGAAGATCTAAAAGACAAAACAAAGGAGTGCCTCCGGTGCGTTTTTCTCCAGATACTGCAAATGTGTTTAGTGTAATTGCAGAGCCCAAGAGTTTTCAGGAGGTGTTAAAGTTACCAAAAGAGGAGGCAGAGCTCTGGAAACAGGCAATGGAAGAAGAGATGTCCTCTCTGAATGAGCACAAGGTCTTTACACCAGTAGCAGCGCCTGAGGGGGCAAAGATTGTAGGCTGCAGGTGGGTGTACAAACTTAAACCTCTGGTGACAGGAAAGTACAAATACAAAGCTCGTTTAGTGGCTCAAGGATACTCTCAGAGGCCTGGAAAAGATTATGACGAGACTTTTTCCCCTACTGCTAAGGGGGACAGTGTAAGGCTGATTCTAACGCTTGAAGCAAAGAGAAAACTCCTGTTAAACCATTTTGATATCCAGACTGCATATTTACATGCATCAATATCAGAAGACCTGTATCTAGCCGAACCGCCTGGTTATGAGACAGGTTCCAATAGAGTGTTGAAATTAAACAAAGCTCTATATGGTCTCAAACAGGCGGCAAGATCTTGGAACAAATGTTTCCATGAGGCCTTAGTGTCATTTGGTTTCAAGCAGAGTACAGCTGACAATTGTGTTTATGTACGTGGTACAGGCAGTGATCAAGAGTTTTGTCTGATTTATGTAGATGATGTATTGTATGCTTGCAAAACAGATAAACAAACTAAAAGGTTTGCCAAGCAATTGTCCAGCAAGTTCAAAATGAAGGACTTAGGCCCGGTTAAGACATATCTAGGGTTGGAAGTGTGCTGGGCCCAAGATGGCAGCTGCCTAATTAGTCAGCAGAACAAAGTTAAACAACTACTGACTACATACAGGATGCAGGATTGCAAAGGAGCAGTGGTGCCTATGGATCCAGGTTTCATAAAAACACTTCATATACACTTCCCATCTACACTTCCCATGTCCCATGGCTAGAAAGGTCCAAGATCTTTTCTGCTTTCTAGGCATGGGTCCAGGAGATTTTTCCTTTGCCCCGCTCCTTTCTCGGGGAAAATCCACTCTTTAATGCTAAATCAGAGCAAGCGTCAATCCGGAGAAAACCCTCGTTGCTGTTTGCTCTGATTGAGCGCTAAAAAGTGCTTTTCCCTGGGGGGAAGCAGTGGGACAGGAGGAAGGTAAAGGTAAAGGTAAAGATATTTCTGACCGTTAGGTCCAGTTGTGGACAACTCTGGGGTTGTGGCGCTCATCTTGCTCTATAGGCCGAGGGAACTAGCGTTTGTCTGCAGATAGCTTCCGGGTCATGTGGCCAGCATGACTAAGCCGCTTCTGGCAGAAGAGTGGATAACAAATAGAAGACAAGCATGCACAGTCTCTGACACCAGCATATAAAATGATATGGGTAACGTAACTCCCCCCCTTCCTCTTTATCCATACGAATCATCTGCAAAAACAAAACCAAACCCAGAGCCTATTAGTTATTCTTAACATGGATATATTTTAATTAGTCTGCAACTTAGAGCCTTGTCTATATCTGTCTTACGTGACACTTAGAATCCTAGAATTGTAGAATTGGAAGGGGGCATGAGGGTCATCTAGTCTAACCCCTTGCAAAGCAGGAATCTTTCACACCCTATGGGGCTTGAACCCAGGACCCTGAGATTATGAATCTCATGTTCTGCCAACTGAGCTATCCAGCCTCAACTGGATTGTTCATTTTATTTACCTGTTTTATGTCTCTTTCTTGGTACATAATGTATACTGCATTTCATTTATAGTATAGTTGCATTTTGTTTTTATTCTGTTGTTATGCCATTTTAAGGAAATGTATTCTGTGATGGGTGGTCTTCTATTTGTGCCCACAGTATTCTTTTGTAATAAAGCTAAAAAGAAAGAAAGAAAGAAAGAAAGAAAGAAAGAAAGAAAGAAAGAAAGAAAGAAGAAAAAATGAATACTGACTTAACTAGCATTCATAAGCAAAAGCTGGGTTGCAACAATCTGTTTACTGGCATTTGAACACCAGGATACTGTTCCAACCAGTGAGTGTGGTGTGAGGAAGAGCCGTGCTTCTGCAACTCACCCTTAGGTGCTGGTGTGCCACTGCAGCATGAGCATAAAGGTCACTGCCCAAAACTGTGAACCCATTTGCATTCATCTGCCTGTGTGTTCAGACCTCACAAATGCCCATCCTTCTCCAGTGACTATAAAAGGGTCACACACACACATGGCAGTTTGGTGATCAGTGAATGAGAAGGTAGCCCTCTGGGTTTGCTTCCCCCGCAAAGGGTGTCCTGCTTAACACCAGAATGTCCCTGGTCCTCTCCTGCCTTGTGTATGTGGCAACTTTGAAATATTTAGGATTCTGATTGTGCCATTAAAGATTAAGTCAGTGCGCAGCAAGTCACATTCTGCCTTCTGGAATCAGCACAATAAATTCCAACTGTGGAGCTGCAGAGAGATGTATCTGCAGGCAAGATGTGGTCCTACATTTCCAGTGTTAGTTGAGGTGGCTACTGAAGCAGAATTCTGATCTGACACACAGCGATGTAAATCCATAGCAATTTTTATGATTCCACTGGGGTTGCTTTCTTGTGGCACGGAGGTATTGCAGACTTGAATCTGTTCTCCCAGAAAAGGTGCTTAATTTTGCATTTCAGGTCTCTCAGATCTTAATCTTTGTAGTAAAACATAGAATCATTGATTCAATACAGGGCACCCTATTTGTGCCAGATGTACTGACTGCTGCTTGAAAATCTACACAGCCTGCAAATTGTTTGCCCTGAATGACTGTCACTCTGCTGCTGAGTATTCTATCCATTTCCTATACAGGGCAAAAAGAGCATCTATCCATGTGCTAGTCTTAGAGGATCAGAGCGTAAAATCAAATGTTGAGATATAAAATTTATTTAGCTAAGCCAGTAGTTCTCAAGCTGTGGTTCCCCAGGTGTTGGACTACAATTCCCATCATCCCTGAGCTCTGGCCTTCCTAGCTAGGGGTGATGGGAGTTGTAGTTCAACAACATCTGGGGGCCCACAGGTTGAGAAAGGCTGAGCTAAGCAATCAGTGGAAACATGTATCACTCAAGAGAGATACTAGCCAGATTTACACACCTGGATATGCCACAACATGGCTTATCATGACCATGCAGTTGTTCTGGATCCTAGAAAGGAGCTTGCCCAAACTTTGCTGCTCCCCAGGTTTCTTTTGGGCAGTGTAGGGTAGTAGCTTAGGATGGTTTAGTACATCATCCATCCAAACCCAGGATGGTGCTTAAGGTCTCTTCTCCTTAATCACAACCTGTAACCATAGGACAAACATTGACTACAAATTGTGGCTAAGGAGGAGAAACCTTAACTATGATGCTGGGTTCAGAAGACATGAATATGGCAAACCTTGGTTTAGTTGCCGTGCCTCACTGGCCAGAAAAACTCAGCAGCTGCAATCTCCTTCTTGGGAGCCAGCACATCCTTGCTAAGCCATGGTTCAGCTTAGCATGACATGCAAGCAGTTAGAAAGGTCCTTCTGCAGTAGATGGAGAGAGTGGACCTCACCATTATCATTCAAAAGGAAATGATGATACATTTTGGATGGGGCTAGCTTTAAATTTAGCTTTCAGAATTTGTCCCCTAAGTATATTCAGCTATAAACTGGTGTGAGGTATAGGGGAGCAGGGGCAGGTTAAATTTAAATTAGGGGAAATTGTCTTCTCTTCCTGGTTAGAAATAATGATGCAGTTCACAAAGTCTTGAGTCTTCCAGCTGTGTCCTGTGCTTCTATAATAATACAGCAAGCGAGATTTAATGATTGTATTGTTTAAATTGGACTGCTGGGTTTCACTGTTGCGTGTTGCCTAAGGTGACTTTGAGCAAAGAGATAACTCACGCATTTTGTTTTTTTAAAAAGGTAGATTAAAATAAAAACAATGTAATGTGAGACACCTACAAGGGAAAGATGATTTCTGCCATAAGCCATGAACCAGACAGGTGGTTCTGGTACAGCAAACAAGACACAAGCAAGCAAGGCAAGAATCACGTTCCAATAAAGGGCCCCTTCAGATTATTTGTTTATTCAGTATTCATCCTGATTCCCTCACCCCAAGTTTTTGTAGTTGTTAGATAATTTCTGGTCTTTAGTTGAGCCTTAATTCTGATTTGTTTATGGGGCTGCCATAAAACAAAATGAGCATTCGTCCTGATTTGTTTGCAGGGAATTTACCTGTCTTCGTATTAATTGCCCTTCCATCCCAGATTTCAGGGCATTTCCCATCACTTCCTAACTGCAAAAAGTCTTTGTTACACTAGGGTGACAGAACACTTTAATCCACTTCAATTGCACAAACCTAAATTTGCGGTTTGTGATTAATTCCCTTCCACAAATAGTGATAGTCCAGGGTTTACCCAAAGCAGAGGCATTTATTGGGCATTTATTGGGGTGGTTACATGCAAAAGGGCATCTCCTGACATCCTTTCAGTTGAGCATTTACCATCATTTATTGGGGTGGTTACATGCAATTCTGCTTTCAAGACCATTGCCATCTGTAAAAGTTTCAGGATGGTGACACTGCTTGGTTTGCAATAGGTGCATGCCCTATCATTTCCTGCTAAAATCCTGCAAACTTTCCATACCACAAATGTTTCACGGGAGGTGTGTTGTTCTGCTTTTGTTGTGCTATTGCACAAGGGTGCCCCTCCAGGTGGCATTTGGAGGCATTGCAGAACAACTAGCATTATACAATGATGTGTGGACAGTTCAGTATAAACCCATCAATAATGTACTTTTATTGCATTAACCAACAGACTGCAGATTATACCCCCCCCCCACCGCCAAAAAACAACAACCCTGTCTGGAGGGGCCCTGGCAAAGCAGTAGCATCCTAGATAGCTCCATATGGCACACTCAGGCAGAAGCATCCAATAATGTTGCTTCAACAGCAAGCAAAACCAGACTGAGCCTTAAATATAGTTGCAGCACCATCTGGGTGGCTCCATCCATCACCGCCATCCCATAAGCCGAGCCTCTTTGTTTGGAGGGCCTGAGCTGCTATCTCAGTCATTGGCTGCAACATTAGCATGATGGCACTGGGACTTCTGAGCTGGAGTCCCCAGGGTTGAAGGACAGCTACTCAACTTTCTCCTGTCGGAGAGGTTCAAGCCAAATGGACTTCTTTTGTACTGAAGTTTCCAGGGCAGAGGAGAAACCTTTTGGGAGAAATCTCCTCTTGCCCTCTGATTCCTGGCCTGGCCACACTGTGTATGGGTGTGGGTGAAACTTGCCCGGCCATGCAAGTAAGAAACTGCCCTCCTACAAGGCTTGTTTTGCTGCAGCTCTAGGGTGGGCTTGTGGCCCATTTACACAGTCAGAACAGAAACAAGGCTTTCCCCCAGAAATTTACCACATTAAGCTTTAGCTTGTAAGGAGGAGAATGCATGTTGGGCTGTCTTGCGTACGCACACACTTTCCCTGCACATAAATGAACAGCATACAAGAAGAAGGCGAGGCTCACCCCTTCATCCTGACATGCTAAATTTCTGTTTGCAGGGAGAGCTACCTCAACAACAGGGAAACTTGCAAACACACTCCTGTCACTCTGTAGCCTGGATGTGGGCGATATGTAAGAAAAATCTTACTCCCTGACTACTTGTATAAACTGAGGGCTCTTCTGGGCATAACTTGTTTTCTTTGCGATAGAAATGAAAAGCTATGCTAGGCGCAAGCCAGCAATGCCATGGCAATGTCTCCACAGCACTGGTGAGAGTATGAGAACCTCAGGAATCCTCCCTTCTTGGGACGGGTCTAAATTGCAGGGGGGTTGCGCTGCGTTGGGGGAGGGAGAGTGAATTCTGCTCCTGCACACAGCAAACTGCTCTTTGTCTCTTTTGTACTTCACCCTGTTGTAAGCTTCCTATCTGCTTTTTCTGAATTGGCCTATGATGATGGGTTTTGCCTTAAAATATTGACTTCTTATAATACACTATTTGATAAATGAATGTTAATGTTCCTTTTAACAGCTGCCGACATTCAACTGAATTGGCAATTCACTTGCAGGAGTGGGGTTTAGTATAAGCGCTTGGCAGTGTGTGTGTGTGCGCGCACACACTTTTACTCAGCACTTTTCAGTGTCTAAAATATTATTGGAATGGGAGACAAAGGATGAGCAAGTAAAATCCTCAATGACACATTGGGCAATAGATATTGGGCATAATGTAGAGATGAAAGCATGGGAACAATTGTGGAATATGGATATAAAATTTACAGCCTGTTATGGTCTAAGAGAAAATTATATGAAAATGATATTGGTGGTATCTAACACTGAGTAAATTGACAAAAATGTATAAATCTAAATCAAATAAGTGTTGGAAATGTAAAAAAAAAAAGATGGTTCTTTTCATCAGATGTGGTGGTCTTGTAATAGGGTTAAGGCTTACTGGGAAATGATATATAATGAATAGAAAAGGGTGTGTATGTGTAAAAACTACTGTTTACAGTTGGAATTGAGGGTGTAATGAGAGATCTGGTTTTTATTTCTAATTAGCTTAAATTGGGAGGCAGCAGCCTGCTCAGGGTGTTCTAGACTCCAAGAGCTCTCCAGCTCTCCAGTGGGGGCGGGGCGTATATTACTCCCTGTTTTCGCTCTGCTTGCAAACAGGGAAAATATTGCCAAGACACCATTAAGTCTCCAAGGTTATGTCAACCAAAATCTTTTGTATTGCTCTTGGAATTTCTCACTTGTTTGGGGAAGTGGAGACTGTAACAACACAGTCTCTGCTGATATTCCTTCTCTCCTTCTCCCCATCTCATGTAAGAAAAAGAGGGGGGTCTTATTTATTTTGGGGGCTACCAGAAAAGGGGTATCTCAAAGGCATGCTATGTTGTCTTCTGTTGTTGATTTGTGTTCCTCAGCACAGCAGTGGCCCCCTGTGATTAAGTCGATGGTTGAAACAGGGACTCCTTGAGAGGTAGAAAAAGAGGAAGCAGGACCAAATTCATAGCACTTGAGACACGCTGCACCATGTGACATGTGAGGATTCAATTCTGTTGCTTCCCCACTCTTTTCTGCTCACAAACATGGGCTGAGTGGAGAATTGAGGAGCAGATTTCAAATTCTCCTGCCAGATTATGGATAATTCATCACTTTTTGTTGGGGCTCCTAGGCATTCCTCTCCACATACGTGTAATATTCAACTTGGAAAATAGAGCTGCAAGTCAGGGACACAGAGCTATACCAGCAGTCTTTGGAGAAGCCTCCTGGTTGTTCAGTCACCTGAGCTTGCAGCCTCAAGCGCCCATCTCCTCAGCACTATGATACTTCTGTGGCTGCTTCTTAGACCTTCCTGGAATTTTTGCTCCTCCCAAATGTCCAAGGGATATGAGGTCTCTTGGAATCACCAGGAGATTCCACAAGCATTGCAACCACTGAAAGAAGATTCCTTGTTCACTACAACAAACCATGGTTAGGAAGGAGCAAGTAATGGTACAGGTACGTCCTAGTAAGCAAGGAGGAGGAATGGCAAAAGAGGACACCTCTCGGCAAGTCATCAGAATCAATGGCTGGAGAGAACTCTTTAATTTTGGATTCAACAGTCAAATAAGATTTTCCTCGAAAAGGGGGGAAACCATTAGGTTAAGCATCGTGTCATGTAGACAGTCCCCTAAACTTGCACATGTAAAGGCCACAGGCAAATAACTCTTAATAAAATATCTTATCGCTTAGAGGGAGAATGGTACTGATGAGTAGACTCTGAAAGGGGCTATCTTGAGGAAGAAGCCACTCTGGAGTTCAAAAGCTGGACAGTTCCCTTGTTAGGAAATCTGCCGCAGTTTTAGATTTGAAATTTTGCTGTCAAATGTGCTGAAGATTTGTTCACTCGGTCACTTCAGTTTAGGCTAGTCCTTTGATTGTTATTGATTTCTGTTATCCCCCGGGGAAGAAGTTGGATGGTGCCTGCTGCAGTGTCTTGAAGAACCCTACAGTGTCTTGAAGAACCCTACATTATTATCAAACCCTACATTTATGAAATCATTGAATTTTAATAAGCCGCCTTTGTTGGAAGGGGCCCAAGGCAATTTGCAGTTTTGAACGGTGAAAGCAATCAATGAAAAATATAGAACAGAGGGCAAACCATGGCTCCTTCATGAGCTAATAGCCTGTGTTTCTTCCTTCCGGGTATGTGGGTATGGGTGTACACACACACACACACACACACACACACACACACACACACCCCTTCCTTAAGTGGCTCCAGGAGAGATTAGGGAAGTGACTGTCCCAACAGTTTTCTCAGCCTGATCATACTCCCTGCCCCGGGTTCCTTCTTTTTGTTAAAAGGTAATGTGATATTACCACTAAAGTGAGTATTTTGCAAGCAGTCAGTCAATCTGGCTTCTCTTCCATGAGAAAGAGGTTGTTTAGGGGGCATTTTCGCAGTTAAGCTTCCCACTGATGAAAAACAAGTGGAATTATTTTTAGCTGCATATTTTAACACTAGCTAAGGGCCTGTCAGTGTGACAGGCCAGGAGTGTAATTGAACCTCCCTCCTGATGGTCCTGCATGCCTTTCCTAGAGCCATCACAACATCTTGTGGCAATTAATTGTGTAAGTTAATTATTTGTTGTGCGAATAAGTGTTTTCATCTTGTTTGCCCCAAGCCTTTGTTCCTGGTTCTAACTTGTCCTTCATTTTGTATGCAGGCAAGGCTTCCTTTCTAAAATTAATAGGCAGTCTTGCCAGAATAAGTATGACAGTACAAAGCCCTGGACATTTCTCCTCAGACTTGGTTTATTTTTCTCTCAAGTGTCCTGGAAAAGTTCTCTGGCTGCAAGAGAATAAGAGTAAGGATTAGCCTGTGCCCTTTCAGAAATACGAAGAGCTTCTCCGTGTATGTTTTTCTAGATTTGGACACCTCAAATCATTCCCTAAAGGCACAGGGGAGCTAGAATTTTCATCTCCCAATCTGAAAGAGTAGCTTTAATGCTGCTTTGAAGTTGGAAAAGTGGCCTAGAAATAATTTAAATTCATAGCTAAATGCTTTGGGGAAAAATTCAATAAAAGCAGCTCCTCCTGTCACAACATCAGCCTCTGCCACAGAGCTTTCCTATTTAGTTAACCCAAAAGCTGTACGCATAAAGTTCACAAATGGAGAGGGGAGGTGTGTGTGTCTGTGTGCATGTGATAACTTCTCTTTGTCCCTTCCCCTTTCACTCTTTCACATATGTATTCATGCTGCTCCTATCCATATGCGCCCTTCTCTCGCATACCATTCAGCGTAGCTCTCATAAACAAGTAGTATTTTGCAGCATCTGCTTACCAACACTTCGTTCTTGTTGCCTACACTCTTTTTCTGCTGAAACCCTTCCCACAAACAGCGCAGTGCCCCATCTGTCTCTAGACTCTGTGGGCTGACCAAATAAACACATGAGTCGTGCGAATGTTCGTAAACATTCCGTGACACTTCAGCCGCTGAGCCAATGACTAAGGCTGGGGACTCATTTCAAGAACAGAAGCCCATGTCCTTACAGCCAATCACTGTAGAGGTTCTGCAGGCTGCAGCTTGTGTTTAGCTTTCTTTTGTCAGATTTTTGAAGGGAGGGCAGAAAATTAGTAAAACGGCTATGTTTTCTGCGAGTGTTCATATTCTGTACCTCATTAGTCTCTTTACCCCCCCCCCCCGCCCAACCATAGCATGTATCTTTAAAAGATATCCAAAGCTATGTTTGACCTCAAACAGATATCTAGACTGGGGCTGGTAGTAGCTGTAGTTGCTCTTGTTGTTGCTGTTGTTTTTACACAGCAACCACAATGCCCTATGACCATCATTTCACAGTCGTGCTCTCAAACATAACATTGCAGTTGTAATATTGCCAGACTGAAGTTATATCTGTCTCTGTGTGTTTGCTAAGAAGCAGCTCTACGTCTCCGCAGAGAGCTGCACATGTGAAAAAGGAGAGCAAAGAATCCAGCGCACATCCAATTTCCTCCTCTTCCTTACAAGTAGCATGCTTGTTTCCCTCATGCCACTTGTGCCGGCGGCCCTGTGGACACGGTCAATAAGGAGCTGCTGGTGTCCTCTTGCATCCCCTCTGGCCTAATGACAACCTCTGGCAGCGAGCCAGGACTTTGCACAGAGGACACGGAGCGCATTGGAGGAGTTGGCGAAGCTTCTTCTCTGGTCTGCTTTGGAAACTGTCAGGCAATTGTGGATCTGGCTTTAAGAAGAAATAAGGACCCCTCTCACTCCTCCTATGCTCCCTCTCCCTCCCTCCCCTTTTCTTTCTTTCCCTCCTGACAATCCCTCCCTTTCTCAGTGGTGCAAAGGATTTCTTTTTTTCCAGAAAGCAGTGTCTCTGAAGAAGAGGGAGCGAAAGCGAGAAAGGGACAGGCTGCTTCCAGGATTCTGCTCGAGCCAAGATGGGAATGTAGTCTGTGGCATTTCACAGCGCAGCTTCTCAGACGAAACTAGAAGCATTGAATATTTGCTACGAAAGAAGAAGAAAGAGAAGGAGAATTGTACATCTCCCCACCTCCTGGGATCACACAGGAAATTGTGAGGTTGTCTTTTCACTTAGTCAGTGCTGCACATTGTTTTGATATTTCTCCTTAGCCTCATCCCCCTCTCTCCCTCCCTTCTTTTAACTTCCAACTCCCATCTTTATTTCCACCCATCCCACACCCTTCTCTGGGCTAGAGGGTTTTGGTTTGACTGTGGGGTTTGCGCCGGAGAAAACTAGTGAGGAGGGGCTGAAGTATCTCTTCTCCGCTGGAAGTGGTAGATGACGATTTGTACTGGTTACTTGAGCTTTTAACTGGGAATTTTTGAATTCCCTTCTTCGGATTGTCTGTTTGGACAAAAGAAGATTTTTCTCCTTTGGGGAAGTCAGAGAATAAGAGAGAAGAGACCGTTTCCATGATGAGCTGGGCTGGTTTGCAGATGGAACGGGGTTATATTTTTGGATTCTGTTGCCTAGTTCTCTTGGATCCAGGACAGGTTTGGACTGGGAATCCCAGTACCCAGAAACCTGAGCCAGAAGCGCAAATTGAAGTCAACAGCAACACCAGTTTTGGCCCCACTTTGGAGGACACTGCTGTGGCCACCACTGAGGCCATACTTGGGGGTGATCGGTGCCTTGGTTATTACGATGTCATGGGGCAGTGGGACCCACCCTTTAACTGCAATTCTGGGATCTACAAGTTTTGTTGTGGGACCTGTGGGTATCGCTTCTGTTGCCAGTTCACAACTGGGCGACTGGACCAAAGTGGCTGTACCAATTATGACAGGCCAGAATGGATCAACACAGGCCAACCACCACCTCAGGTGGACGAGACCCCCGAGAATCCCACCCGGGACAAGACCAACATGATTGTATACATCATCTGTGGTGTGGTGGCCATCATGGTGCTGGTAGGCATCTTTACAAAGTTGGGACTGGAGAAATCACAGAGCCCTCAGGCAGAGATGACCATGTCCAGGTAAGACACCCCCCCCCAAAAAACCCCCATATCTCTGTCTTTTATCCCTTCTGTGTCTCCTTTTGACTTTTTCTTTGCAGTGAATTTCGATAAACATGTCCAACTGCCTCCTGTAGCTCTGTCACCTCCTTTGAGGCTGACACTGAGGTCTACAAAGTCAATCAACATCTTTTCCTCTTCTCATCTTTTCACTCTGCCCCACACATACAACCTTCTTTGTCTTTAGGTCTAAGTCCTCAGAAGACAAAGAGAGGGAATGATATGGCTCTGGAGAATAATAAAGGAATTGTACAAATGGGTGGGAATGAGAAGTTCAAGTAGGTGAAGCTTAGCAAAGAATGTTTCTTGAGAGTGGGAACTGTTAATTTTACTTAAGAGACTGAAACCTAAGAGGCTAATTTAAAAAGAAAATGTAAGTTGTTATAAAATGTGGAGAGTGGGAGGGAGAGAGAGAGATATACTGTGAAGAGAATAATAAGGGTGTTAAGATTAGCCCGGGCAGGCAGGTGCACTTCATGCTTGGTTGAAGAAAGGCTGAAAGTAAAGTTGGTGATATCTTCATGTGTTGAGAGAGAAAGAAAGAGAGGGGGTGCATAATGGACCTCAGTACCTCAGAATATATTATTTCTTTTCCCCAGCGACCCTGTTTTTAAAGCAAGGCTGTGGAACTTTGTGGAACTTTATATGCAGTTTTCTGTTTGTGTTTGTGCGTGCGTTTGAGGAGGGGGTGATGAACACTGGTGCCTGGCAAGCAGACACATGCTTGCAGCTGCCCCTTGCACCCCGTGCCAGCACAGTGCAGAGGGATTAAAAGGCAAGTGGCGCGCAACACTGTAGAAAGCTAGGATATTCAAAAGCGACACCTCTCCAACTTTGCTACTGCTCAAGAAAAAGCAGCCCGGAATGCTGCTGCGGTATGTGCGATGAAAACAAGTTCAAAGCCATGCGGGGCTGGGCGGGGGGGTGTCGGTGGAGATTGGAAGCGGGTATTGGCGGTTAAGCGTCTCCTGCTGGGACCAGCCCTTTGCCTCCTCTCACTTTGCAGCTGCCATCTCTGAAGCAAAGCAACCGAACTCGGCAATTAATTGTAGGTTGTCTGGTGGCGTTTCCTATCTGCATCTCTTGCGCGCGCACACAAGCATTCTCCCATAGTGTGCATTCCATTGTTTTGCTCTCCTTCGCTTCTTTCTTTCGTTGAGCTTCCCTTCCTCCAGGTTCATTCTCTCCCTGTGTTACAAGCCCAGTTGTGAACTGTCCTCTTTTCCATTCCCCTCAACTTCTGTGCCTCCCCGCTCCCTTGATTTCCCTGTCAGCCCTTTCTGCCAGGGGCCTCTCTCTCTCTCTCTCTCTCTCTCTCTCTCTCTCTCTCTCTCTCTCTCTCTCCCACCCACCCGTCCCCCAGAAGCAATAGGGGGAGAAGGATTAAGTCTCTTGTCAGAGGCGAAGTTGTTCCTCCCAAGGCTATGTAGCACTTGTAGGTCACGAGTCATGGCTCCTACAACACACATAGCAACATGCGCGGTCGTTTTGTCAGTTGTTGTGGGAAGGGAATGTGGGGGCTCAGGGATGATGACATACAGCGTGGAAGAGCCGGGAAGGGGAGGAAGGGGGCAGGGAAGCAGTGCCACGCTGGGTGCCAGCTCTTTGTAATGCTAGCGCTTGATCTGCTTCTGTGCCAGGACTGCAATCTTTTTACCTGATGTGTAGCAACAGCAAAGAAGATGGGCAGCCAAGGGGGCTATTTGCCCAGTCAGCGACTCACTGCTTGTGCTTGGCATGGAAGGAGGTGTCGAGGCAACTGTGTGTCCCCTTCTCATGGGCATAATAAGCATCCTGGGCAAATAGCCCTGGAGCATCTCACTCAGCCCAAATCCACTGATCAGCTGCTCCTCTGACTCCCACTGGGCAGCAAGGGAGGCAGAGTCCAAGCTAGAGCACCGCACCAGAATCAAGGATCTGATGAAGGTCTCCACCTCTGTGAATGGAAGGCTGCCAGGGATGATGGCCCATCCAGTGTAGTGCCACAGAAACGTTCTCAGTTCAGGGGCACCCAACAGCCTGCATGAGGCACGATCACAAAAGTAGCCAAATGGACTTTTCTAATTGCCATGCTAGGGACACGGGTGGCGCCGTGGGTTACCACAGAGCCTAGGACTTGCTGATCAGAAGGTCGGTGGTTCGAATCCCCGCAACGGGGTGAGCTCCTGTTGCTCGGTCCCTGCTCCTGCCAACCTAGCAGTTCGAAAGCACACCAAAAAGTGCAAGTAGATAAATAGGTACCACTCTGGCAGGAAGATAAACAGAGTTTCCGTGCGCTGCTCTGGTTTGCCAGAAGTGGCTTAGTCATGCTGGCCACATGACCCAGAAGCTATATGCCGGCTCCCTCGGCCAGTAAAGCGAGATGAGCGCCGTAACCCCAGAGTCATCCGTGACTGGACCTAATGCTCAGGGGTCCATTTACCTGTACCATTAATTGCCATGCTGTGAACTATTTCCAGGCAGCTATGTGACTTTGGTGGCAAGAGCCCCCACCTGCTGTAGCCCATGGAAAGGATCAAGTTCTAGAATGATGGAGTCAAGGATCCAGGAAGCTGAACTTTGGGTTTCATGCCAGATTTGCAGAGCAGGGTAGGGATACCAAATTCTATCACACAAATGTCATTTCCCCAGGCTTCTCTTTGTTTCTGGCAGTGCAAAATATTGAAGTGTTTCTAATGACACCAGAAGTATGTAAACAACCTAACAGGCCGATGGAATCAGACCCAAGTCTATTTGTTCTGTTTCCAGCAGTGGACAGCCAGACATTTCTGGGAAGTTTACAAGCAACTCCCCAAGGCAATGGCTTGCCCCCTTCTGTCCCTAGATTTTGGTATTGCCTCTAACCATGGAGGTTCCACCATACAATGTCTAACAGCCATAGAGAGATAGTTCCCTCCCCATTAATGTAGGGGTGTCCGCATCCTCCTTATCTTTTCCATCACATATCACATTTGAAACCATGGATGCCTTAACTTGCTATAACTTCAGCAAGACTGAAATTTGGTAACGCCGTCTCAAAGTTCAAGTGTTTCATATGATGGTTATGTGACACATTTTATAGATCTAAAAAGAAGAAATGGGGGAGAAATTAAATTCTTCCCTGTTCTAACAATTTGAACCGTTAGCTAACTATGGTTGTATGTGTGCACGAACACATCCAAATACTTTATGCCCACTTTAAATCATCCCATCAATGCTCTTCTCTATGACAGCGCAGTGACGTGGTTCCAAGTGGCATCATATACATGGCCGATTGGGCATAGCTGTGTTGTGATGCCTGTCAACTGCAATGCCAGTATAATGGCTTGCTTCAATAGGGTCTGGGGTTTTGCTAGCAGTGGTTGGTTCTGTGATGGCCAAAGTGCCTTTATGGCTGTAAGTGTGTTGTCTCCCCAATTCACCTCCCTCTGACCACTGCCATGCTCCTCTCCTATTGCTACGCTGCGCAACAGCTTTGAAACTCACCAACATACCACATCTGGTAATGACGCACATTACTGGCACAATAGCACAAACCCATCTGCTACATGAATAAGCAGCTTTGGGAAATGTGGTTAATAAAGCAGTACTAAGTAAATAAAATAAAATAAAATTTCATTAAGAAAATAAAATAAAAACAGGATCTGCAATGCAGGGTACAACTGCAGCATCCTTGTGAATTTGGCTGTTCGGCCTCTTCTTCTGCCCACCACCTCCCAAGGCATTCTGTTCCACTGTCCTCCCTGCAAGGAAGTGTCTTCTAACGTTTAGCCAAAATCTGCTTCCCTGCAAATTTTCACCTATTTTTTCCAGCCTTCCTCTTGCGAGCAACAAATGATTGTTTGGGAGCAAGGGAGAATAGAACTAAAATAGGGCTCATCCAGACTTCCCTGTGCCCCACCACTTTCCCTCAGAGGGAAACCTGATCTTTAGCAATTGAGTTTTCTCCAGATTGGTGTTTGCTAAAGAGAGGAGTAGAGGAAAGGAGTAGAGCAAGGGGAAAGCTGCTTGTCCCTGTGCCTAGAAATCATGGGTCAAGGGGGAAACCACTGAGACCAAGGCTTTCTAAGCATGGGGCAAGCAGAAGGGTGGACGAGCCTGTAGAGTTTAACTAGAAGGGCCACAATGCAAACTTCTAGTAGACCACCAAAAGCAATTGGTTTTTCATTTTCTTAGGACAAAACAAACACAGTGAATTACAATTTACTAGTCCAGCTCCGTTTGGCTATATAAGTTTTTGCGGTGGTGGGCCTATATAGTTATTGCAAACAGGCCTTGATTTCAATAGTTTAAATTAGCATGTGTAACTTAATGTTAAATTAGTTAGTTCTGCTTTGGATGAACAGCCAAACTTGGGAATTAAAAAGAAAAAAGAAATCTTTCTATGCTTGGCAAAATTACTGCATCTTGAGGCAATTGTTCCGCTGTGCCCTTGATAGCAAATAAAAAACATTGATTTTGGATATGGTTCCTCTATTTTGAATGCAGGTAAATATGACTGAAAATTGGGATCTTTGCTGAGCAGCCACTGCTGTGCAAATTTCTGTTTGTTCGGCTGACAAGAGGAACTTTAGATTAAAGGGGTCAGCCAACCTGTGCCCAAGAAGCAATTGCTTTGCTCAAACGTCTCTTGTGCTTTTCCTCTTTTTAACTGCACCTCCTTCTCTGCCCCATGGCTAGAACCAGGCTGATCTTCTCCTGACCATAATGTTCTTCCTGGGTTCCTCCCTTTGGAATGCAACTCATCGTGTCCCTCACTTTTATTAACATGATACTTACTGTATTTTTATTTTAAGGTTATTGTAAGCCAGTGTATTTGCAGGGTGGGTCATAAATCTAAGTCATACGTAAATGCATGCATAAGTTCATCAATCACTAATGAGGCAGGTGACCCTGCAACTCACTTTGGAGTAAGGGAAACAGAACAAGGGATGTTTAAATGGGCACTTGTCCTCTAGCCCAAAGGAAACTATGGATGCTCCCATCAAGCTGCTTCTGGAATCTACAGAGGTCATTGCAGGAACTGTGAACTGGAACAAAATGTGTTGCCAAAACTAGGGAAGTCATAATCAGAAGAGGAAGAGACAGATTTTGGTATCTATAGAGACAGATGCTAGGGATGAAGTCTGCCTAGAGGCCAGGTGTGCTGGCAGAGGTGGCAGAAGAAAAGAGCACAGAAATAGCACCATCACAGTCAACACAGGTGTCACTGTTTCATCTTGCTTAAGTTAATGCTCTTGTTTTACGATTTCATCAAGTCAAATGTGTGCACGGCAATATTTCCTGGAGCAAGGTGTTAATAATTCCCACTAGAGAGAGAACGTTTGGAAATCAGTCCTATGCAACCTTCCTAAATATCCAGCCCCCGTTTTGCATCTTTCCTGACCTTTGATAATCAGTCTATCCTCCATAGTACAGCGATTGTACAGGCAGCACTTTATCACTTCACTAACTTTGCTTGATGGGTACCTGGGAGCAACACTGGTCCTAAAGGATCTACACTGGCTCCCATTGCACTTCTGAGCACAATTCAAAGTGTTGGCCCTGACCTTTAGAGCCCTAAATGGCCTTGGCCCTGTATACCTGAAGGAGTGTCTCCACCCCCCACCATTCAGCCCGGACACTGAGGTCCTAGTCCATGGGTCTTCTGGTGGTTCCCTCACTGTGAGAAGTAAAGCTACAGGGAACCAGGCAGAGGGCCTTCTCAGCAGTGGCACCCACCCTGTGGAATACCCTCCCATCAGATGACAAGGAGATTAGTAGCTATACAACTTTTACACCTGAAGGCAGCCCTGGAGAGGCCACAGAGAGGCAACAGGAAGCTCCCTCACAGCTGCTCAGGACAGGCACTGGCTCATCCTCCTCCCCAAGCTTGGCAGCAGCTGCACTAGTAGAGGAAATAAGGATGTTCCCCATGCCCTCCAAGTGCACCAATTTTCCAGGGACATTCACAAAATTATGAAAGCCACCCCAGCTTCTGATATGATCTCAGACAGTGAACAGCTCTCCAGGGCCTAAAGCAGGCATCTTTTCATCACCTGCCATCTGATCATTTCCTCTGGCAATGCCAAAGACTGAACCTGAGACCTCCTTCATACAAGACAGGGGAAAGGAGTCTTTTTCACCTTGAGAGCCACATTCCCTTCTGGGAGCCACAGGCCAAAGTGGGTGGAGCAATGGGTGTAAATTTTACCTTTGTACAGTAGATTAGTTTCTACAGTCACTCACTCACACACAATTCTCTCTGTCCTCCCTGCAGACAAACAAGAGGCATTATCAGAGTTCATGGGCACATTCCAGCCAGGCTAAAACACCCAAGGCTGGTACAAAGCCAGGTGGTGAGGGTGTGGCCTGGTAAGAGGAAGTGTATCTTGAAGAGAGTTTTGAGGGGCAGATGGAGAAGTCCAGAGGGCCCCAACTTGGCCCTTGAGCCTGAGGTTCCCTGCCCCAGAAAAAATGCTCTGCCCCTGAGTCCCTCCCCAGCAGCTCTCAAAGATACTAATAAGGCTGTTGGAATGGACAGGAAATATAAAAGCTCTGGAAATTTGGTAACTTATTGCCTCTGTGAGTGTCTGATCAGTGAGGTGCCTGCTCTAGTCTGCAGATTGTCTGCTAGGGAAAGAAGTTTGGCAATAAATCCATGTTATATTTGTGGGTGAGTAGGGACTTGAGGGTAAACTGAATGAAATAAAAAAGCTACAAGAAATTGTTTATTAGGGCAAAGAGACTGATCTAGGAAACTGCTGCAAATTACAGCATGGACAACTTAAATTTATGTTTGGGGCTTGGCCTCCACATGCTTGGACACAGTTTATGAAACTGAGTGGTGGATATATTCCCTGGGAATAAAGCCCACTAAACTCGATAGGATTTACTTATGAGTAGACATGGCTAGGATGTACTGTGAGTCACACAGCCAATATATGGCATGAAGAAAAGAAGTGGGGCTTGTGCATATGAATCGGCTCTTATTTAGTGCCTAAACCTATATAGTATACCGTAAGTGAGCAAAGAATTACATGAGACAATATTCATACTAATTTTAAACACGGCCTTTTGGTTTATTTAATTTTGTGAGCTGCTTTGGGCCCATCTTTGATGGAGAAAAGTGGAATAAGCTGTTAAAATAATTGAAATGCATTAAAATAAAATAATAAGATGTTGAATTCCACCCACAGCAAACTGAAAAGAGGTCAGCCATGCTCATTCCAGCCTGTTCCCTGGGCCATCAGCAAGAATAATTCTGCATAATTATTGGAAATAACTTAGGGTGAAATCCAAAGGCGTCTACCCTGCCCATCACCCATCAGCAGAATGGGCACAAATGGTGGAACTGATTACTATTCCCCTAATCCCTTGTTCCCCCAAAATCTGCTCTGGCAGGTTGGAGATTTCTCCAGATCAGATGGGGTAGCGGGGAGAGGACTGCAGGGGGAGAAATGGAGGTCCTCTCTGCTTGCACAGCATGGGATGTCACCCTATAACACAAATATGTATATATGTGTTGGGCCATTGCAATAACTAATGTATGTAGAAAATATAGACCAAGAATAAAGACTTGTAAAAATTGTTCTTTGTTTGATAAGAGTACAATCAGGGGCTATTAGAAATAATTAAATGCGAAGGAAGGGAGTTTTTGGTGGTATCAGACAGGGGCACAAAAAGCAAGAGGAGGAAGTAAAGAAAATGTGAACAAAGGGATTTCTATTTATTTTCTTTAAAAGAGGCAGGCAAAGTACTGGCTCTGGGAAAGCATTTTAAAATAACCCGTTGATTACAGTAATTGCAAAAAGGACCATATGCTGTGGAAACAGGTTGTGTGAATTGGCCCCAATGGACATGTAACACTTCTCTGGTGCTGTTCGTGCAATTTCTGGTGTTAAGACTAGAAGCGGCACTTCATTAGGAAGTTTATCAATTAACTGAGATCTCAATTTACACTTAAGGCTCAGTGTAGAAATGTTGGCTCGCAAAATGTACATCCTGCCCAAGAAGTCTATATTTTGATTTTATGTCAACGACAAAAAAGTCCCATTTTGGAATGCCAATGAGCATGGGCAGAGGTCTACCAGCACCGAATAACTGAAACACACACTTCTAAATTTAGAACTCCGGAACCAGGTGCAATGGCAGAGCTTCATGCTCTGGCACCGGGGGGCAGGGAGCAGGCGGGGGCAGGGGCGGGGCCAGTGTGCATCCCAGGGGCATGGTGCATCACCTGTAGGGGCATGGCACGCGTCCTGGGGCATGGTGTGCTGCCCATGGGGCATGGCGCCCAGCGCAGGCGGGGGGGCAGCCGCGATGGCTCCCCACCGGGATCGCGCTGCCACGGGCAGTGCGCTCCCCCCACCACCTCTTCCTCCGCCAGTGATCAGGTGTGGACAACCTCTGGCCCTCCAGATGTTGCTGAACTACAACTCCCATCATCCCTTGCCATTGACCATGCTTGTGGGGCTGACAGAAGCAACACCTGGAGGGCCAAAGGTTCCCCACAGGTCTCATTTTAGAAATTAACCACTGAATATTAACAACTCGGTTGCTTTGTTAAGATTCCTCCTTCAGATATGGAGGAAAGAAGGCTTTTAAAACAGGCTAGTGTCAGGGAGCAGACATTGTGCCCTCACCTGGAAATGTGCTGGATTCTGGTGCTGAGAGGCAGAAGTGGGGGGTGGCTCATAACAATGTTCTCATAAGGACAGAGAAGCTGTAATGCAGCCAGGATTAAGCCAGATGGTCTCATACTGCATGCCAAGAGCCCCAGCAGCAGAAGGTGGCACGGATAATAACCTGTTCCCAAAAAGATGACAGGGGCTATGAAGTCGACTGTAATATATTTGAACAGTGGGTGACAGCACATTTGTGCTTTGGGTTGGGTGAGGAATAGCAACTTTTGAATACTGATTATGAAGACCATGAAGAATAGAGATGGGGAACTGGATCCATCTCCTTATTTTGGTCCATGGCCTCATCTGATGCAACCCACTGCTCTCTCCAGGTTTTACGATGCCCTGGGCCTCTCAGGCTTCCCACAGGCAGACAAGAGAGCTATGAGGTAAAACAAGCATAGGCCAAACTGGAGCTGAATCTACAGAGTTTGTGGAAGGAGTAGGAGAAGTGTTGGAAAACATATTCTGGCCAGAGTTGCCTGCCTATTGTAGTTGTGAATTATGGGCAGTTCTGGTGTGTGTGTGTGTGTGTGTGTGTGTGTGTGTGTGTGTGTGTGCAGGAGATGACAGCTTCCCCATGGAAGCAGTTTAGAATAACCCCTGACAGTTATATTGGTTTGAATTTGTTATGCGGACAAAATACTATCACTGCAGAGATTCTGATAGTGGATTTCGGGCAGATATATCAGTGCAAATGTCTTGGACTGGAGGAAGGATGAAAGGGTAGAAGTCTGCTTGTCTGTAATGGTTATAAGGGGTTGCTCGTGCGTAAGTTACCGCCACTCCTGGTGAGGTTGCCTGGTTAAACCTGTCCTGGCTGACAGCCCTTCACTCCGTGGCTGTTCAGTCGCTAGCAGAATCCGTCAGTGGGCGTTTTTTGAACCTCTTCCAGCAAAGAAGTTGTTTGACGCCAAGTCTCCTCCTACTCTCCCTGCGCGGAAGTCTTCTGCGCAGGGAGGGAGTGGGCAGAGGAGTGCCCGTGCTCTCCCCACTGGTTTCTGGCGAAGAGTCTTGGAGCCTCCTCTCCGAATCCCCCATCTGCCCCCCTTCTCTACTGGTGTTGCGCTGATTTCCTTCCCCAGCCGATGAGCTCCCTCTCTCCCTGCTGGGCCCCTCTCCAGCATCGCTTGAGAGCCTTGCCTCCACCTCTGGCTCCGATGTCAGTTCCCTGACATTGTCTTTTTGTCGTTTTTTGTGTGTGTGCACTGAAAAAAATCCTGATTCTGAATGTATTTACTTGGAGTTGGAAGCAAGTGCGTCTGATTTCAGTGGCACTTACTTGCATTGAGATAGCTTTGTTGGCAGAGCACGACTCTTAATCTCAAGGTAGTGGGTTCAAGCCCCACGTTGGGCAAAAAGATCCCTGCACTGCAGGGGGTTGGATTGGGATAACCCTTGTGGTCCCTTCCAAAACTCTACAATTCTATGAAACACGCTGAATGTTAATATTCTATGTGATTGACTAGCATTTTGATCCTTAACACATTTCTGTGGAGGCACTACCCATAGCAGGTACGTGCATGCTTAAAATGAATGTACAGTGGTACCTCGGGTTAAGAACTTACCGTATTTTTCGCTATATAAGACGCACCAGACCACAAGACGCACCTAGTTTTTGGAGGAGGAAAACAAGAAAAAAAATATTCTGAATCTCAGAAGCCAGAACAGCAAGAGGGATCGCTGCGCAGTGAAAGCAGCAATCCCTCTTGCTGTTCTGGCTTCTGGGATAGTTGTGCAGCCTGCATTCACTCCATAAGACACACACACATTTCCCCTTACTTTTTAGGAGGGAAAAAGTGAGTCTTATAGAGCAAAAAATACGGTAATTCATTCTGGAGGTCTGTTCTTAACCTGAAACTGTTCTTGACCTGAGGTACCACTTTAGCTAATGGGTCCCCCCCTGCTGCCACTGCCATGTGATTTCTGTTCTCATCCTGAAGCAAAGTTCTTAACCCGAGGTATATTTCTGGGTTAGCGGAGTCTGTAACCTGAAGTGTCTGTAACCTGAAGTGTCTGTAACCGAGGTTCCACTGTACTCTTATCACCCACAGTGGGAATGAAGATAACAGTGCTACGCTTGAGAAAGGAACCTGCCAGGGAGCACGAAGTACCCTTCCCCAGCTCACTAATGAGAGCTAATTTTCATCTTGTCTCCTTTTATCTGTCCTAATGTCTTGCTTGCATGTAAGCTGAACATACAGTTGCCCCAGGGAACAGGCCTGATTGGCTGGGGGAGTGATGTCTATTAGAGAAGAGCTGGCTCTCCTAAGAAGAGGTTCCCAGCCTGTTGGGAGGGCTACAGGTTGGGAAACAAGGTACCACATAAGGGGACACCATAAATACAGTATTTAAAGCCCCATAGAGCTGAGGTAGGAGAAAGCAAGCCATCAGGCTTGGTGCTGTAAAGATGCAGAAAATAATTGTCTTTCCCCACAGAAAAGAATTCAGCCTTTAAAAAGTATAATTGGGTAAATACATAGGGAAGCAGGTCAGTTTGGTGATCGGATCAGGAGTGCAGGAGATGGTTGTGCTAAAGCAGGACTAGGGACCTGTGAGACTCAAGATGTTGTGGGGCACCCAGCTCCCATTTTAGCCCCTGTTTGTGAGCCAATGGTCTGGGGAGCTGTTGTCCAGCAACATCTGCAGGGTCATTTGCTCACGCCTGCCCTAAAGAATCCACACGAAGTCTACAAGCAGATCACACTTGCATTAGTCAAAACTGCATATGAATGTGTGTTTATTAGGAGACATTTGCCCTGAAATGTTGATGAATTTTGATGAGGTAACAAACCCGCAAATCGCTGCAAAGTGCGGAGAACTGCATTTAAGATTGGGAAAATGAGAAACGGAGAGAACCAAAACTGACAGCTCCTTCCATCCCCGGCTGCCACCGAACTTACTCCTTCCGACTTTGGTGCTGGCTCAAGCCAGAGGGGAGGAAGCGGTTGCCCTTCTACAAACAGAATCAAAGGTGCACTAAACACCAGGAACAAATCCAGAACTAAACACACCCCTCCAAAGGCCAGCAAGGTTATTTTTGCAACCTGAGGCAGAAAGTCTCACAAGTGCATTTCCTGGTAGTAAAGATGGAATAATTAAATAACTGCCAATTTGTTGCCTTTTCGTGTCAGCCAAAACGTTCTGCCAGAAGTGGCTGCCTCACTCTGGCTAATGATAGGGCTGGCCCTGCTAATCACTCATGGCATCGTTCAGCTGTACAGACAGGGGGCACTTCCACACAGCAGTTTATGGAGGACTCAGGGCTGCTCACACATGCATGTTTTGTGTGGCATCCGCATGAGACCATCCGTACATATCCTGCCCCCTGCCCCATTTCATCCAAATTTCTTATTTGTGCACGAAATTCAGCAAGTTTAGAAAAACCCACAGAAACAGCAAGTCTGTGTTCAATAGGGAAATAATTTGTGATGTCATTTTGATGAGGACTTTGTTGTGTGAATGCTATGAAAATCTTGCAGACAAGAGCAACAACGACAATAAACTGCAATGTGGAAGCATCTGCTGTCATAGAATAAAAGAATTGTAGAGTTGGAAGGCACCCAATGGGTAATCTAGTCCAATTCCCTGCAATGCAGAAATAACTGTCAATCCTGAATTTTTCTGCGTGTTTTCTTTACACGTCTTTCCATCTCACCCTTACTTTATGGTCACTTGCAGACAGCCTGTTTATTGAGCATTCATCCTGATTTGCTTGTGGGAAGGTTATATGACTTCAGTTATCACATACTGTCTGGTGCACTTCCCCATTGCTTTCCTGACCACAAAACTCTGTGGGGGTTTTTAAACCCTAAAACAGGTTTCGTTGTGCAAGAGTGCCAAATCCAACGTTCATTGGGCAACCTTGGCTGGATCGAGACATGTCAAAGAAGCAATTCAGTTAAACGCATTGTAAACTCATACAGGGAAATCCAGTAGAGAAAGATGGGACTCCACAGTGCCATCTGGTGCCACAGTGTTATATCGCATATAAAACGCTTTTTCTTTACCAATCTAGCTGATTCCCTGAGTTTGCTGCTTGGTGATTGAATACCACCTCCAAAGTAACCACAACCTGGAAGCAGCACCCCTCTCCCTCTCCCTCCATCATTCTGTCATGGGAACCCCAAACTTTGCTTCTCTTTCTCACTGGCTCACATCCCAAAAGTAGTTTGTTCGTTGTGACCACACAAACGTGTTGCGAGTAGTCTTGGGAGTTAAAACTGGGTGTAAATGTTGGTGGGGCAAACAAGAATTTTGTGACACTTGTTTTAGTAGACACTGATTAGCTAAGTATTATTAGCTCAGGGCTAGAAAAGCAATGATGTATAAGGATTTTGAAAGGTAAAATTATTCAGCCTTGTGGTAGGGCTGGTGCCTTAACAAATTAAGATGGTTCTGAAAAGATGTTGACTGGCACCTCGGAATTTGGTGCTGTGGTTTTTTACCGCCCTCTCCAGTCCTCCGCACCACACTCCTACCCGGGCCCTGCATTCACCATACTATCAAAGTTAACAATCCAAATGCCATTGTGTGAGAAACCCCAATATGGGTTGTGTACTAGGTTGTTGCAGCCCTGATTGTGCCAGGGCACCCTTCCCTACTAACAGCCCCTCCACTCCTCTGGCAAGGATTCCTCAGCAGCCTATGACCAACTTCCCCTCTAAACATGAAGTCAGAAGATTCCTGCTCAGGAGAATGCCATCCCCTGCTGTTACTTATCGACTGGTCTTTTCCCTTGCAAAGCCACACTGTGGACCCTATTTATCCTCGCCCAGTTTCTGTCATTCTTTCCAGCAATACATCTAAGCTGCTCGGACACATGTTGGGCTCTAAATCTACATGGTCAGGACTAGCTGGGATTGCAGCTCCTCACTCTGCCCAGAAATCCAGCATGGAGGCCAAACTTCCCTCCAGAGCTGATCTAACCCACTGAGCAAAATGAAGCAGATATGCTCTTCAGAATGCCAGTGTGTGTGTGATCATTATTGATTATGCAACTGGTACATAGAATTGTTCTTTTTTCCTTCCAGTTCTCCCTTTGCATTCCGACTCCTAGGGCTTGTCCACACTTTGCTTGTCCTGTATCTAGAAAGCGGGGGTCCGAGAGGTTTTCTGCTTGCTTCGCTGCTTTTCCCGGGACACTGAATTTACCACTGAATTAGAGCAAATGTCAGTCTGCAGAAACGCAGTTGATGCTTGCTCCAATTCAGTGAGTTTTCCTGGGGGGAAGCAATGGGACAAGCAGATGTGTTGGAGTGTTTTTTTGTGTGTGTAAACAGCAAGCCACCTTAACTGCATTGGCAGAAAGGCAGTATATGGAGGGGAAAATAAATACTTTGAATACTCCTCCACTTTTTGTCAGCAGCCCTTGTGTGTGGTGTAGTAAAACAATATATCTAAAGGAGGGCAGTGCCCGGTATCAGATACACTTATTTACCACATGCTGTAGGGGAGGAAAGGGTATGACTGGGAAGCATTCAAAATGTGCCCTCTCAGTCTCTCACCTGCATATTTCTATGTCACCTTCATTCCATGTAGCACATATAGATCAGCTCTCAGCTGAGGTGTAGGAGGTGAGTGAACCCCTCACTGAAACCAAGAAGTTTTCTTTTCAACAGATGGCACAGCAAAGGCAGGTGCCCTGTCTGCATGCCCTCCACTTGCCCTCTAAAACCCACTTCTTGTCTCCTTCCTCTTCCTCCCTCCTTGCATGTGAAAGGAGAAGCCCCCTCTACTCCTGACAGGTCAGAACAGGGAGGCAAGAACCTTGTGGCACAAATCACTGAGACTAGAGCAGAGGGCTTTTTTTCAGCCAGAACTCGCCAGAACTCAGCTCTGGCACCTCTTAGTATGGCAAGGGAAGGAGGGAAGAGAGGGAAGCAGAGTTTATATTATGGACACACACACACACACACACACACACACACACTGTGAAGAGTAAGCTTTAGTTGGCCCTTTTGCTTGCAAGTGCAATGGTACCTCGGGTTAAGAACTTAATTCGTTCTGGAGGTCCGTTCTTAACCTGAAACCATTCTTAACCTGAGGTACCACTTTAGCTAATGGGGCCTCCCACTGCCACCGTGCCGCCGGAGCACGATTTCTGTTCTCATCCTGAAGCAAAGTTCTTAACCCAAGGTACTATTTCTGGGTTAGTGGAATCTGTAACCTGAAGCGTCTGTAACATGAAGCGTCTGTAACCCAAGGTAAAAAGGTAAAGGTAAAGGGACCCCTGATGTGGTCCAGTCGTGACCGACTCTGGGGTTGCGGCGCTCATCTTGCTTTATTGGCTGAGGGAGCCGGCGTACAGCTTCTAGGTCATGTGGCGAACCAGAGCAGCGCACGGAAACGCCGTTTACCTTCCCGCCTATTTATCTACTTGCACTTTGACGTGCTTTCAAACTGCTAGGCTGGCAGGAGCAGGGACCGAGCAATGGGTGCTCACCCCGTCGAGGGGATTCGAACCGCCGACCTTCTGATCGGCACTGTACAATTGAAAAATAGGCATATGGACACACACACAGAGAGAGAGGAGTTTCTCTTTCTCTCTCTCTCTCTCTCTCTCTCTCTCTCTCTCTCTCTCCTTTTCCTTGACTTTAAAATTTACTGAGCATTGGCAACACTGGTGCGAAAACGCTGGCTTGCCCTGAAACATAGCAGCAGGGTTACAGGCTATGGGGGGTGGGATCCCTCTGGCTCTTCAGGTTCCCTTAAGTATAATCCTTCTTGACTAACATCATGGGTCCCTTCTTTCACCTTTGCTCCTGGGCTTCAGGCCCGTGACTGCGACTGCCAGGCTGCATTTTCTCTGTGGGGCCCTGTACAAGCATTGAGCTGTACGCGTCCTGGCTTGTTTTCCCAGGCTTGTAAGCCAGCACTGGAATGCTCATACCAGCTTCCCCTTGAAGAGATGCTTGAAAGTGTTTGGCCCTTCGCCGGTACTCACTGGCTCGTTTATGGTTTTTTCCAGAGCTCCTAACAAGGAGCTTAATCTGTCCACGATGACGAGCCTTTGCTGATGTTGGCTGGAGTGCCTACTTGCGGGTAATAAGCTGGCATCAACTGAGTTTTAGGAAAGCTTCTGTTTCATTTTAGAAGGTCAGTTGGTATCAATATTTCTATCATGTCTAGGGTTGGCATACGTCTGGAATTTCCCAGACATACCTGGAATACTGCAAAATGTCCAGGAAAATCCGTAGGTATGGCAACCCATGTCGGCATTTTTTGTGATCTTGCCAAAAAGAGCTCAACAACTTTTGTGTCTGGATTTTCACTTTTTGAAATGTGGCAACCCTAATCACGTCCTCCTAATGCACGTGTGCCACTAAGGGTGGCTTACAACAATTTAAAATCACAATGCAATAAGTGGACTGAAATGCAAAGAATGCAATGAAGGAAATAAAAAATAAAAAACATAGCATTAAATATCCTTTGAAAAGCAACCAGACGAGTGAACAGAAGTTTATTTTTGTAAAACTACCTTAACAAGCAAAATTTTTTATCAACGTGCAAAAAACAACTCTTTTGGAGGGGGAGGGGGTTGCTCAAGCTGCTTTTAACAGGAAAATATTCCATAGTAAAACAACAGTGTCAGTATGCAAATCTGTAGTTCTTGGTTGTAAATGTAGGGTCTGGAAGCTCTTGTTGTACCAGTAGGACTCCTAGACATTATATTGATGGCTCTGTCAATGTGATGAAGAACTTCTCTCTCTCTCTCTCTCTCTCTCTCTCTCTCTCTCTCTCTCTCTCTCACACACACACACACACACACACACACACAGATAGAGATAGAGATAGAGATATAGAGATATAGAGATATAGAGATATAGAGATATAGAGATATAGAGATATAGAGATATAGAGATATAGATATAGATATCACACCTTCCTTTGTGGGCGCCCTTTGCAGGACCGCGCACAGCACCTTGGGCCATGTGGGACTCACCAGCTGGTTGGGCTGGCCCGCCTCCCTGTGCTAGTCATTGGGGGTTCCCACCAAACCCCAGTTAACCTATCAGCACCCTTGGGAGGAGGGGCAATTTACATAAATAGGATGAAGAACTTCTCTCATATATATATATATATATATATATATATATATATATATATCCTGTTTAATGCCAGAATAGGCTTCGAAACTATTTACAAGTATAAAGACCAATTACACAAGCATTAAAATATAAACATCTATAATTAAAATGCACAGTAACACAATCTCATTAAAACATGAAAATATAAACACTTCTGGAAGTGGAGAGCCTTCCGGGAAGAGGACATGCTTACCCTTCCCTTTCTCCAGCTCAGGATGTGCTAATGTGGTCTGTGCAAAGAAAGTCACTGGGAGGGAACTCAGACACAAGTCAGGCTGCAGGTCAGAGAGCAAAAATCAAGCCCTAGAAGCACATTGGGGTAGGGAATCAGTATCTGCCGAGGTTTTCATGCTGTGAATTTCCACCTATATTCAACCTGTATATATATGTAAATCGGGGTGGGATATAGCTCCTTCCCATTTGCCCCCATGTGCCCTGCATCCTCCCTCCATCACATCACTCCTCCTGCAATTAGTCTGGGGAAAAGCCTAATTGCAGTGTGATGGTGCTTTGTGGCTGGGGTGTCACAGCTTAGAACTCTCAACTCTCCCTGTCCCATGCACTGCAAATACCATCCCACAAACGTGGGATAACCAGCATGCTTAAGTCTTATTAATGCATGAAGAAGTTAATACCATAGACTAAGCTGTCCTGCCAGGCTTAGCTATGTCACTTCCCTTACCTTAGGAGGAAATAGGTAATCAAGTCTATTGTCCACACACACACCCCAGTCTACCTTTGAATTCAGTGTGTGAATAAGGTTTGAGCTGGTTGCTCCAGCTCAACTGCATGGCTGTCACCAGCCACTCTTGTGCTCCTGTACCAATAATTTAGGAACTTTACCACTTTGTAACTAAACTAAGTTTTACTAGCTGTGCAAATTTTCTGCTGGTGTATGAAAAAGCACATAAACCAAACCTTTGAAGAGTTTGTAAGTAAACCGTTTTTTAACTTACCAAACGTGTGGTTTTTTTCCTGTGCTGGGGTGGAAGAGAGAAATTTTGAAACTCACTTGGAAGGGCATATTTTAAAGGTTTAACAGCCTATATTTCCACACTTTGCTGCATATTTTGTGACTTTAAATCTCTGCTACGGTTCTCTCACCAAAGAGTTTTTGCCCCAAACTTGGATCCTGGCATACAGGATTTCATATATATAGCCAGCTGCTATCTCCAGGAACTCCATCCCCCCTCTGGCATTTATGTTTGAAATCCCCTCCCGCTGGCAATGAGGTTTCTGTTGTGTATGACATTTGGGGTTAGAATCATGGAATTGTAGAGTTGGAAGGGTTCGTGAGGGTCATCTAGTCCAAATCCCTGCAATTCAGCAATATTTTTGCCTGATGTGGGGCTCCAACCCACAACCTTGAGATTAAGAGTCTTCTGCTCTACTGACTGAGCTATTGCACAGGGGTTGCAAGATTCCAACCCCAAACTGCATGGATCAATGCACCACAATCCTTTGTCATACTGATCCTCCATTGTATCAATGAAAAGAATAGCTTTGATTATTCCCATAATAAATAAGAACTGTTGTTGCTGCTGCTGCTGCTGCTGCTACTATTTTACTACAAAGGTACCTTAGTGGTCAGTGTCAGATCTTGTTCCTAAATCAGATGCAGGAAATTAAGGGCTATACGTCTTTACAAAATATATAGGTTTCTGAGGAATGGGCCACTGTAAGCATCCTTTTATTCCAGAATGAAAAACCCATAGTCCTCCTGAGGTTCTCCTCTCAGCATGTGCTTTAGCCCATCAAGGCACATAAGTGAAGTGTGTTTTAAGCAAAGGCTCAGTGGAACTTGGTAGCAAGAGCTCAAGGCTTTTTTAGGAAAGCATATCACACATTGAGACCTAGCATGAGAATAAGAACTATTCTTCAGCCAGAACCAAAGAATACCACAGAAAGGTTATCCATTAAGTATCATTTTGTTTGAAACGGCAGGTAAACGAGTCCTTGATTGCTCTAGCTTCACATTTCACAGTAATCTGTGTCAAGAAAAATGAATGCAGTTGCGAACTTCACTTAAGAATCTCCTGCCAGGAATCTCCTGCCACCCAGTTTGCGTCTGTGTCAATTTGCATGAAGAAAGAACCATTTGGTATAACGGACTCTGGAGCCGCACTATCGTAAGTGCACATGCCTCAGCCCAGGAGCCCCAGGGAATTGCAGGAAAGGCTCCTAGTGTTTCAAATGCAAATGTGACACAAATTATAGATGTTCCTTACGTGAAGTAATTTGGCACTTCATGCTGAAGTTATAAAAGCAATTGTGAAAAGGTATGAGAATACAAGAAATGCTGGGTTTGGGCTATTCTCTAGGGCTTTTGTCTTATTATTATTTTAAAAGTTATCATGCAAGTTGCCATAATTTTTCTGGGGAGGTTTTTGTGGTTTTTTTTGCAGCTGATTATATTTTCCTGTTAAGAAAGCAGATGTGCTTTTGCATGTATAACAGACTGTGTTCGGGAACCTCAGGCCTGGGGTCCAAACTTCTGGAGAACCAGAGTTGTAGCCTCTAGGCCTCTCTCACTAGCCCTCATGACTCTTATAAGCTACACTCCCTGCCCCTGCCATATCCTCTCTCTCCAGGCCATGGCCCTCTCTTTCTGTCTTGCTGTGCACCCTTCCTCAAGTGCTCCTGGAGTGTGCCCTTGAACCATCCCCCACAAACGTCCCTGAAAAAACAGGACATCCTGTTTTTCCCCACGAGAGCACAGCAGCCATTTTGGGCTCCATGATCTTACACAGGTCATGTGACTCACGCGGGAGCATGACCAGTAAGACATGCGCCTTGGTTTTGCGACTCAACATGTTGGAGGGTTTGTTGAACTGTCATAATGCCTTTTGCTTACCTGGATACAAAGAATTATACCTCTTTCTCTGCCCACATTTGGGCCCACCTACTTTTTCCCTCTCAGCCTAGGGTTGCAATACGTCTGGGATCTCCTGGACATATCCAAACTGTTGTGACGTGGGGTTTGTTGTTTCAGCTCTCTTGACATAATATGCTGGAGACAGTTCTCTAGTAGTTCTCTAGTTCTTTATTAACGCAACAAGACTGAAACTTGAGGAGGGGAGAGCTACATTTATAGGGACAGGGAACTAGCTAGAAAGGATACATTTTGGAGGGAACAATATCAGGCAATCACAGTCCTGCCTTTTGGAGGCAACCAATAAGACAGAGGATCCAAATACAGCAGCTTAAATGAACCAATAGTAGCTGTACCCTCTGGAACCAAAAGGCAGTTACTTTACCCCAATGCAAATACAGACAATAATAATACAGATATAAAATCCTTTGACTCAATACACAACACCCCTCCCCCCCTAGTGAGCACAGCAGACGTAATCTCTCAGGTACTGTGGGGTCCTACAACTTCTACTTGATCTCCTGACAACAGGTGTTGCCGGTTCTGGATTGGGTGTCACCTGTGGTAGGGGGGCTGCTATAGGGGTTTCGTCAGGAGCAGATGGAGTCCCAGACATCTCAGGGTCCCCTACCTGTACCTCGTCATCCTGAGGACTAGCAGACCCTGGTTCATTTGCTGAAGCCCCTGGTGACTGCACCTCTGGGCCATTTTCACTCTGGTCTTGCAGCTCTGCGTCATTAGCCAGGGATGAATTATCAGACTCCTCCCTGCTGAGCGCCCGGCGCCTCAGCTGATCTATATGTCTCTTCCAAACTTGCCCATTTTCCAAGGTCACATAATAGGACACAGGTCCACTAGCCCGGGTGACCACACCAGCCACCCACCGCGAACCTCGTGAATAGTTCCTCACCCAGACCAGATCTTCAGGGGCGAAATACCTTGTTGTGTCAGTCTCAGCCTGGGGGTTTGCTCTTGAATTACGGTTTGGCATTTTATCCGGGTGGACATAATCCAGCACCGTTACCAATCTTCTACCCAAGAGCAGCTCAGCTGGCGACTTGCCCGTCGCAGTACACGGTGTCGCATGCTGCAAAAATAACATTCGCGCGATGCGAGCTGACCAGTTACCCTCCATTAAGCGCACAATGGATTCTTTGGCTGTTCTTACCATGCGCTCCGCCTGCCCATTGGAGGATGGGTGAAAGGGCACGGATGTGACCCCTCTTATGAAGTTATCAGCCAAGAATGCCCTGAATTCTTGGGATACAAAAGCTGCCCCATTATCTGATACAATGGTCTCAGGTAACCCGTGGGTTGCAAACAGCTGCCTCAACACCTTGATTACGGCAGCTGATGCCATGCTAGGGACCATCGCCACTTCTAACCATTTGGAATATGCATCAACGATAACCAAAAAGACCTTCCCCTGGAATGGCCCAGCAAAATCTAAGTGCAGCCGGCTCCAGGGAGATCTGGACTGCTCCCACCAGTGAACTGGTGCTCTGGCCACTTCTGGCCGCACCTCTTGGCATGCCTTGCCTGTTCGTACCCATTGTTCTATGTTCTGGTCCATTCCAGGCCACCACACATAACATCGGGCTAGCGACTTCATCCTGACCATTCCCGGGTGTCCCATGTGAAGCGTCTCAAGAACCCTGTTTCTCAGTGGTGCTGGGATGATCACCCTATCTCCCCACAGGAGACAACCCTTATGCGTGGATAACTCGTGCTGCCTTGTCGCATAAGGCCTGAATTTGTCTTCATGCGGACCACCTGGCCACCCCCTCCCCACCCAAGTGAGCACACGGGAGAGAACAGCATCTTTCCTCGTTTTCTCAGCAATATCAGTAGCCGTTACAGGACCCCCCGGAAGTGTTTCCAGCATCATTATGTGCTCCGCTGGAGCAGGATCCTCATTGCTCCAGCCAGGAAGGGGCAATCGACTCAGCGCATCAGCGTGGCACAACCGTTTCCCCGGCACATGGGTCAAGGTGTACTGGAACCCGTTCAGGAATATAGACCAATGCAACATTCTGGGGGAGAGAATTTGTGGCGTTTGTTTGTTCGGGTTGAACAATCCCAACAGTGGTTTGTGGTCCGTTTCAATGGAGAAATGACGACCGTACACATAATCATGGAACCTTTTGATTCCTGCCACAATTGCAAGCGCCTCTTTGTCAATTTGAGCATAGTTGCGCTCCGTGGGCGACAACGTACGGGAATAGAAAGAGATGGGCTTTTCCGACCCATCCGGTTCCCTATGACTCAGCACCGCCCCCAGGCCGTATTGAGAGGCATCACATGCCAGGACCAGCGGCTTCGAGTCATCATAATGAGCAAGGACGCTCTTGCTACTCAGCATTCCTCGCAAGGAGTCAAAAGCCTTCTGCTGCTCCTGCCCCCATCGCCACACATTCTTTTTCTGCAACAGTCTATGTAATGGTTCAGCTACCGAAGCTTTCTGGGGTAAGAACGAATGATAAAAGTTAATAAGTCCCAGGAATGACTGCAACTCCGTCTTGTTCTGTGGTCGTGGTGCCTCGATGATGGCCTTAACCTTAGCATCTGTGGGGTGGATGCCTGATGCATCAATTTTAAACCCCAAGAATTCCGCAGTTGGCACCCCAAAACTGCATTTTTCCTTTTTTAGTTGCAACCCCACCTCCTTGGACTTGAGCAACACTGCACGGACACGCACAACCAGTTCCTGTGGGTCTTTTCCAGCAATCAAAACGTCATCAAAAAATGGCAAGACCCCCGGCAGACCTCTTAACAGGCGTTCCATGAGCCCTTGAAAAATCCCTGGGGCCACACAAACTCCAAATTGTAATAACTCTGAACGCCCCTTTATGTGTGACAATAGTCTGTGCTTCCGCTGATTGTGGGGTTACTGGCAGCTGTTGGTAAGCTTGTGCCAGGTCAAGTTTGGCAAACACCTTGCCCCCAGCCAGTTTAGCCAACAGATGTGATACGACTGGAATGGGGTATGAATTTCCCCTGAGTGGCTTATTGATAGTACATTTGTAATCAGCACAGATCCTAACTTCCCCATTTGCTTTAAGGGGCGTGACGATTGGAGTCTCCCACTTAGCGGAGTCCACGGGTGAGAGAACTCCCTGCTTGACCAATTTATCCAGCTCTGCTTTGATCTTGGGTTGCAGTGCAAATGGCACTCGCCTTGGTTTGAGTCGGATTGGGGCCACCCCAGGGTCCAATTCGAAGTCAACTGGGGGCCCTTTATAACAACCCAGTTTTCCATTAAAGAGGCCAGCAAATTCTTTGTATAATGCCTCGCTCATCTCGGGGCAGGTTTGGATTGAATTAAGCCCTGATATACTCAGTCCCAGGGCGGGAAACCAGTCAGTGCCCAAGAGACTGGGGCGACTGCCCTTCGCAATCACCAGTTTGAGTACCGCCTGTTTGTCCCGGAACTGTACTCTCACGGCACACATTCCCATGACATGGATGCGGCCCGCTGAGTATGACTGCAAAGTTGCCGGGAAGGGCTCCAGAGGGGGCAACTTACCCCTGGGGAAGAATGTCCTCGCGGTCTGGTCCGACACGATAGTGAATCCAGATCCGGAGTCCACCTCCATGTCGCACAGCTGACCCTCAATCTTCACCTTGACGTGTGCCTTGCCTTGCGCTGGAAACTGCACGACCCTCCCGTTGATCTCCGTTACGTAGTGGCAGTCCTTTAGAACATGGTTCGCTGTGGCCGATCTGCGATGCTCCAGTCTAGGTGCTCCTGTCGCTCCCAACGCCGCCGATCTACAGACCCTGGCGATGTGACCTGTCTTTCCGCACGTCCGGCACATAGCATCCCGGAAATGACAACTCTTCCGCTCATGGTTTCCGCCACAACCAGGGCACCTGCCTCGGTGATCTTTGTGCACTGTGCAGGCCTGACGCACTGACTCGACCCCACGAACTGGGCTCTGGCTCGGAGTAGCCTCTAGCTCGTCCATGGCATGCACAACTTCTATCTGTGGCTTAGGGGCCCTGAGACTGGCATCAAGCTCCTCTCTTTCATAATTCTCCGTGGCAGTGGCCTCCTTCAAGGCTGAAGCAAGGGTAACCTCTTCTTTAGCCACGATGCGTCTTCTGGCTTTCTTGCTGCTCAGACCACCGACAAACCGATCCAGGAGAGTCTCTTTCAGATCTTGGAAGTCACAGTGCTGAGCGAGCTTCCGCAGTTCAGCTAGAAATGCAGATACAGACTCCCCAGCACGCTGCTGCCTCTTATGAAACTCCATCCGCCGGGCCATCTTGGTCTCAGTAGGCGCTAAATGGCTTGTTAGGCAGGCAAGAATATCTTTGAGAGATGTCTCACTTAGCTTCGCTGGGGCAAGCAATGCCTTGGCCAGCTTGAAGGTCTCAGGCCCACAGTAGCTCAGGAACGTGGCCCTTCTTTTGCTGGCATCGGTGATCCCTTGAGCCACTGCGAAGAACTCGAAGCGTTCGACGTAGTCTTCCCACGTGTGGGGCTCTGATGGCTGGAAGGGCTCCAATACCCTTGGACTCTCCATTGTCCTGTGGGCCGGGTCGTCTTTTCAGCTGGCCAGTGAGTCTTGTTCTTAGCTACAATCCGGACTCTGAGGCAGGGCTGCGTTTAACCGCTCCTCAGCATTCCGGATCCCATCCTCGTCGCCAGTTGTTGTGACGTGGGGTTTGTGATTTCAGCTCTCTTGACATAATATGCTGGAGACAGTTCTCTAGTAGTTCTCTAGTTCTTTATTAACGCAACAAGACTGAAACTTGAGGAGGGGAGAGCTACATTTATAGGGACAGGGAACTAGCTAGAAAGGATACATTTTGGAGGGAACAATATCAGGCAATCACAGTCCTGCCTTTTGGAGGCAACCAATAAGACAGAGGATCAAAATACAGCAGCTTAAATGAACCAATAGTAGCTGTACCCTCTGGAACCAAAAGGCAGTTACTTTACCCCAATGCAAATACAGACAACAATAATACAGATATAAAATCCTTTGACTCAATACACAACACAAACTACTGCAGCCAGCAGTAAATTTTTACCGATTTCCATTTGGAAATCGGTAAAAATATCTGGGGAAATTCGGACATATGGCAGCCCATGTCAGCAGCGCTGTTTTGGCTGACTTCACATAAAAATACCTCAGAAACGTCATTTTTACTTTTTTTGCAATTTAGCCCTAAAAGCTCAACAGCTTTGTCCCCTCCTACTCTCACCCTGCCCACCATTGCTGCAGGGATCTGGTAAGACTATCCAGGAAGAAATGTAGCCCCCAGGTGGAAAAAAGGCTTGTCACCCTTGGCAGCTAAGGCCTCTGGCCCAGTCACTGATATCCCCAATTAAAGTAGTGAGGCTGGAGGAGAGTTGAAGTAGTCACAGTGTCCCATTCTGAAACAGATGGGCCAGTCGCCTGGCTTGATGCAAGGCAAGTTTTTAATCTATACCCAGAGGATATGTCCACAAAGAGACTGGCAAGCTCTGGATCAGTTCTCATAAGGAAAGATTATATGTTGTGCAATGGAGAACAACAGATAAATTCCCCATAGGTCAGTTATGTTGCCCACACAGTAGCCCACTTATAATATGGTTTAATTGTTTCTCCATTGCTAATAGTTATGTATCTATTGTTGGTTTTGAGTTTCAGTTGTGTTTCAATGGGTTTTTACCTAAAAAGTGGGATAGATGTTTTTACAAATATGAAATGAAATGAAATGAAGGGCAGCTGACAAGAAGCATGATCCAGACAACCAAAACACAGCCACATTGTACATTTTGGTGGACAGCCCCCCAAAATTCCGATTCGAAAACAAATGATAAGATATTCTTTTTGCCCTCTCCCCCCCCCCCTTATAGAACATGAATAAATTCTTGTTGTTGGTTTGGTTTCCTGTTGGTGCTAGACCAAAGCCCCTTATCAGGTTCAGCAAAAATGCAAGTCCAACTAAGATTTTTAAAAAATGACGTTGGAGACACTGGAGCTGGTCCCCAACACTGGTGTTCGTGATGCAACTCACAGACTATATGACCATGAAAATTGTTCAGCCCCTTTCAAGAAAAACTGAGCTCTATCAGTGTATGAAAGAAAAAGGTGCTTCCCCTTCCAGTTTTAAGCGCTGAGAAAAGGAGGCATCCATCAAACAGAAGCCTGTTCCATTCTGAGCAGGGAGGCTTGTGCAACAAATGAACAGCAAGGGCACGTACCTTGCTGTGAGTGTCTGGAAAGGCAAGCAGGTGCAAAGGGTAAACAACATGTGAACCGAAATGACACATGACACTTTGTCAGAATTATACTCACAGTAACAACAGCTCAGGATCTTTACTTATGATGGCACTGCTTAATTTCCCTCCATACCTTTTCTAGGACACTCACGGATCTCCTGAAACAGCCAGGAGGACATGGACCATCTGACATCTTGCCAGAGAGCCACATTGGCAGTGTGCAGGTCCAGATTGGCGATGGGTTTTCTCGATCTCCCAGGAATAGCACAGGTAAGATAATCACAAAGTCCTCAGCTGTGTGCATATTAACAGCTTAAAACACAGCTAGGCTGTTCTCCTTCTCCCAGCCAAAAATCTAGGATCTGCAATTTGTTAAGGGCACAGTAGAGTGGGGGTAAACTACAGTTCCCATGGTTCTTTGGGGGAAGGCATGTGCTTTAAATGTGTGGTATTGTATGCAGCCTGTGTAGGAGAAAACTTTCTTTGTATACAGAATATCCCAGGTTCACAGGTTGCTCATCCAGTGTGGTGTAGTGGTTAAGAGTGGTAGACTTGTAATCTGGTGAACCGGGTTCGAGTCTCCGCTCCTCCACATGCAGCTGCTGGGTGACCTTGGGCTAGTCACGCTTCTCTGAAATCTCTCAGCCTCACTCACCTCACAGAGTGTTTGTTGTGGGGGAGGAAGGGAAAGGAGAATGTTAGCCGCTTTGAGACTCCTTTGGGTAGTGATAAAGCGGGATATCAAATCCAAACTTTATCCTGGAGAAGAGTGACTAGTGGAGTGCCACAGGGTTCTGTCTTGGGCCCCGTCTTATTCAACATCTTTATCAACGACTTGGATGATGGACTCAAGGGCATCCTGATCAAATTTGCAGATGACACCAAACTGGGAGGGGTGGCTAACACCCCAGAGGACAGGACCACACTTCAAAACGACCTTGACAGATTAGAGAACTGGGCCAAAACAAACAAGATGAATTTTAATAGGGAGAAATGTAAAGTATTGCACTTGGGCAAAAAAAATGAGAGGCACAAATACAAGATGGGTGACACCTGGCTTGAGAGCAGTACATGTGAAAAGGATCTAGGAGTCTTGGTTGACCACAAACTTGACATGAGCCAACAGTGTGATGCGGCAGCTAAAAAAGCCAATGCAATTCTGGGCTGCATCAATAGGAGTATTGCATCTAGATCAAGGAAAGTAATAGTGCCACTGTATTCTGCTCTGGTCAGACCTCACCTGGAGTACTGTGTCCAGTTCTGGGCACCACAGAAGGACACTGACAAACTGGAACGTGTCCAGAGGAGGGCAACCAAAATGGTCAAAGGCCTGGAAACGATGCCTTATGAAGAACGGCTAAGGGAGCTGGGCATGTTTAGCCTGGAGAAGAGGAGGTTAAGGGGTGATATGATAGCCATGTTCAAATACATAAAAGGATGTCACATAGAGGAGGGAGAAAGGTTGTTTCCTGCTGCTCCAGAGAAGCGGACACGGAGCAATGGTTCCAAACTACAAGAAAGAAGATTCCAGCTAAACATTAGGAAGAACTTCCTGACAGTAAGAGCTGTTCGACAGTGGAATTTGCTGCCAAGGAGTGTGGTGGAGTCTCCTTTGGAGGTCTTTAAGCAGAGGCTTGACAACCATATGTCAGGAGTGCTCTGATGGTGTTTCCTGCTTGGCAGGGGGTTGGACTCGATGGCCCTTGTGGTCTCTTCCAACTCTATGATTCTATGATTCTATTCTATGAAACTCCTCTTCTCCTTCTCCTTCTCCTTCTCCTTCTCCTTCTCCTTCTCCTTCTCCTTCTCCTTCTCCTTCTCCTTCTCCTTCTCCTTCTCCTTCTTGAGGGTTTGGTGACAATTCACACAACCAGTTTGGTTCGAGGGGGGCATCACCTGGGTGAAACAACCCAAAAGAGGACTTCTACGCACTGGATGTGCAAGGAAACACCTAAGGCTTTTTCCCTTTCAGCATGGCAGGGATAGAAACCTAGAGTCCCCAAAATGAACAATGCTGCACCTGCTGGACACGTTCCTTCTGCCTGGCTCTTAAAGGCACAGGAGCACCCTTCAAGGTTATACAGGAGGGTTGCCATGTGGAAGCACTCCTGAAGCCTCATCACACGTGGTCTGTGTGGAGGAGGGACAGCCCCCCCCACCTCACATCCTTGCATGTCCTATATAATGCCTATCCTCAACCCTCAATATGCCAAGCTGCCCTCAGAAAACCTTTAGTCTAAGCACTACTTGGTATCAGTAAAGGAAGAAAATATATTCTCCCTCTATTTTGTTGAATGTTGCATGACATTCCATATTTATAACCTACCTTTCTTCCCCAAAGGCAGCCCAAGGCACCTAAGGGGAGTGGGGACACAAATGCAATCCATGCATCCACATCAGCATCAACTGTATAACAAACTTACCAAGCCCATAAATGCCTACATAATGTATGCAAATGTATACAAACAGTAATCCAGTACTGCTGCCCCATTAAATGTTTCCAGCAGAGCATATGTGTAAGAGGCAGAAACTTGAAGCGTTTCTGCTATGCTGCCTCCATGGGTGGGGTGGGGGAGAAGCTGTACTTGTTGGACTTCTACCTGTTCTACTTATTTTTGGAAGCACCTAGGAACCCTGGGCAGGGAGGGATGATGATGATGACGACAATAGTTTTCTTTTTTATACTCCGCCCAACTAGCTGGGTTTCCCCAGCCACTCTGAGCGGCTCACAGCATATATCAGAACATACTAAAACATCAAACATGGCTGCCTTCAGATGTCTTCTAAAAGTCAGATAGTTGCTTATTTCCTTGACATCTGATGGGAAGGTGTTCCACAGGGCAGGCACCACTACCGAAGGCCGTCTGCCTAGCTCCCTGTAATCTCGTTTCTCGCAGTGAGGGAACCAGCAGAAGATCCTCGAAGGACCTCAGTTTCTGGGCAAAGCAATGGGGGATGAGACGCTCCTTCAGGTCTACAGGGCCGAGGCCATTTATGGCTTTAAAGGCCAGCACCAACAGTTTGAATTGTGCTCGGAAACGCACTAGGAGCCAATGAAGATCCTTTAGGACCAGTGTTGCATGGTCCCAGTGGCCACTCCCAGTCACCAGTCTAGCTGCTGCATTCTGGATTAGTTGTAGCTTCTGGGTCACCTTCAAAGGTAGCCCCACGTAGAGCGCATTGCAGTAGTCCAAGCGGGAGATAACCAGAGCATGCACCACTCTGGCAAGACAGTCCACGGGCAGGTAGGGTCTCAGCCTGCATACCACATGGAGCTGGTAGACAGCTGCCCTGGATACAGAATTGACCTACTCCTCCATGGACAGCTGTGAGTCCAAAATGACTCCCAGGCTGCACACCTGGTCCTTCAGGGGCACGGTTGTCCCATTCAGGACCAGGGAGTCCTCAACACCCACCCGTCTCTTGTCCCCCCAAAACAGTACCTCTGTCTTGTCAGAATTCAACCTCAATCTGTTACCCGCCATCCATCCTCCAACTGCCTCACTCACACAGGACCTTCACTGACTTCACTGACTGGTTGAGATAGATGATAGTTACTGGCCAGCATAGAAATATTGTTAAGTAATAAGAATAAGAATACTAATACTAATACTGGAGCAGATAGCTTTCTGACTTAACTGCTCATGAGCATTTTGTAAAGGGAACAATTGGCAGTAATCCTTTCCCTGTATCATTTCAGCCTCTGCTGCTCTTGAGTGGGGATGGGGGGTGGGAGAAGTGCAGCTGGTCATCATGGGGGGGGGGATGTGTGACCTCTGGCAATGTCAGCCCCCACATTTTGCAAGGTGAACAGTCGCCAGGGTGAAAACCATCTGAGCGCACCAGTGACTAGATGAGGGCAGGATTCCCCCACATGCACACTTCCCCCAAACATTTTACACATACAATCTCTTCCTTGCTAATTCCTTGCATGGGGGGGGGGGCCTGGCAGGCAAGGGGCTATCTGTGCTCCGATTTACATCCAGCTGATGGGGGGGGGATGGTTTGCTGCTGCTGCTCTTTGTGTTGTGACTCAGTTCTGCCTGGGGCCGAGAGAGCGCTCTGTCTCCTCCTCTCTTGTTTGCCCATGACACTTGTCCCAGTTTAAATACAGATTTCCTCCCTCCTCTCCCTGCCTCCCTCCCTATCACCTTTGAACATTGCTTAACTGAAGTGAGAACTGACGAGTGTCACTTGCTTGAGGCCCTGAAGAATGAAATCTGAGAGATAACCACATTGGCAGCCATTCAGATCATCTTCATAATCACCATCGCCTGATACTGCCGGGCCCCCAAAACCTTAATTAAGGCTGAGATCCATTATCCCCGACATGCTTTGCAAAAGGCACAAACTCTGCCCGAAAGGTTTTGCTGTCACAAGATTAACCGGCAGCAGGTGGTGAGGTGAGAAAAGAATTACACAACGCAAGCAAATCAATAGGCTATGGAAAGCCTCCTCCTGTGTTCTAAAGGCTGTTTGCTGTATTACTGTTGTGCTCATCCCAATCTCTGAGCGGCAAGAGGCTTCAGAGATTCCTGTGCTCACCCAGGGTTCAGTTTCCTTGGATTGGAGGTCAATGGAGATGGTGGCATCTTTAGCATATATAGTTTTATTTACACATGTATACAACCTAAGCATAAGATGGAAGGGTTCACAGCATCAGCACCTTCCAACAGATCTTGCTTCCCCACTAGGTTTCCAGGGAAGTCCCTGGCCTAGGTTGCCACCTTTGGGACAAGTCGGGGGGGGCTGGGGGGCTAAAAAATACTTTACCTGGTGCAGAATGAAATGACCACAAACCAATCCATTGCAATGGGTTGTTTCCAATGCTGGTCATACTCATAGAGTAGACCCAATGAAATTTATGGATCTAAGTTAGCAATGCACATTAATTCCAATGACTCACATCCTCCCCACCAGCTGAATTTCTGCCTGTCAGAAGAATGGTAAAGGTAGAAACCCAGCCAGAGAAAGAAAGAGGCAGAGAGAGCAACAAATTCTGTTTCTCTTCCTAACAGAGCTTTGCCTTAAACATCCCTTGCCATATAGCTACTAATGCCAATTCATTCACACAGACATAGTCAGACAACTTCATCCAGCCACTAGGGTTTACATCTTTTCTTGTCACATATTTGAAGTGTTTTAAAAAGAATTCATCTGTTGAATTGTAGAATTGTAGAGTTTGAAGGGACCCTAAGGGTCACCTACTCCAACCTCCTGCGATGCAATTTCTAGGTGGTGTCCTTTGTAGGTGTTTGTCCTTCTCCATCAACTGCTGTTACCTCCAGAAGTCTGTCCACTGTGCCTCATTGTCTCTCTGCCTGGCACGGGGTCCACTTTCTTGGGAAACAGAATTTGCAATTTTGCTCGCACTTGGGAGGGCCTAGGACACTGAGCGGATTGTGCTGAAGCCTTACCTTGCCACCTCCTTCTGCTTCCAGACAAGAACCACTTGAACAACGCTGTGGTTAACCCCTCCAGCGTCTCACAGATTGGGCTGTCGCATTCACACAACAACCGGCTGCAAATGGCAAGCACGCTGCCGCACCAAGCGCCCGACTATGCCAAGTATGCAACTCTCAAGGCTGTAGGTAGGTATTGCGGCACTGCGTCTCCTGCTGGGCAAAGTAAGGCTGGCATTTGCTGGAGGAAGGCTGTGAGAGCTGGTTGTCCCAGTGTGGTATGATATATCTCCATGTACTCATGCCCATCGGCCCATTGCTGTGTACACGGTGACATCATCATTGTGTCTTTGTTGACTAAGGGTGGGAAACCTCAGGCCTGGGAGCCAAAACATGGGTCAAGCTTTTCCGTCTGGCCATAGTCCAGACCATGCCCCTGCCCTAGGCATGCTTCACACCCTTCTCAGGTGTTTTTGCCCAGCTGCAATGTGTTCTTGGACTGTTGCTATGTCTCTCGCTTGCCTTGATGGAGAGATGTTTGCATGGGGTGTGCCTAGGAACCTCTGACAGAATGTAGCCTTCTGTGCAGAGGTGAGATGGCCTCCGACATATATGAAGTGGGAGGGGGGGGGGGAGATTGTAAGGTCCACAAGGAAGTGGGACCATTGGGCTGGACCAAATTTTCCCCACCATGTTGCTGGCCTTCCATTTTGCTGGGTAGTAGCTGGTGAATGGGGAGAAACTGAATTCAGGTCACATTTAAAGATAAACCTCATTCCACTTTCCAAAACAACACATGAACTGGAATGCTGCCACCTTTTGAAACTCATGCTTTTTCCAATTTTGCAGTGCAGTTTTCCAGCCATGCAATGTGACGAAAGTTCATATACTAGGGGGACATGTGCATAAAAAGCAAGTGTTAGTGGATAAAATTATGCATTATATTATGGGAAATTGTGTTGTGAAAAATGTGTTTAGGCAAAATTGCATACGAAAACGTGCATATTAGCAGTTCATATGTAAATGCTGATGCATATTAATGAGGACTTTGGTTGTTGTTGGGTTTTAAAAAAATATATACAAACTGATGTGAAAATGTGGAGAAGTGAGACATGAGAAACTGAGAGAAACCAAAATTCACAGATTCGCCCATCGCTAGTAGTAAATGCTGGATTTCACTAATGCCAGAGGAAAATTGAATGAGGTGGGAAAGAAAGGAAAGTGATTGCAGGGGAAGAAAAACATGAGCTAAGCCAGAAAAGGGAGCTGTTTTGGAGAGATGAATAAGTCATGAGCTGAGGGCAAACAGAGTGAGTCTCATGGCCCAACTACAGTGGGGGTGTTGAATACAGAGCAGATGACTAAGAGCTGATGACAAAAATAATTTAACGTGGATTAGTTGCCCTTTAACAAATATTAATCACCCCTTTATGCAATTATTATTCCTCACATATTGGAAGAGTTTTTAAGGAATAAGACAGCCTTTGACGGCATGGTGCCCTCCAGGTGTTTTGATCTACAACAACTTCAGTCAGCATAGCTGTGCAATGCTAGGGGTGGATGGGAGCTGTGGTTCAAAACATTTGGGGGACACCAGGTTGGCAAAGGCTGGATAAAGGTATGGCGATGGATTCTACCAACAGCTGGAGAGCCTCCATGGACCAGCCTATGACATAGAGAAGGGGTGAGCACCTCAAATCACTCTGAGCCATTTCTTCAGGTTTTAACCTATTCAAGAAGGCCTTGTTGTTATGGTAACACAAACAAAGTTATTTAAAATAAAGGCCTATGCAGAGAGCCAAAGCCTATCTAGCTGTACTCACAGGTGTTCAAAGCAATGGTGGATTTTCCTGCCAGTATCAAAATACCTGCATGTTTGCTCTTTGATGTAATTATATATTAGACTTTGTATCATTCTTATCTAAGTTGTTGAAATCTACCCTTTTGTTGACCATGGCTTGGCTTGCCTGTCATGTTAAGCCAAACCATCGCTTTGCACAAACCTCTGAGCTCTAGGAGAGGAGGTGGTGACTGCTTTGCTCCTCCTTGTTCATTCTGCTGATGTGCTATGCCATGGGTTGTCAGATCCTTTGAATCTGGGCTCACGGTTCAGCCGTCTCTAGACTAACCACAAGTTGTAACCACGGTTTGTCCTATGGTTCACAGCTTGTGGCTTGTTCAGCAGAGATAAACTACAAACTTAGATTCAGACAACTTGCCAAGCCAAACCCTGGCTTAGCTGAGCACAGCAGAATGACTCTGGGAACCTGAACAATCCTGGATTAATGTGTGGTTTGGCTTAGCCTGACACACAAACCAAGACTGAGTGTGTCTCATGCTTTTGGCAGACCTGACATTAACCTTATCCTGCTTATGTACAGGTGGAATTAGTTAAGCTTTAACATCCCTAACCCTCTAGGGATGGTTAGATGGTTACAGAGCTGTCAGGAGAGCCATCACAACCTTAAGAACGTTTTGCCCTTCGTTTTCTGCTCTGTTCCATATATTCCCTTCCAGAAAGTGCTCCTGAGGAATTCTACAAGCGGTTTCCTGTGGTGGACATGCCGCCATCAGCCACGCTGTCCTTCCCTCCCTTGACGCTACACCAGAAAGACGTTTCTCCCTTTCAGGACGGCTGTGCTCTGATTGGCTTGGCAACACCAGGACAGAAGGCCAAAGTGATGAAAGCCAGTGCCCACACACTGGCAGGCAGCCCGGCCTTCAAACCAGGGTGGGATCCTAACCACCCTGACCTTCGACGGCAGGCCTACACCACCAAGCGCCAGTTCAGCATCGAGAAGCTCCCCGAGGTCTTCAGCCAGACGCCTACCCACTATGCCCAGCAGCAGCGGCCCTTCTCCACCAACAGCAAGACGGAAGTCACTGTCTAGAGCAGACCTCCTCCTCAATCTCCCCTCCCTTTGAAATATTCAAGCAGCCTGTGAGGTGTGGCCTGCCTTGTCAAGCTGGAGCACCTAGTGTTGACTTGGCAGAGCAACCCCCTCCTCTCGGCTGGCACTGCTAGGTTCTGTGAGAGAGCGAGGGAATTAGGAAGGAAGCTTGGCCACCGGTGCTGAGGGATCGTCTGCGGCTCCTAACAGAACCTGCCCATTTGCTGTGGCCCTCTGTTTTCTGCATCCTGACAGAACTCGGCCAGCATGCGTGGTGAAACCGGCATGCATGTCGCTCCACAATTCGATGCACGACTCATGTTTGTAGCTCACGTCTTCATCACATCGCACATCCCAGAATGGTCAGCATCCACCGGAAACCTGAGGACTCCACTACCGTTCTGCATGGAGATGCATCAAAGGGAAAATGGGGAGCGGGGTAAATAAAATATATCATTCTTTTCCCCTCGCCAAGAAAGGCCAAGTCAAAGGACAAGACAAACTCCTGCAATAATTAACCAGAACATTGTGTTTGAACATTTGCCCAATATAACATTCCTCTTCTGCCTTTCCTGGTGGTTAAACAAATGCAAAAAATAAAAATAAATGGGAATACAACAATGAAAGCAGTAATAAACTGTTCAAAAAGGGAACTGCCAAGGGCTGGAAGAAATTTTTACACAGTTCCCTTTGTTCTTCGCTTGATTCTTGTCCTTCTCTATCAAACCTTTCGGTTTAAGGCCATTTGTTAATATTTCTTGTCGCATATAAAACCTATATACTGCTGACACGTTTTTTTGCCTGCCACTCATCAGAGAGTCACTATTGTGGATCCTTAACAGGGGGTTGAAAAAGAGGAGGGGGCATTGCTTTCTAGGGGATATTTCCCACCAAACTCTGAGAAAGGGTAGTGCTGCCTGTCATGAAGGTACAGGAAGAACCGTGCTGTGAAGAGTGTGGAAGAGTGTGATTATGTGTCAGGGGAGAGTGTGAGTTGTGCACCCATGGAGCCTTGTAGAAATTTCAGCCATAGGTTGGAAAATCAGCTTTCTTATTTAAGGTTTGATCTAGCTAACCAGTGTGACTGGAGTTGGTGGTTCACCACAATAGCAGGAGATGGCTTTCATTTCACAACACTGAGTAGGAAATATGTGTGTAGACTCATGAAATAAGCCAGACTTTCTGATTTGTTGTGGTTTACAGTCAGCAAGCAGCATGTTGTCCTTCTCTATCAAACCACTGTTTGCTGTGCCACCATTTCTCTCTCCCTCTTTGCTCCTCTCCAGCGCAAGGGGAACAAACAAGCCAGGAAACCTTGGCTTCCTATTACACCCAAACTAGGGATTGCAATGTGTTGCTCCCTAGTAAGTCATAGCCAGCAAGCCAACAACAAATCACCTGGCAATCATGTCTTGTTGAGGATCTTGTGTTCCAAATAAAAAAATTCCTTCCAGTAGCACCTTAAAGACCAACTGAGTTAGTTCTAGGTATGAGCTTTCGTGTGCATGCACACTTCTTCAGATACACTGAAACAGAAGTCACCGGACCTTTCTATATAGTGAGAAGGTGGGGAGGGGTATTACTCAGAAGGGTGGTGGGAATGGGTGATTGGCAGATAGCTGCGATGAGCCTGTTGACTACTCTTAACGACTGCAATAGGTCTAACAGGAAAAAGCAAGGGGTGAGAAGCCATTTTTCACCTTCTCACCCCTTGCTTTTTCCTGTTAGACCTATTGCAGTCGTTAAGAGTCGTCAACAGGCTCATCGCAGCTATCTGCCAATCACCCATTCCCACCACCCTTCTGAGTAATACCCCTCCCCACCTTCTCACTATATAGAAAGGTCCGGTGACTTCTGTTTCAGTGTATCTGAAGAAGTGTGCATGCACACGAAAGCTCATACCTAGAACTAACTCAGTTGGTCTTTAAGGTGCTACTGGAAGGAATTTTTTTATTTTGTTTTGACAATGGCAGACCAACACGGCTACCTATCTGTAACTTGTGTTCCAAATTCAGTCATACTGTTAGAAACTGGGGAATGCCCTCTGCTGACAAGGGCCTGGTGGTCAGCCTTCAAATATTGGTGCAAGTTCAGTGTTTTTAAATTGGGCACAGGGTTACTCCTTCATTTATCTCAGGGTGAGTACTTAAGCTGTTGGTCCAAGCTCGTTGCCCAAAAAAGCTGCTTCAATTGGTTTGTCTTCAGACCTTCTCTTACATATGCCCTAAAATCAGTAAAACAAAGACTGTGGGATTTTGCCTTCTGTGATCTATGGGCCCCCTCATTCTCATCCTGCTCACCAAGTGCTGTGAATATACAGTATGTCAGGTCATTTTACACAGTTGAATATTTAAAGAATTTGCCAGTCACCAATTATGGTAGACTTTTTACTAAGGCCAGACTTAATGTGTTTCCCTCTGAAATGTTCCGAGGTAGATTTGCTGGTGTCCCTTATTTCACATGATTATGTCCTTGTACTAACCAGGAAGAATGCCTGAAGCACATTCTCCTGTCCTGTATAATATATAAGCTGGTCCAACAACATTTGACTAATCCACTAATGGCAAATCTACCCGGAAAACCTGCCAATTATATGCCAAGTTCCTATTAGACATTAAAATTCCCAGTGTGACTTTGGCGATTGTCAAATATCTTTCTGAGGTGGTCAGGATCAGAGATAAATTTGCATTAGACAAAAGTCTGAAAAAAGCATAGTCTTAATGATTTGTCCAAGTAGTCTGGGTACTTTTTAATGTATTTTATATGCACTGAATTTTGTCTTTTGGGTCTTTGGGCAGCAATAAAGAATTGATCGATTGATTGAACAAGCCACAATTCCTGATTCAAAGAAATTGGGAAGCCAAATCTTCCCAGCTTATCTACCCCAACTCACGCAAAGGGAAAAGCAAAGTGGGAGAGACTGGAGAGTGTGCACCAGCTTATTGCTCATTCATTAATAAACTACAATAAGTCTGACTTGTTATGTGCAAAAGCAGCTTATGATGCTTTGATACAACAAAGACTGGACACAACATGTTCCTCTGCTTGGTGTGACTGGAATTGGAGTCAACCTCTGGTGCATCTTCTCTCACAATGGACCAAAATCTCCTCTTTTTTTGTACAAAACTAGCCAGAGCAGTTTGCCGTTCCCAAGTTGGCCTCCTCCAGCTTTTTTGGATGACAACCCACAGCCAGGAAAGGGAGATGTTGTCCAGGACATCTGGAGGGTGCAAAGTTGGGGAAGGCTGGCATATACAAATGCTGACTTTTCACATGGTGATACCACAGAAGCAACCAGGAGGGTGCTTATTTCAGAGGCAAACTGGGGGAAGCACCAGGTTGTGAATTTGAACTGGGCCACTGCTTGTTCTCCGTTCTGCACAGCCTGATGCCGTTCCTGATGCTCCCATAACAAACAGGCTCCGCTGTTGCTAGGCTTCTCGCTTCAACCCTCGCAGCAGGAGATTGCCCAACACAGAAATTTATCATCACGCATCCCTACTCTTGTTTCCAAACAAAACACAACCTTACAAGTGCATAGATAATGGCACAGGAATTAACAAAGCCAGGTTCACACAGCGTGTGGCTTTGTTGGGGGAATGAACGGATCACATCCAGGAAATCAGCGAGTTCTCTTTCGGGAGTGCATGGCAGCAAGGCCCTGGGGAACCTTTTGTCAAATAATTTAACCTGCAGAAGTGGTGGCAGTGGCTGGATCACAGAGCAAACTCTTTACCTAATCTGAAGGATTGTGGGTGGTGCAATTATGGGGCAAGAGAGGAGGTGGGACCAGCATTCATCTGCAGAGACAGATGCAGTATTTTAGAGGATAGGACCTGAGCCAATGGATTCAAATGGCAAGAAAGGAGTTTCTGACTAAACATTAGGAAGAACTTAAGAGCTGTTCTAAAGTGGAACTGGCTCCCTCAGAAGGTGGTAGACTCTTCTTCACTGGTTTTTAAAAAGAGGTTGGATGGTCATCTGCCAGGGATCCTTTAGCTGTGATTCCTGCAGTGCAAGGGTTGGATTAAATGACCCCTGGGACCCTTTCCAACTCTACAGTTCTATGATTTCCCTCTGGACCTTTCACAGGAGATTGTATCCAGTCAAGTAATTGCACGTGTTGCTTCTTTCCACTGCCACCAGGTGAAATATTTTTTTTTTACCCTGGTTGTCTCTCACCAAATAGCCTAAAATGCCCTCAGGACACTTCAAAGCATTGTGGAACTAGACTGAAGCATGAAGTGGTGAAAAGAATTGAGACTACAAAGCGTTATGAATTTAGATTAACAGTTTACTAAGTTTTTGTTTTTTTTAATGTTCGTACTTAGGAAAAAGATTTAACATAGGAACAGCATACACAGCTTGCCTCCCACTTGGAGCAGAAGACCAAATAAACAAAGGATTAAATACAAATCTACTTTTCCTATCTTGATATAGGCCCTAAGATTACAAAATTGTGTGATAGTCATGCATACAGCCTCCAGGCTGACTATATGTTATTTATTCTTCCATTCTCAGATGCCACCTTGATCTAACTCTCAAAGCATGTCACTGGCAGATACAGCCTAGAGCTACATTAATTCCTGCTCATGCCAATCCACAAAACCTCAAAAAAGTACTGGGTCTTCTTCCCAACAGCAAAGCACCACATTCTCAATTATTATTTTCCTTCCAGTTGGATCGCTGGAAAGTTTAGGCTTAACAAGTTAACCTCCTAATCCTCAAATCAAGATTTTGTATTATTGTACAATACAACAGAGCAGTTCATTTCCTTTAAACACCTTAAAAGTCTAATGTCTTTAAGTCTTTGCTTTCCTGGATTAGCCTCCTCCCCTCACACTTCAGTTGTGTCAGGAATTGGCCAGATTTATTTTAGATAGATAGCCACATCTGTTCTGTAAATCTTGCTTTTGTTTCATTTGGGCTTGAGAAATCTGAAGTGAATTCTAGTACCAGGAAAGCAAATGCCACAATAAACTGTTTAATCTTTAAGATGCTACAAGAACGCTTCATTGTTTTGGACTGCAGCAAACAAAGATGGCTGCCCTTCTGGAAATATGGTTGGCACCTTTATTGGGTTCCTGCTATAACAACTGTGTTCAGGCATAAATTTATTAGGCTGGGGATTATGCAGGTGAAAGAGGTGTAGGCCTGACAAGAACATGGAATGCACATACCTAAGGAACCCCAAGTGCATTTGGTCTGTACTTTTTTGTCCTTTGTCAAATAATAAAATTTCCTAGGAAATCTCATTGTCTGGACATATGTGGGTCTGAGGACCTATGTGTTCATGAAGCCTCCTCTCCTCAGAATTCAAGCTCACAGGAATTGGCATTTTCATTTTTTGATAGATAGGCACATACATTTTGAAAAACTTCGCTTTTATTCAAATCTGGGCTATGGAAATTTATATAATAAAACACCAGGTGTCCCAACATGAATGGAGCTTGGCAAAATGCTGTTCTTGGCATATACAAAACACGCTGTATTTCATTCCTCACATTTCAAGCTCTTTTGAGGCTGCTTTCATAGAACTCTCTCTGAAGGCACATCGTAATATGATTCACATCACCCAACAAGAGGTGAAGGACACACAATGACCTACGAATAAATATGTATGCTTTAGCAGATTCCAAAACTCTTTGTCCACATTATCCTGGCAAGACCTAGAACAGGGAAGACCAGTGCAAATGCTGAGGGAATGTCATCTATTGAGGCTTCAATGGGGATATTCAGTGACCAAGTGGACAGCCATCCCTGAGATAGTTCAGTGAAAGGCGAACTGTAAGTACAAATATTTAAAAATAAAATAAATATGAGTTGGCAACAGGTCACAATCACATTAATTCTTATTTCATCTTGTTTATTGTTAGTCACCATGGATGGCAAACTCTTATGATATAAAAGGCAAGCTATAAGTTCCAAATAAATAACATTATTTGCCACTAAATCACATGTGCTTCTACCTATCCAGTTTCGCAACTGAATGCCTTAGCTTTTCACCTATAGCATAGATTGCTACCCATTCCCATTCACCCATTTCCCCCTTACCAGGAGTTAAGTTTATTTGAAAATGATTCTGCAATGCAGTCTTCAGATGGAACCAGATGGGTTTCAAAAGAGGGTACCACCCTGAACCAAGGCACTGGCGAAGCAAAATATGTGAAATGCTGCCAGCAGCATCAACTGGATGATACTAGGCGTGCTCACCAACTGAGAGGTCTCGTTTTGGGGTTCTCCTTTGATAGCCTAGACCATTTGTCAGCTTCTTCGAAAGGCAGGTCTGTTCTGTGGTGACTTGTAATAAATGGAGCACACACAGCTAGAAGGCATCTTGATCAATTTTAATCACTCTTGCCAGCAAGCTCTTTACAGACTGTTGGGCAAATAGGTGGGGAGATGGTAGCCAAGGGAAGGGGGGGGAGAGAGAGAACAGCTTCAGCCAGTTTAATATTAACTCAAGTTGTCCCTTCCCCGCTTATCCAATCTTCCTGTTCAAGATGGAAGTAAAATGTTGCATCAGCCTAGGGATCACTCAAGGACATAGGATGTTCTGTGCATGGAAAACTTGAGGTGTTGTGCCCATCAAGAAAAATGATCCCTGCTAACCTGCCCCCTGCAAACTGTCTATTGTGTCCTCTCCTGGGATTCCCCAGCAGTGCTTCAGAAACAAAAAGGAGGGGTTGCCTCCACTAGCTGAGTATAACTGACTGAGTTCTGTTCTGATCTCAGTAGCAGAGTACAGTGGTACCTCTGGTTATGTACTTAATTCATTCCAGAGGTCTGTTCTTAACCTGAAACTGTTCTTAACCTGAAGCACCACTTTAGCTAATGGGGCCTCCCCCTGCTGCCGCGCCGCCGCCGCAAAATTTCTGTTGTCATCCTGAAGCAAAGCTCTTAACCCGAGGTACTATTTCTGGGTTAGCGGAGTCTGTAACCTGAAGCGTATGTAACCTGAAGTGTCTGTAACCTGAGGTACCACTGTACATGTTTTTCATGCAGAAGGTTCCATGTTCAATCCCTGGCTTGTCCACGTTGGGAACAATCCCATCAGAAACCCTGCCCAGAAGAGCAATCAGAAGCCTGATGAACCTGACCGTCACATCCACACCATGCACTTAAGCAAATGGCTTCCCCCATAGAATCCTGGGAGGTGTAGTTTACTCCTCAGAGCCACCATTCTCTCAGCATCTTTAACAAGCTACAGTTCCCAGGATTCTTTCAGGGAAACGATGCGCTTTAAATGTGGGGTGTGGCTCGCACCACGTAGGTCTCCAATGACACTCCCATGAATTTATCTAAACCCTCTTTAAAACCATCCAAGTTGGCAGACATGACTGGATCTTCTTTCCCTCATGAGATTTACAGCTTCGGCCCCTTGTTCGTAGAATCATAGAATTGTAGAGTTGGAAGTCGATACCCATAGTTTAAGTAGGAATTGTGGGAAGAAGCACCATCTTTCCTGAATCTCCCAATATTCAGTGCTTTATTGGATCCTGGCATGATGTTATGAGCGGACCACACTACACTTTCCCCACATCATACATAATTTTATACACCTCAGCTGGAAGGTTCACTCACACGCCTCACACAGAGGTTTCCAGTGCCTGGCAGGGGCAGCAGTGTGTGCCTTCTGCTGCTAGGGCAAATGTGGAAAACTTCCTGCCACATTTGTGAAAAGAGAATTTCTTGGACCCAGCTTACGGCTGGAGCTAAGGAAAGTGAAAGCAATTTGGCTTGAGAAAATAGTGGCTTCTTAACAAATTTTCAATCAGAGTCCCGAAGACATATTGTAGCAAGTTCCTCGTATCTTTTAATCTAGTACTGCCAGGCACTGCCCAGATAAGTCAGATGTACTGACACATCACTCCATTGGCACAGCTCTGATCTTCATTTCCTTGCTCACCGCCTACACACACACACACACACACACACTTAGCATCAGTAGCAGCCTTAAAGGCAATATCAGTTCCTTGTTCCACTTTGTTCCTCCGAAGTGCTCCCTTTGTTGCCACTTTCCGAGACTCGGAAGGAGCAAAACGATTCCTGCCTTCACATAAAACACTGGCACCATGAGAAGAGAAAGTAGGAAGACTGCTACTGCCCAGAGCACAATGGCCTCATTTTAAAATCTTACGTTGGAAATCCCACAGGATTAATCTTTAATAGCTGAACCGAAACAGGTCTGCCAAACAGTGTGAGTCTCTGCCAACCTGCCTTTGCTTTTAGGGAGGTGTGTGGAAAGGTAGGAAAAAGAGAGGTGGAGAGGCAGGACAGTTCAAAGTGTATTTCACTCCAGAACCTTTTGTGGAGAACACACATATCCTGGGTATGTCTTTGTGTTTTCATTAATCCATCCAAAGAACATATTGATGAAGGATAAAAATGCATATATATATGGGGAATGGAAGAAAGAGAGTACAGTGGTACCTCGGATTAAGTACTTACTTCATTCCGGAGGTCCGTTCTTAACCTGAGACTGTTCTTAACCTGAAGCACCACTTTAGCTAATGGGGCCTCCTGCTGCCGCCGCACCGCCAGAGCACGATTTCTGTTCTTATCCTGAAGCAAAGTTCTTAACCTGAAGCACTATTTCTGGGTTAGCGGAGTGTCTAACCTGAAGCGTATGTAACCTGAAGCGTATGTAACCTGAGGTACCACTGTACCAGGAGATGGAAGAAAATGAAAAATAGAAACTGCAGCCAGGGTTGTGATCTGTGCAGAAATGCAAGCCTGCACAAAGTAGAGTTCTATATTCCATACAGGAGGATTTTCAGACTACAAATTAGTGGCACATATTCAAATGGAGGTGTTATGAAAACCCAACCTACCTACCTCCAAGGACTCCAGAATGCTGAAATAAGGGTCAGCAGAGTTGTTAAAATTACTCCTTTACTAAGTTACTTCTGCCCTCTGCTGGCAATAGAAAAATAATCTGCTGTTGAGTGCAGAAATTTGGACTCGCTTGTTGATTTGTCTCTTCAGCAATGTTGGGGTGCAACAGGCTCTTATGACAGGGAGCCACCTACCTCCTGGACATGTTGTAGAAGGGCACCAAGAGGAGAAAAGGCTTCTTCTTAGCTTCCAGGCTATATTCAGCAAGTCCAGGGATAGCCCCAAATTCCACTATCCATGTCAAGAAAACTAGAGCTTGGTCTCAAACACAATAACATTAACAGAAATATGAGCCAGCAATGAGAAAGCTAAAGTAATAGGAAAGATTTACAGGATTCAAGTCTATCTAGAGATGTGGAATCTGTGGCCTTCAAATATTGTTAGACTGTGGATTCTCCCTAAAAGAGATATGTTATCGATTATATACACCCTTCCTCATAGTTCTTTCAAACCTGTGGCATATGTATCATCAGTGTAGGTTTTCTGTTCCAAGTCCTTCAGATTGCTGGGAAGATTGGCAGATTAATCCTAACGCTTAACAACTTGCTCTGATCTGTTCTGCGCTCCTTGTGAATTACTCTAGTTTATATTTATGGACCTTGTGTGACAGAGGAAACACTGGTGATTTAACCTTAACAAAACCTAATCAATTCAATTAGGCCACTGAACACGGCAGCATTCTGACAATCCTATTTAGCCACTACCATTATCAGTTTTTATTATTGTACTACCACTGGTGTGCAAGAACACTTTGCAGGAGAATGTTTTAAACATTTTTCATACACCCCGACCCAACAAAATGTACTCTTCTTAATGAAGCTTCTTTCAAGTATCAGACATTGCGTACAATTTGATTTTTATTAGACAAGTCGCGCAATGAACCCCAGGAGAGGGTCACAATCAGGACATATACCAGAAACGCTCACCCACTCACATCATTGCCAGCTACGTTTTCTTATAGCAAAGAATCCTTATTCCTAATTTCATTGGGATAAATACACTTTTCACATCATATATAAAAGCACAAAAAAGTTACATTATATACACAAAAATAATATAGAGATAGCCTGGGTGACAACAAACCCATAAATAAATGAGGTGTCTTCTTTAAAAAAATGGTTGAAGTACATGGAAAGATAGGGCGATTCCCTTGTGGAGGTCCCATCTACACAAGCATAATTCCACAAGCTAGCAGTACCACCCTCAATGCCTCTTCCTGCTGTACAACATGAGGCTTTTACCCTCGACTGCAATGCCCATTCTCAGCCGTAGTATTCTCTCCTGCTTGACAGTATAAATGGCTTTCACAGCCTCAAATCCGTAGAACTGTGAGATGTACACAGTGTCAACAGGAGATGACATTCTGATGCACATTAACTAATCCGGACACTTCAAAACTTAACTGCACAGAATTATTTGCTATGAGAGCTTCTAGATGGGAAAGGTTTCTTTCTAAGTGTTGGGCATGCTAAATCACTTCGCTGAACACTCACAATTCACGCAGGTCCTTGTGTTAATCCCAGATGGATGGCTGCTAACTCCAAGCAGACTGGAACAATCTGTGTGAGTGGCAGAACAACTGTGGAAGGAAACCAGCAATGGTAGCACCAAACACCCCAGGCATCCTGCTAGAATGTACCTTTTCGTTGAGGTAGTTTGTTACCCTTTCTGTTTCATCGCAACCATCACTAGGAAAACGGCTGTCAGGAAGCACCCTTAAGAAAACAGGATGGTTCTCAGCTTCCAGCCTGCCCATTTAAACAACTGCCCATGGATCTGCAGTGCTGAATCCAAGGCACGAGTATAGACTATGGTTGCTACCCATGTTTGTAAGATAAACAACCAAGATCATCCATGTGATGTGAGATATGGAGCTAAATGCCCTACACCCCTACGAACTGGCAAAGCAACTTCCAAGGTTCACTTCCACTGTGTATTTTGATACCTTTCGCAAGTGCAACCTTTCAAACATATCCACTCACGTATACCAACGGGAAATTTGGAATGTTTATGAAATTACACCTCTTGTTAGTTCCAATATATTCAGGAAGATTGAGAATTGGTCTTCAAAATAACCAAAGTTAGCCAAAGCTTTATTGTGGGGTCGTCTTTTGGTTTACTCTATGGAAAGTTTTAAAAATTTGATATCAGTGTGATATGCATCTCTTATCTGTGCGATTCAGACCACGTTCCTTTAATTATGTAATTGTTTCAGTGTTTGGAAAGCCCCTCCCCCAGGATTTCATGTGTTTTGGGACACACAGAGCTTCATTTGAATTGAAAATTGTCAATGGGAGGTTTAAGGTGGAAATTCTTTTCTTTTTTTAATGGAGAATCTCAGTTCGGCAGCAGTGTTCAGCTGTTACGCATGGAAAGCACACTAGCTGCAAGAACCACTGCAATGTACAGTTGTGTGGGCCTCCCCAAAGAATTATGTGCCCCCAAATTCATTTGTTTGGTGCTTGTGTGTTTGATTTGGACAGATTTGGAAGATGAAATAAGAGAGGCTAAGCAAGAACAGAAATGGTGCATAGGCAACGGGAGAAGGCAAAAGTGATTTGTGAGACTCTGAGCTCTATGAAATATAAAATCTCTTTTCTTAGAACCTATTCTTCCAACAAGGAGGCCTAGTTGCAACCACTCCTCTTTCTCCAAGTTCTAGAACTAAATCTACACTACATATGTAAACCATTTTATAACCTGTTTGACCGTCAAAGCTTCTCCAAAGGAGACAGCTGTTGGTAGTGTGGACAAGTCCTAAGACTGTTATCCTAAACATACTCATATAGATGCAGCTACCAAAGAAATCAAACATCAGAAAAAAGGATTCCTAGGGTTGTATCCAACGTAGCGCAAAGTTAAAGTCACTTAGCGGTAAACTTGTTGCACTGGCAGAACACTTTTGTGCAAAAAAGCACAAATGCATTGCCTAAAATTGTTGCACAACAAGCTTCGGCTAGCACAACTGTTGCACTGGATTTCTTTGTGGCCCAAACCTTTAAGCTCTGCTCTTGCACTAGCGGACAGAGAACAATGAATTCAGCCCCTAGTTTGCTTTTTTTGTTGAGGTAAAACTCAATGCTGACTTTAAACGTGTGATTCAAAAAATGCACTTCAACTTATGGTGTCTCTTTATTTACAAAAGAAACAGTAGGAGCGCTGATCAGGAGGGGTTTTTAACCTTTCCTCTCTGTGCTATTTTTCCTGCTGAAAATCTTCCCCAAGCTGGAGTTTGTCTTGGGGTTCCCCCCCCCCCAAAAAAAAAACAGCAGCAACAAACTTCTAAAAGTAATGCTCAATCCCCTCCCTGTGATCCTAATCCAGATTTTGGGAAGGAGTGGGGGTCCTGCAGGTATTTTTTTTTAAAAAAAATAGCATAAACAAAGAGCAGTGGTTTGTCTATGCATGCTTTTTGAATCACAAGCTTAAATCTGCTTCTGGTTCACCACTAAGTCCATCCTTGTCCCCTCTTTTAGGGCATGGAAATACAACTCCAAAGTTAGCGACAGTATGGCTCCATCGGCTGCCAGGAGGCAGATACATGAGTAAGAGGTGGAAGGGAGGACACAGAAGACAGAAGAGAAACCTAGATGTTGTCCATAGTGCTTTTAAAGCCATAAAATGCTATAAAAAACCCCAAATTGCATTAAAAACTGTGGTGCCCTTCCTTAGGAGAACCTCCAAAGGCTCTCAGAGAATGCAGAATTTATAGAAAAGCTTCTATGCAACCTACTGAGGACCAAGGAGCCAGATCACCTCTCTGGGCCTGCCAAAAGCTTTTGGCACCTGATGTGCAGATCAAGGGCCACCGCAGATGCTAGGAAAAGGGCTGAGGGCAGCTCTTCTTACTTTCTAGAAAACTCCTCCTCAAAAGATAGATTGTTTTGTAAAGAGGTGGGGGACCAACCTTTCTGAACCCACCCTTCTTCCTCACTATTGCAAATTCTTTTGTCAGTGTGCGAAAATGCGAACACTCTCTAGCTCCAGTGTGGGCACCCTTTGTACTAGAAGGCATATACTAGCAACAAAAGCTGGTTTACAAGAAGACCCTACCCTGGCTAGCGTATCACAATTTTCATGGTCCTAACCTGGAACAGTATTCAAAAAGGGAGGAGGAGGAGGAAGAGGAGGGTAGGAAGGGGCAAGAATCCCGTTCAGTGAGCGACAAGGCTGCAATCCTCCACGGTTAGGAAGCCGCAATTGCTGTGCCGCCACTCAGCTTCACAATCATCTGCTGACAATCATTGCAGGAACGCTTGTCTCCAACTTTCTCCAGTGTGCGGGCTGCTTCCGCCAGCAGGACGGCTCGCTGGCCCGGGGACGACAGGAAGGAGAGGGGAAGGTGGCGGCAGGCTAAGAGAATTGCTGTAGCTCTCTCTCTCTGCCCAGGAAGGGCGTCCAGTTCACCTAGGTATGGGAAAAAAGAGGCATCACAAGGAATGCCACGCTTGTGGGGGCAATAAGTGCACCACGGGAGTCAATTTGTTTAAGACTACACTGGGGTGAGCAAAAGATTGCTTCGCAATGGGTGCTACCCAACAGAGTGCAAGAAGCAGTCAACCAACTCCCACAGAAACTCTAGGCAGTAATTTATTCTAGAGGCTTGGATGCCCCAAGCTGAGACCTGGCCGGCAGCCCAGACTTAGCAGCCTTCTTCCGGTAAGAGAGATGACACTTGCACAGGTGGGCGAGGCCCACCCTCTCCGTGACAGGCCTTTCTTTTGCTCAAATTAGCAGCCTCAGATGTCAGCTAGCGAACATCTTTGTACCACCGCTTCTTAAAACATTTTAAACACTCTGGCTTGGATCCTACAATTTATGAAGAAAAAAGCAGCTCACCGAAGGGGGGGGGACGTTTCCCCTCTCCCTCCCAATTCTTGGCAATTCTTCCTCAGCAAAACCACGTTTGCCACCGTTTCAGGTTAATTAGGGTTCCAAAGGTCTCTAGAACTGCACACCAGGGGGCTAAACTAACTGTGGCATTTGTCGCATGCGGTTTGGCATCGCTTGTGAGTATTTTATAGATAGGTAGTGCAGGGCGGGATGGTGGTGACCCAGTTCAGGGCAGAGATGGACAAGAAAGGGCACAAGAGCTTCCTGACCTTGCTTGGTACTCTGGGGTGTTCGACGCCTGAGACTGTGCTCCAGCAGCTGATGAGTGCGTGTGGGACTGGCCCCTGCCATCAAACGCACGGTGGCCTCATGCAGGAACACCTGGAAGGAGGGGAAAAGCAGAAGACAATGGGTAGCGTCTACATTTTAGCAACCTTCCATCACCTTGTGGTGCTGTAGATTTGGGCATGCGCCTTTATCAGATAAGCTTGCACCTTCTGGTGCTAATCCTCTCAGCCACTTTTCCTTCCCTAACTCCTTTCTGCTGAGCAAGAGTGTACAGGGAATGTGCCCTTTAAAAGAGGGGCATGCTACCCAACTATTTATGACCAGCAGTAGTCCACACTCTACCACAGAACCATCTGTGCTGTTGGTGCGGACAAACCAGTGGAGAGCAGTGATTAAGCCTGCCAGGCTAGAAATCCCCAGTTCAAATCTCACAGCCACCATAAAAGCTACCTGGCATTAGACAACCCCGTATTCTCTCATCCTCACAGCTCACATGGGTGACATGTGGATAATAGGAATGGCAAACATCACAGGGCTGTTTTAAGGATTATTGAGATAATTTACATAGAGTTTAGAACATTCAGGAAGTGTCACATTAGTTTAAATCCAGGGGAAACCGCAACACACACCCACACCCAATGAATGCTACTTAAGGGCAAAGTCTACAACAGTAAGGACATATCCAGCAGGAAGCCACCACTGCAAACACACTGCTGGAAATTCAAAGCAAAACCAGTCCTGGCCTAGTTCATGGACCATTTGCCCCTTTGGCTTATAACAGCATGCAGGAACTCAAGGGACAGGTCATCATCTCCTCACGCATTACAAGTGGCAGGATCTTACCTTTCGATAAGCAGGTCTGAAACTATGGGCCAGTTTTCTCAGGCTGCCAAGGTCGCGCTGGAATCCTGTCAGCTCAGAAGCAGAAGCATGGTAGGCCTCTCCCAAGGCCTGGCTGGAGTTCATCTGTTTCTGCCACAGAGTGGTGCGGAGGGACAGCAGTAGGTCGCAAGCTAGCAGCTGGATCATCTGCAAGGAGACAGACCCATTCAGTGACAGGAGTATCAAGACATTCCAGCATCATCAGCTGGATGCAGCAGCCTTCAGAGGGACAAAAGCTTCTCACACATATCTAAAAATACTAGCAGAATGATACATAGTGTTTTTATCTTAAAGATGAGATGGTATCAACTGACAGCTCTCTGGCCAAATTCCCTTTCTTCTCAAAAAGTGATCCAGCATGAGCATTCTGAATTTTTTGTTGTCCAAATATTATCATCAAAGGACATGACCACAAGATAACATGGAGGAAGCAACCAGGTTATCCAAAGGTAGCCAGTGTGGTACCCTTCAGATGTTGTTAGACCACAATTCCCATCATACTTGACCAAGAGCAATGCTGCTGAGGCTGATGGGAGCAGTGGTCCAATAACATGTGGAAGGTAAAGGGCTGGCTACCCCTGAAGTATCCTGTGCCCCTTTGTAGGCCAAAATCAGCACCTATAACTGTGTTCTGAAAACATGTCAACACAAAATCAGGGTGCAGTGGGCTCCCAGCACAAATCATTGTTCCCACAGCATCCATCACAGTGAATATTCAAAGAATTACCTAACAAACATTGGTTAACCGTACAAATGCTTTATTTGTTTTTTGTTTCCTTTGTGTTTTATGTGAATTCTACCTACCACCAAAAGATGAAAGATTAAGCCAAATGAAGAAATACTGAGACCACCACAATGTTTTAATGTGGAACTGAAGATCCACTGACAGAAGACTGTCCAAAAGATGGGCAGTGGGGGGTGTACATTCATTTTGATTTTAGCCACCATGACTGATATGATTTCTGGCCTTAGGACCTTTCGGAGAGTGGGGACAGATGAATGAGCCTAAGGCTCAAACGACTTCTGGGAGACGATTAGCACCTTATTCAGCTATCTCCCACAGCCCTGCCACCATCTATGGACTCAGAGAACGTGTCCCCTGCAATATTCCCATCTCTCTAGCCTTGCAGGAGTCACAAGATAGAAAAATCATGACTTTGCCTTGACTGGACTTTACCTGCTTAACCTGACCTTGCACACTAACAATTTGCCTGCCACGACCAGATGCTACCTGCTTTTCCTGCAAATCTCAACGCTCCTGTGGAACAGGACGAACAGTGGGATTCTAAGAAAGTGTCCTTGAAAATGTGTCCCAAAGGTTCCAACAATTAGCCAGAAGTAAAATGAAGCAGTATGATCTTGAGAAGGTACCCTTGGGATAAAAAAACTGCAAAACAAGTCAACATCTTCTACAGAATAGTATTTTGGTACGCCCTCCGGTGGCAAAAAAAAGTATCTTTAATATCAGTTCGAACTGCATTTTGAAGGACTCGTTTTGGTTCATTCAAAAATACCTAAGGAAAATAGAAGTGTTGTTTTTACCGGGTTTTCAAAACAAGCTTTATTGCAGAGACTTTGGGAGAAGGCCAGGGAGCTCCTAGTCCTTCTGGGCTGCTGCTTTCCTCATTGTTTCCAGGGTACTGTTCAGTTCCTCCTGCTTCTTCTTGGCTTGGATGAAGTCCCCACCCTTTTCTTGTTGAACTGCACAGCTCATTTGTCTTTGGAGATCTTGAACAGCACCATCACACATATCTTTTTGGAGATGAGGCAGCATGCCTCCTGGATGGTTTCTTACACAAACTTGGTGTGCTTGGTCAGGTGTCCATGGCATTGGCATGACTTTGCCCCATTCTTAGTCACCTTGTGGCCCTTGTTCAGGCAAAGGGCCACTGGGCAGCAGATTGCCATGGCTGCCACAGCTGCTGCTTCATCTAGGCCATGCCCAAAAAATAAATCAGCTAAGTAAAATAGAGGTCACGATGGGCACTTCATTTGCCTTTTCACTGCCACATATACCTTTTCTCGGCCTTTTCAACCCATGTGCTCCACTTTCATCTCTCATGCTTTCTTTCTGCTTGCAGTACAGTGCAGTCTGGATTGTACAGATGGCCTCTTAGCCCCTTCCAATTCAGATGTAAAGTTCCTAGGAAGTTTCTACCACATCACTTAAATCACTGAATCAGAAAGAACAGCATTCAATCCAGGCAAGCTGAGGAGATTCCCACCTGCAGAGGAGAAATGGGTGCACCTCTGTGCTGCACTGCGGAAACATTGCACGAGTACTGCCAGAACATGCAATGCAACTACAATGCACCACAGCTGCCACCCAGCAGTAATGAACAGCTCCGATTCTTGTACAGTGCCAAAAGTTGGAAAGCCCCAGCTTCTCATAGAAACAAGGAAATGAAGGTGAAGCTGACACCCTGATACAAGGACTTCACACTGTTCTTGCCCACAGGAGACTAGACATGTAGTGCCTTCTGTGGGAACAATTCACCCAGGAGGCATAATTAAAAGCAACAAGGACAGGACCAAACAAGAGCTCAGCCTGCTAATTCTGGCAGTGCACTGGAAGCCAACACACTGGAAACAAATGCACTCCTCAAGCACTACTGTGGGAAAGGGAACACTGCAGCTCTAGTCAACACACACAAAAGGGCAAGAGGAGAGGGAACGTTCTCTGTCTCTCCAATCATGAAGAAAAAAATGTTAGCTGCTGCTTCTTCAGCTCCGGGATATTTGACCTCAGAGCCACATGGAATGATGACTAAACATTTGCCCACAAGCCTTGGCTCAGGAAAGGATGGAGAAGGCGGCTGTAAATGTACAGCCAGTTGTAAATGATTGTGATGAGGATGACGATACTTACGTTATTGAGACCCGTGCTTGAGACCCCACTGCTCATGTTGAGGCTATTCCAAAGGTGAGTGCTGGCTCTTTCACAGTGGCCAAAGGAGCTCTGCTGCCCATCTGCCTTGCTTGACAAGGAGGCGTTCATGGCTTTGCACACATGAAAGACAGCTTTCACAAGGGCATTCCTAGAAAGGAGGGAAGAGAGAAGAGAAAGATCCCAAGTCAGGAACAAGGTCAGTGCCTTTAAGGTATTGTGGTCGTGGACCAACCACCTCCATAAGCTCCATAAGCCTCTCACTTACTAAGCTGCCATAATAAATAAATAATAATAATGTTATTAAATTTCTATACCACTCATCATAACATAATATCAAACAAAAACAACCTCCCCCCCCACACACAGTTTAAAAGGCCATAGATTGCTTAGATTAGCCAAGGGGCCTAGGAGAAGAGGAATGATTTTGTCTGGCACCTAAATGATTTTGTCTGGCACCTTTAGGTCTGGCACCTAAAGGGAGCCAACACAGAAAAGGCTCATCCTCATGTTGTTCCTTCTCTGGACTTCTTGAGGCAGCACATGAAGAAAGGCCTCACCAGCAGAATGGGAATCCTCAACACCACCTCTAAGACCAGATCTGTCAGCTCAGGCAGGAAGACTGCTGTGAGTGAGGTGGGCAGTAAACCAGCAGAATCTCTAATCTGTTCTGATTCCCAATGCCAGGAACACACACTCCAGATCCTCCACCCAACTGGACAGAGAGCCTGAAGGGAGAGAGAGAAAGAATCTCTCTATAGACCAGAGCAACTCCCCCTCTCCGACCCTCAAGTCTGGCCTGATGCTGCACTGAGTACCCAGATGGCCACAGCTGGATGAGACCAATTCCAGCCTGCATCTAACACTTAGAAGAGTCTTTGCATCCACCACCCCAGTGCCTGATAGCTGGTATTTTCAGTTAATACAATCTCAGCTTAGTTTGGAAACTATTTAAAGTGACAAAAGGCAATTGTGAGAGTAATGCAAAAAGGCCACACACTCCATCATCTCCAAACATTTAGGAATTCGCTCCACGTTGGTAAACTGGGATCTCACGGCTGCATCATCACCCCTGAGCCAGCTGATTGTCATTGTGATTGCGGATGACCACCACCTGCACACCACATCAGGGCCTAGGAATGCAGAGACAAAATAACAATAAATATAAGACACTCTCACCAATGCAAATCCAAACAGGTTTTGTTTTAATGGCATCAGGAGACGGGAATATTTTCCCTACCCACTGTTTCCTTACATCAAGATCAAACATTCAAACACACTGAAATCCTTGCTCCTGGGAAGGGGAGCCAGCCATGGGAGGAAGGCAATTTGGAGTAAGAAAATGGTAGGCAGGGAAAAGTCACACTTCTCTGTTCTAAATTTCCATCTTGGATCTGCTTTTCATTTTGAAGAATGGAATCAGGTCCCAGTTACACATATTTATGTGTAATGAAAATGAACTTACCAGGAACTAGAATAGTGTGAGGTTGCTTGCTGGTAGAAGGAGCCTTACAAGAAGGACAATGCTGAAAAGGTCAGTTTCCAGCAAGACCTGTTCAGATCTCATTTGAAATGCCCAGGGCCTGATTTGGGAAAGCGGACAGGGACAAGGGGTTACCAGCATGATACCATCACAGTAATGCTTCTGGGTGAGCCCTTCCTTGAAGTAAACCTGCCCAGGGTCCCAAAAGACTTCCAGATTGTGATGTTGAACTCGTACAAGAGCAGGTCACCAGGATAAATTGTGGGAGAGCCAAAATGGACATTTAGGGCAGGCAAGGTGTGCTAGGCCTGGGACAAGAAAACTGATTCAACTCCCTTTGTTGCTGAAGTCAGGGCACATTAGTGAATGCCATCCTGCAGAGTAGGGTACCATCCACCTGCTGCTGCTGCCACTGACACAGAGGCTGGTACAAAGCCAAGCATCTTGCCAGACACTCCCCCCTTCATCTTACTGCTTCAGCAGAAGGGAACAACAACAGCAACCAGAGACAAGCAGCTCGGTACCACCCTGCCAACATATGCATCTCATTTAAAAATGCTTCTGCCTTGGGAATGGAGTCACTAACCAGAATTTACAAGACCCATTAACCTCTTGGCTGAGTTACCAGCTCTCAGTGTGTTCCCCAAAACCATTAAGTGGTCAAAAGTATTTACTTTCAGATCCCAGCTGAGAAGGCTGTAAGTACTACAGAAAAAAATTAGATCTACATAATTACTGAACTCTCCTCTAGAGGTCTCCACTCAGCTGCTGATCAAATCTCACCATGATCAATGTAGAATACTGTCACTAACATGTGACTGGACACTTGCTTGTCTTAAAAAGCAGAAACTGCACTACATCTAAAAGAGATTTATCATGGGATATCAGGAAAATTCTACCTGCTCAATGGTATATTTCTTTGAATCAGCAGGTGTCTTCCTCATATATGAGGAATGGTTGAGGGAACTGGCTATGTTTAGACTAAGATGAGATAGGATAGCCATATTAAAATATTTAAAGAGCTGTCACATGGAAGATTGAAGATATGGTCATTCCATATCAAGGGGTCCCATTTTTTACCTCATGCCATCCAATTTTCTTAATATTTTGTACACTTGTTGAATTATCAAAACTAAGTTTAAATCTAAAGTTTATCTCACCCCAGGTTTTTTTAGTTATGAGAATTTGAAATTTCAAAAAATTGACAATTTTGGCCTTTATGGATTTAAGAAAAATATCATTGACTTAAGATACACTTTTGATCAACTGGGCAACATTAATTAATGTTGCAGCTGAATCAAGTTTAGAACACTAACTCAGCAGCAAATGCTTGCAGATCTCCAGCATGAAACTGAGAAATATGGGACACTGAGCAACCTGGGCATCCTTCACACTTACCCAGTGCAGACCTCAACACAGAATTTCCAGTGAAAGGTGGTGTTCCAATTCCCAAAGAGTCCACAAAAGAATTGAGTAACTTCAGGTATTCCAAAGCATTAGAGAATTCACTACAAGCACAAGCAGAAATCAGACTTTTACCAGTAAAGACAATGCAACACATTTCTACAGTGCATCAGTTTAACGTGTGCAACTTAGTATACTTAGCAAGGTAAGGTAAAGGACTTCTGGACAGGTATGTCCAGTCAAAGGTGACTATGGGGTTGCAGTGCCCATCTAGCTTGCAGGCCAAAGGAGCCGGCGTTTGTCTACACACAGCTTTCTGGGTCATGTTGCCAGCGTGACTAAACTGCTTCTGGTGCAACAGAACACTGTGACAGAAACCAGAGCGCACAAAAACACCATTTACCTTCTACGTTTATCAACTTACACTGGCATGCTTTCAAACTGCTAGGTTGGCAGGAGCTGGGACAGAGCAATGGAAGCTTACCCCGTCGCGGGGATTCAAACCCCCAACCTTCTGATCGGCAAAGCTCAAGAGACTCAGCTATTCTTAGTAAGAGTGCCTGGTTACCAGCTCTCTCCTCACTCTGCAAATTGCTATTATTCAAGTTCTGTTGGGGAACTTTCTTTTATCATGGAACTCTCAACAATCCAGCAGCATACTAAGCACTTCTCTGTGCTTCTGTCTCCAAAACAGAAATAATTTACTGATGAACCTTGTTGAGCTTGAGTGTTGCCCTTAAAACTGCATGCTCCACCTGAACTAATCCATTATCTGCAATTCAGTTACAAATTGCTAGGAGAAACTGCCCTTTGCCACATAGGCAATAGGTATGGTAGATGAATTTGATTCAAGTGTCTGCATTATGTCAGGAATTTTATTCTGTTGGCCCTGCCACATTGCTCCTAACCAAATAGATGAAATCTGTGCTGCTACCCTTCATCCCACCTGTTCAGCTACAGGAACGGACAGGCAGTCAGAATCGGCTACTCGACCTGAGGAAAAATGCCAATAGGGTTGGGACAGAACTGCAGCTTACCAGGGCTCTTCATCATCATGTCCTGCAGTCCCCTTTGGAACCTGAGGTTTCACAAGGGATTCAACAGCTCTCTCCAGGAGGTTCTCACAGAATGCCTGGTGCACCTGTGCAATGGGATCAGCTGTATATGAAAAAACAATCAGCTTTATTTCCTTTTCTCAATAAGTTACAAAAGATTCAGGGCTGCTTCCCTAGTAATATGCAGGTATCCCTCAAAAATAATCAGGTGCAAACCCTTGCCATGTTATGCAAGATTTGAAATATTGTACTAGGACCTGGGATCAAAACCCCACTTGGGCATGAAGCTCACTGGGCGACCTTAGGCCAGTCACCAATTCTCAGCTTAACAAACCTCACAAGGTTGCTGTGAGAATACCACATTGAGCTGGCTGGCATATAAATGAAATAATAAATAAAAATCTGTTTGGGCAGAGAAAGTCTTTGCAGAAAGAACTCCACCATTTGGGAAACTGTCCATTTGATTGCTCAGTCAATGTTCCACAATTTCTTACAGCACCAAAAGCTTTCAAGCAAGAATTGAATAGAGAGAGTGAGCATACACATGCATAATGCTGTCCCATAACTTGGATGGCAGACTTAGGGCAATGCATTCATAAGCCTGCTGGGTCTCACCTGGGTTCCTCTGAGTGCAATATAGACTCTCCTTGGCAGCTGTTTTCACTGTCCAGTTCCGCTCCACAAAAAACTTTTGCCCCAATGGGTGACACAACCAACGCAAAGAGTCAGGGATGGCACTGCGCTCAGAACTACACAAGCTCTGGGCTTGACTTAAGAAATAACTCTGGTAAGAAAGAAAAAGTGTCATGGTAAGATATGGTGCTGAAGGAAAGCTATGCATGCTTCTGACTCAAGGATAGTAATTCTGTGTAAAGTTAATTATACAGATCAACTTAAAAGCCACTTCCATTCACATGCAAAACCGTAGTCAGTTGAAATATGCCACAATACATACTTGTTCTAAATTCTGATGGGAGGCTTGAAAGAGATTTACTCACCGCCAGGAAGCCCAGCTTGCCACCACAGCGGGTCTTCAAGCCAACTGCAGCAGTCAGGTGAATTTCTGCCAGTGTGCTTGGTGAAATCTTCTCTTCTGCACATTCAGCCAGATTCACAGCACACAGAGCCATGTGCAATCCTGAGTAGGCAGAGCTGGATGGTAGCTTACCTACATCAGAAACCAGAGGACAAAGAGTCATCTCCTTTAAAATAATTTACAGAGGGGCAGCCAAGATAGACTCTTGCACCAAAGACAGTCATGCAGAAGCTCAAATACGGCTGTATGAAGGGGTATTTCCTTGGAATATTTTCTTCCTGAATCTTCTAACATTCAGCATCACTGGACAAATTAATTATGTCACAAGATTTTGCGGGCTGCAGTCTACTTCACCAGATGCATCGAGTACTATCCTGAGTTGAAGGTACATATATACATCACTTTTTTAAACTCATGCCATGTGAGACTTTTCCTGTACAATTCCTCACATGGTTTGATCTGGGAAAACCCTTTGAGCTACTGAGATTCTGTTACATTCAAACCTTAAAACACAGTAATGTCCTGCCTTGCAAAGCCTTGGTTTATATCTATCTACAATCTTATCTTTATAAGACTGTAGATAGATATAAACCAAGGCTTTTTAAGATTGTAACTTTGGGAATCAACCAAACAAATCTCAAGCTATGTATATCATGCTCTTTCATACAGGCCAAATAGAAGACCATCCTTCATTTCACTAGCTGAATCATCTCAGCTGGTTATACTATTGATTTTCAGGTAAGAATAAATCTAACAAGACACACACACCCGAAAGAAGAGTACAGCACTACTTGTATCATCAAGCTAGAATGAAGCACTCTCTGCAGACTTAGGTTTTTTAAATGTTCTACTGAACACAGACAAAGTACATAGATAAGTCTAGGTCATCACCCTAGACACTCACAGAAGCGGCCACCTTCTCCCTTTTCCACTTACCTGTGATATGGAGCTGATGGAGCTTATGATAGGCTAGAGCTGCATCACGCGCACTAGTTTTGGCTTCATCCTCAAAACCTGCAGGGGCTTCTGTTGCTCGTCTCTGCCGAGATGTCCTCTTTAGCAACCAACGCACCAACCCCAACTTTTGGAGACTGTAGCGGATAACGTTCCAGGACAGGCCGCAGGCCAAGTCTAAACGAGAGGCAGGCAGTGCTCGGCCCAGGGCAGACAGACAAGTCTGTAAGTTTGATGCAGCAGCAGTAAAATCTTCCTGCAGGCACAGAACAAAAACAGAAAAGCTGAAGGTGCAGCAAAGACGTGTGAGAGTCCAGTGACTTCAGAGACTCTCGGAGATGGCATGTGGAAACTTGCACAATCAAGCATAATCACCGTTAGCCTAGCCTTGAAAGATGCATCATCTTTGACCCTAAGGCTGCATTTTTGGTCTCTTCTATTTATCTCCACTTAAATCTATTTCTACATTTATTTATGTAATACTGCTTGATGAGAAAATCTCTAAGCGGTTTACAAAAAAGCAGTTTTACCAACCAACAGTAGCTTTCAAACTGCCTTTTTTCTCTATCTTATTCAAATATGCTAACAGTATATAAAGAAAGATTGAAATAGTAACTGATGTTCTGAAATACTTTTATTGGAGATATTAGCTTAAACCTTCAGGCATATTAAGCAAATCTGTGACAATCTGGCCACTTTTACAATTAGATTCAGTTGCAAAATTCAAATTTACCCCAGGCCCATGGCAAAAACAAAGATTGCTTTACACAGCTAAAGCTGAGGGTGGCAATTCAAAAATATTTTATTGGGGCTTTCTGAAAGGAGAAAAGTGGAGAACTAAAGAGCTCCAGAGTCCTTTACCATACAAATGTTTCAGAAGTAGGACAAATGCTTGCAATCCCAAGTGCACAAGCCTCTCTGGAGAGTTGATCTGCAATTTGAGGTGCTGCCTGTTCAGTACTGCTCCAGAAGACAAACTGGGAAAGAAACAAAATTTGTATTCTGAAGCAGGAACTTGACCTACCTTAGCTAAATCCAGATCTGCTTGTTTCCGATGCCGCCAGAAAGTAACCGATGACCGGGAGTGCAGTCGAGTCACTGGCTCTCCATGTACTAGGAGTTTTATGAACACACTCAGGACAATAACACCGTTCACAAGCCACAGGATCAGAGTGGGCATCATCCAGCCAAACCAGCCACCAGAGCCTACAGGGAAAGATGCCAGAAGAGATATGAAGGGGGGCCAGAGGAGAGATAGATGAGGTAACATCTTAAAATAACAAGACTGGGATGAATTTTAATTATGTAAAAAAGCTGTGCACATAAGGAGGTGGGGGCTCAGGCAATTTGGCTCTGAGTCCCAAATAAACTGCACTGCTAAAGTTGGGATTACAGATTTGTGTGTGTGTTACATATATATAATATGTTCAAAAAATGCAACACAATCTGTATTGGCTCTACAAATGCTGAATTTTACTCAAATAGATAAAAATTATTTCACAGTGTAGCTAGACTACAGTGGTGCCTCGCAAGACGAAATTAATCCGTTCTGCGAGTCTCTTCGTCTTGCGGTTTTTTCGTCTTGCGAAGCACGGCTATTAACGGCTTAGCGGCTTAGCGCTATTAGCGGTTTAGCAGCTTAGCAGCTATTAGCGGCTTAGAAAAAGGGGGGAAAGGGAAAAAACTCGCAAGAACTCGCAAGACGTTTTATCTTGCGAAGCAAGCCCATAGGGAAATTCGTCTTGCGAAGCACCTCAAAAGACGGAAAACTCTTTCGTCTAGCGAGTTTTTCGTCTTGCGAGGCATTCGTCTTGCGGGGCACCACTGTATGTGACTCTTGTAAGAATCCCATTTAATAACTCCCATGTCCTGCAGAAGTGCTATGAGGATGGGGTTTTAAAATGACCTAGTAAAACTCAGAACAGATGAAGGCTGCAACCCTATACAAGTTTTCTTAGGAGTGAGTTTCCCTGAACACAATGCAGCTTACTTCCCAGTAAACATGCAAAGGAGTGCCCTGCACAATTCTTTAGAGAATATCCTAACAAGGGTCAAATCATTACTTTAATATACAGTGCAGGGGTTTCTCAGTATCCAACCAATGGAGTGGCCAGTGTTGATATATGAATGAATGGTGTAAATGTTTTGATGTAAGCAACCTCGAGTATGGTTTAACTATAGAAAAGGGCATACAAATAAATAACATCCTTTAATTAAAAAAAAAAATTAAAGCAAATAAATAGCACCCCTTTTCCCCAGTGTCACTACTACTGTCTGTGTTCAGCTACTGTATATGTGATCCTTAAAGAACTCCAAACACCAAACAAGCAGCATGGAGAAGTATACTGAAAGACTGGATTTCTGACAGTACCTGAGTTTATTGACAGAATACTCCTCCCTGAGCCATGATGTACAGAAGCATCAGAGTCAGCTGTCCTTTGGCCCTCTAGGAGGGATGTTAGAGGATTGAAGGAGAGACAGAGGAACGTAAGAGCACAAAGCAGCATCCGTGAGCGGTCAACCATTCCAAGAGCAGCAGCTGGAGAGTCAGGTTCATCTTTAACCTAGACGATAGTGGTAGAGGATGATTTGTTAGAGAGCAAGAGAACTGTGAAACAGTGAAGATAATTAATTGTTCCCGGCCTACTGAGAATGTATAAGAATTGACTGATGTTCACAATTTATCACAGCATTTCAAACATGGCTATATGAACAATCTCCGCTATCATGCCTCAACATGTTTCTGAGTGTGCTGAATCAGAAGGAGAGCTAGTGTTATTGTTGCAGCCAATCAATTTATATCTATATATTGTGCACAACATTTCTTCTTCCTATTCTCACTCCTGTTAAGAGGCAAGAGAAGAAGGGGAGACAGCAGAGTTACATCAACCTTTTTATTAAAAGGTCTGTGAGACGAAATATTGTATTATTAGGCTTTGGGTACAGGACTTCACACAATGACAGCCTAAACTAGCCAGGGATGATAATGTCATGAAACTGATTAACCTTTGTATTCCGAGTCACATCTTCCTCTAGAACCATAGTTCATTACAGCCTTTAATGCCAAACACATGATCTCCAGCTCAACCAACACACATCACCTATGTCTACAAGTAGCATGCAACCCTTATGCACGCTTCCCTCTGTAGAATGTTTTAGGATGTTGACTACCTTTGCATCATCCAGCAGTGGGCTTCCTGGTTCTGAATCAATAGAATAAGGGGAAAAGCCTGCTTGTGACCCTGTGTCAGAGGCTGGAGGAGACATCAACAGAACATTTTGGTTGAAGTCATCCATCTTCAGATCCACATCATTGTCCACCAAACTGCTTAGGTCAAACCCCTTCAACAGCTCTGAAAAGACCAGAGATTGCAAAGATTAACTACTCACATTCACAATTCAGTTTTCTTTCCCTTTCATGCTTTCCCTTGCTTCCCTTGTTTCACATGCCCACACAAAACTGGGCAGTCAATAATATAAGTCATCAAACAGTGAAGTAGGAGGTCAAAGGCACTTAAAGAGCCACCCAACACTTACTGTTTTTCTGATTAGCAAGCTTCAGGACCATGTTCTCTTGACGCAGCTTATGGTTAACCTGCTGTAGGTACTTAATGTAGTCAATGGCCTTTCTCAGTACCCCTGACTTGTGCATCTGCAAATGATGTGCATACATTAAAGAGAATGAACAATAATTTTTAGCAATAATGCCACCAAATCCTCTTTCAGCACAAGCTTCTACACTAAAGCTGCAATGATTTTCCCAATCACAGGGAAGAATACGAAATGGATTCAAATCAAATACACTTAGCATCTATCATGGGAGACCAAAACTCCATATTGACTGAGCAAAGATTGATAATCTCAGTAAGAAGCAGAGAATCTAGGCGTATTAATACCACAAGATATCTTTTCATCTCTTTTATTTATGTCTCGCCATGTTTAGTGCACATATAATTATGTATTTTTCTAACTTTCAAATAAAGAAAATAAAAAAGGAGCAGAGAATTATGACTTGCAAGCATATTGTCAACTGGGTTTGAAATCACAGCAGTCTTTTTGCTTTCAGCCACAAAGCAACTCATACCTTTGCATCTGTTCCCATGACTAGGTCCTTCAATTCTATGATCTTATCATTTATAGATGATCGGTACCGCTTCTCAATTATATTATGGGTTGTCCGCCTCTCTCCTTCCTTTGGTGGTTCTGGTTGCTTGGCACCACCAGGCACCTGCTTGATGGGCATCTTCTCCTGCCCTCCCATCACCATGGGCATTGTGGTCAAGATGGTACCATTGCCACCAACTAAAGTCTTTTAAAAAAAGACAACAATGAACCAGTTAAAGATTAATTTGTTCGGTGGGTTGGGAGCTGGGGCCTCTGTGTTACGGTGGTTCTGCTCCTACTTGCAGTTGCTACATGAGATCAGCTCTGGGGGACTCCTGCTTGGCCCCTTGGCATTTGGTCCATTCTGTCCCTCATGCTGCTCACTATCTATAGGAAGCCCCAGGGAGCTGGCAGCCAGGGATTTGGGACATAGTGCTGTCAGTATGCCGACGAGAGTCAGTTCATACCTCTCCATCCAGCAGAATCAGAAGAGATTGTGCGGATGCTGGATAGATGCTTGAAGGTACTACAGGATTTTCCCAAGCCCAGGAAATAGGGAGGCATGTTCTGGATGGGACTGAACTCTCTCCTGAAGGAATTGGTATGCCGCTTAGGGGTTCTCCTCAATTTGAAGCTGCCACTAGAGATACAGGTGATCTGAGTGTGCTCTCAGTAGTGAGAGTAGCCTGTGCCCAATTCCAGCCTGTTTTCCAGCAGCAGCCATTACTGGGCCAGGATAGCCTAAGCTCAAGTATCCATGCTCTAATAACTTCATGACCTGATTACAGCAAAGAACTCCACATGGAGTTACTCTTGAAGAAGCTGCAGCTGGTGCAGGCTGTAGATGCTCACTTGTTAAATGATCCCTTCTGCCTGCCCCACTTAACAGATTCTTAAAACACCATACTGGCTGGCAAGAGGGAGAAGGTGCATGTTTGGGAAGGGAAGGCAAGATGCCCTACAGTACCTGCAAGGCTGTTGTATGAATAGGCGTGGTCAGTGCTGTGAGGGCTGGATTCTGAACAGCAGTCATAACAGGGCTGCCATCAGCTTTCAATGTTGTTAAGACAAGAGAATCAGTCTTGATTATCTGTGGCTGGACAAGGACCTAGAAGGAGAAGAGGCAGTTAAAAGGTTTAGCACAACAACACAAAGCTCAATACTGCAAGCACTGCAGAAGCTGGGCAACCTTTTTTATAACAGATTTCTGTGTGACTGCATGGAGTTCCAGTATGCAAGTTTCAATATATATCTAACAACTGCTTCAGTGTATGTTCACCCCATGCTCCTTCCTGCAAATGCCAAAGGCCAATAAGAACTTGCCAATGAGCCAACCTGTTGGGTGTATGGAAGACCCTGAATATAGTAAGATCTGTGCTGTCAGTATGGAGCCTGACTGCCATTGAAGACAATTTGATTCTTCTGTACGAAGAACAAGTTCTAACCCTTGTAGTTATGAAGGCAGTTCTAAAACGTGTTGTATCCAACTACTAAAAGCTTTCAGTAGTGAAACAAGGAATACTCTATTGTCTCTGATTATTTTCCTTTCCATTTAACAATACTGCAGCTGGCACATTACTAAATATTAAACCCCAATATGCTATAGATACAGCTCTACATCTAGTAGTTTGCTATCCCTCCCCCCACAAAAAACCCTCTCCAAAATCTCTACTAACCTTCTTCTGATATTGGACCACTGCTGTCCATTTTTCTATGGCTAAGCTATCCTACAATTCAGTTCATCAGTGATCTAAGCCTAAGGAACTTCACTGCTGAGGATAGTCTGGTCTCCAAGCAGTGAAGCCACTTCCTGACTTTGAACAGTAAGGAAACCGCCTACATAAATATACATGCCTCGGAAGTGCAGAAAACTAAACCTTCCCGCAAAATATTACAACATAAAACTACTCACTGGAACCTGCTGGACTTGAGGGGCAGCTACTGCCTGGACTGTGGCCGGGGTCAGTGTCTGGATGGTGCCATTGGCTGTTTGTGTCAAAACCCTCTGAGCTTGCATCGTTTGCACTTGCTGCTGGATAGTGACTGGTTGAACTTGCGAGGAAGTCACCAGGCTCTGAACCTGGGGTTGCAGCACTAAAAGGAAAACAAGAGCAATCTGAGAAACTGCCTGAATGAGCTGATACTGACAGAAGACTACAGCTTTCATTATGATGCTAAGCTGCAATCCACGACCTCTCAGGAATGGCCAGTGTTCAGTCAGCTATTGGGGGGGGGGGGTTCTCCTGGTTCCTCTTCCTAGCAGCATTAGACCCAGCAAAGCAATCTATGAAGAATTTAAAACCAGCAGCAAATATTGAAGTCAGGAAAACAGATAAAGAAAGATTGTCTAGCTCTAGTCACATTTATCTGGACCAGCTCCCTTTAAAAAAAAACCAAAAAAAACAACAATGCTGCCATGAGCAAGTCCACATGGCTCAGAGGGGCTTCCCATATTCCTAGCATGTGTTTCCTAGTTGTTGTTTTTTCTAAGGGTAGTTTCAGAGAATGTCTCTTGTACAAGCCTTCCCATGTATTGGGGAGATCAGACATACCCCTACTCAGAGCACAGGCATTGCCTCAAATAAGGCTGGATGGCACAAGAGTCGGAGCATTTTTGAGGGTGTTGGTCTTCAAGAAGTTAGTAAAGATTATTCTGTTACAGTGACTAGACAGAAGTCTTACTGAAGTTTTTCTCACTGAAGATTTCTACAGCTGATAGGAGTTTTAAGTTTTTCTGTTCTAGTTTGTGATGTTTTAAACATACAGTATAGACTTAGATCAAGACATGCCCTTCTGTGGCTACTGCTGAGAAAGGGAGAGGAAGGGAGAGTCAATCTTTGCCACTTCCCCTCCCCCCCCCATACCCCTTAGTACAACATCCTCTGCTGTACCAAGGGTCCCCCAACCCTCTAGAGAATATTTCCATGGGACACAAGGGTCTGCAAGGGAAAGGAGGAATTGGCAAAAATTACCACAGAGCATCCCTCAAGCTGAGTTCTACATATGTAAAGTCTGAACCCAACACATCATAAGAAAGGTTAGAAAACAGTAGATTCTATACAATCAGAAGAAGTGGAAGATTCGGATACTGGAGAGACAGACAAGAATGAGAAACTGTCATGCTCTTACAGAAGAGTACAGGAACCATTCATAAGCCTTCTTCAGTTGTTATAAATCTAGGAAAGTAAACAGTGGGGACAAGAGCCCTACTTCCACCTTGACCCCCTCATTGTTTGACAACCTCCAACTCACAAGTGACTCTAAAAGGCACAGAGGCCTTTTATACTCATGGAGGCCACCCCTTATTTTAGAACCCTGAAATTTGAGTGGGGCCCTGATGGTGGAGCTAGCCCACTTGCCCCTACTGCCTCCCCCCTATGTTAGCTTTCTTTATTTCCAACACCTGAGGAGAGTTAAGAGTGATAAAGGTGCATGATGTATTGTGTAACTGTACATTACTTTGCAGTGATACCATTCACAGAGTTCCTTTTGAGTGCTACCTATGCTTTACTGCACAATATTTAAGGCCACTCCCCAACTCCTGGTCTTGGTCTCCAATGCCCTTCTTCACCCCAAATGCCAAGCTTCTCTAATTTGCCTGTGAGATCCTAGAAAACATGCACCTATTTAGAAACATTTCAAACATTAATAGAAACTTCTCACAGATATGAAATTAGGAATGGTGGCTGTAAATGCTGCTCTGATACCTCTTGCTCTGCTGGAAGATTAGCAAGACATTTAAGACAACGTAGGACTACTTGTTACTACAAAGACTTTGCAAGTTACCTTGAAAACTTGTGGCTGCGTTTTGGTATATTACAGGCTGCTGAATGAACCGGGTCTGGGGAGCAGAGCTGAAAGCTGGAGTAATCATCACAGTCTGCTGCTGGAGCTGAGGCTGAACCTGGGGACGAGGCTGAAGAGCAGGTGCCGTCCGCTGTGGAACAGGTGTTGCGGCAGTTTTCTGAGACACCTTCACTTGCACGGACTGAAGCTGGGGAGAAGCTGCACCAGGAGAGAAGGTCTGTAGCTGCCCCTGGCTGTAGGGCCTCTGTGACGAGGGATCTGAGGTTCCACCACCATTACATACACTGTTGCTCTGGAAGGAGCCACACAACTGTTCAGAAAACAGATCTGGAAATTCTCCAGCTTGGTTGCTGACGAACTTTAGCATCTCTATAAAAAAATAAATTAAAAGAAAGGAAAACAGTGAAATGATATGACGGACCATTGATACCATGGAGACTGATGAAAGGGTCACCAGATGTAATCGCAGGAACAAAATATATACTATGCACATTTGTCTGTTTGGGATGTGAATGCATTCTCTCCTGAATAAATCAGGTCCTTGGCTTGGGGATACTTTTAAATCGAGTCTTATAGTCGGACACCCAAATGATGCCGGGTCGCCGTGCAGCATAACCTGAAAACGCTCAACCTGAAGCATATTTAACCCGAGGTATGACTATATTGCTTGGAGGAAATGGCCACTGGGATTGCTCACTCTTAGTGCCAAACAGAACCTTTCCTAGGCTTCTGGATTCGGAACTGGGTTAGAGTATGTGCTTGCCTTGCTCAGGCTTAATGGATGATAGGATAGCAATGTTTTTCTGCACGGCATGCAGTTTGATCCTGAACAACAGCACCAAGTAAACAAGCACAGGATCAGGCTGCAAAGGTTCCACAGGAGGAGTTTGCTTCAGCGTCTCCTTGCATCACTATCATTTATAACCAGTTCTACCATTCATATCAGCAATGTGGACTAGCTAAATAAATTAGCTAAGGAAACAAAAATCAGCAATCTGGATAGAAACTCTGTAAGCACGTTCGGTTAGCAGCTGCAAAGTTGTGGCATTAGAACATTAAGAATGGAAGCAGTAATAAAGCTGCAACTTTGCCAACGGCTACATGTACTTACAAGCATTTCCTCCTACAGATTTAACAAGTGCCCAGAACATGTGTTGTTGTTGTTTAGTTGTTTAGTCGTGTCCGACTCTTCGTGACCCCATGGACCAGAGCACGCCAGGCACTCCTGTCTTCCCAGAACATGTACACATGGCCTAATGGCACACAATGTATGTGCAACCTTTCAGACATTACTAGTGCAAGTTTAGAGCAAGGCACATTCAAAGTATGCTGGTACCGGTAATTTCATTCTAAGATTTAAGAGAGAAAGCCATGGTTCACTTCATTAACAGCAGAGAGTTCTGTTTATTAGGGGGAACCCGCTACTATGTTTGTTTGTTTTTAGAACCATAGAGCTGTAGAGTTGGAAGGGACCCTGAAAGCCATCTAGTCCAATCCCCTGCAATGCGGGAATTTCAACAAGCAATCCCCCAATTTGAAACCTTACTGGACCCTGCTTAGCTTTGCAAATGTGCTAGCAGTTTTATTGCTGCAGCAATAGGACAATTTAGGTGACAGTTTAGGTGACCCCAATAAAGGATACTGTCATACTGTCACTTTTAGATTGTTTCTAAAGGACCAGTATAGCTACCTGCATTCTTTCACTAAGTAATAAACGGTGACTTTGTGCTGGAGTGTCCTTCTGCCAAGCTCCATATACCAATTGTGTCTCACAGTCAATTGAATCAGCTGAATCATAGAATCATAGAATCATAGAATCATAGAGTTGGAAGAGACCACAAGGGCCATCGAGTCCAACCCCCTGCCAAGCAGGAAACACCATCAGAGCACTCCTGACATATGGTTGTCAAGCCTCTGCTTAAAGACCTCCAAAGGAGGAGACTCCACCACACTCCTTGGCAGCAAATTCCACTGTCGAACAGCTCTTACTGTCAGGAAGTTCTTCCTAATGTTTAGGAAGTCGAAGTTGCCATTACAATACAAGTCATCAGCAGATACTGTACATTTGTCTTGGCTGACAAGTGTTGCTTTCAAGGAAAGCTGTAGCCAGGATAACATTACAGTTGCTATTATGTTATTGAAGTAGCTGAGAACAGGTCCTTAGAACAGAACGGAGTCAGACAACGTGTGCAGTTTATGAGCAGGCTGCTGTTCTCCCAGCACATACAGGCATGTCAGCCAGAGTGCACCCACACCACATCTTGGCAACCACATACTGTTAAAGAGGGCACCATTCTTAACATGCGCAAAGATCTCTTCCCAGACTGGGAGCAGGTCAGCCTGCCAAAAATTGTGGATCGAATGTCCCTAATTGTACTGAGATCACAAAAACTAGACAAAGCTTCCTGCCAATTTCCGAAGTAGGAAGCTTAGAAAGCAGATCTTGTAACTGCAGAAGTCACTAAGTAATCAAACCTAGAAGCCTGTGGAAGCAACTAAGAACAACCATTCAGAGTACAAATAAGCAGTTCTGTTCATGCCACAACCTCTTTTGTTTCCTCTTTATTCTGCAAGCTCCGCCAAGTTAGTAGCAAATGAGCCACTCCCAGGATCAGGGCTATTGTGGGTAGTCTAATTGATCAGCACTGGGAAACAAGACTTGATACATATGGAAAACCTGTTAGGCAAGGAATATTGGTCGGACTTACAAAGAAGCAAGGGAAGACTATTCACCTGACAGAGTTCAGCTGAGAGGTGAAGGGATAAAAGGAAAGGAAAGGGAGCCAAGACCACATACACTCACCCACCCGCTTTAGTGATTCTTTTGGAGAACAAAAAGGGTGCAAGTTTAGGAAAGTGAAGATATGAACCCTCATTTATAATCTATGGTGCAATCAGGAATGCAATTCCAGCAGAGAGAAAGTAGCAATGGGTTGAAACTCTCCCAATATAAAAGTTATCACTAGAAGAGATCAACAAAAAGTTTGTGTCTTCCCTGACAGCTTCCCATGCCTCTTACAGAGATCCATCTGACTATGTAACACAGGCATAGGCAAACTCGGGACTACAACTCCCATCATCCCTAGCTAACAGGACCAGTGGTCAGGCATGATGGAAATTGTAGTCTCAAAACATCTGGAGGGCTGAGTTTGCCTATGCCTGATGCAACCAATCTCCATTAAGAAAAACCTCTACAACAACCTTCATTAGCCTCCAGATATTTTGGACAGCAATTCTCATCACCCCCAGTCAGCACAGCCACTGTCTCTGCAAGTCTATCATATATAACTGACAATGTTGTTCAAATAACGCCACAGATTTTCTGGTCCAACCAATTTTTCAAACTTCAGCAAGAGCAAATATAGTATAATGATCTCAGAGCTACTAAGCTACCTTGCTGAGAGATGTAACTAGCCCAGGCAGGGAAGCCCTACAGAAGCAGGTGCCTAAGGGAGCCCATATGACAGGTTACAATTTCTACCACACAGCCCTTGGGCCACAATTAAGCCCTAATTGTTGCTACTCTCTCTATCCCCAAGCCGTTTTCTTTTGACTACACGAGGCAGACATGATGATATCAGCCTATGATCCCTTTATTTGTCAGAACTATTCTGCAAAGTGCAAATGGGAACCAACTTTAGAAATATCATGTAACTGGCATTTATAACAAGTAGAAGGTAAAGGTAAAAAAGGTAAGGTAAAGGACCCGTGGATGGTTAAGTCCAGTCAAAGGTGACTATGGGGTGTGGCTCTCATATCGCTTTTCCGGCCGAGGGAGCCAGTGTTTGTCCACAAACAGCTTTCCGGGTCATGTAGCCAGCATGACTAAACCATTTCTGGCGCAACGGGGCACCGTGACAAAGCCAGAATGCACGGAAATGGCGTTTACCTTCCTGCTGCAACAGTACCTATTTATCTACTTGCACTGGTGTGCTTTTGAACTGCTAGGTTGGCAGGTGCTGGGACAGAGCAACGGGAGCTCTGTCCACTGTCATGTGGATTCAAACCACTGACTTTTCAATCAGCGAGCGCAAGAAGCTCAGTGATTTAGACCACAGCGCCACCCACATCCCTTGAATAACAAGTAGGATAGAAATTTGAAAAGTATGGAGAGGAATCACTGACCACTTTACCCCATTGAAGTTGATAGTATAAATTGCTAACATTTCAACCCTACCCCAGAACTCCTCCTCTTGATATTGGACCTCCTGTATAAAAAGAAAGCTGCAGGTATATTATTTTAAAATTACATACAATAATTATTACCTGGTATCTAAATTCTTAACTTGGCTTTTTCTATTGAGGGGGGAGAGAGACATGGGACCCCTGTTTTGGAATGTTATTTGATTAGGGGTTCAGAAAACACTTGGATTTTCTGCTGAAAATTGTCCCCCCTTTGGTTGTCTTCCTCGCATGTCTGAAAGAAGCCAAGTATGGAATGTTTTTCAGCAGTATGAGCCCCTGCTCTGGTCAATAGCCTATTTCCTATTGGGGTGTCATGACTGCTCCCCCCCCCACACACAAATAATATAATTGGCCAGGTGAAACACACTGCAGTTTGGCCCTGAGGCCCTTGGAAAATTAAACAATCACAACATTTTGCTACTGTATATATTTCAGGGGTCATGCATATGCTTAGCATAGAAAGACCCACATGAAATTACTGGCATGGAAAATATCTGTGCCTGTAACCTTAGGGAGCCATTGCCCTTCCTGATGGACAGAATGGGGCTACAAAATGATCTACTGGTCTGTTGAGATAGGAGACTTCCTCATATTTCATCACATCTCCTTCCCTTTTAGAAAGAAATCAACATACTCACAACCCCCTGCTATACTTCTTCCTGTTACTACTACTGTGAAACCACTATAACAACTGATAAACAGAGACTGGTGACACAGATAGGAAGTCAAAATATTTGCAACTGGAAAGACTTGTTTTAAACTAAGAGAGAGAGAAATCTTAACATACAACCATAGCCAAGAGATAGTCAAATGTATCCTGAATTTCAAACTATCCTATGTTTTTTAAAAGTCAGGACTTTGGGGTGGTTGCCATGTAATGCCAAACCAGGTGCTGCACATATTTGTCATAAGCTACCGCACTCACTCTCCCACTTCCTCTACACATGCTGCTTTACTGACTTCCTTTTGCTTTTGTGGAAATAATAGTTTTCCATCATATGCAAACCAGCAAGCTATGGTTTGCACAAGCCCTCCAAATTAAGATGTATATGCTTGAATTCTGGTTTGCAATCCTCATTTGAGAGGTTTGTGCAAGCCCTAGTTTGGATGAAACAGAAAACAATATTTTCTATGAAAGAAATTCATTAAAGCACAGCACACGAGAAAAGGACAAGGAGAGACTATGCAATCAATGGGCTCATAATATTATATCAAACCATGATTTGGCATCTCATGTGAACCAACCGTAAAAGAAAAATGGGGGAAAGAACAGACACGTTCAAACATTCGTGTCTGGCTGTAAGCATTCATATTTTGAACACTGATAAATCGCAACCTACTCAGTCAAATTTATGATGTCAAGGTTCCCCCCCCCTCCATTTATTTACATAGAAAAAACAGGCTTAAACTTATGTATGAGAGAGATGGGTATGTACTAGAGTTATCTCTTAAATGTGCTTGTTTGTATTACATTCTGATACTATTTCAAGCAAAACTGTTTCACGGGATATACAGCTGATTTCTTAATTAAGCAGATAAGACCAATAGTGGGTCCAACAGTCAAGAAGGCTGTTTCTGCACATGCTGTGTGGAGGGAAGTGAGGGGCAGATGGGGCTCATCAACCTGGGAAGGTAGCCCATCTAGGAGAAGGAAAACTCTGATCCTAAACCTCCACTGCCTTGTGGGATATTCTTTGGGAGACAAAAAGTCTAAGGAGTAAACCCTACACAAAGGGGAATCCCTAAGACAGTTGAATGGCGCCTTGCATGCCTCCTTCCAGCAACTCCTGCAGCCAAGCTGGTGCCAAATTTCTGGCTCTGCATTCTTTTGGACCATGTCAGTGAGGCCGGGGGGGGGGGCGGTCTTGTTGTCTGGCCAGCTCAGGACCCCCACCCACCCACCCACACACTGCCCAAACTTGTGCTCCAGCAGGTCACTTTGGTAGGCTAACACAGCTGTAAATGCCAACAACAGCACTTCCCTGAGAAGCTGTGGACAGCAATGATCTCTTAAACATCTCTCTTCATTTCCAAGGGCTATACCAGAGTTGAAAGCATCTCGGGCCCAAGAAAGGACAAGGATCAATTATCAACATCTAGGAATTTACAAGAACAGAGGTTAGCACCTAAAAATGTGAAGTGGTATGCTAGGAATTTGAATTTTTTCTAGAACAGGTTTCTTTGTACGTCTCTCTTCTGAATCCTCTTGTTTTTCCATGTCTTTCCTCAAAGGTTTCCCCAGAGGCTGACTGCTACTGTGTGGATAAGAGAGCCCATGACTGCCTTGCAGAAGCAGTAACCAGATTGCTTACAGTTGTTGCTGGAACACGGCTGCACAAGAAGCATTATGTGCAAAGGGAGAGAGAAACTTGCCAGTAAGATAACAGGACTAAAGGGCAGTTCATACTTTATGTAGCAAATATGGTTTCTGCCAGTACACCAGAGTTACATAAGTGTGAAAGAAAAATATCCACATGCATCTTTAAACATCCACATTCACAGACGTGGCAATCCTGGCCCAATCAGAGTTCCCACATGGATATGTATAAGAGCATGTACACAGCTGTATATGTTCAAGTGGTTGTGTTTTTACACTTGTAGATTGTGTATTTACACTTGTAAATTACACTTGTAAATATACAACAATGTTTGCAGTGTAAAGCCTTAAGCTACTCTCACACTACCTAAGCAAGGCAAAAGTAACAGTTATGGGTTGGTTGTAACAGAATACAATGGTACCAGACAATAATGAAAAATCTTCTTCTTCGGTCAAATTGTCTTGTACAACCAAAACCATCTCAATTTAAATACCTGATACAAAGCTTTACAAGAAAAAAGTAATGAAACCAATTTGTCACCCTTGATGTTTAATAACCTATAATTTACAAATTCTTTCCTGATCTCAGCAGCTTGTAGAACACATTGTGCAATGTTAAGAGTAACGTCTGACGTTATCTGCTACTGAAAATATCAGGTTTCTATTTTCCACTTGCTATAAGAAATCTAGTTGTTGTTTTTTCTTTAACACACTTCTTTTCAGATAGTTCTTTCAAGCACTCTGATTCTGAAGAGCTACACCTCAAGTCAAGCATTTTTTTCCCTGGCAAACAAAATATTTTCCCAATCTGTATAAACACATGAAGTTAGGAGTGCCGGAAATGTGCAAAGGTGAATCAAATGGGTACATGTAATTTAAAACACTGAGCAATGTTTCCCAATAGTGAGGTACTATACAAAGTAACCTTACAAGAAATATGTTGAAAGGCTAATTATTTTGAGTCATGCTAAAAATAGAGAGGAAAAAGGAATCGTATTGACTTTTAAAAGGTGGGACAGGAAGGACTTTGCAGTAAGTTCCCCAACTTTTAAGACAGCTATTTTTAGTGTGCATTAAATCGAGAACGTTGCTGGAAAAACGTCAGGTATAAAAAGTAGAAACCTAGAAGGCAAATACATTGACAGTCAAATTCAAATGAGATGCCTGAATAAGGACCCTTAATCACAGGCCAAAGACATTTCCATCTGGTTCTCATTCCAGGAAGCTACATTGCAATCAACAGTCTTTATATTCAGGATGCTTCCACACACACAAAGTCCTTGCCAGTCAGAAGAGGTGGCAGAACTAGCATGAGAGACCACCTGAGGGCTATGCAGTCTATTTTCCAATTGCAGTGCTTCCTAAGGTGAAAGTTACCTACGGTACTTTCCTATAGGACACTGCCATACTGTCTCAAACCAGTATTCCAAATAGCAGCAACTCTCCAAGGTCTCAGGCAAGGGGTTCTCCTAGCAATACTTTGGGGGAGTAAATAAATGACCTTCTGCATGCAAAGCATGTATCCTCCTCTGAACTGTGCCCCCTTCTTATGTAGTGCTTCCAACTGTGCACTACAACAGCAAAGCAAGAGAAGTGGAACCTAATATTTTGATAAGCCTGGAGCCAGCATTACTTAGAATAATGGTTACTATTCCTCAGTGTCATATTGCAATGAAGAAGAGTACAGTATCCTTTGTGGGTAAATATTTAGGATTTTTTTCACACATGCCAACACAGCTACTTCTACTTTTTGAAGCTCTTAAGCAGCTGTAAATAGTACAAATAGCAGAATACTTTTGATGCAGACATTCTGCAAATCTGTAGTGTCCAGTAGCTTTTAAATAACATCCCTTTATTTACATTTTAGGGAAGTACACTAGACTACTCAGCTGAAAAATACCTGCAGAACACTAGCTTCTCGCTATTGCAGACAGTAGGTTCTTGATTCATGGAAAACTATGGCCATTTGACTCAATAAACCTGTCTTGACACCAACTACCTACTCCACTATTACTCCCCTCTTTCTTGACAAGATACTTGAGCAGATGGTCATTCTTCTATCATTTTGCTGTGTCCTTGCCAGTTCAGTTTCTGACCTGGATATAGCACCAAGAGGGCACTAGGGTGCTGACAATCTTCTGACAACAAGAATTGTACTATCAGATCTTTCTGCAGCTTTCATAGTTGCTGAACATACAGTATATTCCTGTGAATCTGGCTACAGAATATTTTTAAGTTCTTTCCTCTTCCATGAGTTGGATAATTAAGTTTTAATGGGTTTTTGTCAGGACCAGCCCCAATATATTTTGGCACCTGAGCAGCACCCCTAAATGATGTAGATTTTCCCTGGCAGGAAGGGGGACATCAGGAACATGGGGAGAAGACTGGCATTGGGATCTGCTGACCCTGTGGATCCTGCCGCCTAAAGCAGTCACCTCATCTTGCCTCATGGGTGAGGTAAGTAAATGTTTCGGATCAGAATGGCAAATGTCATCATCATACACTGAGCTATAAACTCAAAACATTACAGATAGCAACTACCAAGTGAAACCAAGAGACAGAAACTGCTTTCTATTTGTCACACACCTCCTATACCAAATTAAGGCAAGCTTCACCATGATCCAGCTCACACTGCAAAGTGTTTGTCTCCAAAATGACAAACCTACAGGGGGGAAAAATGATGCCTCTGTATAACTTCCTTTTCCTTAACACTCTCCAGCCCCAGGCACCTACACACATTCTTTTGCCACATATCCACTGGCTACACTGATAATTTACATAGATGTGAAAACCACCTACCAAGTAAGGCACATGAATGAACTTAAATCAGCACCTTCCAGATTTCAGTGATATGTATTGTACTCAGATCAGGGGCATCCAGACACTGCGATGTGGGACGGGCAGCCTTCAGACTTGCTGGGTCCACTTTGTTGTTGTTGTTTTTACTACAGCCCCAAGTCCCAACCAACTAGAGCCAGATACAAAAGAATTCCGAGACAAGGGATTTGTTCCAATCGCTGAGAGAACCTACCAGTTAGACCCATATCTATCTTCTGCCCAGCCCTGACCCGGACCACACCTTAAGTAATGAATTCCGATATGCAGGTAACACTCACTAAATTCACTCTGCTGGCACAGGCTGGGTAACTGTACTCAGAAATAAGCCCCCCTCCCCACCCACCCCTAAACTCAAGGATGCTTAGGATCCCAGGTAGCTGTGCACACTGGGCTGCAATCCCGAACTTAGCAGCGCTTGCATAGCGGGCCTTGCTCGCGAGGAAGCACCGCACGGGGGGGGGGGAGGGTATCCCACGGGAATCCTGTCAAAAGTCCACAGCGCGCGCATCCCTCTGAGGAACCTTCCGCCCTCTCTTGAACAGTGAATTTGGGGAGCGGGGAGGAGAGCCATAGGGGGGTGAGGAGCGTGAAAACAACCATGGCTGTCGCCACGCATCTTGCGCGACACCTGCCAGCCCATCCAGCCGGGCTTATCCCGTCCTCCAGGCACTTCGCGGTGAAGGGGTGGCGACAGCCCTCTTTCCCCGCGGCGAGGGGGCATCCACGGGCGGCGGCGGCGGCGGCGCCTCGGCCCCAGCGCAGGCCGGGCGCGCCTTCCTTCCCCTCCCCGCGCGCACTCACCGTCGATGTCGCCCAGCGTGAGCTCGTCGCCGAGCTCCGTCAGGGTCTCCATGGTCTCCATGCTGCTCAGCTCGCCGCTCTCCATCGCCGGCGAGGCGCAACCGGCTCCTCCACTGCCGCCGCCGCCGCCGCCGCCCGCCCGCGAGTCAGCAGCCCGTCCCAGGGAGCGGCCGGGGTGACACCCAGCGCGTTAACCCGTTCCCGGCCGGGCGGCGCTGCCTCAGCTCAGGCTCCTGGAGCTCCCGGCCCCGCGCGGCGGCGCCATCTTGGCCCAGCCTCCGCCTACTCCGCCCATCCACCTGCGAGGAGCCGCCGCTGCGGCCTGGGCTTGTTGTCAATGAGACCAGGTCCCCGCCGGCCAATCAGCGGGCAGAGCGGCTCGTGGTGTGATGGCGCGTCAGCGATCAGCAGCTTTCGTTAGCGTGCGGCCGGGCAATCCCCTCCCGGGCGGCCCGCCTCGCTGGATTTGAATATGCATAAGGAGGCGGAGATCTAACCCGTGTTCGGGTTTGAACTTGAAAGTGACAGGGCGCCCCTCGCTCGGTCCCTCCAGCAGAGGGACGGGATCGCCGCCGTACTAGACTGTGACACCGTGCGCCGCACAAGCAAACCCAAAACGAAGTGTGCCGGTCCCGTAGAGGGAAGTCCTAACATCCACAGTCAGGCAATACCTTTATAAGGAACGGTCAAAATGCCAAAATAAGGAGCAAGCTTTCGAGTTATCCAGGTCTCTACGTCGGTCTGGGTGTTAAGCAAAGGGGAGTGGGGCAGGAAGTCTGCATTTGATCGTTGCAGTTCGAAATGGATGATTTACTTACCTCCTTTGCACAAACTTTTTGAACAAATCGTGGCAGTCAAAACTCAGCCCTCAGGATTGAGCATTGACAGGTTCGGTCAAGTGGCTCTAGGCTTACTTTTCCAAATAGAATTATGCATAAGTAATAAAATCAACTTCACTACAGGTTTCAGCTTGAGAAGAGAAGTCAAGTCTTTCTAGACCATGATGGGTCTTTATGGGGTTGCAATTCCATACTGGGTGCTCTATTTGTTAGATATGACAAATTGCTCACTACTATAGCTGATGCTATTAGACACTGCGCTCCAATTGGAGAATAGCCTTTACCAAAGATGTCATGGACTTTGAAGAAGCACAAACTCAGGACGCAAGGGAGAAATGAGCTAAGAGGAAGGCACATTTGGCAAACCCTCACCGTGATCAACTCCTGCCCAGAAACCCATGTCCCCACTGTGGAAGGACGAGTGGATCCAGAATTGGCCTCCACAGTCACTCGCGGACTCACTGTTAAGACAATCTTACTTGGCTACGATGAAGGAAGGTGAGGACAAGTGACCTCACCTAGGCCCGAAGTCAGCCCCCCCCCCCCCCAAAGCAGGCTCAAAGCTTCTCAAAGCTTTTCAAAATCATTTTCTCAGCAGCTAAGCGTCAGAAACATTCCGCTCTGCTGTAACAAAGGTAGAGAACAGTCCATTGTTTCTCAGGCCTTTCTCATGCCTTCTGGCCTTGCTAAAGAACCACATTGCAACTTGCTTTCTGTCCGGAAACCATGCCAGAACAAGAGATTGAAATATATCTGAACATGCTGAAAACCCCTTGGCTTCTCACCCCCCCCTTTCCTGGGAATAGTCCCAAGACAGCTTTCTGTTCATGCTCAGAGGAACTCAAAGGGCAGGACTCCTGGGAAAAGGAGGAGAGAAAGGGAGGGAACTAGAAAGGGGTATATAAACTCTGTGCACATGACTGTGAACTCGGTGCATGCTTTTTGTGACTTATCACACTTGCTCCTTCTACCAGTTCATGGATGGTAGAAATAAAAGCCTTTTCTCTGAAACTATTCCTTGAGTGTCTGTTGACTCCCACTTTCCTTTCCTGGGCGCAATATTTTTCCCACCCGAGGGCAAAGCCTCATAAGGCTACAGAGTGATTGCCAAATCTTTACATGTGCACTTTCCCAGCCCATTAAAAAAAAAGGAGCATCTTGAGCAAGGTATTTCGTATGGAACCTAATGTTTCCATCTCATTTTTTCCTCAGTATTCTAAGGATTTAAATCTTATTTAAGCATCCATTCAAAGACACTTCACATGTTATATTTGTCAATGGTATGGTCTCTTTCAGTTGTCTATATATGCATATCAGAGTTATAGCTTTCTGTGCCAAGGCCAGGAACACAGTGTTTTTCCTATGCACAAACACTTTTAAAACAAACATCACATAATACATGCATTATCCAGAAATGATCCATGATTGCGTGTTTCTCCAAGGTTACAGGAAGCAGCTGAGGAGTGTCACTGTGAAAAGAGCTCCTGACCTTTCCTGTCAGCACTGATAGGAGGGGATTGTCTGTTTTTTCTAGAACTCAAAGATAAGTGTTAAGTCCTACAATGCACAAAATCTTATTCTGTGGTTCTGCATCTGTTGCTTCTCTCCCACTTCCACCATTGCTTCTCAATCAATTATCCAAATAAATAGTGCCATACTTTCACTGGATTATTCAAGTGGCGGCAGTGCAGGTTTAAATAGGGATTGAAAGTAATAAATGGAGCATGTTCACATTCTCAGATGTGGCTTCAAGAAGAAAAGTTGATGCCAACACTTCGCCAAGCACCAGTGGATTAAGTTTCTTCTTGGATCTGCTTAGCAGTGCTGCATCAGTTTTACAGAGTCAACAGGATACAGAAAGTTGCATTTGATGTGAGGAGCAGCAGCACAGAGCTATACTGAAGATAAAAAACCAAGGATACTGGCCATATCTAATACCCTTGAATGATTAATTTATGGATGTTCCATCCCCATATATTACACAACATTAAAGCTCATGTGTTTTGGACGGCATCCTTGGCCTTTCAGATTAAAGGAAGTGGGCAAGATGGAATTCAAGAACACTTACCACAAGTTTTGAGTGTTCAGTTAATATATTAGTGAGCAAAGATAAAAACAAAAAGGTGGCTAACTGAAGAAAGTTTCCCTAAATTAGAATTTGTCACTATTCTATGTCCTAGGGTAAATTTCCATGCAAAATAGCTTTAGTTTCCTCCTTGTTTCATATGGTGTAAAGTTTACAGTATAATCCGAGGGCATTTTTGGTGGACACACACACACACACACACACACACACACACACACACACACACCCCTTATATTCTTATGTTCTATGTTCAATCCACTGCATCTTCAGGCAGGACTGGAGAGACTCCCTGCCTGAAATCCTACAAAGCTGCTTCCAGTCAGTGTGGACAATACTGAGCTAGATGGTATAAAGCAGCTTTCTGCAAACTTTAGGATTGGGCAATGTTAGAGAGAAATGATCAGCTCTGGGTATTTGTTGCAGGTGTTTGATGTTGCAAACTAATTAGAAAACCATCTCTAGAAATGCTACATGTATTTGGAACTGAAAAACCTGCTGCTTCATCTCCAGCCAAGAAAACAACATTGAAACAGTCCTTCTACTTTTACGTCACACGTTAAAGAGAGTCTGTCTTTTCTTCTTTGGCGATCACTCATAGCCGAGTAAGATTCTCTTCCATAAACACGGTTTTAACAATGAGTCCATAAGTGACCGTGGAGGCCAATTCTGGATCCACACGTCCTTCCACAGTGGGGACATTGGTTTCCGGGCGGGAGTTGATCACAGTGTGGATTTGCCAAGCGTGCCTTCCTCTTAGCACGTTTCTCCCTTGCGTCCTGAGTTTGAGTGTCTTCATTGACAATCGTAAAAAGTATTTCCCATGCTATCAAGAACCATGCCTCACAAGCCAGCGACAAATATTTGCATATTTTTTTTACAATTTTCTGTTTTATTCAAGAAAAGCAAAGTCCATTTAAATACATATCCAAAACCAAAGCAAATGTAATTTTGATAATAAAAGTCGTCACCATCTCTAACCTTGTAAAACAGCCCAAAGGCAGCAAGTCAAACTGAAATGTCCCCTAAAAAAACCACAACCCTCCTTTCCCACAAAACAATCCACCACTGGCAAGATTGGTCCAAACCAACCTTGACCAAGTAGTGTGCCAAGTTATAGCGCTACTCATGACAGTGAGGGGCCATCACACTTAGGGGAAATACAATACTCCAGTTAATCAGTGTTTGGAGATAATCTTGCTGGTGTAAATCTATCCCAGTCTTGAACAAGAGCTACCCACTGTGGCAAACTGCACAGTGATTTTATGCTGAACACCTGCAGTATACAGGCCTACAAGTCAGCAGGCCAGGGAGAAATCGGTAGTAGGAATTAAAAGGGAACACTGACCATACTGTGGCCAAGGCTGGCTGGCCTTTACTATGAGAGCAAGTACAGTACAGCTGGAATCCAAAACGAACTTAGCTCCAGGTCCAAACCTAAATGGAATGCTTGAAAAAGTCAAGAAAAAAGGCAGCTTGTTCCTGTGGAGCAATAAGGCAGTAGACTGGGTGGGAAGGACAATTCCCTCAAAATTTCACTGACCATGTAATAAAGACACAATCGATAGGCAAGCAGAGAAGAAGAACTGAGAGACCAAAATCTACACTGTCAGACTGTCTGCTTTTCCGCAGAGTAAGAACAGTGGCAAGTGAGTATCTCATCTTGACATTTCAAATTAAAGGTCATCACCAAGATTGCAACGGCACCATTAACTGAGGGATGGGGATGTACTGAAACAGTCAAGAGTCAGCAATTATGGACACAGCAGTTCCACTCTGTACCCACTGGACAATAGGAGCTGAAGAAATTTACATAATCACTTCTCTCTAGCTCTTCTAGTGCCTCACAAAGATGAGCAGATAAGTTCCCTTCGCCATAAAGAAGGGGAATGAAATCTCCCATCTCCTTGAATGTTTCAGTAATTTCCCATTGTGCAGTAGTGGCACCGTTGATGACAAACAATAAATGTGTTAAGTCTTGAAAGTGCCACAAAAGTCTTTGTTCTTTTTGTTGCAGCAGACCAGTACAATATGGCAAAATTGTCAAGTGCAAATGCTCGTTGATGATGACCCGACCGTGCTGTTCATCTTCTCAAGCCAAAATTAACCACATTAATTCCCGTCCTCCTCCTCTTTTATGAGAAAAATGGTTTAACAGCCTTGTGGAAAAAGAGGAAGACTTTGACACCATAGAACCAGAAAGGAGTGTGGATTATTACGGCATTTTAATAACAGCACCTCTTTGACGTATCCTAGGTACATTCAAAAGGAGTACTTTGTCAGTGTGTGAATAATCCAAAGGAATCTATGTCCTTAACCCATAACTCTTAGAACCCTTAACTTTTTGAAGGTGATTCTGCTGCCCCCTCAAGTTAATCTTGCAACTCTGTGTTACCTTACCATTCTGACTGCACAACAATTCACAACCTCTGGTGTTATGAACTGCAGAGGTGGCATGAGTCGGAGGAACTTCCCTTTCGCCGCCCCTCTCCCTACGCGTTACAAACTGGCAAAGCCACATGAAACAAAAATACACAGAGACATGAGGAACAGCCTCTGACAAACTCTGTACATTCCAGTTACTCGAAAAAGCCTTCCCGTAAGGGAAGATGTGCTCAAAGACCGCAATCTCTGCCTGGGGCGCTTCCCACAGCAAAATCCAGTCGTTAGCCAACGTCTTGCTGAAAGAAGAAACAAACTTCCAAAACCTTACAAAACAAAACCGCAACATCTTGGCGTTTTCCTGAGGTCACCAAGGGACTGGGATGCGCCTTTCCCAGCAGCTTCCATCTCCCGCCCAGGGCAAGTCACGGCGACAGGAGCAGGTGGCGGCATTACAACTCCGACTGTGAGCGGGAGATGCGAGGCCCCTTGCGGATCTCCTTCCGCTTCTCCTCTTTCTTCCTTCGCTTCTCTTCCTCCCGGAGAGCCTTCTGGAATGTGTCCGCACTGGGGAAAAACTGACAGGGAACAGGATGAGCTCAGCCACGTGGGAACAAAGAGACAGTTCTGCACACAAGCCTCACAGTTAGCCAATTACACCTCCTCCTGCCACTTACACCTGTTTTTCATATCTGTCGCTTCAGTGACTTGGATTCAGGAGACATGAATTTGGCTTTAGATTATATAATCCCATCCACAAATAATGGATTGGGGATAGTCTTCTTGGATCTGCACTACTGCTGTGCGTTGGAAATGGCATCTCTATGGAAAAGGGGGTTCCCAATAATCACCGGAACAGAATTAGGATTCCAAAGTCAACTCCTGATTATGTCATGGAGCTACCTGTAGAACCCTAGTCAAGTGCCTAGTCACTTCTGTGAATAAAAAAAAGATAAAGAGGCTTTGGGCTGTAGTGTTGGACTAGGACCTGGGAGATCAGGGTTCACTGGGTGACCATAGACCAGTCTCTCATTCACAACTTAACTGACCTAACAGGGCTTTTGTGAGGATGACATGAGGTTTTCTTTTGCGGGGGCGGGGGGACTATGTACAATACTTTGAGATCCTTGGAGGAAAAGTGGAATATAAAATAAAATGAATAAATTCTGAAACTCTAAAAAAACCCCACAACTATGCCACACATATCTATGTCAGCAAACACTTTTATTTGCTAATAACATGTATGGCATTATTTGCAAATCTGCATTAGCAGGAACAAAAAACTAGGAAAGGTGTCAATAGGTGCAGCTCTCATGTCCTGAGCTATGATAATGATTCTACTCAAAAACCTATTTCCAAGGGCAATCTGCTTTGCAAAACAGCTAAATCAGTCCAGATATGAAAGAGACAGAGAAAGAAATAGGCATCTGCAGCTGCCTTTGATGCAACATGCATCAAGTACCAAACGCAACTGAGCATGGCCACTGTGGGCAACTGCAGATGAGATTTCTGTGTGGCCAAGCTGAGCGCATGGTCAGTGCCTGCATCCAGCTGCAGTGCTGGGTTGTCACATCAGAAGGGGAACTTCTACAGGTTGTGCAGGTGCACTGGCTTCCCTTTTCAATTTCCCTTTGGAGGTAACAATATGAACTGTCAGCCAAACATGCAAACAAGTGTGCAATTTGCTGGCTGCACAAGATTTCCACACTGGAAGTTGCTGCGGAGAACAGAGTCACTATTACCAGCTAGTCGTGCCTAGGCATTACCACATATCCATCATGAAGCAGTGCTGCTCATTTCTTCCCTTGCCAAGCCCCAGCAAGGTGTCAGCAACCCAATGGCCAGAATAGGTAAAAACAGGCAGGGTGCACTAATGGCTTTATTATCTTACTTCGGAATTGTCTGTTTTAAAGGGGTTCCGGTATTCTGGAGATTTCTCACTTATTCCAAGCTCTTGAGCCATCTGCAGAAGAAAAATAGTGAAGATCAGCTTCATTCACATGTCTTGCAATCTTCTCACCCTCCTGCCTGCTTCTCAGTTCCTGCAACTACATCACCCACCACTGAAGCTTCCCAGCCTCATTTGGCAGTTCAGTACAAATTCCCCCAAATGTGAAAAAACTATCCCTCCCCAATTAAGGGTACTGCAAATGCAAGAAGTTTTGATGTCCCTTGTGGGCTGAACCTGATCTTGCAATTCATTCACTTGCTGTGTAAATTATCAGGAAACTGCATAGGCTGCACACAAAGGTAGCATGACTTAAAGGGTTGCTGTGAGCTGAAGCAGCCTATCAGAGACCAAGATGCAGAAATGTGCAGCCATACGGCTAATACGGGATGGCACATCACAGAACTCTGACATGGAAAACTCTTCCCTGCAGAAACTAGCATGTGACCATTGTGCAGATCCATCATGCAGGTCAACAACGCATGTATGCACCACCAAGGAAATACAACAAGTGAATAGTAAGAGAACCCATACAAGTAATGCTGGCACAACCCCCCCCCCCAAAGTAGAAGAATAGAAGCATAACCAACCCACCCCACTCATCATTCCCCCCTCCCCCTCTTTTCTTCCTTATTGTTTAAAGCAGGCATAGGCAAACTTGGCCCTCCAGATGTGTTGGGCCTACAATTCCCATCATCCCTGACCACTGGTCCTGTTAGCCAGCGATCATGGGAGTTGTAGTCCCAAAAACATCTAGAGGGCCGAGTTTGCCTATGGTTGGTTTAAACCAATTCATGAATCAAGAACTTATATACTGATCACTAATAATGAAACATGTAGATATTTTTCCACATTTATTATGCTATTTTTGTGATATACAAATGACATGAGAAAACTTGGTATACTTATTTGTATAACATTATTCTTGTTTATAAAATCCAATAAATAAAGAAACAACACATGTATGAATGGATTATACTATTGCTGAGAAGCAAAAATCATTACTACTCAGTGTACACACATAGTGTGAAATGCACATATAAGTCGCATTTTACCATCTTTATGCAAGTTTCATGCTAGTTCCTACACAAGAGACCCTCCATATACAGATACTGAAACGACTAAAGCAACCCTTAGATTCTTGGTTTTCCTCAACTCATATTCCTTTATCCCATATCGCCAACCCATTATCAGAGGCCAACAACATCAGAGGAGAAGTCAAACCAGCACACCGCCTTACCAATCCGAGGACTTGCGAGTGCGGACCTTGGTCAAATACACCTGTCTGATTGCAGAAGCCAATTCCCCAGCGAATCAGGTTGTTCCAGTTGGAGTTGCGGTCAAAGTAATGGTGTACTATTTTGGGAAAACGCAGGACTACATCACCAAAAAATGCAGTGTTCTCCACCACATGGGAATATGCTAGAGGTAAAGAGCCACAAATGAGAAATCAGGAGTTTTGCCACTGGTAGAGATCAGACAAGGTCCATGAGAATAAACATGGAATCCAAATGCAAGTAGCTTACCACCTTAACACACTCTAACCATTCCTATTGCTTATGTGAGTGAGGAGAAGGGAGAATAGAATAGAATAGAATAGAATAGAATAGAATAGAATAGAATAGAATGGAATGGAATGGAATGGAATGGAATGGAATGGAATGGAATGGAATGGAATAGAATCACAGAGCCTAGGGCTTGCCAAACGGAAGGTTGGCGGTTCGAATCCCAGCGATGGGGTGAGCTCCTGTTGTCTAGTCCCAGCTCCTGCCAACCTAGCAGTTTGAAAGCACGTCAAAGTGCAAGTAGATAAATAGGTACTGCTCTGGCGGGAAGGTAAACGGTGTTTCCGCGCGCTGCTCTGGTTTGCCAGAAGCGGCTTAGTCATGCTGGCCATATGACCCGGAAGCTGTCTGCGGACAAATGCTGGCTCCCTTGGCCTATAGAGCGAGATGAGCATCGCAACCCCGAGTCGTCCGCGATTGGACCTAACGGTCAGGGGTACCTTTACCTTTAATCTATATTAGTGACTGTACTGAAAAGGGTTTGTATTTTATTCCAAGTTTATGAATAAAGAAAAAGAGGGCTCAACCTTATGTATACAGCATTTGAAAATAAAATATTGGTGGGACAGATTAATATGCTCACATCCAGATCTGTGAACTTCAGAAATCCAGAAAGCAAGCTAGCAGCCCACAAATCTGGCAAGGAACCCAAAGTAGTGTGTCATTCAATCTGACATAATTTTTGCTACAGCTATTCAAAGGAAACAGGAGTCGCATAGTATTTTCAAAATTATAATAAGAGAATGAATTCCAGGTGGGTTCAGGCTACCTGTGATCAGTGCAAAGGAAAACTATTGAAACTATATCCTTCCCTTCATTACAGATATTGATGGCAGTAGCATTGTGGAGGGGGGGGCTACTGCTGCTCATTGTCTAGGTGGCTGGCATCAACACTTTAAATGAGGATTTAATTCTGGAAATCTGCATGGCCAAAAAACACCAGCCAAAAGCACGGTAGGATACGTTAATATACTAAATCAGTACCTTGGACAAAAGAACCGGAATCTCTGCTTCTCTACAGTTATGAAAATACAAGTACCTACCATTTTCATGCTGCAATAGCTTGAAGTCTGGCTGCCCTCATAGGTTCAATTGTGCTTCCTTTTCCACTCTCTTAATTTTTCTTTGCTCAACAAACATTTTTTAAAAGTGACCGGAAACATAACCAGCCAGTCTCAAATTGTAAATTAATGTACCTATCTGTAGACAATGCAAATCTGCATACATTTAGTCCAGTCACAAAACCAAGGGTTCCAGTTGCAGAATCCGACTGGGGGTGGGGAGAAACTGGCTATCAATCTGAATGAACCCACACGTCCCTGTTTAATGATACTGACCAGCCTTACGAGTGTTAACTTCCCATTATATGCACAGGCGAAATAATAAGATTCTGTTCTGCTTCATGTACCATATGCTATGTAGCCTCATTTGGCTCTGTTCCCATCCCAGGACCTTTGCAAATGTCAGAAATGATGACACACAAGAACAGAAGTGACAGGGGTGGCTAAGCAAGAGTCGCCAAAATGGCAACGAGAGCTGTAATGTCAGAACAGCTCATTGTTACAAACTTAATGGCTACAGAATGATGGATGGAGAAATCAGGATTATAAAGCAAAAAGCTCCCACCATCCTTTAGCTTCTCATCCTGAGGGAACGGCCCATCTGGAGGGACATCTGCTGCTATAAGTACAGCCCGCGAGTCTTCAAGAACCTGCACATCACAACAGAAAGCGGACATGGTTGATATCAGCTCCTGCCAAAAACATCTCTTTCCCACACCTGTGCTGCCAGCAACAGCCTCTTCTCAGCCGCACACCCCCACCTCTTCTGCTTTGCTACAAATGCCCATCTGACACAGCCCTGACAGACGAGGAAACTTGGGGGAAATAACAACCTCAAAAGCCAGGAAACCAAATTGTGAAAATCAATATCCCAACCCTTCAAAACACCTCACATTATTTGCGGAGGAACCAACAGCTGCAGTTCCTGGACCGAGTCTGGTTTCAACATGCTTGGCGGTAGCAAGCACAAAACACACAGGAATATTTGTGCTGCGACACAGTTACATCACATAGCACAAAATGGAGCTTGTTGGCCAACCAGGTGGGGGGCCACAGACAAACAGCAACTGTATGAAGCCACAACCACCTTCTCCATACGATGTGATGGTACCATCGATAAGCTGTAAATCACTTCTCAAGTACCTAGGTCTAATATAATACCTCAGCTACTCATTTAAACCCAACCAAATACCAGCCCAGAAGAACAACTAAGATCTCATGCTGGTCCTGAATGTGCAGACCCATGCATTGGGCAAATCTCCAGTGTAAGGCAATCTATTTTTATGGAACAGGTGCTGAAAATGCTCTTCTACATACAGACGGTGACCATTTTGCATGGGGTTCCGTTCCTCACTGCCATGCACATCAGCAGAGGTGCGCATAAGCCCATTCTGCCTCCATTCCATCCTTTTATGGGTCCAAAAGGACCCATGCATCGGCAGTTGTGCATCAATTGGACACACCTAAAATGGTCACTACCTGCCTAGGACCCTTGTACCTACGGGACCGCCTCTCCTGGTATGCCCCACGGAGGACCTTAAGGTCCATAAATATCAACACCCTAGAGGTCCCGGGCCCTAAGGAAGTTAGATTAGCCTCAACCAGAGCCAGGGCCTTTTCAACACTGGCTCCGGCCTGGTGGAACGCTCTGTCTCATGAGACCAGGGCCCTGCGGGATCTGATTTCTTTCCACAGGGCCTGTAAGACAGGAGTTGTTCCACCTGGCCTTTGGCTTAGAATCAATTTGATTCCCTCCCCCTCTTTCTTTTTTCCTTTCTCCTCCTGTGAAGAGGCTGCATCTTAATGTTTTAATGTTGTATTTTAATCTTGTTTTTAAGTTGTATTTTAATCAACTTGTTTTTATTACTGGTTGTTAGCTACCCTGAGCCTGGTCTTGGCTGGGGAGGGAGGGGTATAAATAAATTTATTATTATTATTATTATTATTATTATTATTATTATTATTATTATTATTACTCTGTAGATGGAAGTGTAAGAAAGCACTTGGTGAGGGTGCCTAAGGTAAGGCCTAGACCATCCTAGGCTATCTTCCCACAGTAGATTTAAAACCACCAGACCCTAAGAGGTACCATCTCCCCTCCCCTCACAACCAACTGTGTCTGGAATGAGTGGCAGCCACTACATTCACCAGCAATTCACTGGAATTGTGAGGTGCTCATAGTGCCAATTCTCTGCCCCACCACCACCCTCAACCTTTTCCAGTAAAGAGGCATTGTTGACTAAGACACTACATTCTTCCTCTTAGGCCCCCCCCCACGCTTTTAAGATTATCTAACACCCCATAACTAAAAATAAATAAATCCTGCGCTCTGTTAGGCAAGGCTCACTTTGAAAAGACCCTTGAGCATGATGTCTATGATCTTGTATTGTTGGTTCACATCGTTGAGCTCAATCAGGTTCTTCAACGCATTCATCTGGTCTTTGCGTTTCACTTCGAACAGCTTCTTATCTGTAACTTGGTCAAGGATACAATGTGCTACAGAACATCCAGACTTTTGCCCCATATTCCCCTCCCCACAACCCACAGCACAATCCCAGCATCTTTTTTGCCCTTCACCCTGGGGCATTGTTAGGTATATAAAAAGACTTGGGGACTTCGCATAAAATGTGTATATGCTAATTTCTATGTATGGATGATGGCTCTGAACCATTTTTAAAAAAGTTTTAAGAAAAGAGAGGGAAGGCAATAGGAGATCTGGGGCCCACTCCATCAAAGTAGCCTTTACAAGGGACCAGGCTTCTTTTAACTACTGCAGCCAGTAGTTTGAGGAAAAGCCAATGGCAAGAAATAAAGTTTATGGAGACTGCAAAGAATATCTGCTCTCGGTGGCCTGGCAGCTGTAAACTAGAATCTATGGAGGATGACAGCATAAATCCAGAGGGAAGTACAAATGACAAGGGTTCACATTACCAATTAAAAGCAAGGGAGAGTCAAGGAGAGAGAAAAATACAACCTCTCCTGAAACAGAAAGAGCAGAGAAACTTTTTGCCCAGAGGAAGAACCATGTGACGTGCCATGCTGCAATCACCGTGTCAGCATAAAAAATCCATCTATTTCACAGCGGTCCTTTCCAACTTGATGAAGATCATGTGAAGAATGGCTTTCATACGGAGAGTATGGAGGGGAAAGTTGAGTGAGCTAGGAAGGAAGTGAAGCCTATTTGACATTACTGAGCCACGATGAGAGATCTCTCTCTCTCTCTCTCTCTCTCTCTAAGAGTGTTGGTATTGGGGTACACAGCTTATTTGGGAAGGACAAGGTCTTTATTCTTCTCACTCAGTACAACACTGCATATCTGAGAAAAATACACTAGGCCCAAGGGCAAAATGGTTGGTAATTCCTTTAAGAGTATTTGGGCAAGACAGGACATTTAGAATAAAAGGCATGCCCTGACTTGTGGCCTCTTTGGCTCTGTCTTTGGAGACTTCAGGAGCATAATGAAGGTGCCAGACACACCTCTTCGGGATGGGAGTTCCACAACTTAGGGGCCGCCACAGAGAATGTCTTATCCGCCACGCCACCCCCACCCCCAAGTCTCTGAAGGTGGAGGAACTACCAAGAGGGTCCCCTCTGCCGATCTTAGCAGCTGAAAGGGTCTGGAAGTTAGATAGCTGTGGATGCAAGAGAGGACTTTGCAGCGGTGGAGCTTCAACATTGGAATGCTCTTCCCAGGAGGTTCACCTGGCAGTGACTGATGTCCTTTTGGCACCAGGCAGAGACATTTTAATTCACGTGGGCCTTTCAGATGAGCTTTCCCCAGCCTAGTGCTTAAGAATGCCCCTTGTGATACGTATGCGTACCCTTTTGCAGTTTATATACTTTCACATGCACATGTACAAATCTACATGTTTTTCCAAGGATTACAAATCCACTCCCTTTCTCCACCCTTGCTAAGCACAAAAGGGCCCCCTAACAAGCAACACTCTCTCAGTTACACCCCACTTTCACAGACAAAAATCAAGGCAATGAAAGAAGGATACAGATTTCTAATCCTGAATCAGGGGTTTTCTTCTCTGTGTCTGCAGTGACGCCTCTGGATAATATCAGCATAAAGAGAAATGTGAAGGCTCGAAAATAATCCATCCTTAAAATCCTGGAATGGAAAGAAGGAGGGAAAGGGGAGGGAGAATATTTTAATCATTCTAATGATTGAGGTTAAAGCACAGAAACCTCTCCACTCTCACTACCTAATTTATATTCATTAACATAAGCAACTCCCCATGTGTATGAGAAGACAACAAAGAGCTAAAGCAACAGACACTACTAGCAGTAAATGAACAGTAAACCTCTCTCTCATAGGCAAAGTTTCAAGACTGAGCTTCAGCATACAGGTGGGCGCCCAACTACATTGAGAGGGCACCACAATGGCTACCCCTGTACTCATTTCACAGGCCACGTCCTGGCTTTATCTGCATGCTCCAATCCACCCACTTCTTTACCAGCCTTGCAGCCAATCTGAAAGTTACTGTTTTCCCTGGCAATGAGGATATTTACTTGTGCTTCAGCATCGCCACAAACATCATTGTGTGCAAATCCAAACCACAGGTCTCACCATCCACAATCTGATCAATATACAAAAACAGGCTTGAAATTTCCAGTCCATGAGTGGCTCAATAAAGTAAAACAGAAATTGCGATTACCGGTAACTGCTGTTCTTTGGCCAAATCCCATACGAACACAAGCCAAATCTCAGAGACGCCTAGAACTCTGAGCATGAGGCTCTCCCATCCCTCCCTTTAACTGGTATTTTGTCCACCAAACAACCTGTTCAGCTTCTTCCTAATGCTGCAGGTGTGCGTCAATGGTATCTGCAGCCTTTAAACCAGGGAGGGTGGGCTGGCTAAGTGACTGCACAACAGCAGTTTCCCAGTAAGTGTGCAATCCCACAAATGGGAGGACTATAGCGTTCCCTACTGAGCAGAGGGAATAGAAGTCCATCACCCTGCAACACTGCTCTTCCAACCCTGGTTTAATTTCTGCCCTCAATGGTCATTGCATTCTGCTAGAGAAAACATCATGAGGCCACTTCCACTTTGCTGGCATGCAGACAGCTGCAACTGAGACACATGTCTGCAGTGCTGAAGATGGCTGAGCTTCTTGTGGAGGATGTGTGAATCTCCAGAAATAATAAACCTAGCAAGGGTCTGGGAAGAAGCTCAAAAAGCTCTACTTCTTGAACAGTCAGTGAAATTTAGCACCTCTTTTTCTAAACTCACAAGTGCAATACAAGTAAAAATCAAATGGCCGTATGGACATCTAATGAATGCAATTCACACTTCTGCTCATCTGAAGGATTTGAAAAGATGATTGACAAAACTGTGGTTTGCTTAATGTGAAATGAATATGGTAGTAATTCCAAAATAGGCCTTAATGCAAGGCAGTCCTTATGCACCATCAAGAATCGCAGACCACAATGAAGCACAATCATTTCCATACACTTTTCTCACTGAAATGATTGTCTTCAAAACCGCAACCTTGATGGTGAGATAATCCATTAAATGTGTTGCTACTGGTTCAGACTGCTTAGTCATCAACGGTGACAGAACATGAAGCATCCTCTTAGGCCAGGAAGTCTGAACAGGAGGAAGCCTGAGTCAATTCTGTAAGAAGTTGTTTCATGCAGTAAGAGAAACCTGATTAGCTTTCAACAGGAATTGCTGCCAGATGAATGTTAATGGAAGACTAAGCTATGAGAGTACAGTGCTATTCCCTAACTGAAAAGATAATCCAGTACATAATGTACATTACAGAAATGTGCCGCATTGTGTCTAGACGGTTCCATGACATGTTGAATGTTGTGACGAACGCAAATCAAAGTGGTCTGAAATGAAGTCAAAAAATGGTGCAATGACTCCATCTCTAACCACCTTTTTAAATCTTTGATGGTTCATCTGTCTTCCTACATTCAGATTAAAATAACACACAAAAACATGGTTGAGGGATTATCTCAGAAACATTTAGTCAGAACAGAAAAGGACAAAAAATGTGATATATAAGATATCAATAGGATTTCTTTCCTAAGGTGAATTGGCCCCACTTGAAGTAGGGCTGTGTGTTTCCACATTACTGCCTAAGTACTAAACTTGCTACCAAGTGTTGTGATCTCCATGACTCTGCTGGGGGCGGGGTGTGATTGGCAGAGTGTGTCAAGAGGAGGAAGAAGATGATAACCCCAGGATGGGAGGTAGCAGCAGTTTGGGCAATGATGTAAAGGAGGAGCCTGACATACTGCCACTGGGCCCCAGTCTCAATTTGAGGGATGAGAATAGTTCAAGCGGTGATTTTGAGGAGGATCCTCACCCAAAGCCGCGCTGGGGCCACCTGACACCACAGAGAGGGAGGGGGTGTCAAGGATGTCCTGACCCCATCCCTGGGGAAGAAGATTCCCCTAGGAGCAGAGGTGGTGGCTGGCAAATCAGGAGAGCGAGCCAGACAGGAAGGAGGTGGGCGAGGAAGGGGAATTGGAAGGGTGGATGGCAGGCACAAACAGACCCAGTTAAAACACACTTCCAGTACTCTCACCCTCCCCTTCCGGCTTATGAATTTGGCCACCCCTGCCCAATAACATTAAGGAAAATGGTTCCTACATGTAGATGACAATTTACAAAAATACCAGCAAGGCAATATGCCTTTATTGTTTAAAAATGGCAAGATTTCCAATTACATGGAATGCTACAGTTTTATCAGTTATATGGGGATCAGAGTTACCTATTCATGGAAATAAATCCAAATAGGCTTTGACTTGTCCACAAAACAGTTGCCTCCTGCATTGACAAAGAGGGAATTATAGACTGCAGTAAAAATCCTAATTAAGTTGTGTGTTTTGAACACAACATGCTTTGGAGTATAAAGAGCTTATACCTCAGGAGACAGGTGCGCCTACAGAGAACATGTTTTCATTATCTGTAGACATTTTTCCTATGTAAATTTATTCAAGATATTTAAGATTGGTTCCACCCATGCAATTACTATGGAGAAAATTATATTAGGTATACCCTACCATTATACAGAAAGAGTGTTTGCCCAGAGTAATATAGACTTATAGTTATCTTTTTAAAAGATTTACTATAAAAGAAACTGGGAGTATGACAACAGCAGACTTTTATTACTGGTTAAAAATCTACTTTAGCTACAAGCACATCTCAGAGCACAGCTTAATTTAAGGACAAAAAAAACCCAAAGACCTCTACCTGGTAATTCAAATAAAGGAAAGTAGAACAACTTGTTCTGGCTATTGTGATGCTCCCAAACCACATCAGGCAAAGCCGTCAGTCAATGATCATCCAGAATTTTTTTCTATGAATCTTCTTCAGCAACATCACAATTGTGTTCTTCTCAGTTGAGTTTATCTGCAACACAAATTAAAATTGTTGAGGAAGAGCCCACCTATCAATACCAATGTTTTCCCTAAAGGCAAACTTTACCACACACAAGCTCAAATATATTAAAACCTGTGGGGCCAACCTAAATTTAGTGACATGGGATCCCTTCACTTCCACATCCCAAAAACTGAAACCTTGGGTAACAGTTTCTGCTTCAGCAATAAAAATCTACATTGATGGATTTCAAGAGAAAGTCCAGTCTCATCAACCTTTTACAGTAGACATATTCTATAATATTCTAGAAAATATACTCTGCTAGAAAATTCTCTGGGGAATATTCTCCACAAACTGTAAATTCTAATGTAAGAACTAGTTTTACAACCCACATTTTAAAAATCTTGTGAGGATAAAATAGGAATGAGGAAAGGTATGTACACCACCCTGAGCTCCTTGGAGGGAAGATGGGATATAAATGCAATAAAGACATAAACAAAAGCAACAAACAGGTATTATGCAAGCAAAGAGGCAAATGCAAATGAAAACCATTCAGACTGGAACTGTAAACATCTGGTCATTTAGATACTTAAACAGTTGGTGCTAGAATTTGGAAAAGCTCTTGATTTATAAAGTTTTATTATATGTGGCTCCCAGGAATTTGAGATATTTTCCCAAGTAAGCACCCGCAGTGGTGGAAGACGCCTCCTGTCTGTTCCTGGGATTCCAAAACAAATTTGGAAACAGATGGAGCTGGCTAGTGAGAGATCGGTTGGTCCACTGGGAGCTTACAGTCCAAACTGTGAAGTGAATGTTAAGTACCAATTACACTGTGCATAAAAGGACTTTCAAAATGAGAAAATAATAGGTTTTATTCCATGAGCAATATCAAAGCAAGTTGTAGTGGCTGAAAGCTACACACACGGATGGGGCAAAAAATCCATTAAGCGGCATTAAATACTGTAAAGAGCATTCCGTAGCACAAGCTTATCTCAAGTACTTGCCATAGATAAGAGCATGCTCCTGTTTTTATTTTGTTTTTACCTCCAAGAGAGCATGTTTGGTAAAGTAATGCAAAGATGCACCAGTATTCTTGACATTGTCAGGAATTTAGGATAGCCTTACAGCAACCAATGGCTACTAGGCTTGATGGCTATGTTCTGTCTCAGCTGTCAGAGGCAATATTTCCAAGGAAGATGATGAGGATGATGATCAATGAAGTTTTCAGGGCAGTATACAACAGCATAAGAAGAGCTTCCTGGATCAGGCCAATTGGCCCAGTTAATCCAGCAACCTGTTCTCACAGTGGCCAGCCAGATACCTATGGGAATCCCATAAATGGGACATGAGCACAAGAGCACTCTGGCCTCTTGTGGTTTCCAGCAACTGGAACTCAAAAGCATTACTGCCTCCAACCACAGAGGCGGAACATGGTCATCATAGCTCATAGCCATCACCAATAGCCCTCTCCTCCATAAATTTGTATTTTGCAAGTTGGTGACCATCATCTCCCCCGGTGGGAGCACATTCCAAAGTTCAGCTATGAAGTAGTATTAGCTGTAGTAGTGCTATCATTTATCGTTCCTGAATCTTCCAACGTTCGGCTTTATCGGATAGCCACGAGTTCAAGTGTTGGGAACAGAGGGAGAAAAGCTTTTCTCTGTGCCACGCATTTTATAAACTTTATTTCTGGTTTACTTAAGCAACTTACATACCATTTAGCTACAACAGACTAAGTTGTTTACAAAGATACAATACAACTGATGAGAATCAGTGAAGAAAGCTATAAAATTAAACTACCATTAAAAGGCCTGCTGGAATAAAGTAAGTCCTGTCCAACTCTACCATTCTATGAATTGCATTTGCTATTATCTCCCACTTCACTCAGTTTGACAAGGTCATTTTGGAGCTCTTCACAATCTCTCTTTTTTTCAGTGACCCTGAATAGTATATACAGAAAACAGTAAGATGCAATAAATAAATAAATAAATCAACAATTGAAGTCATACAATTATTCAACTAACAGAAAATAATAGAAAGTGCACTCCTATTAATACTTTCCTAGGAGCAAGTGCTACTGGACACAAAGGGACTTGGTTCCAAGGAAGCAAGCTCTTAAAATGTTTTTGCTATCCAGATGTTATGATTATTGATTGCTATTTCCTTTTCTGATCTCCCCACACCCCAATATTTACTTTGGTTCAGTACTTCTGTTTCAGAAATCCAACCTATTTCAGTCCATCACAGCACAGCTGCGGCCCATTCACAGATATTTTCCAGTCATGTTATCTGTGCAACGCTGAAGTTGATCAGAGATACCTTTCTAATTTGGGGTTGGACTGTGGCATTTACCAGCAGGGCTATTTTCCTTTATGAGAGCAGAAACTGAAAATGTTGTATACAGCGACAGATGTACATGCCACCAGTAGCTTCCATGAGACAGAAGGAAAGGTGATATAATAGAAGATATCTGCCAAGACTTAAACCATGAGGAAAATGAAGTGGTGGCAATTGACAGTACTACTACGACCACCACAACCACCACTATATCATCTTTACTCTTTAGCACAGGTTAAATGTGACACATAAATATTCCACTAGAGAGCCATGCTCAGTCCTGCCTCAGCTAACAAGACAGCAAATGACTACATACAGAGAAGTTAGACCCGCTCCACGAGAGGGGCTAATGGAAATCAGAGCAGCTTGCTGCTCTTAATTGGAGGGTTAGAGGAATTGCAGTTTGCTGCCAGGCTTTCTGGTTCAACAATTTTCCTATGGCTTCCTAACCATTATCTGTACAAAATAAAACAGGGCTGAAAGAGAAAGACACACCAGCCTTTCATCTTGAAGCTTTCAACATTTATATATAACCCTGCTCCAATAAAGCCTTTTCCTTTTTTCCAGTTCTCGTAATTCCACATTACGAGGCAGAAGGCAGAATGGGGGCTCCTCCAAGAACATTGGCTTCTCTTAGCCGGTTTTAACAAATAAAGGAGAATAAAACCTAATTCCAATATAATTTAAACTTCTTAAGAAGAACTGAAAATACTTTTAAAGGAGGCAGGTGAACTATAGCTGCATGATTAAGAGCAGAAAATTAAATTACCAGCCCAGTGTCATCATGCATTGAACCAAATGTTGCAAAGAAAATGCATATGTGTTTAAATCTTAAGCATTCCAATAATTCCTCTGACTGTAATGGATTCAAGTGTGTAATACAAGGTAAAAGGTAAAGGTACCGCTGACCGTTAGGTCCAGTTGCGGACAACTCTGGGGTTGCACGCTCATCTCGCTCTATAGGCTGAGGGAACTGGCGTTTGTCCAAAGACAGTTTGTCCGGGTCATGTGGCTAGCATGACTAAGCCGCTTCTGGCAAACCAGAGCAGTGTGTGGAAATGCTGTTTACCAGTGTACATATTCATACAAAACTGACAAAATGGGCAACGGTCAGGTACTAGACCTCTCCATTCAGCAGCTTAGCCAAAAAAACTCTTGTTCAATTGACCTCTTCAGGTTCTGCCTGTACAATGAACAAGATGCCATCAAGGATGCCAGGAACAATGAACGAGATATTCAAGTCTATTTGCTTTGCTTGGCATTCGCAATTTCCATCGTGCAATGCAAACAGTGCTTCAGAATCCTGACTGTGCATCACAATCCTATGAGTATTTACTCAGAACTGAGTCCCGCCCTGTTCAGTGGGACAAGTCTGAACCCAGCAACCTAAATATTAAGGCTATGTATCGTGCTAATACTAGGCCCTGCCAATGCAAAAATGTGGTGCTGCAGATTAGCTGGCCTTTGTTTTATAAGGCTTATATTATACACCTTCATTTTGAAAGCTCAAAAGCCAGCGTGAGCAAGTTCTGGTGGCCATTATGCCTCCCACCTAAGCTCCCTGCTGCAATCCATGTCTTCGCCTACTCGCTTCTCCTATGCACTGCAGGACAATACTAGAATTTCATTTGCTGCAGCAGGCAGGCGACCTGATGCTCAAAGTAACTTGTGGAGCAGCAGGGGCTCTCTTCGCACTGCTGAGGTTTTCCCAGGAGACAAGCTGGATCTCAGGTGGAGATTCACTCACCAACCCCTACCAGGTTTGGATCTGGGGAGATATAGGTTCAAATACCCTACTTCGCCATGAAGCTTATTGGGCACCCTTGGGCATAAGCACTTTCTCTCGGCCTAAAAAAATGATACCAAAGAGTTGTTCTGAAGATGAATTAAGAATTTGCAGAGCCCTCTGTGCACCTGAAGGTTTCCACAGAACCTTTTACAAGTTGGGTTGAGCAGAGCTAGAAGAGAAAAGCTTCTATTTCAACAATCTGGGGGTGGAGGAGAGAAGAGTCACCACTTCCCAGTGCTCAGAGGGTAAACATCCAATTTATTTGCGTTTACCCCTGGGGGCATTCTGAAAAGCTCAGCTATCGGACTGTCATCTGCACACTGCTATTCTATCAATTAGGAAGCGGTGAGCAACACAAAAGTAGGACATAAACCTGTCAGAATATAGGTTATGAAGGATTTGAGAAAGCACCATCAAGTGCCCTTATCTTTTGCAGCCTCCTTTCCCAACACAAATGCAAAGAACACAAGAGAAGCAAAGATGAGCATCATGGGGGCATCCTTTTGGGGTGCATTAAATGCTCAGTGTTCCCTGCAGATCTGGAAAGGGTGCCCTGGGAGGGGAATATATGGGAGGAGAAGATCAAGACACAGCAATTGTATACAAGATTTAATATCCAACTACAGAAGCAGCAGCATGTTTTATAAGAACAATCTGCTTCACACACTGAAAAATATGTCTGAGAATTCATTTACTGGAGCAAATCCAGAATCATATCTGTAACAAAATATCTTGTCATTTGCAAACATTAAACTGAAGCACTGTAAAAAAATCACTTTGGATTCTGCTTCTTTCTGCAGTATTCAGCAGGCAGCCACTGGTAGGATCCAGGCATGCTATTCTATATTAGCAGCATACCACATATCCAGGATGAGAGGCAGAATATAATATAATATAATATATAATATAATATAATATAATATAATATAATATAATATAATAATCTTATCATATCATATCATATCATATCATAAGCATATTAGCAACATGGCAGATGCACCTGCACACAAAAGCCAAAGAGCAAAACCAAAACTCTCCAAAGGGCTTAGCTACATGAAGGGTAACTAATATGATGCCCTCCAAATATTGTTGGGCTGCAGTCCCCATCATAATTCACCTTTGGCTGTGCTGGCTCTGGCTGATGAGAGCAACAGTCTAAGAACAGACTGAGGCCACAATACTGGATACCCCTGGATATACTGCCCAAAATAGGCAGGAAGGTAGCATAGTGAATATAGCATTATCACATTGCAATCTTGTATATGTCTTCTCATAAGTAATCTCCGTTGAGTTTGAATGGGACTTACTCCTAGGTGAGTGTTTATTAGACCACAGCCTTAGTCTAGGGACTGGGATAAGGCAGGCATTCCCAACCTGCAGCCCTCCAGATGTTTTGGTCTACAACTCCCATGATCCATAGCTAACAGGACCAGTGGTCAGGGATGATGGGAATTGTAGTCCAAAACATCTGGAGGGCCGAAGGTTGGGGATGCATGGGATAAGGAATACTATGAGCCTCAGGGACACACATGGTTGCGACTTGAGCACCACATTCTTCTCTTATAATATTGTGTTCTTACAATATGTAATCAAACTAGCACCAGGTGAAGAAGCTCAGTGTCAGAAGCAAGTTCCATTCGTTGTGCAGTCATGGAGACGAGACATGAATCAGAAAAGGATAAAGAGTGGAGGCAAACATAACAAGAAAGTAAGAGGTGTAGCTTCCTCAACAGAGGGTGGGACAATCCGCTTCCAGGCTTAATTCAAAGTGCTGCGTTTGACCTTTGAAATTCTGCATAACATAAAACCTTCGGATCTACACGAATGCCTTTTCCCATACATACAAGCCCATGCCCAAAGATCATTACTGAAGGTCTTTCTACAATCACCAACGCAATCGGAAGTGTGCAAGATTGCGATGAGGAAAAGAGCCTTCTCAGTGGTGGCCCCCTATTATGAAACACTATGCCTAGAAGAGGCGCATCTGGCACATACGCTGATGGCTTTTCAGTGCCAAGGAAAGCCAACTTCTATTCTCCCAGGTCTTTCAACATCCTCTCATTCTTAATTAATATTATTAGTAGACATCTACATTTATTGGGGCTGTCTTGCTCTTTGCTCTTATGTTTTTAGCTCTTACGAGGTGGTTTCTGCTCTCCATGTGACAAGGTGAATTTGAGTGTAATGGTTATAAACAATCTGTGTTGTTTGGGAATGTTTTGCATTTATATTGTATTATTTGTATTTTATTATTTTGTAACTTTTTGTTGCACATTGTCCAGAGATCAGTGTTACGGGGCGATTATCAAATGCTAAATAATAGTAAATCCAATAGTTAATCTGTAAGAGGATCCACATGGAATCACTGGAATTGGCTTCAAGAGACAAATGACATACCTACAAGTAATAAAGAGAGTTGCAAAGGTCGCGTTCAAGTTCAACAGTAAAGAATAGCAGGAGTGTCTTGAACATAAATTTCATGGGAAGTAAATGTTTAATGCAGTTACAAGTATAATTAAGGGTTTAAGGCTGCAATCCTACAAACACTAGAAGCCACCTCCATTGCAAGTAAATAACAGGATCAAAACAAATGCCACACTATAGTCACTATCAGAGAACTAAAAGAGACACTATCGTTTAAGTTGACAAATTTGGAAAAAAACTAGTTTAATGCAATATGCCATAGGAAAAGTCATTCATGTAGTGGAAGGTGTGTGTGAGAGAGCACAGCAGTTACAGCAACCGATTCGGGGGCTTTGCAGATTCATCCTCCTCAAAAACTTAATCTGCAAGCAAACTCATGTTCCAAAATCATCTAACACAGTAACGAACAAGGCCTTGGAGTTTGTGATAGTGATGGCAGTAGTAACTGAGCTTCTTCATGCCTCAATTTACTTCTGTAGAAAGATATGTGATTTAACATGTATACTAAAGAAGCTGTCAAAACCAACCTCAACCCTTTATTACTTATCGTCCATGCAAGTGACCTGCTTTCAAAAACAACATCCAGATATTCCTCCTCTGGCATCTGTGATAAATGGTATTGGATTCCAGAGAGATACAAGGGTATGTCTAGATTCAGGGCCTTTCTATTCTAGGCCCTCCTAGGGTATTGTTTTTTATATGCTCAACTTGACCAAAAAAAACCCCCAACAACCTCCATTTGCAACTACTGGGGTTGGTATTCAGCTAACTTGGACTCAGAGTAGATCCACTAAAATGAACCTTAATTAATTTCAATGGGTCGACTCTTGGGTAAAATCTAGGTGCATACTATTCCAGTTTCCCCAAATATCTGCAAACTGAGAGCTTTTCAGAATGTGTGGCAAGTATGTGCAGATCTCTTTAACCATTTTTAAAAAGATTGTTTCAGATAATCCTATATATATAACGTTGCAAGACTGAACTTGTATAGTAGCTACTAGATAACATGAGAAGAGTTTGTGGTGCTAACTAAAAAACGAATCTATAAAAATATTTTTTCTCTCTTACCAACACAGAAAATAATTCATTTTGCATTTTGTGCGTCTATATAAAATCAAGATCAAGGTGAAAACCCTTTTGTTGCTTAGTCCTGGGACTCAAGATGCGATGGGTACTAGGTACCCGACATCAAGAACCCTTTTATAAAGCTGGACGAAATGCGGGACTGCTGATCAGGGAAGATGAAAAGTGCAAAAGACCCGAACAGACACGGCGTGGAGGAGAGCTTTGCACCTTAATTCACCACCAAAATCATCATTACTACGGTGTAGACCAGAGCACCTTCCTCCATTAGTTTAGAATGACTGCTGTGACAGGATCCTCTTTCTTTGTGGCATCGATCATGATCATTCCGCAGCTATTTCTTGCGAGGGGCGTCTCACCAGCGGACAGCATGAGCTACGTGGTGATTAAATACATCTCTGTAGTCTAGTTTAACACCCCGGAGGACCTCGCTTCCCGAAGGGCGCGACGCTGGCAACCCCCGCGCGCTCCCCCAAGTTTGCAGAGACAAGTTCTCGGCCGCCTCGCTCAGCCTTCCTACGCGAGCAGCGAAGAAAGCGAGGGCGATCCGCACTCGCTCCCCGCAGCCGCGCGGTCCTTCCCGATTCCAGGCAGCGGATCGCCCAAGCGCGCGCTCTCCCGCGGATCCGCGGCTGCAGCAGAAGTCCGATCCCCGCCACCTGCTGCCGCCGCCGCCGCCCCCCTCCCTGGTCGATCCACTGGGGCTCCCGGGACCTCCCGCTTCCTCGGGGCCTGGCTCTCCCGAAGGGCTTCGGCGTTTCCATTCTGCCCTCCTTCTCCCTCCGCTGCATTTGCAGGATCGGAGGCGCTCAGAACTACGGAGCAGTTTGCTGGCAGTTGCAGGCAGCGCGATCTGGGGTTCGGGAACCCAACCTGCCGGTCGAGAACCAGCTTGGGATCGCACGGGGTGGAAGCTGCCCGCTTCCCAAGCGACCCTCGCTCTCGAGCCCCTGGGAAGGAACCTCACCTGCATTGCCCGGAAAAGGGCACGCGGCGTCTCCAGTCGTCCGAGGAGCAGCAGCAGCAGCAGCTCACTCTGGCGAGGCTGTCATGCTGGAGCCGCTCTTCCTTTTCCCGGCAGCTTTCCCCAGCGGACTGGCCTCGCTTGCTAAGCAAACCAGCATGCCCTGCACGGGCGCGTCATTTCCTCCGTGCGCTTCCCAGAGGCCTCCGTGTTGTAGTTCTTCCAATGGGTAGATCTCTCCCCATCACCACGTTTACAAAGCTATAAGCAGGGGAAACAGCCACGTTAACTAATAGGGGGAATGCCAGGTGCTGATTTGCATGGTGGGTGGTGAATTTTAAAAAACCAGAAACCCACACACAGAATTTCGGAAGCAATTACTGTACTGCACATACTGGGAGAGGCAGCGTGTAAATCATAATAAGCATTGAAAGGCAATTAGAGGAGTTCTTTAGACTGCGCGCAAGTATGGTCCGGGAGAAGCGGGGTGAGCGCAGGAAGCAATTAGTGATTAATGAGAACACCTGCTTGCTGTTTAATCAGTTGCAATAATAATTAGCAAGCACAGGTACTCTGTCTCTGTTAGAAATATGAAGGACGCTTCTACCAATATCCATCTGGCTAGGCTGGGACATGAGAGGTGCCTCGCTTTACAAGCCCCAACAATTGCATGATCACAGCAGGCAAAAATAAGTGCATTGCTGGACGTTACTCCCAAAGTAAGACAAGTTGAGGTCACTGGGATTTACCCTTAGGTGAGTGAGAATAGGATTTCCAGCCTTTCCAGTCACTTATGAGCAATAAATTATTAAATTTTATTTATTTGTTGCTTTTTTAAATTAGAGACTTGGAAGTGATTATGTTTCGCTCAACCACAAGATGAGCACCAAAACCACAATGGCCAAATCGTAGCTAAGCCCAGCTGCCTGAGTGAAGAGGAATGTCCTATTACTTAATGCAAAAAGCAAGCAACACTTTGCACTAACAAACGGGTCTACCGCCCTCTGAGCACTCCTAGAAGCTGCACATGGGAAATAGTCTCAAATGACCATTGTAGGTTTTAGGTAGGTTCATACAAAGAAAGGTAGTCCTTGAGATACTGGAATCCTGAGCGGTTTAAGGCTTTAAGAGGCCAAAGCCAGCACTTTGGAAAATGCAATTAGCACACTTACCTAAGTAACTTTCTCAAAGCTTTCATGACTGTCTCAGGGAAACAAACCAGCAATATCTTGTTCCCAGAGCACTTAGGTCATTTTGGTTCATCTCCAATGCATCCATTGTGCTTCAAATTACTGTGCATTACATGTCTCAGAGCTACATCTTACATGCACCCATTGGGCTAGTGTCCATGGCATCACAAGTGATACATAACACAACCCTTTATTCCTTTTATAAACATATTTTATAATTGGTTTAGAACCTGAGCAGAGTGCTAACTACACAGCAGAAAATTGGGTCAAACTGTGAAATGTTACCCTACATACAAATTCCTTATCTCAGTAGATTTCTTTAATCAAGATAATCAGTTTTACTGAATATTTGGCAGGGCTTATTTTAATTATTTGGGCATAGAAGTTACAGGTATACTTTGTAATTTTTTAAGGCTACTTTTGTTTTGGCGTGCTATTGTTGTAGGGATGATGATAATGAAAATAAGATGGCCTTTTCCAATAATTGGTGAAGATTTTTGTCTATGGAATCATACATTATCTAAAACAAGCAAATGCAATTAAATATAAATGATTTAATTAAACTCATTAAGATTTGACAGGCTTGTAAAAATACATTACGGGGCAACCATTCCAGCAAGTAAATTTATTCATGTATGAAATCTAGGTAGTGTAAATGCTCCCCTTTTCGTATTTGTCACAATGGGCCTTTAATTTATGTGCACTGCTGCAGTAGTCATACACTTCTCTCAATGGACAAATCCCCAGGGTTTTTTTTAAAAAAAACTTTCTCACATTCTTGATAATGTTGCTCTTCTCAAGTTCGGAACCACGGAAGACAAATAACTGTTTGATTATTTTCAAAAGATTTTTCTTATGCTAATTCTGCCTTACGTCAAGTCAGACCATTGGACGATCCAACTCAGCAACCTGATGCCCTCCAGATGCTGCTAGAATCCATCTCCCCTCAGCCCCAGCAAACATAGCCATTAGTGAGGGATGATGGGAATTGTAGTCCAACATATAAGTGGCACCAGACTTTACAACCTTGTTTGCATTAACTTGCAACAGCTGTCCAGGGGCTCTCCTAGCCCTACCTGGAGATGCCAGAGGTTGAACCTTGGACCTTCGGCATGCAAAGGAGATCCTCTACCAATGAGCTACAGGCCTTTCTTCTATATATTCATGTCCTTCTTGCTGAACTCGCCATTTTCAGTTGATCAGTAGAACTAGGATTCACATTCCTCTACAGTCACCCCCAACATTAACCCCATATTAACAATCTGGTTCATTTTATTTCCTTAATAGACTACTCTTGTATCTTTCTTGTTGGCTTCCTGCTTCTATTCTTAGCCCTTTTCTGCTGTTATCTGTTCTATTTCCCACTTGCCATTCAGATTGTTTCACTCCTTGATACTGCCTAATTCTCTAGTTTTCACTTGACCAATCTCTTTGTTACACCTAAGATTACCCTTTGAGTTGCACCTGGGGCCTTTTCTCTTGCTGCTCTGTGCTGTGAAAGTGCCCTTCCACTTAGCAGCAGGCATGCCTCTCCTGATCATCCTTTCTTTTATATCACCTCCCTTTCCTTGCAGTGTGTCTTGTCTTTGATTATGTTGTAAGCCTTTGGTTGTATTGTAAACTTAGGGGCAGTGGATGTTTCACTTCTGCCTTTTTTGTATAGTGGTTTTAGAGATTTTATATATACAGGTAACCTATATAACTGCTGAAGCATCAGACAATAATATTTTGTTAAATGAAAGGCAGAACATCCTTTCAACATATTAAAAAATGCTACAATTACTACAATTTGAGCAACACAATGTGGGTGCATCCTATTACGATCTATCACTATAGATTTTCCCAGTAGTCACATTTGAGAATCAGCCCTTAGAGCGAAGATTTCAGAGAATGCTCAGCTATTGTACCAAAAGCGTTGAGAGCATTGTTACTGTTGCTATTGCCAACCGTATTTGTGTGTGTGTGTGTGGGTGGGTGGGTGGGTGGGTGGGTGGGTGTAAAAAAAACAAATGAGTGCTGACTTTGAATTTGGCTAGATATAGTAAAACTCTTGATCCACAAAAGCTTTCTCTTAACATGGTATCATTTTGCATTAACCAAAACAATGATTCGTGGCACCTGAATATTAAGAAGGTGATGCATAAAGTAGCAAAATAGATTATTTACTGAGGTCAAGCACTTAGGGAATTTATCAGAAGTGCCTGCAAATTCTTTTCTTTATCAGTGCTGAAAACAACTCTGAAATGCATGCTTCGCTTAACACATTTCCAAGGCAGACAAAAAACAGATTTAAAGTTTTTAATTTACAAGTTTAAACATAAACTACCGACTAGATTACAAAATCACTTCTGTAGGCTTTAATCACTTGTATTATATTCCTTTAAGCCTTTGGCTGGTAAGAAATTATAAAGGCAAGTTGCTTTATTCATTATGTTCTCTGTTCAGTATTGTTTGCCTCCTCATTTCAGGCTCTGATATGTGAGAGAGAAACTGCCACTCCTCCAAGACATCTGAATTCAAAGGCTTGAGTGAAAGAACAAAGCGTTGAAAGGATAATACACTGCTTAGAAAATGTATTCATTTATTCTTTTCCCGAAAACTCTGAAATATTTGCCATATGAACACATGTTGGCAAGAGAGCAGAAAATATAAATTGCTCAGAAGTTTTGACTGTCAGCATCTAAACCTATCCTATACACAGTACTTTGATGTCCAGAAAACACTTATGTTTACACTCCATATCCATCCGCATTCTATTTTATACTTTCCCCCATAACTTTCCAAAGCACAAAAAAACCACGTGGGCTGGAGTCAACTAATAAGTCCTGTAAGTGGAAGCTGGCACAAGGAAGAACTTCCACTTGCACAACAGGTCTTCTCTCCCCAAATAAACCTGGCTTGGAGTGTGTGTGTCAGGAGAACCCCTGGAACAGCTGTGCGAGGTGAAGAGAGAGGGGGTGGTTGCATCTGGCAAGCTGACAAGCCTGCCCTGACTGAGCAATCAACATAGCATGATATTAAATTCCTCCCTGTGTCTTCTTTTCCAAGCGCCTTGGTTGTGCTAAGGCAGGCATGGCCAAACTTGGCCCTCCAGATGTTTTGGGTCTATAACTCCCATCATCCCTAGCTAACAGGCCCAGTGGTCAGGGATGATGGGAATTGTACTCCCAAAACATCTGGAGGGCTAAGTTTGGCCATGCCTGTGCCAAGGCAACAGAACCCATTAATCCATTTAAACTGTGCAAACCCAAAGTTCCAGTATGCACTTCAATTGCTCATGCAAAAAAGTAACAATCTGAAGGCACCCAGGGACATTCCACACAATGCCACAAAACCGACTCCTTCATTGCAAACATTACTAGTTTGAGCACTGCTTTGTTTGCAATCTAATCCGAACAATGAAAAATATTAATGGAACAATGAGGAAGGCAAACAGCAAACCTTTGGATGCCTTTTTCAAAACCGGACTTTTTACTTTATTTAGGACTTAAGTAATTATTGTAAACTAGGGCCCTTTATATCTAATGCTGACTGCTTTACATTGTCTGAGTGCAAGTGATGAAAAGGCAAAAAGCACTTTGACAGGGTTTTCTTTTTACCTTTCTGAAAATATATTCATACTCTTCCCAGTGGATGTCACAAAATTTAGTGGTGCCTCGCAAGACGAAATTAATCCGTTCCGTGAGGCTCTTCGTATAGCGGTTTTTTCGTCTTGCGAAGCAAGCCCATTGACAGCTTAGCGGATTAGCGCTATTAGCGGTTTAGCGGCTTTTAGCGGATCAGCTGATAAGCAGCTTAGGGCTTAGGAAAAGGGGGGGGGAGGGAAAAAACCCCGCAGGAACTCACAAGACATTTTCGTCTTGCGAAGCAAGCCCATAGGGAAATTCGTTTTGCGAAGCGCCTCCAAAACCGAAAACCCTTTCGTCTAGCGGGTTTTCCGTCTTGCGAGGCGTTCGTCTTGCGGGGCACCACTGTAGGCGGTCTAGTCTCAACCTCAGACCTACGCAGATGGCGGCCTGTACCTTACTCCAGTAACTTCGCACGCATCCTGCCAAAAGGATACATCATGCCTGGAAAGGTCGGCTGACTCCTGCTTGTTGACGGGAGGCTCTCCAGCAAGGTCTGAACAGATGCTGCTTGAGTTGAATCCACCTGACATTTTCCCCTTTGAAGCTTACATCAAAGTGAAAGGAATTACAGAAATAATTAACAGGTTTGTTTCTTCCTATCTCCCTTTCCTTCATTTCCTACAATAGCAATAAAAGCCAAAGGCATAGCCATATGTCAGCTTTCCACGCTGGCTAAGTGCTGTAGTACTGAAACAAAGGATACACGGAAAGAGTGCTTCTCTGTAAATTAAGGAATAAGTAACTGTAGATGGAATCTAACATTAGTCATACTCAGAGGAGACCAATGAAATTCATGGACTTACCGGTAAGTTACCAAACCCTCTGCAATCTGCTGCCTGAAGCAAGTGGCTTTTGCCACTTAGAACCATTTCAGAATCACCGTGGAGGTTACTCTCATTGAGGAATCACTGCATCTTATTTAAGGTATTTATTATTACTTTCATAATAAATATCCTAGGGCAGTTTACAATCCCAGTTAAGAAAACTGCTGTTATCTTTTTAAAAATTAATATTTTAATTTGATTTTAAAAAGTATAAACATACAACAAAAAACAGCTACGAATCCAAATATCAAGATTGCTCTGAATCTCCTGACTTCCTCCCATCCCTTCCATGGGTCCTAACTATATTATTTATAATATAGTCATCCAAATTTTTGATCCTTCTAAATTATCCATACATTCTGTTACTTTACAAGTGTGGTTAAAATCCTGCTAATGTTTTAACCTGCTTGCAGTGGTCTTGTAAATAAATTATACACTTTTCCCATTCCTTGTTAAAGTTCTTCCCTTCTTGATTTGCGTGGACAGGTGGAGTCCCCCCCAACCCTAGGCAACCCCCGAGTGGAATAATGACTCAAGACAACGTGCTATGGGATTAAAATTGGCCACAACTTTATTAAGTTTCAGATGTAAGGAGACCTTGGCTTCGACACTGGGCGTTTATCCTTCCCAGTCCCCAGCTGGGGATCTGGGAGACATCAGGGTTATCCAGAATGTGTGGGAATTGGGCCGTCTCTGGAGAAATATGTTCAAGCAGAGAGCCCACCCTCCATTTCGCCACCATCACAGGGGAGAGCAATGACAACCTCTCGGCGTATGGCCAATGCCTCCCCTCAAGACCCCTTTAACGGGGAACCCTGGGATCACTGCCACAAGGGAGGCGTGGGTCGCCACTTCACCACCCCTCCACACACATTTAGGAAGATAGACTAAAGGATTCCGCCCAAGGCCTGAAACCGCCACTCGAGGCTGCAAAATCAGTGCTGTAATGTGAAATGAACTTCCATTAATGATGATGATGAAGATGATGATGGCAGCAGCAGCAGCAACAACAACAACAACCCATAGCAACCATTCTTATGATATCACTCTCAAGTTACTGCTTACTGTTACGAGATCATTTCCAAAGGGCTCACCTGAACAAGAAAGGAGCGAAGTGCACTGATTGTGACATCAGAAAGTTCTGGCAATTTAGTACTAGCTGCTTCTTCAAGTATGCGGCCAATTTCAATTGGAGAAATAATTCTAGTGTTCTGATACCTTATAAACTTTAAAACATAGTAATTAAAGTTAATTTATTTTCTTGTGGCATGGAGTTCCATAGTTCAGCTTTCCTCAAGTACGATACAAACACTGGCTCCACAGCAGGGGTGCCAACTTGAATAAAATATTGTGGGGGCCCAGTTAAACCCCACCTGCATAACTGATCACATGATGAAGTGCACACACACAGCATTTGAATGGGAATGCCCATCAACTTTGTGATTTTATTGTCGGAGCTGAAGCCCCCATGGCTCCTAGGAATTGGCTCCTATGCTCCAGAGGTATCATAAAACAACTTCCCCATTTTTTAGGCAGAACTTGCTGACCTTGAGATGTCAGGGTGAAGAACTGGCTGTGACCCTTCAGGTCCCATAAGCCTCAGCTAGCATGGACAGTGGTCAGGGATGATGGGGATTTGAGTCCAGAAACATCTGTAGGGTCACAGGTTCCTTAACCCTGGTCCCTGGGGAGGGGGGTATCTTTCCCTACTGTTCACAAAATCCCCAACTTTAAAAAAAAAATGTTTTTTATTTAAGTGGGTCTCCAATTCTGACTCGAGCAAGAGCATTGGGGAAGCAGCACTTAATCCTGCCTACTCCAACATTTCCCTGATGGAAAACGCCACTCGCACAGTGAAGCTGCTGTTGCCTTTCTGGAGTGGAAGACACACTATACAGAGCTGGCGGAGGGAGATTTTGATCAAGGAAATAGTGCAGGATAAAGGGACAAGTAACTTCTCTCCAGTGCCACAGCTCTGATCAGAATAAGAGCTAACAACAACTATATTTGATTGTTTTTGTTTTATTTTAAAATCAGGAAATTCAATTATTTATACCTGTTTTGGCCCTAACAAACACTACAGGGCTACAGAATTTGCCTGTATGTTACCCATTTTTAATGTACACAGCATAAATAGCTGCAGATACACTGTGTTCTTTAACAATATACTAGAAACTTTCAGGATAGCAGTTTATAGCCCCCATACTCACCAAAGCAACTAGTCTTAGAATTTCAGGGTGAAGAAATGAATTATCGACACTATCTAGGAGTGAGATCAGCAGGAATTTATTCCATGGTTGTGAGACAATATGGGATGCTAGAAATGTAGAAAGCAATCGCAGTTAGCTTTTTAAAAACCAACCAAGTGGACAACATTCTAGCTAAAGAGACTTACTCATATGGAATGAAACTTCCTTGAAGTCATCAAAAAGAATTTCCGGAGATAAAATTTACTATTGCACCTCCCTGCCCCTCCCCCTGCAAAAAAATATTGCTGGCAATAATTTAAACTCTTACCTAATTCATTCATTCACAACAAAAATGTACTGGAGTAGTGAAGCAGAGAAAAGAAATAATAATTTCAGGGAAGGCAAGGTCTAGGAAAGTGACTATGTTATCATAATTGAGCTTAGACCACTGGAATATCATCTACTTTATTTGAAATATAGTATGAAAGTTGTTCAATAAGGCTACTTCTACCTCACTGCTGAATATACCATTATAATCGCCACATGACCCCACCTTAATACTGAAAAAGCTTTTTCACAGTGGTCATTGACACACCATTTCAAATCCACCTAAATGAAACCTTCCATAAAACTCTTCCCTACACCAGGGTACAATCCATATCAGCATTATTTTGCAGGATTGCCACTTTTTGCTTGCTTCTGGTGGGTCACATGACACATCTCCCTACCTGTAGTTATTTAATAGGCATGCAGGGAGGTGCATGTGTTTGCCTTCAAGGAGGAAAAGGGGGAAAGCACATCACATTTTAAGCATAAATGACTGTCTGTACAGGTGCACGTGCACTTTACCTGAGTAAAACGAAAACATCTTTCAAATACCACCCATTTCCTTGTGCAATTAAAACTAATTACAGTGATGTATGTCACGGAATTGAGTGATAAGGAACTACACCGTGATCACTGAGCAGCAACGGCATTTGCAAAAAGTACAGGAATATCTTGGGATAGGGGCTTTGCTGCAGACTGTGCCCAGGTGCTTTTCTAAGGCAATTGTCAGAGACACCCTTATGCTGCTGGTTACCATTAATCCACAGAATAATTTACCAAACACTCTCTGTCCTAGTAATGCACCGTTTTGCTTGGTAAAGGATGACCAGAACGTATCCTGTTGGCTCTGACCAAGATTGCCGTATAGGCAAGAGAGTTTGCAATGTTTTCTTGGGAACTGAATGAGATTCTTAGAACTGGAAACTTACATTTTGCTTTTCTATTACGTAAAGGGCATTCTCAACCACCTACCACCCTGATGCAAAGCAAGAAACACTCCGGAAAATGAGAGGGCAGCTTCTTCCCTCCCCTGCTACTAAAAATTTCTCCTGCAACTGGTGAAGATACTGTGCAACCGATGCAGACAATCACAGCAAAGCAAAGGAATCAAGTGAACACATATAAGGATGCTGAAAGGAGTACCAGTGATCGGGTTCCTCGAATACAGGTATTCCAACAAGACTTCAAGACAGCCAATAACAGTTTGAGACAGCAAAAGGTCCTTCTGCAAATATAAGGGAAAGGGTGAGGGCATGAATCATTGCCACCAAATCCCACAACAAAACTACTTATTAGGTTAGAACTGATGTAGAAGTGGCTCCCCACCCCCATTCCACTATCGAAAGAATGCAAAATGTTGCTCAGATAACTCTTAAGATTGCATGGCAGCCTCTTTAGTAAGGTAGCAGAAGTGAGCTGCTGCTAGTGAGGGACTTAAGCTGTAGGAAGCTACAGTACAGTACTTAAAAAAAGACTTGTCATGGACAAAGTCCTGGGATCTATATTCATTCTGCACTGGAAATTAAATAATGATCCAAAAAGCCTCTCAGTAATGAAACAGTTCAGTTCTAGAAACAAGGAAAGTTTGTGAGACGGCAGTGGACTGTATGCCTTCTCCTGTGTTTGAAATAGATCGACAGTGTTGCTGATGGCAAAATGGTTTCAGTTATTATCACTAGACTTCTACCTGGAGCAGGAGGTTCTGTAGATGGATAACCAAGGACACTACATGCCGCATGGCTACTGGACACAGAGAGGCATCCCCTTCTGACTGTGGAAGTTCATTCCCATGTTCATCTGTAGACCGGACAGCAAACTTCACAAAGGATGAGCAGAGGTTCTGCCTAAAGAAGGCTCTCAGAAACTGAAGGATGCTGACTGGGTATAAAACCATCTATTAGTACTTTACATTCGTACTTTAGCAACAATGATTTACTATTCTAGCATGATGACGACAATTGTATTTGCTAGTTACCTTTCTTACAGGTAGCTCTAAGCAACTTGCATTGTCCCATCCTACATGTGCAGTGCATGTTTAGCAGAGGCTGGTACACTAAGTCTACAGCAGCACAGCCTTCCCAAGGAACATGTAAAAAGAAAAAGAAAAAATTCCCCCCAAATCTCAAAGACACACACTCTCTTTCCTGTCCTAAACATATTTTATACTTCTGTTTGAATCTACTGTTCTCTGGCCTATCAGGCCTCTGTATGTTAATGCCTGGATTAATCTTTTCGTTTTGTTTTGGGAAAGAAAATGGATTAGCTGACTTATTTATATGCAGTGTTAATTTCAAGTACTTTTATTCAATATGACTTGATTATAAGGTAAAAAAAATGCATCTGAAAAAGACATAAAACCCATTTTAATGATTAGCCTTCTCAGAAAATAAAAACTAATGTTTGAAAGTTTGCAAGCCCCCCCCCCATCTTTTATATAGTAATCTATAATGTATTCAAATGCTGCTATGATCTTCAAGCCACTTGGGGCCCAGTGAATGGCCTGGGAGCATTTGATGATGCAGCACTGTTGAAGTGTGTGTAGATTTGATCAGTGCTCAGGCAGACACCACTGAGAACAGTATGAGCTGTTAAAACAGAATAACAGGTCAAAGGGGAGAGAAATTCAAGCCTCCCCCCATTTTTTGCTTAATAATATACAGTTTCATGTTCGAGAGGGGGAGGGGGGAATGTTCCATATTTACTTATGAACGTTTACCATTATATTAAAACAATAAATTTAATAATAATAATAATAATATAGTTTCATGTAGGAATTGAGCAAGCCCTGCATATAGATAAGATGCCCTGATCCTGCACACATAAATGAACTGGGAAACCACAAAGGACTGCAGCTTCCCAGGGATTTCTACATTAGGCCAGATTTATGCCATTTCTTAGCAAAAGTGACTTCCGTTTTTATAACATGTGAAGCAGCCTTTAGTGCTCTCTTAGCTGATGCTGGCAAATATGCAGCCTACCAAAGAACAGGGTGGGTTTCTTCCTCTTGAAGGCAAGTGCGCTGAAGACCTGGTCCACATCAAGGCAGATGATATGATCAACCTTTCAGAAATGAATCAGAAAATGTTTGGTGACGGGAGCGATTGGAGTGAAGGAAGCAGCCGGGCTGCTAATTTTCTTTGTCCAGCCGTCTATTACCAACCCCTCAAAAGACACTGGATCTGCAGCTCATTAAATGTATTCCCAGTATTATTCACTTATGGAATTAAATAGAGCTTCCATGACTTCTAAGGGATTATAGACAGAATGAGGGAACACAGGCAGTCAGCTATGCAAATCTGCTTTTGATTCATCCTCATTATTAACACTCTGGTAAAATGAATGAGGCTAATCATTTACTAAACTGCTGTTTCCCCTTCAGAGGATTAGGGAACAGCACAACATTAGCTCACATTCATGAGCTTTAGACGCATCCATCTATCCATTCTGAACATTTTGTGCTTGCCAAAACTGAGGGAACAACATCAAACAACGACAGGAGACCATCAGGAATTATCCTAATTCACACACAGGATAAACTAAAGTTCAATTTCTGAATATGATATCAATACAGTGACCTTATATCACCTGTTTCTAAGCTATTCATGTAATGCCTCGTTTACATATAATACCTATCTATCTTATGGAATAACATGGTTTGGGACTTGAAATGCTGATTTTGCCATTGGGCTAAATTATTCCTAGTACGATAAACTATGTCTGTGTTCATTATTAAGCCAAGATAGGAACCAGATCTTTGCCATACACCAGTCCCTTCACAGCGTAAACAATAAAACCAGCATGAGTGCTGTTACATACATATCATGTCTGTGGGTATTTGGTTTGCCACTGTGGGAACAGAAAGTTGGACCAGATAGATCTCTGGTCTCATCCAGCAATACTCATCTTACATTCTTGAGTCTCCAATTAACCATGGTTTCCTGTTTCATTTGAACTGGGAAACTATTAATCCTAAACCTTAATTTGAAGTTAGTTTAAGACCTGAGTAGTTCCAAAGCTCACAACCATCATTTTTGATGGAAAAGAAAACAATGGCTAATTAGAGACCTCCTGGTTTGATTGATCAAATTGCAAAGAGGGGAGCAAAGGGCTGCCTATGCAGACAAAAGGCTAACTATTATCTCAGCTTAATAAACCAATATGAACTTTCAGACAGGGATTACAGTTAATTAATGCAATAGATTTAGGGATAATAATGCTTAAACTTTGTGCATTGTGCCTATGAATAAAAGCAGTAATTTTTATCTGTACTTTCTAATGCAAAGGTTTTACAGTATTTCTAACCTCTGTATTGTAAATGTGTTGTTGAGTCAAGAGAGAAGAAATCAGCAGCCAAGCAGAGCAGAGAAGTGCTTCACTGGATGAGGGCAAAGCAGGTTCAGAAGAACAGGCAGGCAACCAAGTGAGGTGGATAATTTTCTCAAGTAGCTCTAGCAAAGGTGTGTTGGAAAATAACATAGCCACCACTGTAAAGGAAGAAAGGGTCTAACAAGCCATGTGCAACTGGCATAGCAGAAAGGCAGCAGCTGCCAAGAGCACCAGGAAGGACCAGTCATGAGCAGCTATTGAAATTAAGGGGCACCATCCTTTTCTGCCCCAAGTCCACCACGACTCCAAGATTCTTGGACTATCAAATAATATATTTTAACTACATGCACGATACTGTTACTAAGCAATGTAATACTGAACAATGCTTGTTAAGTACAAGTACGCTCTTTATGATAGATAGATAGATAGATGATAGATAGATAGATAGATAGATAGATAGATAGATAGATAGATATAGATAAATGTGACTGTCCTCCCTTCTTTTGCACAAGATAGGCAGACAAAATATTCAGAATTTTTAAAGCCAGTGAAGGAACAAATGCCCCAGCATGTCAGAAAATTGATGTTCAATGTCCTCCCCGTGCCCCCTACAAGGAAGGGCTCCTGTAGATTTGCATCATGTAGTGGAAAATCACAATTAAGTTTGTGCTCTATACCTATTTTAAATAGAAAGCAACTTAATAAGATATATGTGCAGAATGAACAAGTAGGCCTTTTTAAATAGCCTTTTCTCCTGTCATGCCATGTCTTTAGCAGTCCTCATAGTCAGATGCTGAAAGAGGGAGGTTCCGGCATCTGCACTGGATTCAAAGAAAGGCTCCAGACACAGCCTCTAAGAAGGATTTTCTCCTCCTGCCTTCCCATCACAACTGGCTGCCTACAGCATATTCTTACTTCTTCATTTTGGGGGAGGGATTTATGCTGGGTGGGAAGTTCCGTGTGTGACTGGACCTTCGGTGGCTTCCGTACTTTCCTGCTAAACTGCAGCGACTTGGCTAAATAATCTCATGAGAGGCTGCAGGCCTCCCACCGCCCCTGCCATGTATTTGGCCATATGGAAGATGCTCCTCATTGTGTGGGGGCCTTGAGGGGGGGGGGGAATTCCTGAATGTGCAATGCCCTTCCCTTTCTTCTCTCTCCTCCCACCCCTGTCACTGGCAGGGAATGGCGGGGGGGGGACTCCAGGAACTTCCCACTCCTTCAGTTTCCCTCAGTCTTCAACAAGATGGAGCCCTGGCGCCTCCTCCTTTCTTCTCTGCACATGGCTCCTGTTAAGTTGTGGGTGAACATATCAGAAGACACAACAATTCTCCAAACAGCTCTTGCTTATTCACAGGCCAGAACGGAACTGAACTGAAGGGTTCAGCCAGCCTGCTTATTAGAGCTCCACTACAACGCAACTGTAACAACTTTCTGTAACTATCCAATCACTGAACGTCACTTTCAATCCCTTATTTGCATGTGTGGACCTGAGTGAAAACTATCTAGAGTATCCCCCTGCTGGCCCAGGGTGAGAACTTCAGTACATAACAGCTCCAACACCTACTAGTATGGACCAGAGAAACTGTGATTTCAGACAAGGGGGACAAACTCATTTTGCACATGCATATACTACAGTGGCTGAATTCAAATGGGGAAAATGTGGATTCACACAGCAACAGTGCTCCAGTAGGGGCAGGCCCCTTGTAGCAAACTGCCCTGAGACCTGCGGGTATAGGGCAGTACACAAATTTAATTAATAATAAGATTGAAGGAGGAGTGGGCTGTTAGAATCCATTTTTCACTTTTTACCTGTTTTCTGGCTGGCTGGTGTTGTCTGCTGAAGGCTCCAATACAGGTAGTTGAGGGACGGATGCAGAATTTCATGGTCTGTTGGGCTGCATTTTCCAGACAAATTGCTGACTGTGTGATAGAAATACTCAATAAAATTTTCATCTTTTTTCAATTCCAATATGCTAAATATTTGGGGGGAAAGGCTCGATATGAAAACAGCTACACCTGCTCAGACCGCCAATCAAATCAGCGTGCAATGCAATTCACAGACACAGACAAAATCCATCTGGCTTCAAAGCAGAGCACAAGAAATCCTGAAATAAATATTGCCACAGCTGTGCATCATAATTAGGATATATGTTAACAACTCCTCACCAGCATACATTTTGGAGGTTAAAGCAGGATACTATTGCTACCATCAGAAACATACTACAGGGAATGTAGAAAACCTGGGGAAAGCAGACACATAGCCAGAGTGGCCTAGTGGTTAGAATGTGGGACTAGGATCTGTGAAACCAGCAGGGAGAACCATGCATGCCACTTTGAGCTCCTTGGAGAAAAAAGTGGGAAATAAATGCAGTAATAAATAAATCTATAAATCTTCCAGGGAGCTCAGAGTGGAGTTATTCATCCCCATTTTATCCTTACAGAAAGCTCTCTGAGATTAGGCAAATAGATAAATGTCTCACCCAATGCCACCCAGTGAGTTCAGTCCCTGAATGGGAATTTGAACCTGAATTTCTTTCACCCTAACCTGGCACCCTAGCCACAACACCACTCTGTAGCTATTAGGCCCGTCAACTAAGATGCTCCAGATAAAATGTTCTCATCTCTAAACCAAAGATCCAGACTGAACAAATTCAGAAGCTCACCCAGATGTAGCAATCTGAAATCCGTGCTGTCCAGCTCTCTTTCTGTCACATGCCTGAGTTGAACCAGGAAGAGGAGGTTCAATAAAAGGGGCTGGGCCTGGTTGACTAAAAAGAAACATGAAAGAAAATTACTTAATGGCCTCTAGACTACAAAAACTGAGAAAACAAACAAGTGCTGCAGGAACTATCTTCTGTGTACATGGTGAACACCTTCTTTGTCAGAGACAGAAACCAATTTTTTTTAATCTGGAGAGCTAAAGAGTCATTATGTCCTGTTAGAAGCAGTGAAAAGCTATAATTAAAGTAACAGGCTGCTGTGGGCTGTCCTAAACAACACGTACCATTTCAAATCAGCACGTGAGATTGACTCTAAGGCTGTGTTGCATTACAGCAGAGGGTCAGCTGATTTTGCATCAGAAGGACGCTGATATACAACTAACAGATGGCATGCTGCATATCAGATGAGCAAGGATGCACAATGATCAACATGATTTGCCCTGCAAACAGATGTGCTCTTAGTAAAGACTTTAATGTCTGCCCTGATTCAAACATAGTGCTGGCCCAATTGATGGGTGTAAAACATGTTTGTTTGATAAAAAAACTGTGTCAGTGCTAATTCATCACATATCTGACCATTTCTATCCCAATCAAGAAAGAAGAATCAAGTAGCATAATGGAGGAAGTATGAAGAGCCACCACTTATTTCACAGCAGGGATGGTGATGTCATGTCCAGGGGCACCATTTACTAACCCTCCGCATGGCAAATAGTAGGCTTTTCTCAGAGAGAGAAACCCACCAAATAAGCAAATCAGGGGAAGAGACAGATTATATTAGCAGGCATAGCTAAGGGTTAAACTTGCAGTTATGTTTGAAAAATTCCCAATTCCTCTGTTAAATTTCCCCAAAATATTGTCTTGCTCTGACACATAGGAACAGGGAAATACTTGGCCCAAGAACTCATGTGGGCAGTATTTAAATTACTTGAGGGCATTTGGTACCCAACCACAGCTTCCTGCACTTAAGGCAGGTCTGTCACTCACCTTGCAAAACACTGGAATTGTTTTCTACCAGAAGATTCTGCAGAATCTGTAGAAATTGGCTTCGAAGAAGGTCACAGACATGGACATTCTCATCTATTTTCAGGAAGGCCTTCAGGGTAATGAGGACTTTGTGGGCTACTTCACTGGTGCCAACACAGACTAGATCCTGAGAAGAAAAGCAGACCAGGCCCAGTTTAAGCGAATGTTGCTGCTGCTGCTCTCTATGGTTATGGCACAGAGACTGATCTGGACCCCTACCTAGAAGCCAAATTCCAAAATCGTCAAGTTATCATACTAACCTGGATGCATGAGACATCATAGCAATGCAGATAGTCAAATGAAGTACTTTTTTAATCAACAGGCTGCGCTACAATTAAAGTCTGAATTACAAAAATAATTCTTGTAGCCTAATTATTTAAAATAAAAGCCAAGGTGCAGTCAAGCACAACCCTCACCCACCAAGAGAAAACTGGGTGGCTCTCCTGCAATGCAGTCAAATTAGCAACACGTTTTAAAACCATTAAGATCAAAATTATTTGTGTGTTTGTGTAATGCACAATTAAGGTCATTAGAATGTTTCTTGGCTGTTATTAAACCCAGTAGCACAAACAAGGGCCTGGCTGGATGAAGAGGAGTGATGGGAGGCACCCAGGGATGGCTGTGGGCAGTACCGTATTTTAGGCTCTATAAGACTCACTTTTTCCCTCCTAAAAAGTAAGGGGAAATGTGTGTGCGTCTTATGGATCGAATGCAGGCTGCGCAGCTAACACAGAAGCCAGAACAGCAAGAGGGATTGCTGCTTTCACTGCACAGCGATCCTTCTTGCTGTTCTGGCTTCTGAGATTCAGAATATTTTTTTCTTGTTTTCCTCCTCCAAAAACTAGGTGCGTCTTGTGGTCTGGTGCGTCTTATAGAACGAAAAATACGATATTTCTACATTCCAGGGGGTTGGAATAAATGACCCCCCAGGGTCCCTTCCAAATCTACAATTCTATGATTCTATCTCATAAGTGTTATTAGGTTTTTAAGATGGAAAAAGGACTGATTTATATTCTATTCATGTCAGCTAAAATATGAGTAGCCTATAATTGGAAAAAAGGAGGAAGTCCCCCAAATAATAGCTTGGGAAGTTGAGCATTGATTAAACTGGCTAAGTTAATTTACTGGACTAAGGATGGAAAAAGACAAGGAAGAAGAATTAAAAGATTTTTTTGTAGATATCAGAGGAATTCCAGTTTGAGGAATATTAATTAAATTTATGGAATAATAAATTCTAATAAATATGGATAATATTGTATGTATGAAAGGTATCAATGTGTATCAATATTTGTAAGTATTTTGGTATGGCATTATTTTTTTTAACAAAAAAACAGTTATGGCTAGATCTGTTAAGAGTGTTAATGCTGCAAACCCTTCCATCTTATGTTCAGCCTGTCTGTACAAATAAAACCATACATCACAAAGACACCACCATCTCCAATGATCGTCATTCTAAGAAAACAAATCTGAGGCATGCTACTTTTCCACTTTAAATGTGTGTGATATTTAATGCTGCTGATGGTGATGATGAAAACAGATTTTGCAACACATGGAATCTGGGTAGGCAATCTAAATGTTTCTACAAGGTGATCTTGTATTGATTTAAAAAAAAAATATTGCATACCAGCAAGACAAGTAAAGCACTGGGATTGCCCTTCAGCATGCAAAGCAAACTGTTAAAGTTGTTTAAGGAGTCAGAAAAGTCAGCAGAGAGTCTTTTGTCAGTATCTTCAGATTCAGTGTGGCTGTAGTCTTGACAGGAAAGCCATAGATGAAGGATGCGGTGACCAAATCTTCCCATAAATTCAGGATAGCGTAAAAAAAATTTGAGGAGCAGAGGATGATGGACATACACCAGGCTCAGATCAGATATACTATCCAGGATCCTCCTTATAGCAGAGAGTGAAGCCTGGATTTGGAGAGTTGGAAGGGGAAATCAGAAAAGTCAAAACAACCTCTTTAGGGACTGGTACATTTATAGTCCCTCTTATGAGGAACATAATCCTCCTAAAAGTCATTATAACAGGAAGAATTTCAACGTTATATTCATCTATACAAGGGGAATAGTACTATGAAAGCAAATTGAAGTCAACAGCTTCACAAGCAGACAATACCATTTTCATTAAAAGTGTCATCACATGCACAACATTTCTTTAAAAATTAAAAACTGCATCCTATAATACTTTGAATACTAGAACAAAATTAAACAGCTATGTATTTTCCAAATGTAAATGGCACATTCTGGATACAATTTATGACAGCATTTGTGGGTGGGGACAATCCTCTCACTATCTTTTTGCAAAGGCCTGCCTCGTTTCTTTCAATGTTCTTGGTGCCTCCTGTACACTCTTTCCACTCTCACTTCTGAGTGTGTTACTACAGCACTGGATCAGGCATCTAACACAGTAGACATCCAGTATTCCTGTACTGTCTCACTATTCCACAAACTTATTCAGGAGGAGCTTTCTCCTTGCTAGATGGGTCCTACACTGCAACCCTACGCAAAACCAGAAGATGAATGATGGCTATTCTCCTATAGCAAGGCTACTTTCTCATGAGAAAGCAGATGAGATATTGTGCTGCTGGTGCTGTATCCTGGATACTAGTACTAAGAGAACAAAACAGTGACTTTTAATTGTCTGGAAAGGAACATCAATAACAAACTTTCAGAAATGTGACAGTGTAGATTTTAAAAGCTGCTCTTGGAAGCAGTGATTACCAAGTCTAAAGCTTCGGTCTTGTCTTGACAGATTGCCAGAAGGTACAAAACAGCTTTGAAGACATATGGGGGTGGACAGTCTCCTTGGTCTTGGATTGACAGAAGAAAACTTCTTATAGCTGAGAAAAGCTCTGTTTCTGGAACAAATCTGAGAGCAAGAAGGTTTGTTTTTTAAGTTAAGTGGATTGATCTCACCTACTGATCCCCCCCCCGCCCCCCCGTTCCAGTCACTTCACTTACTTGTCTCCTTGACTAAAAGCAAAGTAGAAAAGAAGGAGGAGACTATACTGGTGACTACGAAGGGTTTCATCTAAACAGAAAGATTCTGGGGTCTCAGATAAGAGGCTGAGGCTTTCCTGTACCCCGAAGTTCAACTGTGGCAGACTCTTTTGCAAAAGTTCTGATAGGTCATGCACTAAAAAGAAAGGCAATCAGAAAATGGCATGAAAATGGCAGCAGCACACAAACACAAAATAAAAAGCTGGGGGCACAGAACCCCAATGTCTGTTTACCCCCTCCCACAAAAAGAAATATTGATAATACACTGGTACCTCTGGTTACGAATTTAATTCGTTCCGGAGCTCCGTTCTTAACCTGAAACTGTTCTTAACCTGAAGCACCACTTTAGCTAATGGGGCCTCCTGCTGCCACCGGGCTGCTGGAGAACGATTTCTGTTCTCATCCTGAGGTAAAGTTCTTAACCCAAGGTACTACTTCCGGGTTAGCGGAGTCTGTAACCCGAAGTGTTTGTAACCAGAGGTACCACTGTAATAATCCATGCTTCTCTCATAGGTAAAGGTAAAGGGACCCCTGACCATTAGGGCCAGTCGTGACCGACTCTGGGGTTGCGGCGCTCATCTCGCTTTATTGGCCAAGGGAGCTGGCGTACAGCTTCCGGGTCATGTGGCCAGCAGGACTAAGCTGCTTCTGGCGAACCAGAGCAGCGCACGGAAACGCTGTATACCTTCCCGCCGGAGCAGTACCATTTATCCACTTGCACTTTGACGTGCTTTCAAACTGCTAGGTGGGCAGGAGCTGGGACCGAGCAACGCGAGCTCACCCCGTCGCGGGGATTCGAACTGCCGACCTTCTGATCGGCAAGTCCTAGGCACCACCCACGTCCCAGCTCCTGCCCACCTGTGCTTCTCTCATATTACCCTTCTATTCCACCTTACTCCACAAAAGAGACAGGAACATAAAATATGCTCCATATCTCATGCTATCTTATATGAGACGACTGGCCAGAAAGTGATTACATTCAATTGTTTTAAAGATTTTGGGGGGGGGGGGATGGGCCATGCAGGTGTTGCAAGAGCCTCTACTTACAATACAAAGCTGTGTACACACACCCTGTTTACTCTGCATTGAGTATGATCCCATCATTGGTTTGGGAAGCAATGGGCTTTGGTCACAATCCCGTATCTGTCCTGTATCTATCCTGTTGGTTCTTAAGAAATACTGCATTTTGATGTGTTTTCCTCCAAGCCAGTTTCAATCCAAATGGAGAAAAAGAATGACCTAGCTGCACTTTAAGCTAGCAATGTATACACAGCTAATGTCACTGAAGGCAGCTAACTCAAAGAGCGTGTCTTCCCCAAACCTTTTGCCACTATTTCTGTTCCCAGACCCAGCTGTATGCTGCCAGGTTCAAAGACACATCACACACACAGAAATCACTTTATCAAACTTGCCCTCTTGGGAAGAATCCTCCGGCTTCTTTGAGGATGAATGAAGATTGAGGCATATGCTATGCAGGAAACTTGAACAAGCATGATTCAAACCAGGGTTACTTGAAAGAGAAAATAAATTATGCAAAATGAGAAACTGGAGGTGCAGACTTGGTCAAGACACCATCTCTAGTTTATTAATATCATTAGCTTTGAAGTCACCAAGGCTTAAGGCAGTATTTAATTGTAGGCTTTATTTGCTATTTCCAGAACATCCAAAATTAACCTGGTGCTCTATGAAAATCATAAATCTCATGTCTAAGGGTCAACATTACAAATCTATTAGAATGTCTACAGGTTAACACGGGAAATGAAGAGAAATGTTTCAAGAGAGATGAGCGTGAGAATTAGTTTAACTATCCCAATTTAATACCTTTGTGCAGTGCAGAATTTGGCCTTCAGCTCCAGGTTCAGTTGGATGAAAGAGGAAGATGCTGGAGGGAAGGATAACAGTGCTCACACAAAATGTTTGAGTTAGGATTTTCAATTATACAATCTTAAGAGAATCTGAAGAGTACCTAGCGAAGCCTTACTCAAGGCAACAATAATTTCAAGGCTCTGAATATTCTAAAGGATTCTCTACATACTAAACATGATTTCATGTCTCACGATGTCTCGCTGACATTTCCAAGTGTCATTAGAGATGATTACAGAGTTGCCACTATGGAATTATTTGCTTTTTATGGGGCATTTACATGATATTGTCATCAAATTGTTGTCCTTCTGCATTTTCCTCGTGCTCCTCGTTTCTTCCTCAGATCATGCATAATCCAAATTTATGGTAGAGCCAAACAGTAACGTAGTCTCTGCAGGTACAGGTACTCCTCTGTCTTTTTAAAGGTCTGGTTCTGAAGTGCACAGTGACATATTCAGGTGAGTCTATCCATATCTACATTTTGGCTTGTCTTCATTGTTACCTTTCCAACTGGCCCCATTGAGGGCTTGTCTACACTTCCACTTGTTCTGCCGTTTCCCTCGAGGAAACCAACTTTTTTTTCTGCTGAATTGAAACAAACATCAGCTGGGTTTTCTGCGGACTGATGTTTACTCCAATTCAGCGATATAGAGTGGGTTTTCCTGGGGAAAGTGGTGGAAACAGCTTGTGCCCATGCCAGGAAAGCACGGGACAAGCGGAAAACCTATTGGACCCCTGCTTTCTACTCACGGGACAAGTGGAAGTGTGGATGAGCCTTTAATCAAATCATTCTTAACAGATTTTTAAAAATTTGTTTGTGCAAATAGGGCTTAAATGAAAAGGCATTTTAGCACATCTTTAAAAATGTTTAAAGACAAGATGCCCTTCCAGAGGGCACAATTTTAGCATCATGGTATTATAAATTAATTGTTTTAAACTGTTAGAATCATAGAATTGTAAAGTTGTACAGACCCCAAGGGTCATCTAGTCCAACCCCCTGCAATGCAGTTTAAGTCTGCCTATTTAAAAAGTGATTAAATAAATCATGCAAGAACACTTTAAAAAAAAGTGTATTTGTACAAATTAAACAGAATATTAAAAATGGCTATAATTTTTAACTCAATTTCCCATCCTTTCTTTCACAGCTATGTCAAATTCACTAATGTGGATGAAACAAAGCAGTATGTACACACACATACAAAGTGCTATATCCCCTGAAGTGTGATAGTTAAATTTTAATTCTGCATGTAGCTTACAGCAGAAGAGCAATAATTGGGGAGAACTGGGCCACTAGCCTGCAGGCACTCTAGGTACAGAACACTTCCATTTTGATTGGAGAATGAAACATTTCAAAAACACATCTACTCTAATAGATGCTTCGTTAATGTTAGGGGTTCTTACTGAGCTTTATGACACATTAACATTCAGCAGCAACAAATTCTACAGCTTAGTAATATGCTTCTGAAAGAAATATAGAAAATAGCCTCTTCCAGTTTTCCTTACCCAGCTTCATGGAGAATCTCTTACTTGAGTCTGGCATAACACTGAATAAGATGTTGAGGGTCGAAATTAAGACTTCCATGAGAGCTGGGTGGACAGCTCTTTCAGAATATTTCTGCAGGGAAAGGGGGCAAATATACTTTCACTGTCACAGAAAGAAATAACATGCAACTCAGATAAGACATGAGGAAATCTTTTTAATGGGCCTGACAAGTTTGATAACTCCAAACCACAGGGCATGGTCTAATAGAAAGCTCCTGTCCAAAAACAGCTTGTAACAAGAATCTAGATCTACAATGACTTCTGACAATAGACTTAATTTAATATTTGGAAAGGGATGCGGGTGGCGCTGTGGTCTAAACCAGAGCCTCTTGGGCTTGCCGATCAGGTCAGCGGTTTGAATACCCGCGATGGGGTGAGCTCCTGTTGCTCGGTCCCAGCTCCTGTCATGCCAAAAAGTGCAGGTAGATAAATAGGTACCACTCCGGCAGGAAGGTAAATGGCATTTCCATGCGCTGCTCTGGTTTCGGTGTTCCATTGTGCCAGAAGCAGCTTAGTCATGCTGGCCACATGACCCGGAAAAACTGTCTGTGGACAAACGCGGGGTCCCTCGGCCTGTAAAGTGAGATGTGTGCTGCAATCCCAGAGTCATCTGCGACTGGACTTAACTGTCAGGGGTCCTTTACCTTTACCTTTTTAAACTTTAGATGCTCCTCTTTATTCCCCACATACCTAATAATTGGGGCAGGAAGTAGAGGGAAGGGCACAACATCACTGCCTCCACCAGCCAATCTCTTCTGCATGGGGCACAAACTCTGTCATGCTCACTTTCCTAGTGCTGGTGTACTCAGGTCCTGCTAAGGCATCTAGTTAGCCACTGTGAGAACAGGACACTAGACTAGGTGTTCCTTGCTTCCGTATAAACATATGTGAACCACTTGATGTTTGGGTGGGGTAAAAGGAGACCCTACCATGACTATGGGAATGCAAAGAGAGTCAGAGATCCTCAGCAGAAACTCAGAAAAGCTTTTCAGTGTATCTTCATTCTCTGAGTTGGGAGCAGTGAAAGAATTCTCCTGAGCCACAGGGTCGTTTTGTGATTCCACAGCTAATCTAGAAAGACACACAGGACTGTCAGACAGGCAGAAGCTATTGCATCATGTTTCTACAGCATCCTGGCTGGACCTCAACTCCGTAACCAGAATGTTGAGTTTGAATGTGTTCAATCTCCTCTTGGTATTAATGGCCTCTCAGAGAGCTTTTTGTCAGCAGAACCCTTCTCACGTCTTCAAAATGTGTTCATCAAACTCATGAAAGGGGAAAGAAACCAAGACTGTGCCTACTGTCCCCTCCCAAGTTCCGCACATTCGGCAGAAGATGATAGAGCTCTACAGACACACAGTTGTACATCAGGCATATATATATGTAGGCACAGAGTTCCAGTCACACCTTCCACTGAACATGTAAAGGACAGGGCCACCAGGTATGTTCCTGCTTTACTTTCCATGCACTTTGAAGAGGTGAGTATGACTCCAAGCACTCAACCCTGCCTAAATTCCAGAGTTGTTACAAAGATAATCTTAAGGATACCGCTATGAACTTTTAGGAAGATGGGTAGAGTGTAAACGCAGCACGACCAATAAATAAATGGTGCTACTTTGGGTGGGGGAGCCTACTTTAAAAGGCCCCACTGGGTTCCACTCCCCACCTCCCACCAGAGCCTGCTAAAACTTTGGATTGGCTTTGTCCCTGGGGCTGGTGAGAGCCAGAACAGTGGCCCCCCAACCCATCCCAAAGCCAACTTGGCTCCCAGCCAGAGCACAACCTTATCCGCTGCACAAAGGTGGCTTCCTGATATTTTTAGCACATACGAAGAGTAAATCTCCAGGTGATCAGCTATTGAGCCACTTGAATGTAGAGGAGCAAAGCAGGAAACCCTGGTTCATACCCCTTTAATCATATCCTCAGACACAGATGCAAGCTTTGCGCATCTCCCCTACAATTTCAGAAAGCTGTGAACAAATTGCTATCTGATCTCTCTTAAATGTTCTTAGGCTAAAGACAGACAGAACTTCCTCACCTACAAGCATTTCTGAAGCTTTCTAAAGCACTCTGCAGGAACTGTCCCTGCTGTGAAACTGTTTTGTTCTGATGTCTGCTGCCTGGTTGACCCTATGACATTGAGATGAGAGAAAAGGACTTTCTTATGACCTTCTACTTCATGCCACCAGAATATCACGTTAAATTAACAATTGCAGTCACCAAACGTTAGCTTGAAAAGCCCTCTAATTGTTTGAAACACTAAGGCTGCTCATCCATTTCTTCTCTTTTGCTATCATGAGCCACCGTTAATTCTTGTTCAGCAGATGCACACCAGCTTCTTGTACTGAAAAAGGCAGAAGAGAATTTCCCTCTTTTCTAGTCAGCAATAAATAACAATAGAAGTTTTCGTAACTCCCAAGTGTTTGGGTTACAGCATGTTATAGATAAAAGGAGTAACCCTGTCACACTATAAAAACAGGAAAGAATAAAACTAAGTTCTAGAGATTAGCCTCTTTCTGTTTTAATGTCATTGCAAACTGATTCCTTGATTCTGAAAATGTGCTCCTGCACTGCACATATACTTGCAATACTTGTGTAATGTCTCTGCAACATGCACATAAAAGTCACATTTTGTGAAATTGCTCATCCTACATGTGTGGTATTGCAATATTTACACATCTACTGTAGAGGAACTCCACCTGAACTCAGTAAACTATACTTCCAAGTAAATACAAACAGGATTTGGCTGCACATGCTCACAATGTTCTGGAAAGCAGGTAAACATCAAGTGCATGTGCAGAGGGTGCCACTCATTCTTGTATTTTGGAACGACAAGAATTCGTTTCTTCTCCATCAAGACACTTTGTAACCCTCTCTGCGATCCCCAGTATAGTACTCCTGACTTTGGGCTACACTATAAGGCTTAGCATGAACATGCAAACATTTATTCATTTCTATATTTTAAACTTTGTTGAAAACACATGTTTTGCCGTCCCATTATTTGGACCAGCTTTCTTTTAAATCCCTGCTGTTTGCAAGCATGTTACTAGGTTAGTCCTATGAGGAAATCCAAGTGGAAAATTCAGTCCCAAATATAAAAAAGATTCAGAGAACACCCTTCAGAAAGGAGTGAGGCAGATCGACTATCTCAAGCATAGCAACAAGTCTGCTAACATGAGAGGAGGGCTTTTTGTGGAAAGGACTGCCAGAATCCCACCACTATTTGGGGGTGGGAGCACGAAGAGAGGACTTGGTCACACATCTGGCCCACATTACCTGCCAATCAGAATAAAAACACAACACTGAATGACTAACCATGAGCCTCCTATTAAGAATTGGCAGTGGAAGATCACTACATCGTTTTAATACACCTTCGACCAGCTTCTGTAACTCTCTGTATAGTACGGGAGGGATGGTCACATGATCCTTTCTGCAGCGAAAAGAGTAAGACAAGTTAGGCAATTAACTTGGAAGCAAACCTCTGGGGAGACAGAAATTCATGGTGGTCCAGATGTCAGCAAAATCAAGAGTGCAAGAAAGGACTAACCTGGGTGTCCAGCTACAAAGAAAAAGTTCACCAAATTGTTTCCCACTTACCTCAGTATTGCAGCCACAGCTTTCACAGCTTCAGCTGCTACTTCAAGAATAGGACAGTTTAAAGCTTCTAGAAGAACACTAACTGCATCTTTAAAGACAGAGGTATTTGTAAATAATTTGATTTCTGCTGGCTGCCTGAAAAAGAAGAAAGGCAGATCAAATCTTTAAATCATAGCCTCCTATAGAAAGATTGTCACATGCATACCAGTATAGGAATAAATTCTTGATCGGTTACTGCTCAGTTGGGATTTGGTCTGAAGCTTTAAATTATATTATTGGTAACAGTTTCTCAATAATAATCCTAAGCATGCTTTGTATGAACAACATGAAGGCTTTTGCTACAAAATACCTACAGGAACAAACAGTTAAGTTGTAAGTTCATTGCCAAAACTGCAGATTTATTTATTTATTGAATTGCTTTGCATAAAGCAATTTAACAATAAACACACCAACAATAAATATTTGTGCATGTATATACTGTATACAATTTCATGTCTAATACAAATGGAGTCCAGGATAAAAATTTCCACTTAATTTTAAAAATTTTATTTCACAAGCAAGCTAGTGGATAGTGTGTTATCGCTTATGAGAATATACCCTGGATATACCCCTTTCACCTAAAACCTACCCCCCCCAAAAAAAAAACCCTAAATCATCCACGAAAGGTGCTCCCCCACTCATTTTGCAAATTAAAGGCAACCTGGAACTTTGAAATCTCTTACCATTTTAAAATTTCAGTGAAAAGTAGAAGCCCCTGCTTTTGCAATTCCACATTATTAAGATGCAAGATTTCTTTCAGGCTCCTTAAAATGGGTTCAATGCCTGGAATAAAGTCAAAAATATTTAAGCAGGCCCCAATCCATGAAGGGGGTTCCCGTACTGAAGCAGAAAGGTGGAAAGATTTGGGCAACTTATTTCCTGAATGTTATGTATTAAGATTAACTGCAGTTCTCACTCAGGGCCACCAGTATGCAAATGAAGGATTGAGAACTGTCACTCTCTGATTGGTTAGCTAGTTGGGAGTTGTTACTGTTACAAGTTACTTAGTATCATATAAAGCAGCCAGCTGGGCTGCACCGAGTCTGACTCCAGGAGCAGTTCTAACTGCTGTAATAAAGAGCTGTGAATCTAACAGAGCTGTGTCCTTCGTCCATCTTTCCCACTATTTAACACTGAACATCAAGTGATAGAGGCTGTTTGGACTCATTTTAGCCCATCACCACATATGTGAAGTACTTTGAGCATGCTGCTTTATAGATGTGAGTCGTGGGCAACTTATAACCGTCAGGACCAATGCCTGAACACCTTCCACATGAACTGCATCACAAGGATTTGGGGTAGCACATGGCAGGACAGAATTTCTAAAAAAGATGTGTTCTCCCAAACCCACATTCCCAACAGGTTCACCATCCTGTCTCAATGATGTCTAAGCTGCCTTGGTCATGTCCACAGAATGGAAAATGGCAGGATTCCCAAGGTCGTGCTCTCAGTCAGTTTCAGTCCCCCATTTTGCAGGGGATGGAAACTTTAATTACTCATTGCTTTTCTCAATCTGGGTTTCCCCTCCCCCCCCCCAGTCCTTTTACAGAGAAGCGGCATTATCTTGCTATAAAAGTGAAAAGAAAACAATGAAAGGAAAGCCACAGGGAACAAAAGCCGAGCAATTAAGGGGCAATTCATCACCTGTCTCCCAGTCATGCCGAACAGGACACAATAAATGATCAGAACAGGTAGCTTTTGATTAAAGACACTGCAGCTTTTCACAAGCCTTAGTAGTACTTGTGGAGTTGCAGTTGTATTACACTGCAGAACAACAGCCACAAATAAAGTTCGAAAACTCATGGAAAGACAACGGACAAAACCCTAGAATGCAATGACTGGGCAATGTCATCATCTGGATTCTCTGAAAAGTTAATGAACAAAGAATGATGCGATAACAATGGATAGCAATTGCAAACAAAATGGCTAGTGTGGAAATGTTGAATGGCATGGCAGCAACGCCATCAGGCTGTGGAGAATGGTGATTTACCATAGACAGTGTGACACTTGGAAAAGAAAAGCTGTTCCTCAGTCAGCAGCAGCAGGCAGCAATAAATTGACCAGGTGAGAATTTCGCTCATGCAGAAGAGACACTCAAACAGAAACTCTGCAAACAAAAATAAAAATAAATGTATTCTAGCATCAGTTGAGCCCAACACAACTACTCCCAAAAGGAGGGGAAATAAAGAAAAACACAAAAGAAGCAAATGTTAACTTAAAACTCTGACACATCTTGAAACTACGGGGGGGGGTGAGTGCTGAACCCTGCCATCTGCCTGCGAAGGAAAAAGAAAGGGGGAAAAAGATTGTTACTGACCTGGCTGCTGTGCAAGTTGCAACTCTGCTGCTACAATTATTTTAACTGTTTTTAATTGGGGGTGGGTTTTTGTTGTTGTTTGTTTGCTCTAGTAACCTCTAGGTTAGATTACTGCAAAGTGTTATTCGTGGGGCATAAAATTCTTCTTATACTGTACTTACAATTTCTAGTTTACGTCACTCGGAAGTATTATTGGTTAACAGTGCTGCAATAGCTGCAACTATTCCAAACATAGCTTTGCAATCCAGTACCATGATAACCTGCAAATTGGCAAACAATAAACAACAGCACATTCTTCTTGTTACCTGGGATATCGGCATTGATAAAGGCAGGAGCATATGTTGCTGGAGAATGCACCAGTACAGCAGCCATACACTGAGCACTTGCTACCTGTAATACCTCATCTCTAGACAATAACAGCTGTGAAAGACATAAGACTAGGTATTAAAGAGCCATTGTTACACTAAATTACTGCAGCATTAGAAAAAAATGTGTTGACCAAATGCAAATCAGAACAAGAATAATAATTTAAACTAAAAAGAAATGCTATTGTCATAGAGCCACACTAAGCTAAACCATGGTTTAGCATTCAAATATTTATTTAAAAAAATATTTTTAACTATTCAGATGTCTTGGTTCGCACGTCACACTACGCATGGGGTAGACAAACTTTTTGGCTCTGCAGGCCAGATCTTGATCAGGTTGTGCCTCATGGGCCGAATTTGACACGAGGTAGGACCAACTACCTGTCAATCATCTGACATCACCCCATAAACTGGAAGATACTGCTAAAAGAGGGTTTTTTCTACATTTTAGCAGCTGCTTCACTGAAAACTCTTGGGGTCATTTTGCTGCTGCAAACTAGAGCTCTTGACTTAGTTCTCCCAACACACTACAAGTAAAAAAAAAATAATGACAGACCTTGGTTACAATTCATAGTTAATCTAGTTAGCTAAACCACAAGCCCAAATTTGGACCATGGCTTAGATCAGTACAACACAGCAGCAAGACAACTGGAGGAAAGCAAACCAACCACAGACTCCTCTCTAGGAGCCCACACACTCATGCATTTACACTAAACCATGGTTAGGGTTACTCTGGCATGCAAACCAAACCATCTGAATAGATTTTATTTCTAAATTGAACAGAGAAAATAGTGTTAGAATAATCACAAAACTATGGGCAAATACATCAAACAGCTGTATATGCTGCTTCTAGTAATCATAATGGGCGTCATCCATTGTATTGTTACACACTACCCCAATCTTTGTGCAGTGCGAGGTTCTAGGGGTCCAGGCGCTTACCCAAGGTTTGTGTTTCCTTTGGAAATGAGGCACAACAGAGACTGCGGCGTCTTTATGATATGTGGTTTATTTACAGATGTATACAACCTAAGCCTACAATGGAGGGGCTTCCAACATTACACTCCATGATGGTTCCATTTCTCCCATTGCTGCCACCTTGGATTCAAACTGTCAGCCCACATTATGCTTTGACCACCCTGCCCCCCCCCCCCAGCTTCAAAGGCTGACCCCTTTTTCCTTTTTCCTGCCACAAGGAACTGAAACCCTAGAAAACTTCCTAGAAAACTGGCACTGTCTTCTGGCTAACAATCTCAGAGCTCAGAGAGGGGCTCCCCCCCATTTGTTGGCTTGCACAGTCTTTGCTTTGCTGATGGCCCACCTCCCTATCTTTGTTCTCTGCTGATGGCCCATCTCTCAAGCACAGAAAAACTGGTTTGGCCTGTACAGTGGTACCTCGGGTTAAGTACTTAATTCGTTCCAGAGGTCCGTTCTTAACCTGAAACTGTTCTTAACCTGAAGCACCACTTTAGCTAATGGGGCCTCCTGCTGCCGCCGTGCCGCCGGAGCACGATTTCTGTTCTCATCCTGAAGCAAAGTTCTTAACCCGAGGTACTATTTCTGGGTTAGCGGAGTCTGTAACCTGAAGCATCTGTAACCTGAAGCGTATGTAACCCAAGGTACCACTGTATTTTGACATGGATAAATTCAGCATCTGGCAGCCCATCTTAATACTCCAAGCACTGATTAAACTCCAACACTTACTAAACCCAAGAGCTATGGGTGTGTTGCACCCACAAACTCATAACAGTATTATGAAAATTACCCCATGTGCAACCAGGAAAAAGCATTCCCACCCATTCTCTCAGAATACATTTAGATGTAGCATAGCACTTTTAATTTTCTTCTACAACACAAGGTATTCACTAATACCTATATTTAGGGAATATGTAACAAAAACTTGCCATTAAGCAAATTCAGCATTTACCATTAATGTGTCAACTCGGAATAATAACAAATCTGGCAGCAGATGTTAGGAGGATGGGTTAAATCTTTTTGGCAATTACCTTCTTGATCATTAAAGGTAATGGACTTTCTCGCTCAAACAACTCTGGGCTTGGAGAATCTGCTCCTTTTCCTGAATTACTCATAATAACTGAAACAAACTTATCATATTTCAGCAGCTGCTTTAGCAAACCTGCAATAGAGCAAGGGGAAAGAAAATGAGAAACTAACAAAACAAGAGATATTTAAACATAACTTCATTGGGTTCTGAAACGTCTTTATGATTCCAATTCTATTGTTGCTCTACTACCAAAAAATATTTTGACCACTCTATAAGCAATATTGTATTATCTGTACAAATATCTACATCAGATTATTTATTTTCGATTTTCCATCAGAAAAGCAAAAAGCCATTGTCCCTCAACATTTTTTTTCTGGCTCTGAAAAGTCAAACTGACTCCTGATATTGACTGGAACAGATGGTTAGCTATTAAGGAGTTACGCTTCCAATTTCCAAATCTCCTGTCCCTTCCCCACTTTAAAAAAACAACTTTTTTATTTTGCTAACAGGGCAGCTGGGCATTCTACAATGTGCAGGGCCAGCAAGAACCCAGCCATTCACCAACTTAATATGCCATAGATCTAAATTTGCATATATACATATAAAAATCAACCAATTCAACTTTTGTTGCTTAAAATTTGACCATAAGAGTATAGCACAGCATATCCAAATTTGTGTTAGGTGCCTTGCCTTGAGGGGTTTTTTTTGGGGGGGGGGGTGTTTTTGGTTTTGAAAAAAACTAGCAACATGCCTACACATGGGTTCAGAATCTGAAAGGCAAATTAAATCCTCATGTGAATGATAAAAGAGACTGGATTTTAAAATTGCTTTCTTCTGCTTTCTATTCCAAAGCATTCCAGAATGAAAGGCGTTACTAGCAGCATTTGTGAAAACATCCCAAGCTCTTCCCCTCCTATTCCACTGATTGAGCACCTTACCCATACAGTTAACCTGCAGCTCCTTGGTCTGTGAATTCTTTAGAGTAGTCAGAAAGAGGCCACACAGCCTCTCTGTGAAATGAACAAACAGCCTCTCTGCAGCACTGGGGACAGAGTACAGCTTGCCATAAAGATAACATACAGCAGCCTTTATGCTCTCATTTGGGTACATCAAACCTGCAGCCAGATGCTCCATCATGTTACATGCAGAGAGAACAGAAAAGGCAATTGTAAAGAGAGAAAACACTGTTAACTTTGTCAATTGTGGGCTGGCCAACAGGGGCATCGTTTAAGGGAGACAGAGGAGACAGTCACCCTCATCCTGAGTTTCATGCAATTATTCCTCATGAGCACCCTTATCCCCAGAAAGCTCGTTACTTCTGTATGCTGAGCAAACTGATTTTTTAAAAAATTTAACTGAGCCTACGTACTACATCTGCACATCAAGGTACAAATCCCTTTGCTTAAAAAACACACAAACTACAATTTGGTTCTTGATAACTGATAACATAGCTAATATGAGATATCAAAATAAACACAATGTATGTGTTTATGTATACGTATGTATGTATGTTTAACTTCTGGGTTTTTTCACAATTTAACCTTGCACCTTATTGAATCTTTCCTCCATACACAAATGGGGACCCTACTGACTTGTGAAACTCAGCTATTTCCAAATAGCAGATGACCAAAACCCTAATCTCCAAGTCACCCTTGATGTAAGGTCACCCCACAGTTGTGCTGCTTCCATTCTTTTCATTTTTACTACCTCACATGCTGCCCTTAGTCTAAATCCCTGGATCTTTTTATTGCCTCTACATACACAGACCTGTAAGTCAACCTAGCTAACCACTCTCAGTTTAGAGTTTTGCCATGTTTCCAGTTGTTGTGTCCCAGCAGCTTGGTGTTGCTACTGCTTATCATGTCCCACTTGTGTGCCTCTCCTTCTCTAGTTCACCCAGTGTTTGTACATATAGGCATGAAAAAACATTCTCCTTCACCAAGACGTTGTCTGGATTTGTTCATTTGGATACTTATTCAAACTTGAAGCAGGCTGATCTACTAATGCAGTCTCACAAAGACTGCTCATGTCCAGTTTCAATACACCATATTTGTGGATCTTGACATAAGCTTGTGGTTTTTCCTCATATAGGGAAATTGAAAGTATTTTTGGAATTTGTTGAATGAGTCACTATTAGCTATATGGAAAGACTTCCTATTAAAGCACAAAATGTTTTATGCCCCTTAAAGATAGGCCCTTAGAGACTAAACACTCATTTCCACTTAGTTAAATTTATAAGGCTGACCTCCACCTCTCCAAAAAAGAACAGGTAGTCTTGTGAATGGCTTTCATGAGCTTTGCCAAGATTACATTTTAGTCTCCTTGTTTGCTATCACAAAAAAATTTAGGAGCATTTAAAAAAGACATAATCTCTCACCTTCACAGGAGTTCTTAGTTCCAACATTGCATTTACAGTGGTACCTTGGGTTAAGAACTTAATTCGTTCTGGAGGTCCGTTCTTAACCTGAAACTGTTCTTAACCTGAGGTACCACTTTAGCTAACGGGACCTCCCGCTGCCGCCGCGTGATTTCTGTTCTCATCCTGAAGCAAAGTTCTTAACCCGAGGTACTATTTCTGGGTTAGCGGAGTCTGTAACCTGAAGCCTCTGTAACCCGAGGTACCACTGTACTTGTAATACTTACTGTGTTCAACCACCCATACATCAGCAAAAATTGGGATGGAGTCTGCCAGTTTTCCAAGAAGAATAAACATGGGCAAGCTGCTTCTTGTAGCTGCTACCTTGCATAACTATAGTGGTGGCAAACAAGTGAAAAATTAAAGCAGTGAGAAAATGTCCTTACATTTTTTTAAAAAACCAGACAATTCAGCAGACTATCTTTTTGAAAATGCGCTTTACCTCACAGATACAGTCACACTGCAACTTGCATGGCAGGGTCCATATAGTTCTGCTTACCCTAGCATTCTTTGAACTTGCTATTCAGAAGGAAGTGCCCTCACACCACCACCCACAAAGTGAACTGATACAAGTTTGTTATCACTTATCTTCAAGCGCTTATGTTGGGGAAACATTTGTGTACAGGAAGCACCAATTAGCAACCAAAGACATCTGAATTAGCAACAGACAAGAGATGAAAGCTTAGGATAAAAGAATTTACAATTTATTGCAGGAGAGTAATACTGTTGTGTGTTGGAGGGAGGGTTAATAAGTGTGATGTTTGTCCCTTGTAATTCCTGATGTCCTGCATTCAGCAAGGGTTATAATCCAATGAAGGATTCCATTGTTGAATTAGCCAAGCAAGGATTATAGTTGTCACCTAAGTTACCACCTAGGACCCCTAGGCAGTTAAGTCCAGTTGAATTCGACTATGGGGTGCAGCGTTCATCTCCGCTTTCAGGCCTAGGGAGCCAGCATTTGTCTGCAGACAGCTTTTCATGTGGGCAGCAGGACTAAAACGCTTCTGGCACAACGGAACACCATAACAGAAGCCAGAGCACACGGAAACGCTGTTTACCTTCCTGCCACAGTGGTACCTATTTATCTACTCACGCTGGTATGCTTTTGAACTGCTAGGTTTGCAGGAGCTGGGACACAGCAACAGCAGTTCACCCCGTCTTGCGGATTCAAACTGCTGACCTTGCAATCAGTGAGCCCAAGAGGTTCAGTGGTTGAGACCACAGCACCACCTGAATCCCACAAGTTGTCACCTAAGTCTAGTCATTAGTATAACAAAGGAAGCTGTTCTGTGCCAGAGGGCAATTGGGTGGGCTCCTTCCCTTGCCTGGCTAGTAGTAAGAAAGACAAAGGTCAGAGTTTTGCATGTGAGCTGAACTGGAAGCAGGCAAGAAGCCTGAGAGCAAGAGCCATACTGAATGTGTATAAGTAGGAGTGGGAGTCTGTACATTTGAAGCAGCAAGGAAATAATCTGTACCAACCTCTTTCTGACATTCATCCAATAGATAGTGCAGGTACCGCTCCATCTTCAGTCCTACTACCAGCAGTACCAAAACTGAACACAAGGAGGGGAAGGTTAGGCACAACACATTTCCCCCCTAAATTGATTTTTGAATTCTGAATTTATTGTTATTCACATTTTATACTGTATTTTATGCTGTTTTTTGTTGCATCAATTGTTTTAAATTTGTTGTTAGCCACCCTGAGCCCAGTTTTCTGAACCAGGAAGGGTGGGGTATAAATATAAAATTATTATTAATTATTATTATTATTTCTCACTTGCTTTTAATAGGTTTTGCTGTGACTTCTGTCTCTCACACACTTCCACTTATCCCATGCCTAGAAGGCACGGGTCCCAGCAGTTTTCTCTCCGTCCTTCTGCTTTCCCGAGAAACCCACTCTTTGCCACTAAATTGGAACAAATTGCAATCCACGGAAAACCCGATTGTCGTTGGTTCCGATTCAGCGCTAAACCGCGAGTTTTCCAGAGGGGCAAATGGAAGTGTGGATGAGCCCTACAGCTGGCATTATTACATAATAAAATACTGAACCCCACCTGCCTCACCAGCCTTTCCAGTGCAGCTCTTCCCTACAGAGCATTTGCCTGGAAGGAGTGGGGTCGAAAATGTGGCCTCCTTATCAGAGAAAAGGGCATCTTGCTCTTTCCCTTTAACTCAAGCACTACGTCATAAGGTTATACATGATAACAGAAAGGAAGTCAACGGCGATGTGTCATATTTATCATGAAGAGAAATCAAGAAATAGCAAATCCCTACCCACAACCAGAGCAATAGGTCTTGATGTCAGCAAGTCTCTCAAGACAATGATTTTTCAGGCTTAGGTGAGGGCAAAATTGTTTTCTCATAAATATACTCTAGGCTCTCTCCTCCACATATCGGAGCAGGACAGAGAGAGAAATACAACTCAGAAAACATAAATTAATTTGTCAGGTAGTCATAGCATAAGTGTTTCAGTTCCTCAACACCCACCAGCTGAGACGTATTTTCTTGGCTCATAATCACTGCACAGTGATCCTATTCCACCTGTTCTACCAAAAAATAAGCTCATGGAAAACCTTGGCTTTGTTAAGAAGAGTGCAGCAGATGGTTCATATGAAGCTGGTAAATCATTTTCCTAGTTTGAATAAATAGTATTAATGTAATTTTGATTCAAGAATTGGGTGTGTTCTTTGAATTCCAGTAGCTGAGACATATAGAGTCAACCTCCTTAGGTTCCTTGCTAAACTACACAGCTCCTTAAAAACTAGGAAAGTATTTGAAATTATGGCTTGAGAGAAGAAAGCCACTTAAGAGTATGCTCCAGTTACTTATTTGATGCCAATTCACTTGATATAACAATTTGAACTCCAACCCAGTTCAAGAATGGATTGGGCTGGTGGGTTCAAGGGTCATGACAATATCTGTACTGAGTCGTTTTCTACTGAAATCTGTATCATAGAATTGCAGAGTTGGAAGGGGTCCTGATGTGTAAACTCTGCATTAACCATAGCTACTACTACAGAAATATTTAATTTCCATATGTATTTTCTCATTAAGAATGTATGAAAATCTTAAAAGCTGAGTTACTCTCTACACAGTGCAACCTTAAGTGTGTTTACTCAGATTAACAAACACTGTTTGATAAAATTTACTCTGAAGAAAGTGAGTTTAGGATTGCAACCTTTATGAAATTTCTCATTTCATTTGGATTGGAGCTTTTTACACTGATAAAAATGCTAATGCAATTTTGACCTAAAAATAGTACAGTAACTGCTTCCCTTAAAGGTAAAGGTCCAGTCGCTTCCCTTAGGTCCAGTCGTGACCGACTCTGGGGTTGCGGTGCTCATCTCACTTTATTGGCCGAGGGAGCCAGCATACAGCTTCCGGGTCATGTGGCCAGCATGACTAAGCTGCTTCTGGCGAACCAGAGCAGCACACGGAAACACCGTTTACCTTCCCACCGGAGCGGTCCCTATTTATCTACTTGCACTTTGACATGCTTTCGAACTGCTAGGTTGGCAGGAGCAGGGAGCGAGCAATGGGGGCTCACCCTGTTGCGGGGATTCGAACCACCGACCTTCTGATCGGCAAGTCCTAGGCTCTGTGGTTTAACCCACAGCGCCACCCACGCCCATTGCTTCCCATACCCAACAGCAATTCACCATTTGCTTCTCACCTTCAATTAGTAAATCCAGTACACTGCCATCTTCCACAGTTTGCAATATCTCTGTTAAAATCAACCCACAGATTAATCACAATTATTTTTTGTAATCTATACTGGGGCTCCCATCTATAACAAAATTGAACTTCCTTCTAAGTAATCATACACAGGATTGTGCTGCAGGGCTTGGAAATTTTTGTGAAGATCATAGAGGCAGAGGAGAAAGAGACGTTCTTCCAGCATTATCACATTTCCCCCTTTTGGTAACCCTATTCTAGATGTCATGAACCTAGGCTTCTGGTCAGGAGAGTCACAGCTCTTGAGTAGCAGGAAACAAGATAAATCAGCCAGAAGAGTTTAGGACATGGTATATCTGGGGGTTAGAATTGCACCCAGGGTCAGTCTTTTAATGAGGCAATATGAAAACAGTTCTGCTTCAGCTGGCAAGATCCACAGGGGCAGCAGATCCAACCACCCAACAGATCAACTGCTGCTGCTGAAGAAGAAGAAAGGAGAAGTGGCTGTGCCTATGGCTTCCAGCCTCACTGATGTGGAGCAAAGGTAAGGAAATGAATATATTTGGCAACAGCTTGGCTGCAGGAACTGCCAAGAGGCATACAAGGTGCCATCCAATTATCTTAGGGACTCCACTCCAGATTTGTGTAGTGTTTACTCCATAGACTTTTCTTCTCCCAAAGACATCCCGCAAGGCAGTGAGGATGGATTTTTCCTCAGGGATTACTCCCAAAGCCATTCTCATGAATGAGTATAACCAGGGGTTTACAGCAACCACAATATTTACTAGCACATGTATTGTTCCAATTTGCTTCATTATTAAGGTGCAAATCTGATCTGTTCAATCCAAACCTCTGTTTCACCCGTTGACTCTAATGGGAAATCCAAAAATGGCTATAATTTTTCTTTCTTATTATGTAAGTAGATGAAATTCACAGGGAGAAAATGTGTTCCTCTAAACTTCAACATCCCTCCCCAAATCCCTGTGATTTGAATGCATTTGGAAAATAATTCATTGAGATTAAAAGTTAGACCAACAGTTGTTACTTACCAGGGGCAGAGGAAAAGAATAGACATGTTAAACACAATCACACATTTAACATTCTAGTTTGGCCTTTCCATCAGCTCATAATCTTAGCCTCTATGGTACACCATAGTGGAATAAAATACTTGCTTCCAATCTTCTATCCCAGAAAAGCCATGAGTAATACTTCTATACCTGTTACATTAACCAAGTTAGTATGCTTTTCTCTTACCAAACAAAGTTGCTATGAAATGAGCACACACTCTTTCGTCTTGTGCAAACAATGGCATGACCAGGGTTGCATACCGAATCAGAACATCCCGAAGGCAGGAAAGCACATGTTTCTTGCGTACTAGCTAAATATTAGAAAAGCAAAACTGTATCAGTTATTTACTGAGAAAAATAAGCAAAGCTTAAAGCCTCGTGCCAACCTGTACTGGAAGTTTTCAAATTCACTCTTAATTTCCTCCTAGAATGGAACACAGCACAGTATATAAAACTCCCTGTGCCTTTTACCCCCATCACCCAGTTATAGATCCCTTCTTGGGTCCTCCACAATCCACTCATCCAGCTCCACTACCTGCTATGCCCTGCTTTCTTACTTAATTGTAAGCCTCTCTGTAAAGCCTATTTTATGTACGTGGCACCATCATTACCAGCGGCGTAGCGTGGGTTGTCAGCACCCGGGGCAAGGCAAGTAATTTGCGCCCCTAACCCCCAACCTGCCGCCGCTGCCAGCTTCTTCTTGCTGCTGCCTGGGCTGGGGTATTTACAGTAAGGTAGCCACGGCGGCGGCGGCGGGTCCGTGTCAGGTGATCTGAGGCGAGTTGCTGCTGGCGCTGCCGCCCAAACGACGCCTCTTGCCCGGAGGAGGAGGGCAGAGAAAATGCAACATGGATGTTGCAGGAAAATGCAACATGGCCCAGCAGCTGCAGTCGCGGGAGCGGCAGCAGGGCTGTGAGGAGGGGCTGCCTGGCGTGCCCTCCGCGACCCTGATGCGCGGGGACTGCGGCGAGCACCGAGAGCCGCTGCCTGCCGGACGCCTTCAGCCCGGACACGCGCACAGCTCGTCGGTTCTGCGAGACATGGGGCTCTGCTACAGCCTGCGCCCGAGGCTCTTCGGTGACTCCGGAGGCGGCGAGCGTGCCCCCCCAGATGTTGCGCCCGGTGCGGTCGGCCCCCCCTGCACCCCCCACGCTATGCCACTGATCATTACTGTAACAAATGTCAGGAGTAAACAAGAGGCCTTGCATTGCGGATAGGTCAGAGCCCCAAAATACAGGGCACACAGGCCACCGGGAAGCGAAGGCAAGGGAGACTGGGTGCTGCTGGCTGGGTGCCTCAGAGACGGGCACCCACCGAGGCCCCGCCATCCCGGAGCGTCTCAATGGCGCACGCCAAGCAAAGCGGCGAAGGCGGCAGCTCCAGGAGCCAGCGGGGGTCGTGCCGCGGATGGAACCGCTCGCAGACGAGGAGCTCCGCCATCGCCGCCTCCATCCTTTCCCCGCTCGCTCTCCCTCTCTCGGATAAGGCGAGAGCGAGAGATTTGGCGGCAAATGTTTGCGCAGGCGCACTGCCTGCTGCGCCGCGCCGTCGGAAGGAGCAGCCCCTGCTGCGGAATCTGTAGCGCTTCCGAGGCTGCTTTCTGGTGGCTTCGCGGACTTAGAGCCCACCGACGGAGTCATCGTGCGGAATGGAATGAATATTTGCAGCACAGGTTGATCATTTTCTTAAAAGTTTGGGGGGGGGATTCTTCGGTTTTTTTAGTACAATTCTCTGTGTTGAAAACTGCTTAGAATTTCTTATGCTTCGAAGAACGCGGCGTGTAAATCCTGCGCGCCGATAAAATGCACCCGAAACAAAGGCGCGATCCTAAGCATGCCTTCTCAGAAATCCCAAGGAGCACATTGTGCTTTATTCCCTAATGACCACAAGGAGTGGAAACCCCATTGGACTCAGCGGGTCTTTCTTCATACGAACTGCGTAGAATTGCACTGTCAAGTGAATTGGACCTTAAGGATTGCATCCACATGTGCGCATTCGGGCAGGATTCTAGACTATTCCTCCAGATTTCCCCGAAAGGACTGTAGCTGAGTGGTTAGTACCTGTTTTGCAGGCAGGGAGTCCCCGGTTCAATCTCGGGCACCTCCATGTCGAATTATCCTTCTGGAAACCTGGAAACTCGACGCCACTCGGTGTAAGCAATCCTGGACTTAAGTGGACCGATTATCTAATTTAGCATAAGGCAGCTTCCACCGGCCTTGTGGTCTGTAAATTCAGGTTAAACTATTACTGGGAAGCTGATGTAATTTTGAGGACGAGAGTCACACCTGTTTTAATTTCTGTCTCGCCGCTGCCAACTGCACAGGAGTCGGGAACAGGTAAAACCTAAATTTGAATCAAAGCACATTGTGGATGCAGCATATTGTGGGTGGACCAGGCACTACATAGTTGTACTCTTGGCTGGAGGGCTCAAAATAACCACCGGATCAATTTCATTAAACACCTTTATGGAGGAGGCGATCCCGCTAGGCTCCATGGGATTTACTCCCTGGTAAATGCGCATAAGATTGCCGCATTTCCTCTGAGGTCCGGTCCTGTTCCTGAGAGTTTCTTTCGCAGTCCGCCAACGCTAGAGGTCGCAATGGCGAGGTTGTGGGGGTTCATTTTCTCTCCCTAAACTGGACGGCCTGCGCGGTGTTTCCTGTCCTTTCCCCCTTCGACGTCACTTCCAAGAGCGCGCGCGTCTGCCTTGCGTTCGAGAGCGTTGCGAGGCTCTTCCTCCGTGAAGCTTTCGGGCCGAGAGGATCGATCCAGAGCCAGGCGCTTCGAGTGGTTCTTCTGCTTCGCAGACATGGTGGGTGTACTCGGGGCGAGGCGGGCGGAGCAGGCGGGGACCCCGCTTTCCGTCTGCGCTGGGGGTCGCTGAGGACGCCGAGCTGGCTGTAGGGGCGAGGGGGCGGCCCGTGGAAATGTCACGCGTGGGGAACGAGGAAGAGGCTTCCCCGGCATGGCCTGCCCCTTTCCTGTGAAGGGGGGGGGGAGCTGCCACGTGCGAAGCCATGAAGCCTCGGCGTCACTCACGAGGCGGCTGCTTCTTTTAATGTTCAAGTTAGTGCGCTTTTTTAAGCAGCTCTGATTTATTGGAGCAACTCCGCCGTCACTCGTGCCGCTTAGAAGCGCCTTTGTAGGCACGTTAGGGAGGCCGGGGCTTCATCTTGGCACCCACGTGCTCCTACTGCCTCGCTTCTCCGGTTGACTTCCGCTCTTTTTATTTCGCCCCTCCCCACCACCATCCATCTCATGATCATGCACGTAAGGATCAATCCCCCATAGGAATCCCGTGTGAGGTTAGGCCAGTGGTTTTCAACCAGTGTGCTGTGGCACCCTGGGGTGCTTTGAATTATGATCAGGGGTGCCGTGGACAACACTGGTCCCTGGCCCTCTTCCCTCCCTCCTCCGATGCCCTCTTGTGTCTCTGCCTCCCAAAGGCCTGCACAGCTGGCTACAAGCTCCGCAGGCAAATGGTGCCTCTGGGAGGCACCTCTCTTTGGGGTGAGGGTGCAGCTCAAAGACCAAATGCGGCAGCTGCCCAGAGGACTCCTAAGGAGAGGAGACTGAGGGAACACTGCACAAGGGAGGGTGTTCAAAAGAGTGAGAGGCTGCCAGCTCTGCAGGCAAGGGGTGACATAATTGGGCTCCTGAGCCCCACAGGGATGCTGCAGCAAGATGTAGTTGGGTAAGGGACTCGAAAAGGTTGAAAACCTCTGGGTTAGGCAGACTGCATGTGGCTAACCCAAGGATTTTCCGTTAGTTTCATGGCTGAATAACTACTTAGACTCTGCCTGGGTTCTGTGGCAAGTATGTATTTTGCCTTTTTTCCTCATTGGCTTGAGAGAAGCTGGAAAAACGGAATACCTGAACAGTGGAAAGGCTCTTTTGAACCAGATGTGACCTAGCCATTGTAGGATCTCGCAGACTTACAGAACTACCTTAGGTTACACAGAAAGAGGTAGCTGTGACAGCAAATGCCTGGAAGAGAAATTGTTACCTTTACCTTGATTCTTTGTTTCCTTCTATAGACTGAGGCAGAAGTGAATCCTAAAGCTTATCCACTAGCTGATGCTCAGCTCACCAAGACACTGCTTGATCTTGTACAGCAGTCCTGTAATTACAAACAGCTACGCAAAGGAGCCAATGAAGGTGAGATTGGGTTGAGCTTGTACCATTAATTGCCCATTCTTGTAGAGTATTAGGTTTGCATTGTCTCTTGTGGAAAAAGTAGTTCGTACTTTGCCTAAATATGCCCCCAAACATCTCTGCCTATTCTGTGGTTGTCATCCCGGTCTTGGGGATTAGATTAATTTGCTACTATCAGTCCAGACACCCTGACTTTTCTTACTCACTATTCCAGTTCTGCAAATTTGGGGCAGTAGCAGGAAGGTTATCACAAATAAGCATTCTTAGTTGGGGAGATTGTTTTGTTCATGACCAAAAATTCCAGTGGGCAAAGGGAAGTTTTAGGATCCACCCAAAAGTTCTTTGAATCCCTAGCTTGTCATTGACAAGTAACGGAAACTTATTTTTTTGTAGAAGCCAAGCAATTATCCAATAGATAGGTACATAAAACCTTTTACATTGGATTTGCACTCTTAATGTTGCAACTAGCTGCTTGTTTGATTTTACTGAGTGAGTCCTGGCAGAGTGAGGAAATGGAGTTTTCATTGTACCAATTTCTTTTCCACAGCTACTAAAACTTTGAACAGAGGCATTGCTGAATTCATTGTGATGGCCGCAGATGCGGAGCCCCTTGAGATCATCCTTCACCTTCCACTGCTTTGTGAGGACAAGAATGTGCCCTACGTCTTTGTGCGCTCCAAGCAGGCCCTGGGGCGGGCATGTGGTGTTTCTCGGCCTGTCATTGCCTGTTCAATTACTATCAAAGAAGGCTCACAGCTAAAGCCACAGATTCAGTCAGTCCAACAAGCTATCGAGAGACTATTGGTCTAAATCTTATCAGACCACTCACTTACTAAAATAACTCTGTGAAAGATGAGTCTTGTCACTTGTACAATGTTTACTACTGTTTTTGTTTTCTACCAGATCTCCCTTCTGCCTGCCTCCATTACACTTGCCATTTAGATGTTTAACAAGAAGATGTCCAGTCTTTTGTTTTAAATTCTTCACTCTGATGCAACTCTCCCCAGTGGAATTTTAGTTAGGCTATCCTTTTCGGCAATAAACAAACTTCATTTGCAGAAGATTAGGCTGAAGATTTGTAAAAGCATATGACCTTGTTCTGGTCAATATGTTCACCCATTGATGGTGCACATCTTTAAAATACTAGTCCTAATACAACTTGATAGAACACTGTTAGAAATAAAGGACAGATGGAATAATATTGTCAAAGGCAGTGGCTTTAACTTTTTATATATATTAAAAACACAATTATGTTTGTATGTTGTGTGATCTCAGTCTTTTGTGTGGTTTAAAATATTTGCTGGATGGCCCAAATATAACAGGATGACTAAAGCCTTAGTCACTATGTTTTATATGGGACCAAGTTTTTATGAATATAAGCTATCAGTGTTTGCATCTTCTGCAAGAGGGAAGAAATAATTCATCAGGTGGTAGTGACCTGGATAAATTCTTCTTCGTGAAAACAATCCCCAGCAGCTTCAAAGAGACCGGGGATGGGGAACCTTTTTCAGCTCCAGGGCTGCATTCCCTTCTTGGCTGAGAGCCATGTGCCACTGGTAGGTGAGTCCACAGTGGAAAGTATAATAATGATGATGATCATAATAATGATAATAATTGCCATAAAGGCAAGGGCTGAGGGACATGAACAGTCGGTCAGACCTTTCTAAGCATCATGTCAGCCTCCTTGGGCCACAACAACTGAAACTAATCCCATATAATTTGTGCTGTGGACACTTCACTGAATCTGCAGCATCAAGTTCTGCATGAATGCAAGCAACTCTGCTCACTATATGTTTATGAAACAGCAAAAGAAACAAGAAGAAAAGCAGGGACAGATATACATAACAAGCTCATTTATTACGACACGTTTTCATTAAGTCTAGAAACAGATGGGGAGAATGAAGCATTTCCCCATTAATAAATCCTCATTATTACAAAGTCTTAACCTCTCAAGAAAAAACAAATCCCTGCTCCCTTTGATCTATGGCTATAAAGATGCTGCACCCCTTTTCCTTGTCAAAATCTTAGGGAGGAGACTGAGCATAGAACTCTCAGTGCCTACTGAAGTATTCAGTCACAGCATCTAAGAGTTCTTGCTTCTTTGTTCCTGCTGTCAGCTTGTAATTCCTGCACACTTCCTTTAAAACTGGCACAGTCAGTTTACCCAAAGTGCCTTTTTGAACATGATTCCTCAGGTCGTCTTCAGAGATTTCAATCTTTGCTTTCTTTTCTAGTGGTATGGTACCATCCCCTGCTGGAAAGAGATTTTTGGATTAACTGTGTGTCTCCAATACCTTGTTATAAATAAAATATCTCTTATACAGCCATTACAAAATATCCTGCAAAAGTACACTGACGCAGTGTCAAGATAGACTCCTACCTAGCCCAGCAGAAAATGAACTTGGAGGATGTAACTACCTCTCTCTTTGGGTTCTGTTGCAATCTTACCTTGTTTACGCTTTGTGGTTTTCCCATCCGGATCATAGCCTGGTGGGTAAACTAGTTGTTTGAACTCTTCTGCAAGATTACCCAGTCTGCAATCCATCACCTCAACCTTGGGCACTGGAGAATAGGGAGAAAATATCTGCATACCACATCTCAAAACAGCAAAAATATTCAAATATACGGAAATAATGGTTCTACAGAGGAAACATACAAAACACTGAGCTTTAAGGTAGATAGTTCAAAAGCACAACTGAAATAAATATAAATTATAAAACCATTTTAATTTGGAAAACGGCGTATCTAAGACAAAAGGGAGCCACAATGAAATGGGGAAGCAAAAAGCTAGAATATACTGGAAAGACTGAAGAGCTCCTTAATTTTTGCTTCAGTCTTCATGAACTAATAATCGGGTCCGTTAGCAAAAATGGTGCTTACACTGATACGGAAGGAACCATAGCTCACAGAATAGAGTTGTAAGGGTCCCACAAGGATCATCTAGTCCAACTCCCTGCAATGCAGGAATCTTTCGCTCAGTGTGGGGCTCAAACCCATGGCACTGAGATTAAGAGTCTCATGCTCTACCAACTGAGCTCCATTGTTTCTAAAACCTCAAGAAAACAGGAGGTCTAAGGCCCCTTTTTATGAGATCCTGATTATTTCATGCAGTAAAAAAATAAGATTCAAAACTGAATTTTGGCTTTCAGTTTATGACATGAAAGGCACATTTCTGTTCTTATGTAGTCTTTACCCCAAGGGTGAATTGAGGCAATGGGTGGTGCCAGAGCTAATGTCCACCCCCCTCTCACATTTATACACTCATTCATTTATACACTCACTATTATTAATTACTACTACTACTACTACTACAGCTGACACACGTTGACATCTCTCCCCACCCACCCCTCTCTCTCTCTCACATGCCCATGCATTTCAACCTCCCCAGCACTCCAGATTCCCTCAGAGCTTGACAGCAAACTTGGCTGCATCAGGATTATTGGAGAGCAGAGGTTTCAACCTCTCTCCCAGCCCATCCCAATGATCCAAAATGCATCCAGTCCCAATACTGCTTTGGGCTAACAGCAGCATGAGCTAGTATCTTGGCTGCAGGGGGAGTGTTGGGGAGAGCTGGTTATCCTCCCCTTCACAGCAATCCCAATGCAGTCAAAATTGCTATATCCATGTGTTGTTCAGCAGCACAGAAGGTGGGGGGAACCTTTGGCCTCCAGGTGTTGCTGACGTGCAACTTCCATTAGCTCCAGAGAGCATGGGCAATGGAAGTTGGATGATGGAAGTTGTGGCTCAGCCATTTCTGGAGGACCAAAGATGCCACACACCTGCAGGGCGGGAACACCTCTCTTTCCCTCACAATACAGTTGATAGTTAATCTGTCAGGCAGTGGTGACAAAATGAACAGGGCTCCCCAGGGTCTCATGTGAGCCACAGGTTACCCACATTTGCTTCAGCTGCAACTCACTTTAGCCTAAAACCTACAAATTTTTGTATGATGTGCAAACATACCATTGGATTAAACAGTTCATTGCTTGTGGGAAATTCCAAGGACTGCAACAGGGAAAAAATGTCAAACTACACTCACTAAATTAGTCTTACCAGTCAGATCTTCAGCTTTTTCAGGTTCCAGTAAGTCCAGGGCCAAGGCCTCCAGGTTCATATAGTGCTGCTGTAAAACGGGATTCTCAAAGCTATCACTCCTGTTGAAATCCCGGGTTAAAGTATCAATGAGCGACAGTGCCACTGGGTTGTCCAATAACTGTTTGCTGGGCACATGGGCACTGATCCTGCCTTCCTCCCATCTCTACTCACCTGTACTTGAACCGAAGCTTCTGGACTATTTCCATCATTTTGCTTACTTGTTCTTGATTAGCTTGGAGCTTCTCTGTAAAGTCAACTTTCCGTTTGTCGTCCGCATAAGGTAGGAAAATTAGATGAAACCCTAAATAGAGGGAACAAATATATAAATGAGAGAAATGAGATACTCAAAAATGTTCCCAAATGCTCAGATCTCTGACAAATGATCTACAGATCTGAAGTCACATTATCATTAGGGTTGCCACTTAGATTGAAATCAACATGTGAATGCTTGATTACTAAGTAAAACTACCAATTGTGAACTAGTTGTTTTGAGTGTCAGTGAATGGGAACGTTTTGAAGACAACAGAATAATTTGTCAGAATAGGGACATAATGTGCAAAAGATATTAACAGAGGCAGACCAGAAAAAAGCTACAGCATGTCTTAATTTATTTTATTAGAAACAACTCAGAATAAGACATCTTTAAATACCCATAGTGAGAGCAATAAGCCAGGAAAAATATTATGATATACTTCTTAACCAAAGAGTAAAATGTATTTCACCCCACAAGCAATTAAGGAATTTTTTTTTACCGTTATTGATAAACATTTCTGGTCTGCATTCTGGTTTTGCTCTAAAACTAGTCCACAAATAACAGTATCTCATGATAGAGATGCCATCATCTCAGCTAGAAGATAGAAATTCTGGTTCTGAGAAACATCACATAGGCTAGGAAGAAGATCTCAACAGCTTCTAAGATATAGCTTATGGAAGTTTACAAGGTGAAACAGGCAGAGCCAAGATCTCACACACAAAACATGGAGACTTTGAAGGAGTTTGGGGAAAGGAAAGACTGGAGACTGACAAGGATCTTTGCCTGGCCCAAAAATCTGTTCTTGAGAGTTAAGAGTAACTTCCAGAATAGGGTGGTATTAGGTGGCAGGCAGGACTCTGTGCACTGAGCGTAGAAATTGGTGGTATTTGGATTACCTTACAAAAGCAGAAATATTCTCACTAAGGCATCTCTGGGTCCAGTCTTGTTAAGTCTGGAGGAACTAACCTGATGCAATTAAATAGTGGGATATTGAAATGAACCCCAAAATTATCTTGTGTGTTATTGATTACCTAACTGTAGGAGATGAGATACTCTTAATGAATTCGTCAGAAGCAGCCAAAGTAATCCAAACCATACACTGGAAACTATATAAGGCACCAGTGCATAAAAAGTAATGCTAATATTTTACAAGATGGGGGATAAATCTGTAGCCACTCCATGCTGCTCATAAAAATATAAACCTTCACTCCTTAAATTAGATGGCAGAAAAAACTTTTGACAGTGGTAGAATAACACCACACTAGCCATCTGTAAGTCAGAAATGCCAGCAACTCCAGTTACCTGAGGGGGCCACCTGCACATTCTGCTCATCCAACTCTTCTTCCTGAGGAACCAGGGCTATAAACCGAGGAGGAGTGTTCCGACGGGGTGTGTACCTGCATACAGCCATCACCCCTTTCTCCAGACACTTTGTCAGCAGGGCATTAAATAGTGTGGTGCTTCCTAAAAGCAAAAATCCATGCTTGTTACTTTAATGAAACAACTCTGGTGGCTCAAAACACATTTGAAATAACTGCATCAAGCTTCTGCAGAGGACTATATGCAACTATATCTCTTTGTGTGGTTGGTTGGTTACTCTCTGTGGTTGGTTACCATGGTTTTGGGACAGACAGGTATAGTTTCTGTTTTTTTGTAAATGTGCTTCTTTTCTAAATGGTAGCAGTAATCAGCAGCTCAAAAGTTTAGTTGGGGTGGGTGGGCAGAAGCCCGAGAGAGGGCAATTTCCATGGCAACCTCTTTAAGTTTTGAAATTTCCCCAACAGAGGCGTACCTGGTGCCTTCATTACGTAGTTTCCATTGCATGCTGAAGACACACCTCTTTCCCCACCCTATTATTGTAATGGTTTTTGTTTTGAAATCATTTTAATACTGTACTTTTAAATCGCTGTAACCCACCCTGGGACCTTGTGGTGAAGGGCAACAAATCAAATCAATATAATGATGTATTTGATTTCTTATCCACCCTCCAGGGTGGATGTTGGGAGTTGACCAAGCCACTTGCTGTTAGATGACTGTTGTCCTGCACCATGGGATTTAACCTGTGCAGCCACAAGGTTTCAACCTGAGTGATTTTAACATATATATAATGTTTGGAATTGATAAGGAATGCAACTTTATCAATATGCTAATCATGGCACTGAGCCTAATCCTGCTCTGTACCCTGACTAGTATGGGTCCAAAAAGTCGACCTCATATCATCATCCCCTATTTTCATGTTTGAAATCCTGCTCTGCACAATGAAATTTCACTGTCAAGTTACAAAGCAGACTATCCTTCCCACAATATGCTTACCACTAATCAAAGACTCTTCAGGATAGATGAACTGGGCAGGCCTGATGTGATGGTGTTGTTTCAACATTACCAGGGGCTTGAAGCCAATCAGATACAAGCCTTGTGGCTCAAACCTTTTTGCTTCTTCCGTCTCCTCTTTCTCCAGCACAATCTGACGGTTCCCATAGATCTACAAAAAGGAAGCAGGGGGAAGAAAAGGAGCTAGAAAAATAACAAGCCTCGGGCCCAAGTGATGTAAAATATAGGTCTAGTGTTAGTGGAAACATAATCATGCCTATAGAGTCTAGCAAATCTGAAGTTACACTGTAAAAAGTCAGCGAAAAGATCTATGGCAAGCCTCTGGGTGAAATCATTCTCGTCTCACTCGCTAAGAGTAATTTTATCAGACAGCTACTCCTGTTTTTATCCAGATATTGTAAATCAGGGATGGCTAACCTCTTGATCTCCAGGTGTTGCTGAACTACTACAACCCCCATCATCCCTAACTCCTGGCCATGTTGGCTGGGGCTGATGGGAGATGGACTCAAACAACATCTGGAGGACCACAGGTTAGTCACTCCTATTTCAAAAGCTCCCACTTGCAGTGGGTTCCCTCTCTTTGCACCTCAGGGTGGGAATAGCTATTCCAGGGGTCCACAAATTTAGGCTGCCTTTGGTAGTCAGCCAGAATTTTCACCCTTCCGCAACATTCTCCCAACATTGTCCCAATTGATTCTCAGGCTTAGATCACTTTTAAAAAGCAGCCGTCTGGGGACAATCCCTGGTTCTTCTGCACAGTTCCAAGCTCAAGAGGAGAGCCAGAGATTGTCCATGATGCAGAGGACCTCTGAGGTCCTTGGAACTAGAACCGCAATATAAACGAAACTGGTCATGTCATGCAGCAAAACCATTCATATGAACACTTTTGTTAAATGCTTGCCAAAAACATTTTTGCAACATTAGCCACCTGATCTGGAACATATAAAGGTAAAGGTAAAGGGACCCCTGACCATTAGGTCCAGTCGTGGCCGACTCTGGGGCTGCGACGCTCATCTCGCTTTACTGGCCGAGGGAGCCGGCGTACAGCTTCCGGGTAAGCTTTATTCCTTGTGGAGGTCATTTATTTGCATGCTACTTCCATTAAAAAAAAACAAAAAACTAGTTGACTGTCCTTTAAAGACCTTGGAAATTAGTGAGAACTACCTGCCAAAAGACAGAAAGTTATGCTTGAAGAAAATGGAAAATTAGAGAAAATGCTTAAAGCAATTGCCAGTGTTTGACACAACAGGGCCCAATTATTTGCAAATAATTATTTATAAAATTATTCCTCTACTCGTAGCCCAACCCAGAAGTCTGTTGGGGAAAGGGAAGAAAAATCAGTACATATATAATCTTTGGTATATAAATATTAAAGAGACCTTATGTGTTACAATGGAACACAGGGTCAGGTTGTTAGGGCTTGCTAATCACAACAGGTGCTATGATGTGTCTGGATTGTTTCTTCCATTTTTTAAAATGGGCTTGCAAATTCTGCCAATGGAAAATAGGGGAGAGGAGACTGAGTAAATAATTATCAAAGTACCTTACCTGAGCCCTCTTGGTGTCACTTGGCAGAAGCAAACTACCCGTCTGTTGGTTAAAGGTTCGAGTTTTTGTTTTCACTGGCTCATTGGTTTCTCTGTAAAGTCTCACTGGTGGCTGCTTGTAAGCTTTCTGCACTAAGTTGAAAATGCCAACAGAAAGAGCCACATCTTTTCCCAGATACAAATTCAGCCTGCCAAGAATCAACAAATACAGATTGAAGCTTTCTAGATCCTGTATTGTCTTTAAAGAGATAAAAGCATATGAAAAGATTCTCATCCCAAAACAACACAAAGGAAACTTTCCACAACTTAGCATTATGTACTTTAACATAACTGTTAAGTGGCTGGCATTTATTGAGAGGAAGTATTTTCTCCAAAATCTCTCTCCACCACTACCCCACAAAAGGAGGAGAATTTAATTTTTTTCTCAATACACACCTGGCTAAAGCTCGCTTCCTGGTCTCTTTTGCTCGTACTTTCTTCATGAGGTCTTCTAGCTTTCCAGATTCATCAAACTGGACTCCCAAGTCCTCATCTTCTGCTGTATTAATTATATCCCTGTAGAACAAGGAGATATCAAACCCCCCAGGCTTCTTCAAGTGCATTAAGTCAAGGTAGATACCTGGAGTCAAAACAGAATTGGATCAATATAGATTAACAATTTCCCAGAATTTTAAAGGTTTTCATTTTGCAAAAGAGCTTACACAGCCCCAGAACAAAGCACAGGGGTCAGGGAAGGAACAAGAAGCATGCTTGATTGAGAGGGCCCTGGCTGCCATGACATCAGGTGCCATGCACATGACATCATTGTACTCTGTGGTGTGTGAACATGATGTTGACCACCAAAGAAATATGGGGAGGAGCGTCCCTCTGATTTGGGATTTGGGGGGCCCTTGGTCCTCACAGCTCCGCATACTTGGCGCCCGTGGCATAAAGCAAAGAGTATGGAGTTCGTACTAGCAAGGGTTAATGCACACCAACGTTCTCCATTAGCCTGCTTTCAAATTCAGCCACCAATCGCATTCTGCACTATCCTAAACAGCTTAAGAGAAGTTGAGTGCAGAAGCAAGTTCAAATACCCACTCATGCCATAAAGCTTTCAAGTGGGTGAACTTGGCCTGGTTACTATCTCTTAGAGTCAGATTAACCTAACTCACAGAGTTGTAAGAATACAGGAGGATGGGGTAGAACCACACATGCCTCCATCAATTTCTTGAAAGAAAAGTGAGAGAAAAATGTAATAAATGACTGTGCCCTAAGATTACTTGTAACAACTAGTATTGGGAACCAGTTTTGCAAACACTGTTTAGTCCGCTAAGAGGCGGCACCATTTCAGTTTGAAGTACTGACCTGTCTCTCGGAGGTCAGCGGCTTTGGTCCTAGCAAATTTGGCATTCACGCTGTCTTGACCATGAGGGTTATCTTCATTGGTGAACAGCATGATCCTTTTGTGGCTCATCTTGAGGCGGACATCACTGAAGAGATTTGAGCAAACCCAGAATGCCTCACCTAGTGAGTAGTCAGCACTATGGCCAAAGGATTTGCGGAAGAGCGCTCTCCCTTGCTCTCCAATGTACTTGGCCAGCTCTAACACTCGTTTTGCCCCTAAAAAAAAGAACAGAAAATGAATGATGACAGTTCAGTGTTGTCCTACAAAACACAAAGAGCACTGCTCTTAAGCCATGATATGCCAGAATTTGCAAATCTTTCAGTAGTTTGTCTACGATGTTTCTCGTTCAACTTATGAGAAGAGATCAAATGTTCTGTAGAGCAGTTCTGTGTGCAACAAGGACTACTGCCTTTTCTTAGTTGCTAATGAAACTTGGCTCAAAACTGGAACAGGCCTGAAATTGCAAGTTTGGCTAAGTGAAGCCTGAGGAGCATCAGAGATGAATGAAGTATCTAACTTCAACATTTGGTGATAGAACTTATCCACACACAAAAAATTGAGTATTTTGGAAGAAAGAACAAAATACCTAAGTGGATGACTGAATCACATTTGGTTACCAATGTTGGTGATGGTTTTAATTAAATCTGGAGTTAAACTTTGTAATCATTAAAACGATATACATTTTTTGAAAGTAGACTAAGCTGTAGTTTCTGGGATATGACATTTCCTATGCAGCTCCCTGCAGAACCTAATGCCATAACAAACACAAAAATCAATGGGTGAAATTGAGCAAAGTGTGAATGGATATCTGCTACAAATGATTGGGGAACTCTCTCTAGCAGGTTTTGGGGGTGCACAGTGGGCTGGAGGGAGAAGTGAAACCAGAAGTCCCATTGCATGTGGATTTCCACTTTGCAAGGAGGAGTTACTGCAGAACTGTTCTGGTTTGACTAATGGCTGCATTACACTTAGCCTATTAGCCTAACGCTAGTTTCTTTATGACTTCTAACATTAGCTTACTGAAATGGATTTTGGACTGTAGCTTGCAAGTGTCTGAAGCTACATGTCAAGCCGTGTGACACACGTCAAAGATTCCACAAATGGGTTGATGGGGGCATACTAAATATGGAGCAAGCTGCTACAACACAATGACTTCACTACAGACTGAACTCTGAAATGGACAGTACCTTAGATTGTCACCAATTGCAAAAGCCACTTGAGTTGATACTAGTTTAGAAAATTGTATCTTAAACAAATAAGTGAATGAGAGGGGGGAAGCAGACAGCCATAGGGAGGAGCTCCTCCTCCAGTTGTGACTATTATCAAGTATTTACAAAGCATCAACACTGGCAGAATTTAAGTATTTTAAAAGCATCAACCCTAAGCACTGTGCAGAATAAAACTGTGGGCCACCTCTGCTACTCAAAGTACCATGCCTCATTCCTGTATTCTTCCTTCACAGTTACACCTCATATTATTATATATTTACCTGGATTGTCCAAATCCTGAAGAACATAAATGTGTTTAAAATCCACAGAATTCTTATGTTGCTCAGTACCATAAAACACAACACCAAGAAGGTCCCGGTCATGGCTGATGATCTTGTTTGTGTACACATTCTTAATGCACTGGTAAAAAAAAGTTCAAGTGAGATGGGAAAAGAGAGGAAAAGGACCACTGAAGAAAACAGCATTTATACATCAAAAATGGTGTTAAATCATCTAGAAATACTTCCAAGACTGCCACAGTGCTTTAAGACATTTCCCCCCTAACTCCACAGGACATTTATAGATGAGAGAATCTAGATGTTCAACACTGAATTGGTCCATCTAGCACAGTGCTGTCTACACTGACTGGTAGTGACTCTCCAAAGTTTCATAGCAGTCTTTCCCAGCACTTCCGGGAGGTGCCATAAATTTAGCTGTGGCCCTTTTAGATGCAAAGCATGTTTTCCACGACTGAGCAATGGCCTTCCGCTTCATTCTGTCTTGTTGGTATTCTCAGAATTGTGCTGGACTGCAATCCTACACACGCTTACATGGAAGCAAGGCAACTGGACACAGGTGGGCCTCACTCCTGAAGCAATACATGGAAGATTTCACTTCTTTTCATTTTTGGGGGTCTCACACTTTGACTTTTGCAGAACCAAGGTCCATCCATTTTTTAAGCAGGGCTGGCTAAACTGTTTGGGCCTGAGGGCTGCATTCACCCACAGACAACCCTCCAGAGAGCTGCTTACCAATAGTGGGTGTAGCCATCCACACTTTCACACTCATAGTCCACACCTCAGCTGATCACTGCAGATTGGCTAAAAGGTGGGATATAATTCCCTCTGCACTGTTGAAATAATCATTCTGATTCATGGGGAGTGGCGGGTTTACATCCTCCATCAGGGCACTAGGCTGGGCAGAGTTTGAATCCTATCTGCTCACCCTAGAACTGTTCTACTTTATTTATTTTCCCCCTTTTGCCACTACCACCAGAATTGTTGGGGGTTTTGGTGAACACAGCAGCAACTAACATTTAGAATGTATAAAAAGCTGGCAAAGGCAGTAGGAAAGGAGAGAATCAGCAGCTTCTAGAAGTGTTCCTTTTGCAAACACAGGAATGGAGAGGGGTTTTCAAAACTGCGTAAAATTGTGCCAAATAGCACTCAGGAAAGTGCCCCGGTACCACAACACAAAGAACTCAGGAACTATGCTTAGACTAAAGAATGTATTTTTTATTGTAGCACAGCACAGGGACAATGCAACTGCCTGCTTTTCAAGTGTTTAAACTCTCCCATAGATGAAGACAGAAGACAACCATTTCCAGAGAATGTTGCTTTGCTCCCATATTTGGTTTTTAATTTTAAGAACACAACTTTCATCTAAATTTCTATAAACTGAAAAGAATTTAACAGAAAAGTAGAACTCAGCATTACTTTGTTCCCTCTGCATAAAATGCCTTTCATTATCCTAAGGAAAATGGAATAATATGGCAACTGCCAAAACATAAAACAGAACTGACAGCTAGTTCTATCAGGTTATACTACAAACAACACATTTAAGGAACTTTCAAAACATACAATATGTAATATTAAATTTCTGAAGGGTCATCTTACCTGGATTGTCATATCAAAAGGAGTCAAATCACCATTATCATAGGAATCAAACATGGCTTTTGAGGCATCCACTAAGAAAACCAAGGTATCCCGACCTGAATATTTATATTCTCCTACGGAGAAAAAAAAGTCAAACCCTGTATGCAAATCATTCTCATTTTACTCAATTCTTGTACTTCACTATGTTGCCTTATTACAATTCACACATTCTTTAGACTATGCACAATTAAACTTGGTCTTAGTAGAAGAAAGGGTAGGCATTTGTACAGCCATGATGGGCTAAGAGACGACCGCTTTTTCTCAATAGGCTGCCTGCACCCTGGCTCATCATGCCTTTCACTGGTATTGCAGTGGTCAGTGTGTTTGTCTTACCAAGAAACTGCATAAAGCAGCCCACTCTAAGAGCACATCAAGTGGCACCAGCCTTTTGCAGACAGTGCTCTCATGCTGTCACCTACCTCTGTACCCACAAAGGCTAAGCACTTGCCTTCTTAAAAAAGCAAAAGCAGCCCAGGTTTCTTAGCATCCTGCTAAGAGTAGCAAAATGTTATAAGTACGGTATGCCACAAAGTGTTTCACATATACAAATGCCAGTTAAACTACTGGCTCAGCTGTACTGGTTCCCAGATATTTTCAGTATTGATGTGCTAGATTAGCTGCAAGCTAAAATAACTTTAACTCATCTATAATAAATAATTAGCCCACATAAGCCTATAGACCCGTGGTTACCAATACACGCCCAAAGGGGGGCAATTTGATTTTTAAGGAGGGCAATTCGGGAATGAGTTATTAACAGTGAATGGCCTTTTAGGCTTCTTCCACAGGAATAGGAATTCACTTTTTAAATAATAAGAATTATATTTCACAGGGGCGGGAATCAGGATTTTATAGATGCTTAGGTGGGGCATGGCCAAAAAAGGTTGGGAACCAATTCTTACCAATTGTTTCAACATCTTCATTTTGTTCCTCTTCTTCTTCACCTTCCTCATTTTTGTAGTATGATAGCCAGTCTGCCATGGCTTTCACGTTGTGCTAAGGAGAATGAACAAAGAATGTAGATATACTATATTACATGTGCTTCCAGGCATCCCCTAAAATCATGACTTTGAAAGGATAAACTGTAGGTGGGAGAAGAGGAATGCTGTTGCTTTTTTCAAGCTGGCAGTCTTACACAGCTGCTTTTCAGCAAACACAAAAACGTCCTCAGGCTGTTCATGTATCTCCCACACATAACACTTTGGCCCTGTCTGGCATCCCCAAACCCCATCTCGTATCACAATGGCTCTCTCAACAACAGCCCATGGAATAAAATGAGCTACGAATGGAATATGATTACATCTGTGTCAAATTTACAGTTAAAATACAATACATACAGCACTACTGCAGGGAGGTAATTTGAAGCTTGAAAAAAGTCACTTACCTATCAGTAAATAAGTGGTCTGCCATAGAGAGAGAGAGAAAAGGAAGAAAATTCAAGTAAGCTCTGTTGTATTCATTTAACCAGCACATTAATCTTTACAGTGGCATGGTAAGAAACTGGCATATTGAAAATAAATCAGACATGTGTGAAGAATCACAACTATTATTTTAAGGCAGTTTTAGACTCTTCACATTGTTAAATACAATGACAGTTGCGGGGAGGGGGACTCAGGAGAAACATATTATTGCACACCACTCCAGTCTCCAAGCAGAGTGAGATCCCAGTGGTTTCAGATGCTATGCCCAGGGTTAATGTTTCCTTTTGGAAATGAGGCACAGCGGAGATTGTGGTGTCTTTACGATAGATGGTTTATTTACACATATATACAGTGGTACCTTGGTTACCGAACTCAATGCATTCTAGAAGTACGTTTGACTTCCAAACCGTTCGCAAACCAAGGCGCAGCTTCTGATTGGCCCCAGAAATAATGCTGACAGCCAAAATGGCCATTCAGCTTCTAAAAAACATTCACAAACCGGAACACTTACTTCCAGGTTTGCGACATTCGGGAGCCGATTTGTTCAGGAGCCAAGCCATTTGGGAACTAAGGTACCACTGTATAACCAGAGCCTACAATGGAGGGGTTCACTACATTAACACCCCCAGAGGTTATTGTTTCTCCCGTAGCTATAACCTTGGTTTCTAGCAGACATCAGCAATGGCTTTCTCCCTGCCTTTTCCTGCAACCTTTTTTTCCTGTTACAGATAGGTAGCCGTGTTGGTCTGCCATGGTCAAAACAAAATAAAAAAATTCCTTCCAGTAGCACCTTAAAGACCAACTGAGTTAGTTCTAGGTATGAGAAGAAGTGTGCATGCACACGAAAGCTCATACCTAGAACTAACTCAGTTGGTCTTTAAGGTGCTACTGGAAGGAATTTTTTTATCCTTTTTTCCTCTAGGTCACAACACAGCCAACTCCCAACTCTGGCTTTTGTCCTTCTAACTCACTGAGAGCTGGAGGAAGCGCCCCCACCCATTTGGCCTCTGGCACAGAGCCTCCTCTCCATCGCTTTCTTAATGGCTCGTCACCTTTCCTTTGTTCTCTTAACAGCCCAGGCAATTTCCTCATGAGGAAGCTGGCCTGCCTTCTATTTCAACCCTTGCTGGATCCAGGAGTTTAGGAGGCTTAAAATCGGACACCTACTGGATCCAGCAATTTAGGGAAGTCTGGCATGTCAATATGCACGTGTGTGTGTGAACAAGACCTGGGGCCCTACTGTAGGCAGAAATCAGAAAATAAGGAGCTTCCTTAGCTCCCGCAAAGCAGTCCGTTCCCAACCCACGGCCACTAAGTGCACCAGCTCGGGGGCGGCGCCCCCCTCAGACGTGGAAAGGCTGCACCGCAGCAGCAACCAGCAGGCGGGAAAACTGCAGTTACCTGAATTTCCCCGAGCGCCTCTCTTCGTCCCCGAACACCTTACTAAACCCGGAATCTGTCAGTCACGCCTAACCCCCGCCCCTAACAGCGCAGTTGTCCAATGGGGAGGGGAAAGCAGGCTGCGCCTTATCCCAAACGTGCCCGCCATAGCCCTGCGATCAATACTCACCATAGACTTTAAAAAGTAGAGATTCACACTGACTTCTCAACTTCGGGCTCCTTTACAGCTTGTTCTCCTCCCCCCTCCCCCCACCTACTTAAGATTGCATATAGTCATTCAAAATAAAATGATTGTTTCGGGGAGTTTCGCTTAGCTGAGACTGGGAAGCAGCGAACCACCCACAAAACCAAAAGTAGCAGCAAAGGCGAGTGTCCTGCCCTTTCCAACATGTCTCTTAGGAGCGGGATCCTATCCCTATCTACCCACAGTTAAGTCCTATTGAGTTCAGTGGGACCTACTCGCGGGTAAGTGCACCGGATTGCAGCCTAAAAGTTTTAAAACATTTTAAAATGCAATGCTTGCAACGTGCAAGGCTTCTATGTACAACTTGAGCACCGAATTTGAGCTGAAAGGGCAAAACTTGCTCTTCCTGTAGCTTGAAAGGTGTCTTGCATGAGAGATTTCTGAATGAAAAACTAAGCCTTCTAAAATCCGCTAACTTGCAATAATCCTGAAGGTTTATGTTTTTAAATTTTGTCCACTGTATATTGCTTTAACTTAAGCCGCTTGGAGACCTGATGGTGAAAAGCTGGGGTATATTTTTTTGTAAAGAAAGGAAGAATAGCAAGCAGTGAAGGGCCACAAACCACTCTCCTAGACCAAGCGGGCCCTCCCAATATGAAACATGAAATGTAACGGCCTACTTGGCAATTAACAACTCTAAAAAGCAACGACAACAACACCACATCGTAATACGAAATAAATGAGGAAGAACATGAACCCCTGTCTTTGCCGCTACGTGGAATCCTACACTTATTCATTGTTTTCCGTGGGCTGTGCGCCGGGGGGGGGGAGAGCCTAAAGGAACCAGGAATATCCATGTTCAGACAATGGAATTCGATACTCTCATCTTTCCTATTTCTATGGAACGGTTGGCAGCCTCAAGTTCGCTCGGAGGTCCTTTACGTCTCAGTTACATATTCAAGTCATGCCCCCCCCCTGCGTTAGAGACCCCGCCCACCAGTCACTATGCAACCTGTTACTGCTCGAGAATGGCTATACGCTCCGCCCTCCTCCCCGCCTCCTAACCAATAGCCCCGAAGAATTGTCCTCGTCGATGCCCGCCCACATGGAACCAAACCACGCTCGCCCCCTGGCCCCGCCCCCGGCTGCCTAGCGCCCTTCCCTCACAGAGGCGCCGTGACTGGCAACCTGGATTCGCCTTGTGGGGGCGGCGCATGCGTGCGGCGAACGCTCCCTTCCCCGCTGCCCTCCTCCCATCTTCTCTGTCCCCTTCTGTCAGTTGGCTGTCACCCGCCGCAGGAGCAGGAGCCGGGCCGGCTGGGCTCCCCGCTTTCCCGGCCGCCCGCCCACTAACCACCGTTACCACTGGCCTCGGTCAAGAGCTTCCTTCCCCGTCGCCCCCTCCGTCCTCTTTCTGTCGCCCTCCGCCAATGCCATGGACTCGCCCCCGATGCTGCACCCGGTGAAGCTCTACGTTTACGACCTGTCCAAGGGCATGGCTCGACGCCTCAGCCCCATCATGCTCGGTGAGAGGAGCCCCGGGAGCGGGGGGGGGGGAATGGAGACGACCCCGTCCGTCGCCTCGGGTTCTGTCAGATGATGCCTTTGCCCTCCTCGTATTATGTATTGGGGAAGGGGGTGGCTGACGGCTCAAATGGGAGGGGGGGAGGGGACGGGCAGGGGTCCTACAGCCGCGGGGTGGGGAGGAAGGTGATGTGGGTCTTGATCCTTAACCGCCGTCTGTGTTATGTACATTGATCCTTAACGGGCGCCCTCCTCCTCCTCCTCCCCCGCCCCCCGCACACATATGTTACGTAAGAGGCTTCTTCGGGGCTTGGAGGGTGACCCGAAGTAACAGGGAAAGTGGTAATTTTACCTGTTCGCAAGCCGAACAACTTTCTCTGTTTTCTCGTCCCAAAGGGGAGGTAGAGGGCTGGATGCACAACTCAAAGGTGGAGGGTAGACAGGGGTTACGTTAAGGAACAGCAGCAACTATACCCTTTCAACGTATCAGGGATGATATGCTGTACAGGATCTGCACTCACTTCCAGCGTACACTCCCCCCCAGTAGTACGAATCACACTTGTCTTGTCCGTGTGCGGTGGTGCCTGCCCTGCCTCTAGGCTAAAGAATTGGTATACGGTATTTGTTTCCCCAACATAGTAACTGTCTGAATATTCATTAGGTCCATAAGCATGGAAACCTTTTGTTGCAGAAGTACTATCCGTGCACATTTTTGTCTTAATTCATGGAGGAGAAAGCTAGCAGAGGAAGTAAGGACTATTCTTAGTACTGCACAGAACAGTTAGGAGTTTGTGTCTGGATGAAAGGGCTGCTGGTCTAAATCATTTACTTCCTGGTGTTAAGTAGTTCTAGATGCTTAGTCATAACAGATCTAACAAGCCTAGAGTACTTTAACTACTTTGCTATAAGTAGTGCTTTTTATGTGGTTTAACTAAGAAAAGAATATAGGAGCAAAGCATTGGACTGCATTATGAAATATATAGTGTTATGAGAACATGCTTCTTTTATCACATTCTTAGCTCTCCCTCCTATTTTTTCCTTAAATTTCTATCTCTGAAAGTTGTCCAGGCACCAAACACCAAAGCAGTAAAACAATACAGTTAAAAATAAACTAAAAACATATTTAAAATGCTTAGAAACATGTAAAGCATACCTACACGGCTAGTAATTGCAAAGTTACAAAGAACAGTATTTTTAAGCCATCAAATGCCTGAGTAAACACAAATGGTTTTAAAGTCCTCCTGAATGTTAGCAGTGAGGGAAACAGGCAAAACACATCAGGGAGGTCATTTCATAAAGGGGAAACCCAAAAAGCCACCCAAAAAGCCGTGTCATGGGTCATTCCCAACAAGGCAGCACCATCTTCAAGGGCAGCCCCACATTGCAGGAAGTCAGCAGAGCATGGACAACTGAATTCAGGCTATCCAGGAACAGCCATAACTTGTGAACCATCTGGGCATATGCATTCGTAGACAAGAAGCCACTGGAGACTCCAGTGACAGGTCAGAGTCCAGGTGTTCTCCCAGGCTATGAACCTGTGCCTTCAGGGAGAGTGCAACCCCTCACAGAACAAGTTGTCCACCTAGTTTTTGGAGACAGAAACCGCTCACCCCGCAGCACCTCCATCTTATCAAGATTCAGCCTCAGTTTATTGGCCCCCAACACTACCCAGACACAAGTGTCCAACATTTCTAGAGAGAATTCCTGGACACTTTCAGGAACAACCTGAAGAATTTCACACAACCTGAAAGTAGAGTGTGATTGCTTTTTGATATTGAAGTAGGGGTATGCAAAGTTACCAGAAATTACTCCTTCAGACATGTGCCTGTATGCAGAGGAAGGCTCGCATACAAAAAGCAACATACATATTTTATACTTTTCTGAACATAACATTGTTCTGCAATTCCATTACAAAATTTATATTTCACTGCAAAAGTTCTGTTTGACAATAGGTCTGTCATGAGTTATGAGAGACAGGGGACAGCATTACAGAGATAGAAGCTTTTTATTTATACATACAGACTAGAAGTTTAGAATAATAGTTTGCATCCTAAAATGAGTTAACTTAATGAAGCTCATTGAAGGAAATCTCTACATCTGAGTTTGCACTGTCACTATGAGCAAGGAAAGTTTCACAACAGATTTAGCCTGCATGGAATATAAGTACCTCCCACACTGAACTCTATTCTACTTAAGGCTGGGTTTTTGCTTTTATACTGCAGACTTATGCAAGTTATTCTGCATTCTTTCCCAAGAAACAGGGGAAGTATATTGTATGTGATAAATACAATAATTCCTTTTTCCAATAAATCTAGATTAAAAGGAGCCACTAGGTAACTGAATGAAAACTGATTCACACAAATAAGTGATTCCAATTTAATTTATACTGGTTTCAGCTATCTCTGTCTCTACCATCAAGCCAGTACAAGTATCCTAAATCTAAATCTGCAGCCTCTTGTGTGTTGATACCTACTATGAAGTACACAGGCACAGGACTGAAGCCTCAGCAATATAGGGAATTGGGCAGGGGGGAATATTACTGGGATTTTCCCAGGTTAGAATTTTTTAAAAATGTACTTTCACTGTTGTATTCAAACTTGATGTATTTTGAAGGTTAATATTAAAGATACAGAAACTCCAAACTGCATGGTCAGAAGTGAATACAAAAATGATAGGAATAAATACTTTGTCAACTTACATGATTTGTACTATAAGAAAGGTTAACATTTACAATAAATCATCATGATAGAGTTTTACACATTATACTTCACAGCCTACCCCTTGTCCCCAGGTCCCACCCATAATTTCTCTAGTAATTGTCATTCTAAATGGAAGTGAGAAGAACCACCTTTCAGAAGTTTACAAAAAGTTGCTCTGCCTGGTTATCTGGACATTCATATGCACTGCAGGCCAGTAACTGTTTGCAAGCCTGGCAAATCTGTAGTCTAATACAGTAGTTATAGGACCTTTTGCATCATGTCTCATCTTCTGAACTGTTTGTAAAGTAAAACATGTTGCTTTCAGAAATTAGCACTGTGTCCTATTCAGAAAGTCTGAATTCTTCCCCTGTAATCATAAAACCCAGGGATTAGAGCACAAGCTATTCCTAATTCCATCAAATACCAACTTTAGGGTGGGAGAGAACACTATTTTTCCTGCTTTTTCTTTTAGAATGGCACTGTTATGAGTTTATGTGTAAGTGTATTGTAGGAAAATGTGAATTGATAGCCATGGAAGGCGAGTAACAGATTGCAGCATGCAAACTGAGCTGCTGATGGTGCTTTTCTTTTTATATGCAGGTAAGCAGCTGGATGGCATTTGGTGAGTAGCTAAACTTAACATTAATTGATGTTTTCATAGCATAAAACATTTCCACAATTATGTGCTACACAAACTATTTCATGAGTGTTCAGGAAAGTAGCAACACCAAATTAGGCTGTGTTATTAGGTGCTTTGCATGGTCCTTTCAATGCTGGATGGTGGTACCTCACTTTTTGGAGTAAGGGCTCATTCACATTCTTTCTAGGCATTTTGATTAGAGACTCATTAATTATTTTCACAATTTGTAAGGACAGAAAATGCTGTCTGAAATTAGGTAAGGATCTTGTTTTTTTTTTGTTTTTCAGTAGTCTTCCTAAACAGATTGATATAGGACTATATGAGGCTAGAGGCTGCAGATAACTTTTAGTCTTGGTCATGTTTAATCTCTGGTGTATCTCACTACGTATATGTTTCTACCTGTCTTGTTTGCCACCCCCTTCAGGCACACTTCCATAGTTGTTCACAGGGATGAGTTCTTCTATGGTAGTGGTGGGATCGCCAGTTGTCCACCTGTAAGTCTTGGAACTTCTTTTCTATACCTACTTTTTCCTCTCTTTCTTTTCCCAATATTTTTTTATTGATCTGTTTCTGTATCCCATTCAGAAAAATAGCAAGTAACTGGAATATTTAGTGCATTATGGCCGGCTCTCGAACATCCAGTACATCATGCTGTAAAGCAAGGGTGGGAAAGCTCCAGCTCGCAGGCTCCTCAGCTGGCCTGAGATGCGATTTCAGCCAAGACACACCCACTTGCCCTACACCTGGTCATATAGGACGTCAGGTGTTGGGTAGGTAAAGTTGGGGCTTGAACAAAAGAGACTAGCAGGCACTGCTGAACAACCTTTTTCACAGCGCTTCCCAAGCGCCCAACAGTCAGTTGATTGGCAGAACTTCAGAAATGCTGTTCAAGGTACTTTGCAAGCCCCGTGCTTAGCACATGGAAATCACTCCACAAGGGGCAGCACAAGCTTCTTCTGGAAAGAGGAAAAAAAATGTGCCATTTTTAAAAGGAGCATTTATTTTATTTCCAAAGGAAGTTGTTCTATTCAAAGCACTTCAAACAGCCTTCGCTGCAGAGGAGATGGTCCAGTTTTAGGAGCATTTCCCTCTCTGCAGAGACTTCAAAGGGACTCCCTCTAATCAAAAATCAGCTGTTAGTTAAAAGGTAAAGGTACCCCTGCCCGTATGGGCCAGTCGTGTCCGACTCTAGGGTTGTGCGCTCATCTCACTTAAGAGGCCGGGAGCCAGCGCTGTCCGAAGACACTTCCGGGTCACGTGGCCAGCGTGACAAAGCTGCTCTGGCGAGCCAGCACCAGCGCAGCACACGGAAACGCTGTTTACCTTCCTGCTATAAAGCGGTACCTATTTATCTACTTGCACTTAGGGGTGCTTTCGAACTGCTAGGTGGGCAGGAGCTGGGACCGAAAGCTCCCCTGGGCGGGGAGCTCACCCCGCCGCGGGGATTCGAACCGCCGACCATACGATCGGCAAGTCCTAGGCACTGAGGTTTTACCCACAGTGCCACAAGGAGCTTATTTCAAGGTGCTCCCAGTGCCAATCATTGGCATTGAAGGGATATACAGTATTGAAAAGAGGCTGTTCTAACCGTTGATCAGCTAATCATTTTTTACAGCAACTTTTTTAACTTTGACATGTGTCAGTCACCTGAAGTCTTTATTATGTCAGGTGATTGACAGGTAGATGTCCCAACCCACCTATTAAAGTTGGTCCATGATTGGGGGAGGATAAGTATCTAGGCCATTAGCAGGATCCAGTTCCCTACCCCCGCTCTAAACCATTTATTCAATCAAACTTGGTGTAATTTTAATGTATAGTAAAACTGAAATGCTTTCCTCGCATAGCTGATACTGAGGTCCTAAGCCCCCACTAATCCACAATTTTTAAAGCTGATTTGTAAGCAACAAAGCAGAATAGGAATCAAATTTGGTTTATCTTTTGCTTCTGTTCACCACCTCCAGACTGAGTATGTGCAAGAGTCCTTCTGGAACTTGACTGCTATAAGCTCTTACTAGTGTTTTGGGAAATATGGTAATTGATGTAAGCAATTTTTGGGGGGGGGTGCAGAAATATTTCAGCATTATATATTCCCCATAGGAGACTGGTAAATTGTTCTTGGTGTCTGAATATCCTCCTGCATATACACTTCACAGGGTGGGACTCTGCTTGGGCCCCCAGACTCTATTGTAGACCTGGGATGCTCAGAAGTTTCAGAAGAGCTGTTCTTGGAATACTTGTCCTCATTGGGTGAATCTATATTCCGGTGAGAGAATGCTGCTTTGTTTCTATTCTATTCTGGTGACTGCATGTAATTCCTGTTGATAGGGATGCCCATGCCCCTCCCTGCCAAGCTGCTTCACTGTTGAGTTATGGTTAGTTTAATATAGAATTGTGTCATAATCTTAGAATGGTGAGTTCTAAATAGTTTCTGTACTTCAATACACAACTGAGATGTGTATTGAACTGCACATAGACTGAAGTCCCACCACTCTTTGTGTATTAAAACATGATTTGGAGAAGAAAGGATTTTTAGTGGAGAAGCAGTTGGGGGATTGTTATGTACTGAGTTGAATAGGATCCAAACTGCAGCAGTCTGATTGGTCCTAGAACAATAGGCTCCAAAAGGCAGCAGTCTGATTGGTCCTAGAACAATAGGATTCAGAATGCTGCAGTCTGATTGGTCCTAGAACAATGCAGCAGTATGATTGGTTAGCAGGAACCACCCAATCATGCTCCAGATAGAAGTGAATCCACAACCTGATTGGCGTACAGTAGAATCCTGGAATTAGCCAATCGTGTGCAGCCCATTGTGTAAATAATGTATATAAAGCAGATACTTTGAGGGGACATTCATTCATTCCTCCTCACCACTATGAGCTGAATAAAGAGCATGAAATCACTTTGCGACTCTGAGTATATTTCACTGGCGACGAAGGTGGGATCCCGCTGAGCTGACTGCCACACACAGCACCGCAGCACCGCCACCTGCCGCACCGCTGCCTCGCACCGTGTATCCAGGCTTCAGCTCCGGGACACAAGGAACTCAGAATGGCAACTGACAGCAGCTTCTCGCCATTCAACCCAGCATCTGGAGACTGGGAAGCGTACGCCTCCCGTTTCACCTTCCTCCTAGAAGCCAAAGGGGTCACCGATGAAGAAGACGCCAAGAAGAGGGCAATATTCTTCAGCGTCTGCGGAGAGGAGACATTTGAAATCGCCCGGGCTCTCCTTGCGCCTGAAGACGTCGCTACTGTTCCATACAAAACAATAATGGAACAGCTGAAGGGGCACTTTTCGCCACAGCCCTCAGTGGTGGCTCGTCGAAATGCCTTCTACGCAAAGCGGCAAGCCCCTGGGGAAACCATAACTGGGTTTGTGACCTCTCTCCGCCAAGCTGCCCGGTTCTGCAACTTCTCAGAGCTGGAGAACATGCTTCGTGACCGCCTCGTCGGTGGCCTGAAGGATGAGAAGCTGCAACGACGCCTCTACGCTAAGAAGAACCTAACGTTCCAGGTCGCTCTGGAGGAGGCCCTGGCAACGGAAGCTGCTGAGAGGTCGACGCAAGAGGCACGGCTGAGCCAGCCGTCCCAACCGAGGGTCCACCACGAAGACCTCACCAACGACTCGGGATCCGACAGGGAGGAGGTGCACCGAGTACAGCAGCGCACTCAAGCAGCCCACATACCACAGCTGCCTCGACGAGAAGGAGGGAACTGCGCAAGCTGTGGAGGAAGTCACGAGAGGAGGACCTGCCGTTTCCGCAACGCAGAGTGCAGGCAGTGCAGAAAATTGGGACACATCGCCCGGGTGTGTCGGGCTCGGCCCACCCGAAGCCAGGCATCAGATGACCAATCCAAGAGCCCCAGGTCCCGGGGCCCAACGCACCAAGGCAACTCGACGGAGCTCACAGACTTCCAGGTATACCAGTTGCCCCACCCCAACGTAGAGAAAATTTATGTAGAGGTACAGATAGAGGGGGCCCCATGCCGCATGGAGCTTGACACGGGTTCAACTCTATCCATAATCTCGGCAAGGACCTTAAGGAAACTGTGTCCTACTGGGGGTCCCAAACTCAGGCCGGCCCCATTCACCCTCCGGGACTTCCAGAAACGTAAGGTCCCCACAATGGGGGTGGGGACCTTCAGGGTGCAATACCGAGGGCGGACGCGGCAACTGGACTTGCTTGTGGTCAAGGGCCCCTACATTAGCTTACTGGGGTTGGCATGGTTTGGACCACTGGGACTAGCCATCACCGGGGTGAACCACATGAGCTTACAAGTGGACGTGGACGCCATATGCAAGGAGTTTCCGGGGGTTTTCGATGGGAAATTGGGACAGTATACGGGCCCCCCCATTGCTCTACAGCTTGACCCCGCAGTACGACCAGTCAGGCTCAAGGCCCGCCGGGTCCCATTCGCCCTGAAACCCCGTATAGACGAGGAATTGGACCGACTCATGGAGCAAGGAGTGCTGGAGCCGGTGCCTAATGCCCCCTGGGAAACCCCAATCGTCACACCCGTCAAGCCTAATGGTTCGGTCCGCATCTGCGCAGACTACAAATGTACCATAAACAAGGCCCTCATGGCCCATGCATACCCAGTGCCAGTGGTCAGCCATGTCCTTGCCACCCTGGCTGGGTCGAAAATTTTTGGCAAGCTGGACTTGGCCCAAGCATATCAACAGCTGCCAGTAGATGAGGCCACAGCAGAGGCACAGACGATTGTGACGCACAGAGGAGCGTTCAGGGTAAAGCGGCTGCAATTCGGGGTCAGCGTGGCACCAGGCATATTCCAGAATCTAATGGACTCTCTCCTTAAAGGGATTCCTGGTGTCACCCCCTTCTTTGATGATGTGTTGATTGCCGGGCCCACACCAGAGGAGTTTGAGGACCGCCTCCGCACTGTTCTGCACCGTTTCCAGATGGCGGGTCTCAAGGTGAAGCGGGAAAAATGTCTACTAGGAGTGCCTCAAGTGGACTTTCTGGGATTTATGGTGGATGCAGAAGGGGTTCACCCGACTGGGGACAAGGTACGGGCCATTTGTGATGCCCCAGCGCCCAAGAACAAGACTGAACTTCAGGCCTTCTTGGGATTATTGAACTTTTACCATTCCTTCCTTCCCCACAAGGCGGCGGTAGCGGAGCCCCTACACAGACTCCTGGACAAGCGGGCCCCTTGGGTGTGGGGCCAGCGCCAGGAGGCCGCATTCCAGGCAGTCAAGGACTTGCTTGTCTCAAACTCGGTCTTGGCACACTTCGACGAGAGGCTGCCGGTGGTGCTAGCATGCGACGCCTCGCCCTATGGCATCGGCGCTGTCCTGGGACACCAACTCCCGGATGGAAGAGAGGTACCGGTAGCATACTTTTCCCAGACACTCAACGAAACCGAGCGGAACTACTCGCAAATCGACAAGGAGGGTCTGGCAATCGTGAAGGGAGTAAAAAAATTCCATGATTTCTTGTACGGGCGGCCCTTCACCATGGTGACTGACCACAAGCCGTTGCTTGGCTTGTTTGCCCCCGAAAAGCAGACCCCCCAAGTGCTGTCTCCTCGCGTCCTCAGGTGGTCAATTTTCCTTGCCAGCTATCAGTATGCACTGATTCACCGCCCTGGAAAGGCGATGGGCCATGCAGACGCCCTCAGCAGGCTACCACTACCGGAAACAGGCCCCGACCCAGCACCTGCACAAGAGGTTATGAGCCTGGAGCTGCTTCCTGACCGCCCCATTCAGGCACAAGAAGTTGCACACCATTCCAAGAAAGATAGGGTCATCTCCCGGGTCCTGGACTGGGTGTGGAGGGGATGGCCCAGCCGCAGCCCCGGGCCAGAATTCGCCGGCTACACAACCCACAAACATGAACTGTCAGCCCACAAGGGGTGCCTGTTATGGGGAAGCAGGGTCGTTGTTCCCCAGCCCCTCCGCAAAAGGGTCCTCACAGCCCTACACGAGACACACCCAGGGGTAGTAAGAATGAAGGCCCTTGCCAGGAGTTATGTGTGGTGGCCGGGGATCGACGGAGAGATAGAGGCCTGGGTCAAACACTGCCAGGCCTGCCAGGAATCCCGCCCAGATCCCCCAAGGGCCCCAGTCCAGTCCTGGGAGTCCGCCCGAGCACCATGGTCACGCCTGCATGTGGACTTCGCTGGCCCCTTTCAGGGGAAAACATTCTTCATAGTGGTGGACTCCTACACCAAATGGCTGGAAGTCGCACTGGTACCGTCCACTTCTACGTCCGCAGCCATCCGGGTACTACGCAGGCTGTTTGCAACCCACGGGCTCCCTGACACTCTCGTCTCAGACAACGGGACTGCATTTACATCAGGAGAATTTCAAACCTTCACAGTGCAGAACGCCATCCGCCACATCCGTTCAGCGCCATTCCACCCTGCCACCAATGGCCAAGCAGAACGCATGGTGCGGACCACCAAGGACACCCTTCGCCGCATGACGCAAGGGGATTGGGAGTACCGCCTTGCCACATTCCTTCTAGCACAGCACAGCACCCCCAGCTCAACGACTGGCCGGAGCCCCGCTGAACTACTAATGGGTCGGCGCCTTGCAATCAGATTGGACCGCCTTCACCCCGATAGAGCTCAGGATGAGGTAGTGGTGGGGGAAGGCAGGAACCCCCGGACCTTCGAGGCCCAGGACCCAGTGTACGCAAAGAATTTTGGGGCAGGCCCTGCATGGGTACCTGCCACAGTCACCAGGGTCACGGGCCCCGTGTCGTACGAGGTGCTAACAGATGGGGGGCAATGCTGGCGCCGCCACTGCGACCAGATACGGCGACGATTCCCGGGAGAAAACCAGGAGGAGGAGGACAGGTCAGAGGAGTCCCAAGGGAACAGTGGGGCAGTGAGGCCCATAGAGCAGCAGGGGCAAGCAGGAGAGGCAGAATCAGTAAATACAGAGAGGACCCGCGAGGCCGAAAGGACACCGGAACCAGAACCACGACTGAGCGAGCCGGTTGCGCCAGACCAAACAGCCCCATCCTTGGAACACGAGCCAGAACCTGAACCCCGGACCAGGGAACACCCCAGGCCGCAACGCACACGTAGGCCACCGGCGTACCTTGAGGACTATGAATGCGACCTTCCGGGCAGGACTGGAACTTAGAGGGGAGGGGTGTTATGTACTGAGTTGAATAGGATCCAAACTGCAGCAGTCTGATTGGTCCTAGAACAATAGGCTCCAAAAGGCAGCAGTCTGATTGGTCCTAGAACAATAGGATTCAGAATGCTGCAGTCTGATTGGTCCTAGAACAATGCAGCAGTATGATTGGTTAGCAGGAACCACCCAATCATGCTCCAGATAGAAGTGAATCCACAACCTGATTGGCGTACAGTAGAATCCTGGAATTAGCCAATCGTGTGCAGCCCATTGTGTAAATAATGTATATAAAGCAGATACTTTGAGGGGACATTCATTCATTCCTCCTCACCACTATGAGCTGAATAAAGAGCATGAAATCACTTTGCGACTCTGAGTATATTTCAGGGATGGAATGCTTAACTCATTTCCTGCTTGTAGCCTTTCCATTCCAGATTCCCAAACAGGCAAATATACATTTGGAAGCAAATGAAGAGAGGCCAATTTGGTGCAAAGTTGCAAGCAGGAAACAGGTTAAATATCACCTCTAGCTTTTCCATTTGACATTCCCCCTGCATAGCTGCTCTTAACACAGGTCTGAGTGTTATGTGGTGAATTAGCTTTACTTACACACACACACAGAGTATATATTCTTGTAATCCCTCTGAAAGAGGTCAGTCTTGCTATATTCATTCATTATTATTCTTTCTGAACTTCTTTTTCTTGGGGTCACAGAGGAGAGGCTTATAACCTTTTTGACCATAACTGCAATACATTCAGCAATGAAGTGGCACAATTCTTGACAGGGAGGAAGATCCCTTCCTACATCACTGACCTTCCATCTGAAGTTCTTGCAACGTAAGTAGAGTCCTCTTTTTTTATTACATCCATATTATTGATGCCAAATTTAACAGCCATGGCTTTTCAGGAATACTGAGGACATGGCACAGATTTTACTAACTTGGAATACAGATATATCTTTCAGACTGACTTGCAACCAAATGACACTAAGATCTAAACTATGATAAAAACCCTTTTCCAAAAAAGCAAAGAAACTGCAGGGTCCCATTCCAGAACATGTTCCCGATCAATATTGGGGGTCTGTGTTGGTTTCCTCCATGGCTTCTGTTTGCCCCTGGAGGTGATGTTTGCAATAAACAGCACTTTCAGGGAAGGCTATTTGTCACAGGAAACCAGGGCAGGGCCCTAATATGTTTGAGGTCCTTGTGGCTGCTTTTTCATCAAAATAAAAGTGGCTGGTTTAAGCATGCTTCTAAAAAGCATGCTTATTGTAACGTTGTTTAAGCCTAAGAGGGGTACTATTTAATCTCAGTTAATGTAATTCTCTAAAGAGCCATCACAACTTTTAGGACTTTGGCTATTTTATAAAACAAACAAGTTGTGGGGGCAGGTGACAGAGAAACAATAGTAGGAGCTCTTACCAAAGTTATTTTTGAAGTGACTTACTCAAAACACTGTGGAAACATAGCAGTGGCTGGAGATGAACCTTGGACTTCTTTGGACATGAAACTTGTTGGAACATGTGGTTGTTAGTTGCATTAGTTAGGAGTATTGTCAGTTTTCAGTCCTGTCTGCTTTGGGCTAGACTAGCTCACGAGCATTACAAGCATTGCATTGCTTTGAAAAGTACATCTGTAGAGGGTTCAGTGGGTTACACACCCTGTTATGTGTCTAAAAAAAGGTAAAAGGACCCCTGACCATTAGGACCAGTAGTGATCGACTCTGGGGTTGCGGCGCTCATCTCGCTTTATTGGCCGAGGGAGCTGGTGCACAGCTTCCGGGTCATGTGGCCAGCATGACTAAGCCGCTTCTGGCAAACCAGAGCAGCGCACGGAAACGCCGTTTACCTTCCCGCTGGAGCGGTACCTATTTATCTACTTGCACTTTGACGTGCTTTCAAACTGCTAGGTCGGCAGGAGCAGGGACCGAGCAACAGGAGGTCACCTTGTCGCGGGGATTCGAACCACTTACCTTCTGATCGGCAAGTCTTAGGCTCTGTGGTTTAACCCACAGCACCACCCGTGTCCCCGTTATGTGTTTAGGCCCATCTAAAACATAGCCATGGAAAGTAGATGCAGCATGCAGTTTGAAACAAATATTCCCCAATATGGCTTGCAATATGGGAGAATGCTGGAACACAATTCTCAGCATATTACATTGCCAGCTGAGGCACAAATGGAGAGGTGCAACACCCCATACCTGTTGCAGTGGAGGCTGGGGCATAATTTTAGGCTCACAGGCACCTGCCACCACAGCAACATGCAGCTTATGTTCTGTGCTCCAGCAGCCAATACTACACTGCAAGCAACCCTGGGGCTCTGCAGTTTGGGATGGCAACATGTTTTTGAGTAATGCACACCAACCCAGACATTTCTGCCGCTACAACCAAGAGGCACAGATGGTCCACCCCCTCCCCTAAAGGTGGACTTGACAAAGAATTGCTTCTGTGCCGCTGTACTTCTAGGTGTTACAAGTGAGGCCTGTGCTGATCTCCTTTACACTCCATCTGCTTTGCCGATGGATGAAATAGTGGCATGGGCTCAGCTCAGCTCAGCTCATATATCGTTTTATAGGAACATCCTTAGTAGTTTGCCTTCATTCTTTTCTATAAGCAGCTTTGTTTTTAATTTTAGTTGAGAACCCGTTTGTGTTCAGAGTGCTTGGAAAACTTAAATTCTCTCTTCCCCAACCATCCCTTATGTCTTCCTTGTGGCTTCAGACCTTTTGGACAAGCTCTACGGCCTCTCCTCGACTCTATTCAGATCCAGCCACCTGGAGGAAATAATTTCAGCAGGCATAATGGACAGAGCTAGCATACCTGGTGGAAAGTGCCTCAATTCACCACGGCATTTACTTTTTAAACTCCAGTGTACCAGATTCCTATCTTATCATTCATGCCAGCGTTAACAGCAAGATGGTGCACCAGACTTTCCAGGGAGAGCATTTACTGGATTGCATGTGATACAATGCTACCGGGGAAAAATGGTCATAAAGTCAAATAGCATATTTACTTACTAAATTTGTTTTTGTCTTGGTTATGTTTGGGTGCTTTTGAAATATCCCTTGCTGAGAAAGTGGAGATTAGGAAACCCATTGCACAACTTAAGTAATGTGAGTGGCACTGAGTATGCTAGTGTAAGCCATTCCTCGCAAGACTTGCTTATTTTCATTACCCTTGTTACAGTGTATTTCTGGCAGAAATAACCTAAAAGGTGTGAGTCTTGCAACACTGAAGTTCCTAATACTAACTCAGTGCTAAACTTGAATGTTCTTTTAATTCTTTTGTAGGAGGGGGTAAGCTAAAAACAGTCATTGTAAACTAATTTCTGTCTTAATTTGATAATATAGGTTAGTTCCTTTATGTCAGTAATCTCTACGGTAAACTACTGAATAGATTTCTAATTCTGGGTATGTGTGACTGCGAGACATTCAAGTCTTGCAATACCTAAACTAGACTGGAGACCGTGTATATTCTCTCCAGTGTCAGGTGAGATCATCCCTGCAAATCATTTTTAGCCCTATGTGAAGAAAAAAGTGTTAGAATTGGGATCTCACCTCCTCAGCAGTCTGTTAAACAGAAAAGTATATAAACAGAAAAGTCTGTTTGATTACATACCTTCTATCACAATTATTTCTTTAAGGTAAGACATAGGCTGTTAATTGCTAAATAATAGCTGCTCTGGAATGAAGTCCAAAACCAATATTATCACCCACTATTTAAGGAAGAGAGAGCTTGGTTCTCAAACTAGACATGTCTTAAGAACATGATTGAAAAATATTTGCTTGGACTGACCATGTCATGTTTGTTCAGTGGCTAGGAACTTTTCCCACACCATGGTCTCAATCTGGATCAGAAGCCCCTGCAGCTGCTTTTGCAAACAAAGAGACACAGTCAGTCTAAGTACATTTCTGAACCATCTGCTTAAAAGTCACATATAGTCCAAAACATCATGTCTTCCAGATTTTTTGAAGATTATATTTGGAGGGTCATCTATTCAGGAACAGAAGCAAAAGGATCATTCTTTTCCCTCCTTTTCTCTTCCCTCTCAAGAGCATTTTCAAGGAAGCATTATGGAGCAATAGCTGCTACCATTTGAAAATGCCCTATCTGCCTAATAAAGGCCTTCCCCAAATTCAGCATTATCAATTCATTATTGAATACCAACCAACTCTATGCCCTTTCTTTTTTTAACAATAGGCTGATTCCCCCCCCCCCAATAAACTAATGCTCCTGAAAGATGCACAGTGGAAAGCTATAATTTTCTGTTCATACATGGCAGGAACAGGGGGACTCTGTTAATGCTCAGTCATAATATTCACATGTGCCCTAAAATACAGCAGTATTCAATAATTTGTTAATCTAAAATACAACCCTAAACAAGCAGCTAGATTACCATTTGGGAAGGTGGTGTATATGCCTTTAGGTTGAGGCAGCAGGAAAGGCTAGTCTCTTGCCCCAATGCCACCACCATTCATCTCTTCCCTGGTATGAAATTCTTCCAATGGCAGGTAGTAAAGGAAGGGATTGAAGAGAGTGGTGAAGGAATTGGGTAACCTCCTCTGCTGCTTCAGAACCTTTGGAAAAGATCTCCAGATTGCCACCTGGCAACCTCATGTTTTCTGCTGGTAGCATTTTAAACCTGTTTTGATGGCCATTTCTATGTGTGAAGTAGGGTAGCAGTAAATCTGGTCCTGAATGTTCTTTCAATAGATCATCTTCTGCTTGTAAAAACACACTTGTCTCCCCTCATTTATTGCAGTGGATGGGGTTTGTGGTAGGACAGAAGAACAGCAAGTCTAGTAACCATTAAAAAACCATCCTGCTGAAGGTTGCCAGAGCACTGAACAGTCTATACTTTCTTCCATTTTTTTCTTCCATTTCTACAACCACAACCAAAGCATATTTATTTCCTACTTGAGTCCATAGAGTTCAATGGAACATACTTTGTAGTAAGCATGTTTTAGGTTTTCACCTTGAGAAATGCCAGCAGTTCGTTTTTACCTTTGTGTATCATAAGCATTCCTTCTATTCCTTCCTACATGCCTTTCTCCAGCTGACTGGTGCATCTGACCAGATGGAGAAGTGGAATAAGTCCTGGAACTTACTTGACCACCCTTCCAAGCACTTTCCTTCCCACAACTTCAGGAATGTGCAATGTGATCTGGTGTATGTTTACTCAGAAGTAAGTCCCACTGATTTCAATGGGCCTTACTCCCAAGCAAGTACATACAATATAGGATTGCAGCTTTGGACATCTTCACTGGGACTGAAAGTAGTTGATGCCTTTTGCATTATGGAACCTAATTTGTCCCCCGCTGCTGTTTCCAGTAAAGAGATGAGCCTGTTTCTGTTCTGTAATGTGTGTGGGCTCTTTCTTCACTTGTGTGCAATAATGTTTAGAGCCTCTGCATCCAGGAAAGTTCTAGAAGAAGCTGCATTTTAGGACATAAATTATCCAGTTGTATCTTCTACCCCCTACCAGTTAACATGGCTGAGTATGGATATTCCATAGTCAAGGGCTTGTTTTAAAACGATTAGACAGGACAGCCATGTTCACACGCAGCATTCCACTCAGTCCCATGTATTTATAAAAAATGAAACATGTATATGTGTATAAATGGATAGATACACTTGCAGCCTAAACTGGCTGACAGTGGGCAGGGGAACTTAAATCTGCTCTTGTATAAGAGCAGAGTCTTGGTCCAAGTGATGGATGTGTCATTTCTGGGGATTCCGTTTTGCCATTTTATAATTAAAATAAAGCCTTTGCCAGAAATGAGTGTGGTCTCTTTTGTTTTTTGTTTTATCATCACTGTTCCCGTTTACCTTGAAAGATAATAGTCTGGAATGGTACTGTACTATACAAGTCATAGCATTTATTATATAATTATTAACCCCCATCACCCTAAGGTCCCAGGGTGGGTTGCAGTATTAAAAACATTATTAAAAACAAATCAAACCAACAGTTTAGGGAAAACAGCAGGGGTAGAGTCTACTACTCCCATCATCCCTGGCCATTGGACATACCATCTGGGACTGATGAGATTATCTAGGCCTTATTAATAGGAAGATGCTTATCTGGAAAAGGAGGTAGAAAAAAATTCCACAACTCAGAAGGTAGCTATAGCTCCTAATTGTTTCCCATCATTTGCAGAAGAGGAACAATTAGAATGAATTATGAAGAGCAAATACATGCAAATGTAACATGACAGTGCAGAACTTGGGGTATTTTAGCTCTGAATTTGTTGCATGCATACATGTGGAATAACCCAAAACCTTAGAATCTAAGGCTTGGACTACGGGAGCTGAAGCTCCAGTCTCATCATATCCTTCATAAAATATTCCTGATGCTCCTAAGATGCCACAGTGGAGGAATACAGTGCTCTTCTAGCCAATATAAACATGGTACAAAAGCTGTGTAAAGAGCTACATAGTGGCTCAAGTAGACAGAGTGAAGCAGAAAGATTATGACTGACCAGGAGATGAACATAATATTAGCAATAAATTTGTCACAACTATGACGGCTTTAAAATCCCAGCTAGGTAGAATGTCATTTCTTACAATACATTACCATTAGGTGGCACTAGCAGGTGCCTGTTCTTAGTTCTTCAGACCTTTAACATACAGTGGTACCTCGGGTTAAGTACTTAATTCATTCCGGAGGTCCGTTCTTAACCTGAAACTGTTCTTAACCTGAAGCACCACTTTAGCTAATGGGGCCTCCTGCTGCCGCCACATCACCAGAGCACGATTTCTGTTCTCATCCTGAAGCAAAGTTCTTAACCCGAGGTACTATTTCTGGGTTAGCAGAGTCTGTAACCTGAAGCGTATGAAGCCTGAAGCGTATCTAAGCCAAGGTACCACTGTATTGGGCCTTAAACTAGAAGTTACACACGTTTGCATGGGAACATACTTTATTCCTACTTTTAATAAGGGAAAGTAGCTTCAGAAGGCAATGATTTTCAGTGGACAAGAAGTGTGGGTGGGTGGCACGCCATCTATGGGGAGCTGAGGCCACCCAAAAAAAATTCAATGGGGGGCCGGGCCCCCTCAATATTCTGCAGTCAGTCAGGCCCTATTGGGCCCTCCCACAGCTGCAACGGGCTTTGTCGGGCCCTCCCATGGCTGCAACTAGGCCCCATTAGGCCTTTCGGAGGGTTCACCAGGCCCCATTGGGCCTCCCACCATGTGACATCATGTGACCACACACATGATGTCAAACACACGCACTGGGCTCCCCCCAATGTTGGGCCGAACCCGGCACACCTGGTGGGTGGTTAAATCTTTCCATAGATGCCCTTTTCCTACTGCCACAACACCCTCCAGCCTACTATCTGTTTACACCAGAAGTAGCTAATGTGTGAACCCCTGATTCATGTTGGGCTACAACTCACATCATCCCTGACATGCTAGCTGGAGCTAATTGGAGTTTAACAAGCTTTGGAGGGCCAAAAGTTTCCCATCCCACTGTGCTGCTGGTTCCATTTCTGTCCTGCTTGTAGGCAAGAAACTAGAAGGACTGGTCCCTCAAATGATTTAATCTAATCAAACTAAATTTACCCACTGCCTCTCCTGATGTACATACTTTAGGCAGACAGAACTGAACATCACCTGCATATTGATGTTCTCTCTCAGTGGCTTCATATAGATTTTTAAATAGCACAGAATCTTTGTGAGGCCCACAGCAAAATGCTATGCAGTTCCCCAGAACTGCCTTTTGGTGCCAGACACAAATGGAAACAGAAACACCATTGTGCCTCCTACTGCTAATTCATATGACTACTTCAGGAGGATACAATGATAAATGAAATATAAACCCACTGAGAGGTTCAGCAGAATCAACAATTGCATTTTCCCTGTGTCTATCCCAGAATAGGGATATCAAGATAACCAGGGTGATTTTGGCACCAAAACCAGACCTGTAACCTGCTTAAAATAGGTCTAAAATCAGTTTCCTCCAAGAGTCCTAGAATCATATATGGTCAACACCCAAAAAGGGGGGTATTAGTGACCATAATTAGTGATAATTATTAACTTCCTCAAGGTTAGAGGTTTTTTAAAGGAATGGTGGGGCTACTGCTTGCTTCAAGCAGTATTAGCTTATCTTGTTGCTTTTCCTCTGAAGCCCAAAGCTCATTTCCACTGCCACCGGCATTTGTATTGCCTAAAAGTTAGGTAGCTTCTCCCAGATAATATCAGCCCATATTATGATCTCTGGTCTCAGCAGGAGGTGCAAATCAAATATCAAACTCACCTCTCAGCTTCTGTTCTCTCTTGAACATCAGAAAATTATGGTTGTGATCAAAGGAAGGACGAAAACCGTATCGCCTTCATACATCCTTGCACAAGTTCAGCCTTGGTAAAGGTGGTAAAATGGCTGTGCATTTCTCTCTCCTAGGTTACAGAGGAGCAAAGGGATCCTGACTTTCTCACTAAGCGGCTGTATAGTGTTGACGCATTCAGAATCACCCGGGACTGTGGCTGGCTTTTTGCCAAGTTCAGCTTCATTAAGGAGCAATAGCAAATATCCACACAGAGAGTTATAATGGCCATGCTGCACTCTTTCTATATTTAGTAACTCTGAACTTGGTTCCTTAGTGCTCAGCCTTCGTTTCTCAGATATCTGTCAGAGTGAGATTCCTTAGACAAAAAAAAAAAGTTCTGCAGGAGAAAATTGGGGTATCCCAAAAACTTTCAGCACCCATAACAAAGTACAGTTCCTAGGATTCTTTGAGGGAAGACAAAATTGTTAAGTGGTATCACCATACTTTAACTTTATGCTGCAGATATGGCCTGGCAATAAAAATAGAATAAAAGTAAAGAGCTAACAATTTGCTGGCCTCTCATGAAACTCAAGGTCTGCTGCTTAAAATATCTGGTTCACAATGCCTAGTGGTCCAGTTTTGCCTATGGCCCATACTTGTTTTTAAAAAATCTCTTATTTATTCAAATTTGGTATTTTCTTAACACACATACTTCAGGTAAATTTTAAATAGTTCCTTAATGGACACAGTTTCCTGATGAAGTGCTATCACTAGATCTTTGAACTGAAATGTCTGCTTAATTTTGAATTTTTAGTAATTCTGTTCCTGCACCCACACATGGGATGCCTTTGCGCTATAATCATTCTAAGAACTTCCCACTTGCAGCACCGCAGACCGAGTGGCTGCCTTTGGTCAGGCCACCAGTTTGAAGCAAGTCAAGCCTCAATTCCCTTCTATTAAATAAATGGGAAAGATAAAACTGAGCTTAGCCAATCTAGTATTTTTTTTAAAAAAAAAAACAACAACCACCATACAGGTCAGCACTAAAAGGTATGTAGCAGAAATAGATAAAGGGGGACTTATTTTTATTTATTTCATAAAATTGATATACCGCTTGATTGTAGAAAACCTCCAAGCAGTTAACAAAAAGGTTTTGTGGACTAACATCTGTTTAGAAACCCTGCTGCAATTCACAGCTCGGCCTATCCCAACTGCACATTTGCTTGGGCACGGCAACATTTTATTTTAAATGCAGCAGTGAAGGAGCTTGCAATCATAAAGGCATGCTCCATAATACATTGCAACATTGCAGAAAATGATGTGCATCACCCAGCCAAGAGGTGGACTCCAACCCTCTGAAGTTGCATGTGACCCTGGAATGGTCCTAGAGCTATGCATGCAGCTAAATGTTCTGTGCCTTCTCTGGCCACTTCCAAGACCATAACACAGAAGAGCGATGACAGGTGAAAGATATCACACTAGCCTGAGCACTTGGAAATCATGGCTGGGACAGAGCTTTGTGCCTCCTCTCTTGAGGCATTGTGCCCTGTGCCCCACTCCCCATCCGAACCAAGATTATAGCCCTGTTGGGATCCAAAAGGGAATATAGTGACATTCATGCTTTTTAAAAAGTTTCAAAATAATGTCCCAATAACTTAATTTTAGGGCATCCAAAACATAGTGCTTTCTGTTGCATGGCTAACATTACTTCTCCAGCAATTATTATTCTGGAGGAAAATGTATACAGTATATGTTCTATAATACATCAGTGCTATTGAATCTTTAACAAGTTCTTTAAATTATAGCTCACCATAATTTCAAGGAGTTACCGCAGCTGCCTTCTAAAGCCAAATATTTTGCCAGGTCTGGGAGAAGGATGAATACATTATAATAATGCCTGCATTGAGCAAGGCTAGCACTCGTGACAACTGTTCTGTTTGAGCAATTTGTTGCCACATCTCCAGCACAGTAATCGTTGATTTATCATTTGCATCCAAATGCGATGATTGATGGCTTCAGGCTCATCCCAGCATTCAGGACAAATGAACAAATGTAATCATGCCATACAGCTTTCAGTCATAGACAGATGACTTCATTGTTATCTGAGAGAGCGAACTGTCATATCTTTCCTATGATTTCACCAGTTCTATCAGCATGAATTTCAACATCATTTTGGTTAGAATTCTATACCTCTAGTTGAAATCCGCTGGACCTACTTCAGTTTGATAGCTTTCAGATTGCTCTATCAGTCTATCTGTTTTCCCCTCATTATTTAGATGTTAGTGCAGATTGGAATGCTGTTCTAAAATACTAGAATTTTGGAAGTTTTGCTCTCCATCCCTGTGGTATATTGTTATGGGTTTGCAGTGGGTGGGGGATGATCCCCTAAAATTCCTGGGTGCCATGTTCTCCCCATAATTTCTGAAATTAGTAAATGTGGGGTTTGATCAATGGATTTAGCAACGCCTAAAAAATAAGTCAGGACAGAGTGCCTGGCATCCATGGGGTCACGAAGAGTCGGACACGACTAAACAGAACAACAACAAAAAATAAATCAAGCCAACTTCCTCAGGAGATTGGCTGAGAGAGGTGCCATCAAAGAACAAAACAGGTGGTGGGAAAGTCATTACCCTGACAAAAGGACCCACCGGTGTGTTAATTAGCAAAAGAAAATAGCAGAGTTGGGAGGGGGCGGTTGCTAGAGTTACAGGGGGCATGTTGTTACCACAGGAAAAAGTGCCCCTTTTGCATGAGACTTGGGTTGCCTTTTAGCAAGGGTTTTGGTCAGGCTTCCTCAACCTCAGCCCTCCAGATATTTTGAGACTACAGTTCCCATCATCCCTGACCACTGGTCCTGCTAGCTAGGGATCATGGGAGTTGTAGGCCAAACACATTTGGGGGGCCGAAGTTGAGGAAGCCTGGTTTTGGTGAACTAAAAGGGTGGGGCCAGATGCCATGCAAACTGATGGACAATCTGTGTGGCGGAGACATAGATACGGTATTCTGGTTACTTTTGAATCCAAAGCTGTGCTGCTGTGGGGAGCAAGCCCCTCTTGAGATGTGATGCACAGAACCCTCTCTCCATCCAGACTCAGGTGTAAATATGTGTAAAGAAACCATATTTCAAAAAGAGACTACAGTCTACACTGTGCCTCATTTTTCCCAAAGGAAGCACAAACCCTGGTTAAGTGTCAAAACCCCTGGAATCTCATACTGCTTGACAGAGACTGAGGTGGCTGGTAAAAATATATCATGATACTTTGAGCAAAGAACCAGTTGAATGAAGATTCAACCGGCCAACATGTGTACATGGACTAAAGGAAGCCCGTTTGTCCTTTGCTTCAGGCAGCAAAATGTTCAGGGCCAGCTCTGATCATGTCCCTAATTGCATCAGGGTGAAATATTAGTGTGAAACCTTCCAGCAGCCACCTAAAATGACTAATGCAATAAACAAAGAAAGGGAAGGTGCTGTTTGTTATGGCATGACAATGCTAAAGTAAGTAGCATTAATGTGGAAGGGAATATCAGTGGGAGGCGGATAATACCCAGACAATCTAGTGCCATCCAGAATCTGCTTTGGGCTACAACTTCCATCAACCCTGGGACTGGTGGGACTTGTAGCCCAAAAATCTGGAGAGCAGAGTTGGAGGAGAAGGCTGCCATAGCCTTGATTCTTATACTGTATTCCTGTTTCTAATTTCCCATTTACCTTAGCCGGTGCCTCTGACCTACTTGCAGTTTTTCTGACATCCTTTTGTCTACCTGGTATGTATGGAGTTTCACATACGACGTATTATTATTACCGATATTATTATTATTATTACTACTACTACTACTACTACTACTACTACTACATGTATTTTTATATCCCGCCTTTTCCCCTGACAGGGACTCGAGGCGGCTTACTGCTGAAAACACAGAATTCCTCGTGGAAGTGTTTTTGTTCTGTGACAAGCATCGGTTTCTTCTCCTTGCTAAAACGTGATGGCGGGAAAACCAAGACGACTATGGCAACACGTTAAGAGAAGTACCGCGGGCGTCCCTTACGCCGCCGCCGCCGCCGGAGGGAAACGGCGGCAATCTTTGCCCGGCTCTGCGTCCTTTTCCTCGGGAAGGAGCCGCGCCGAGGTCCCGCCGAGCGAGCCGGCCAGCCTGCGCTTGGCGCCGAGGCCCCTCCGCCCCCCCCCCCGGCGGGTGTACGTGTTGCCAGGCCGGTTTACACGAGTCACATGGGCGGCCCTTCGCGCCGCAGTTGGGTCGCCTTCGGGCCGCCGCCTCCCTCCCGCCTCCTTCCCGCCTCCCTGCCAACTGCAGCCTCGTCCCTGCGAAGGAGCCGCCGCCGCCGCCGCCGCCGCCGAGGAGGGAGGGAGGGAGGGAAGGAGTCCCGCGGCTGCAATGGCTGCCACCGGGAGCCGGGAGCGGATCCTGTGCCTCTTCGACGTGGATGGGACCCTCACCCCGCCTCGCCAGGTAGCGGATCCCCCCACCCCGATCCCTCCCCCCTGCTTCGACGGCGCGCCCGGGTCGCCCTTGGGCGATCTTTGGAATGAATGGAGACCCCACGCCGGAGTCGCGCCTTTCCTGCGCCCAGATGACTGGGCGGCTGCGCTCGGGTTCTGGCGCTAGAGCTGCTGTCTGGATCGGAGTCCGGAGCCAGCTCGCCCAAGCCCGGCAGAAGGGAAGGCAAGAGCGACGCTCCTCCTGCCCCCCCCCCTTCTTCTCCTTCCTGCAACCGGTTACGAAAGAGTTCAACCGCGGGCCAAGAGGTCCGTCAGGATGCAGGCAGGCTGCCGGGTCATGTCTGGGCTTCGCTGCAGGGCATCTCCGCTAGACGGTTACGTAAGAATGGTGCACATTGGACCGGACCGCCGACGTGCACCTGCAATATTGCAGCACTTAAGCGCGCGATCCTCTGCAGGTCTCTTCGGAAGGAAGTCCCGCTGTGTTCGGTGGGGTTTGCTTCCTAGCAAGAGTGCCCGAGCGAGGACTGCAGTCTTAGCGCCGCCGGACACGCTGGGAGCAACTTTTGAGCAAACATAGGCTTGAGCTATTGGTTTCCACAAACTGGTCAGCTAGGTGCAAACTCTAGGAAGCTCACAAGCAAGGCAGAATGGGACTATCTGATTACTTACTTCTTGGTCCTAGGATCTGGAACTTGGAGGCAGGGATGCGAACAGGATTTCCTGGGTCCTGTATGCTGTATGTGGGTTGGGTCCTTGCATTGGCAAGAACTGCTGCTTAATTGCAGTGGCATAGCATAATCGCAGTGACATAACAGGGGCGATTGCCCTGGATGCACAATTCTTAGGGGTGCAAAATTTCATAAGAAAAATAAAGTAAGTAGTAGTATTAGTAGTAAAAAAAAAAAAAAAAAAAAAAAAGCAGATTCTTCTCCTCCATCCAGTGTCAGACTGGCAGCAACAATAGCAAGCTTCTCTTATTTTTTTTCTGATGCTCTGGGAGGCTCCCTTTCCAAGTCCTATATCAGCTTTTCTTCCTCTGGTTACTTAACAAAAGTGATTAAAAGACTTTAGCAACAGCTGTTTATTTTCCTAATAAGGCTTACAGTGTTGACTCCACAGTTTGCTTTCTAACTTTTTTTAATAGATGTCTGGTTGACTAATTTTTTTTAAAAAACAAAAGCTAAGAGTTTTGGGTCCCTGCTGGCTTGGAGCCCAGTACATATGTTCAGACTATAGTTGCACACAAGTGCAGGAAAAAGCCTTAGCAGTTGATTATGTCCAATGTAGAGACTAGTCTTCAGTTTTAAGCCTTTCCACCTCCTCAAACTCCAAGGTGGATGTGTCAGGCAATTGGATTTAATCAACTTTAATTGTTACTGTTCTTTGGAAGGATGAAAACAAAATTAAAAGAAAGCCACCTCAAAGTATTAACCACTGGCCTGGATCCAAAGTATTGCACATGGAAGTAAAAGAGCTGCTAGTGTTGTTCCAAGAACACATGTGCAGTGCCAGATTGGTGGGTGGAATAGCAGTCCTTAAGCTTCTCTTATGCAACTTCTTGCATGTGTCAGATTGTTTCATGTCTGTGTCACAAGATTCTAGCTCAAAGGGTAAAGTAGCACTTCCTTGAACAGAAGACACTTTCAACACATCAAATAAAAAGATTTGATGCATTCCATTAAATTTTAAGCAAAATAATGCATTAAACTGCATTGATATGCCCAAATTTGCTGAACTGAGCTGAGAGAACGTGTCACATTTTGGTCCAATGTGTATAGAAACAAGCAGCAAAACTCATCCACTGCAAAAAATTGAAGGTGTCTAAATCTCAGGCCCCCTTTGAGCTTGAGGCTCAGGCCAAATGACCTTCCTGGCATCATCCCCTCCACCTCTGATTGGCCCCGGAGGCACCGAATTTAGTATTTATGGAGTCCAGGACCAGGTGGGCTGTGGTGGACATTGCACATACACAAGAAAGCAAGCGTAACACTCTTTGGAAATTGGGAGATGGGTGGTTGAGGGGCTAAGTTCATGGGATGTTCCTGACCTACAGGACATCTCAGAGGAGGGCTCAGATTGCATGTACGCCAAGGTTCAGGAAGGGCCTAACTGGTCCACTTGGACAGCAGACTAAAGAAATTGTGTGGGGTGGTTCTGTATCACAACAACCTGGAAGTTCCACAGGATTCACCTGATGCTGCACATGGCAGGGAAATACTGATAATATCAGGCAAGCTGTCAGTCAAAGATGCTTGCCATTATTGATATTCTCATTGGAGAACTGATAAGCTCTTAAGGGAACTCCAGAGTACAATTAGACAGCTGTTGCCACTAACCATTCACAAATATATGATGCTATAACCACTGTCAGCCCAAACCATTTGGCTGCCTGGAGTGCAAATGGTGCCCTACCCACTAAGGATAAACCTGTAGCCCTCCAGATGTTGTTTGACTCAAACTCCAGTCATCACTGATCACTGGCTACAACATCTGGAGAGCAAAGGTCCCCGAACGCTGCTTTAAGTCTTGCTGCAGGTTTGGGACATCAGTTGCTGCCTTCATCTGTTCCTTCATAATGCTGCTTGAAGAAGGTCCCTACATTCTGCTGCATGGCAAAGCCTTGGCTGTGTCCATTCACTCCACCCTTTGAATTTATTTATTTTTAGATTCACTAGGTGATAAAATCCTAGTGGGAAAACAACCAAGGAGACAATCTAAATATGATTTGCCTTGTGATCACAATGTTGATTTACTCAGATACTAGTCTTATCTCTCTTGGGGGGCATAGGGCATGTCCAGAAGCATTGGATTTGGCGCACTACAGGCAGTTTGCTTCGCTGTGGATGGGAGAGTATGTCCAAGCAACTCTGAAGAGTTGGCAGAGTGGCTTCCTTTGCATGCAGATCATGTGAGCTCCCATTGCTCTGTTGACGATGCCTTTGAATTAGACCAGCTTGACCCTTAAGTGTTTGGTTGTTCATTTAACCATCTAATATTTTAATTGTGGCAGGATGCTGGTGCCGTGTGGATTTTGCAAAGTAAGAGACATAAATTAGGTGCAGATGGTGTTTTTTAAAGTCTGCTACTGCCATATCTAAACTCATTTGCAAAACATGCTAGATGAAATGTGTGTGTGTGTGTGTGTGTGTTTTAAGTTGACTCTTGTAGGTTGCTGAAGAATATATGGTTTTGTTCCCAACAGCTAGAGGTTGGATCATTAAGAGGTTCCTTGCTTTTTTGCTTTGAAGTGATAGGTGAATTTTCACCAGTGTAAATAAATGTTACAGTTCAGTTCACAAGTGTTTCTGATGATAGTCAGTGGCAGGGCTGGCTCCAGGTTTGAGAGGGGACTGTTTGAAGTGTCCTCTGGCAGGCCCCCTCCTCTTGTCAGTGGGTCCTGGTGGGCTTATCTGGCTATCGTGCCAGTGCTTCAAGTGTTGTTGTTGTTTAGTCGTTTAGTTGTGTCCAACTCTTCGTGACCCCATGGACCAGAGCACGCCAGGCACTCCTGTCTTCCACTGCCTCCTACAGTTTGGTCAAACTCATGCTGGTAGCTTCAAGAACACTATCCAACCATCTCGTCCTCTGTCGTCCCCTTCTCCTTGTACCCTCCATCTTTCCCAACATCAGGGTCTTTTCCAGGGAGTCTTCTCTTCTCATGAGGTGGCCAAAGTATTGGAGCCTCAGCTTCAGGATCTGTCCTTCCAGTGAGCACTCAGGGCTGATTTTCTTAAGAATGGAGAAGTTTGATCTTCTTGCAGTCCACGGGACTCTCAAGAGTCTCCTCCAGCACCATAATTCAAAAGCATCAATTCTTCAGCGATCAGCCTTCTTTATGGTCCAGCTCTCACTTCCATACATCACTGCTGGGAAAACAATAGCTTTAACTATATGGACCTTTGTTGGCAAGGTGATGTCTCTGCTTTTTAAGATGCTGTCTAGGTTTGTCATTGCTCTTCTCCCAAGGAGCAGGCGTCTTTTAATTTTGTGACTGCTGTCATGTAGCAGTGGGCAATAAATCTTTTTCAAAATCACGTATTAAACAATTAATTGATTAACCACTTTGACCATTCAGTTAATATTTTTAGCCACAGGAGTAGGAATTGTAGTTCATCAACATCTGGAAGGCCTGAGGTTCCTCACACCTGCTTTATGATATCAAAGCCCAACTAGGAAGAAAAAGAAGAGAGTATTCGGTCTCTTCGTTTTGCTGATTGTTCAGCTTTGCTGTACAAGAGCCTTCCACTTCTATGGCATAAATCCACAAGCTCTCCTGGCATTTCTCTGTTGTTCCAGGTTACAAATGCTCATTGGTGCTGCAATGAGTTTGTTAATCTCTAGGCAGCCTTTTGCAACATGACGCCATCCAGATGTTTGGCACTACGACTTCCCATTGCCCCACCCAGTGCTGATCAGATGGGAGTTGCTGTGCACAACATATGGAGGACACCAGCTTGGGGAAGGCTGCTCTAATGCAACACAGGTCTCTCAGTAGTTTTTGTTTCCTGCTGGCATGCCAATAACTACCACTCTTTCTCCTTTTCCCTCCAGAAAATTAAGCCTGAAGTAGACGAGTTTCTTCAAGAGCTGCGTACGAGAGTGTCAATTGGGGTAGTGGGTGGCTCAGACTACTCCAAGATAGCTGAGCAGCTGGGTGAAGGAGATGAAGGTGAGCAATACACACTTCTGCTCTCTAGGTGCTTTTGTTTAATGGAAGCATAGCTAATAATAATAATAATAATGATAATAATAATAATAATAATAATAATTTATTTGTACCCCACCCATCTGGCTGGGTTTCTCCAGCCACTCTTGGCGGCTTCCATAGAAACCAAAAATACAGTAAAATATCACAGATTAAAAACTTCCCTGAACAGGGCTGCCTTAGGATGTCTTCTGAATGTCAGGTAGTTATTTATCGCTTTGACATCTGATGGGAGGGCATTCCACAGGGCGGACGCCACTACCGAGAAGGCCCTCTGCCTGGTTCCCTGTAGCTTTGCTTCTTGCAATGAGGGAACCGCCAGAAGGCCCTCGGCGCTGGACCTCAGCGTCCGGGCAGAACGATGACCTGCTGCAAAATCAAGCAATCGTAGCAGTCATATTGGTGGGCAAATTGACACACGCAGAGGAAATCACATGGCATAGCTGCTGTGGACTGCACCACTTCAGACTGCAGGGGTGGGGATCATGTGACTCCATGGACCTCCATCCTTTTTCAAGGAAAGCTAGTGTGGGAGAGGTTTGGGCCTAAACTTCACCCAAACAGGCCCCATCTGAAGAGTTTTGTTTTATGTGCAGTGGCATTCCAATGTGTGATTTTCTACCACTCTGAAGTGGTACAGGCTGGGAAGGAATATCCATGTACTGTTTCTGCATATTGGAATCAAACCCAAGACAGTCGTGGCATTTCTGTGGTACTGTAACATAACTGTACTGCAGATCCACAAAGCCAAACTCAGTATTGGAAGGTTCCAAATAGTCCTTGGAAACTCAGCATGTTCTCCTGTGGCTTCGGACTGGTGGGAAGTGGAATCAGCTCTGGCCTTCGAAAGTGGGTTAACCGGCCTCCAGAGCCACATGGGCAGGACAAACACCTGTAGCTTCTCTCTATCCTGCTCCCTATATCTGCAGCATTACCCACTGCACTTTCAGTTCAGGATTTCCAAGACATCTCATTATATCCCAGATCTATAAGGGGTGGATTTAAATTGGCCCAATGCAGTTTCAGCATCCTCTTGATCAGGTCCAACAAGAGCTGTGTGCCTGACTTATTCCAATGCAGGTACATCACGAGGGGAGACAGATGAAGGTCCCAGCAGAGAAAGCAGGAACAGCAGCACAGCAAAGAGGGAGGTACTGAGGCGATGGGGAAAGGCGGAGATGGGGACAGAGCCAAGGGCATCATGGGATATTTGTTTGGTACAAAGATAGAAACAGGGATCTAGAAAACTACAGGCACTTGCAACGCAGCACCATATGGAATAGAAGCAGCTTCCAGAGAAGGAGGCCACCAGCTGATCCACCTGTTGTATTTATACTGCGAACAGTCAATCCTATCTGGACTGCAATAATCCTAATAAGGTTGGAGGGCATCCTACAGTAAATGGCATCATGAGTTCATTCACAGCCCATGTTTCCAGACTTAGCTGGTGGGGTTCCTCTGAGCCCGTGGTCCTAAATGCAAGACTTGCATCCATTCGCAGAAGTAAAGCAGAACGGTTGTTCCATGCCTTTGCATTCCCCTCCATTGCCCCTTCCCCCAGTAACAAAGAATAATATCAGATTCTAAAACCTTCCTTCTAGACTAGAGAAAAGGTGAGATAACCTAATGTTCCCTTAAACGGAAAGTGAACTGCTGATTCAGCACTGGCCTTTTTATCACTGCTGGGAAAGGCCAGTGTGAAATAACCTGTAGCTGCAGATCTGTGCACATTTGCTTACAAGTAAGCTTCATTGAGCACAGAGACACGTGCTTCTGAGTAAACAAGCTCAGGGTTGCACTCTGAGTTACTGAGACGTCGTTCCAAATGGAAAAGTGGGGGAGGCCAGACAAAGAGAACATGGGCAGGCACAATCCAGCTTTGTTGCTGTGTCTGTCAGATGATTGAGTTCTCACTCAGCAACTTGCACACCTTCATCTGTAAAATGGGAGCATCACTGCCGGCATTCATGAGCATCACTATTTTCAGGGCACCTCAAATCAAATTTTGCTGAAGTGTCAGAATAAAACCACAGAGATCCTGCGATTCAGCATCCACTTCCCTTGCAGCCCTATCCATCTGACCGATTGATATTTCTCTCTCACCTTCATTTCCCTTCCTTCACTTCTTCTCCTCAACATCCTTTTTGCCCCTACAAATCTATTCCCCACAGTTATCGACAAGTTTGATTACGTCTTTGCAGAAAATGGCACGGTGCAGTACAAGAATGGGCAACTGGTCTCCAAGCAGGTAGGCCCCACCACTTTGTGCTCTGCCACCAAGGCTGCAAATTTCCTCCTCCTCTCACCCTCCTTCTCTGCCAAATCTCTCAGAGAGAGATGATGGTATCCAAAGTCTCTCAGGTTATCTGGCTCCATACAGTTATCCGATAAGTCAGTATTTTATTGAGGAAGGGTTTCCCTCCCCCCTCCAAAAAAGGAGGCAAAACTTTGAAGTAATGCTTGAACAATTTTAATTCGTGAAGTAATATGCCCAACATCTTTCTGGCATCTTCAGGGGCACTCAGAAATGACAATAAAGATTATGTTAAAGAGTACTCAATATCAGAGCTAATAATTTTTACATAAAGATATGCATGTTATATCAAATATGTAAGGTATTTGTATGGGTATTATTTATAAGGATATTAATATTCAGTACTTTTCATATATATTATATATAGTATAACTTAGGGCTATGGAGTCCCCGATGTTTTAGTCCCTAAGAGGACACAGTATCTCCTCACAGGAGCAACTGGACAATCTGTTGCTCCTGGCTCTTCCCATAGCAGGAAAGTCCCTCCTCAGGCCTTAGATAAATGCATTTAGACTTGGAAGGGACCCCAACGATCATCCAGTCCAACCCCCTGCAATGCAGGAATGTGGACATCTAATCCTTATTGTGATTTCTTTTAGTGCAAGGTGATATGTCAAAAACATGTTGAGCACATTACAGCACAAAATAAAATTCTCAAGCAGCATTTTGAATCTTCACTTCCTTTTTTCCTGGATTTACTGGTCCTTTTGGTGCTGCCCCTCTCTTTTCATTTTTGTTCCATTCAACATATAATAAAACAACCTGTTCTGATGTTCACAATGTGGGTGGATTTGGTAAGAGAATTTCACTCTGTTGGCTCAGTGTGACCTTTGGTGTTGTTGTTTTTTTTACAGGCTATCCAGAACCACCTTGGGGAAGAACTTCTGCAGGATCTGATCAACTTCTGCCTCAACTACATGGCACTTCTAAAGCTGCCCAAGAAACGGTAATGGTGCTTCCTTATTCCAGGGCATGCAGACTCTGGCTTGTCTCCTTAACGAAGTGTCCCAGTCCCATTGTTCAGGAAGTGCCCCAATTTCTCCAGAGAGACTTTTTAGTACAAGCGTGTCACTTTGAGCTTGGGGAGGGGCTTTCCTTCCTTAAGTTAATTTATCAAAGGATTCAGGTCTCTCTTTTTATTTTCCAGATACTATGTGAGTATTTAGAACCACAAAGATGATAATCCAGCCCGCCCGACTTAAACAAAGAACCTTAATTTTCAAATAATATCCAACAGAAACCTTTCCACTGTTTTATTGAATACCTGAAAGGGAAATATTCCACAATTTCTTTCAGCACTTGATTTCATTGCATAACTGTTCTTAGAGTTGGGTAACATGTTAAGAAGAAATTCCTTCCTTTCTGGAGTTTAAACTCATTTCTCTGTATTCACTATGCTGTCTAGTTGCTATTGTTTCCCCACTTTTTCCAATATCCTTCTATATATTTTTAAAGAGTGTTTAGAGCAGAATGAAAGCAACTCTGTGTGCAGTTGATTTAACTTAGCCTTCACCGATGTTGTGTCTTGTGAGTACCACTTTCTAGAAAAACAGGTTAACCTCGACTCAGTTTATGTTATTTTGCTACACTATAATGCTGTGCCCAACATTGTCCATGGGAATTTTGCATCCTGAATAAATGAAACATTAAAGAGTGGTATTCTAGGCATTTACTTCCAATAGCTCCAGCTCTCGTAGGGGGGAAAATTACCTTGGGAAAAGTAAGATGTGATAGGCAAGGGCCATGAGGAATCTATGATCAGCTCTCTTAGGAAAGGTTGCATGCCACACACCATAAGCAAGGTAGAGGTCCCTCTTCTTGCGATTAGTTTGACCTTGTGTTGTATCATGGCGGGAAAATTCTGCTTGACTTCATGTTAAAGAAATCATGAGGCTGTGCAACAGAACTGTCCTTTGTTTTACAACCACATACTCAAGTTTCTCCTTCTCTCTTCCCCTTTTAAAAAAAAATTATCAGGGGGACGTTTATTGAATTTCGCAATGGGATGTTGAACATCTCTCCTATTGGTCGAAGCTGCACTTTGGAAGAACGAATAGAATTTTCAGAACTGGACAAGGTAAATAATAAGCATTAGGCTCCAAATGTATTTGTGGCACACTGGAGCCTGTTAGAACCCCAGGGTGGTGTGTGTGTGTGTGTGTGTGTGTGTGTGTGTGTGTGTGTGTTCTAAGTATTAAGCCTGTTGCTAGGGTACCTTGCCTATAAGCTGGCGCTAAACAGGAATATTATTCTGACTGGTCACAGTTCTTGAAAGAAATTGCAAGGCACAAACACAAAATACTGTGTTTCATGGGGGAAAGTGGGATCTGAGAAAGATCAAAGTAATTGAGGGGGATGTTTCCTTATCCCTCTCCAGTCCTCTCTCACTTGTTTTCTGTTCATCTCCTTTACAGAAAGAGAGGATTCGAGAGAAGTTTGTAGCTGCCCTGCAGAGGGAATTTGCTGGCAAAGGCCTGCGGTTTTCCCGAGGTGAGAGTTTTCTTAGTCCTCTCTGTGGTTTGGGAGGAATGGATAGGAAAAACAATTGATTTTGTATTCAAGAAGAATATGCATATATTCTCGTTTTGACTGTGTTGTTCTTTTGTGCACACAAATTCGTTATTCTTGTGCTAGAAACTGACAAAAAAAATTATTTTTTTTAAAGTGACTTTGGATGCTTGGTACAATTAGTTTTGGAGTCTTAGAAAAGCAAAATACCTAGCATGGTTTATGTTTAAAAAACTGGATAAGTGCTTTGTTACAGGACTTAAAAGAGGTTTCCCTGTGGTGATCCCTGTCTGCAATGAGTTTCTTTTCCATACTATTCTAAAACCCTCAAACCTTTTAGACATAACCCCCATTTAATTGAGTGAAACATACTTCCAAGTTAGTGTTCTTGGAAGGACTGCTGTTTTAACTGAGGGATCACTTTCTTTGCCAAGAATTGCCAGGATCAGAGCATGGTCTGTGGCTAGCAGCGCTCTGCCTAATATTCCAGTGGTCTGGCAGCAACGCACTGTTTTGGGTGCAGCCCTATCCATATGTTAGCCCTCTGTGCTCCTGCCCCCCCCCAAGTATGTGTGTCCCCTTTACTGCCACCCCTCTGACCTCTACGCGTTCAGCAGCAGACTGAAGGGGGAAATGGCTGTACTCATAAACCTGAAATTGTGGGCCTAATCATTTGTACATCCTTCATGTGGCTAACATTTGACTGACTAGGAGTACAGTGCAGGCAATAATGGGCTCTTTGTCCCTTACTAGGGGGCTGGCAGGTGGCCATATTTCCTTTATTTGTGGTGGGGGCAGTTGCTATTGGAGCTGTTGCCACCAGCATGCCAGAATAATTTATCTGGAATACAGCTGTAGTACTGCCAAACTGACAGCGAATGAGGTCTCATGGCAAAAGTCCTTTGCTCTGTCCTGCATTTTACATTCGTCCCACAGTTAACAGACTCTCCTTTCCCTGCCCAGTCGTACTTAGAAGATAAGAACACTTTAGAATAGGGTTCCCTGCCAGCCCTCCAGCCAAAAAGCTTGAGAGCCACCCTTCCCCCTTATAGATATTTTTTCTGAGAAGTCATTAGCTCCTGCTCCTCACACTTCCCCAGCCAACTGTTTCTTGTTTGTGCCTTTGGCTGATGGGGCCTTGCTGACGCCATTCCGTCCCATTGCCATAGAAACGGCAGCTACTGAATTAATGTGTCAGAGAAGCAGGCAGGCTGGCAGCCATGGTACATGACCATCTATCACGGAACAATTTATTCTACCAAAGCCATTTGCACCTGAGGTGTTGAGGGGAGATCTTTTTCCTGCAAGCCTCCACCTTCAGTCTGTTTCCCTTAATTCCATCACACTTTCCCCCTCTGGCAGGTGGGATGATCAGCTTTGATGTCTTCCCTGAGGGCTGGGACAAGCGCTATTGCCTCGATATCCTTGAGGATGAGAGATTCGACACCATCCATTTCTTTGGGAATGAGACAAGTCCAGTAAGTAAATCTGACCAAAGCCCTGTTCTTTGACAAGGGGCCAAGTCCTGTGTGGGATCGAGGAAGATAAAGCTGTCCATATCTAAACTGGCAGGCTCTCCGCAGGGCTAAATTGCATTAAAATAACCAGCAGACTCCCATTTCCACTGTGGCTCAACTGTGTCTTTTCTACAATGTTTAAAGGGCATTTGTATATTTCAAAACATTTGGTAAATAAACCTGGGGACCATGGCTGAAAGCCTGTTTTCAGATGTTCAAATGCCCTTTGGATGTTTCAGAAAAGACACAACTGATGTGTGATGGGAGCATTTGCTGTAAGGTTTGAAGTGGCTCTCGTTCGCATTTTCCAGCCTTACAAGTTGGTACCTGGACTGCATGAAAGCAAGTATAAACTAACAGTGCCCTCTTCTGGTGACTGGAAAATGCTAAGACATCTGTTCAGGTGCCATTTCATTTCAACATCTCTAAAGGGATTTGTCTGCACAGAAGCTTTGCGAGGAAGGAGAAAAAGAAGTGGGCAACTTTTGTATCACATGAACACAATGAATCTTACAGTGCAGACAGTGCAGAAGCTTGGTGGTTCAAATCCCCGCGATGGGGTGAGCTCCCGTTGCTCTGTCCCAGCTCCTGCCAACCTAGCATTTCGAAAGCACACCGGTGCATGTAGATAAATAGGTTCCGCTGTGGCGGGAAGGTAAACGGCATTTCCATGCACTCTGCTTTCCGTCACGGTGTTCTATTGCACCAGAAATGGTTTAGTCACGCTGGCCACATGACCTGGAAAGCTGCCTGTGGACAAACACCCAGCTCCTTTGGCCTGAAAGCAAAATGAGTGCTGCACCCCATAGTCATCCCATGATCTTTTGCCTTTTACCTTTACCTTACACAGCTTTAAAAAAACACTCTGAAAATGCTCTGAAGAAAACCATTTTAAAGCTCACAATGGAAAATTTCATAGGGAACTATTTTAGCTCATCAGCGCCATCTGGTGTCCCAATGTTGGAACAGTGCAAGTAGATAAATAGGTACCGCTGTGGCGGGAAGGTAAACAGCGTTTCTGTGCACACTCTGGTTTCCGTCACACTGTTCCGTTGTGCCAGAAGCGGTTTAGTCATGATGGCCACATGACCTGGAAAGCTGTCTGTGGACAAACACCAGCTCCCTCAGCCTGAAAACGAGATGAGCACCGCACCCCATAGTTGCCTTTGACTGGACTTAACTGTCCACGGGTCCCTTATCTTTACCTTTACCTGTCTGCACAGAAGCTTTGCAAGGAAGGAGAAAAGAAAGTGGGCAACATTTGTCCCACATGCTCATCATGAATCTTACTGTGCAGACAATGCAGCCCACTATTCAGCCCTTGCGTAATTGCTTTCAGGTGCATTGTGGTCACATTCTGATTATCTGGTGTGGGTGCTCTGCAGAGATTGGATTCACCAGTTAAGCACACCCAACCCTCTTTTTTTTTAAAAAAAAACACAACAACCTACACATGGATACACTTATATAAAACATGCCTGCAATAGCGTGGTTCATTGGCTCTCCTCCCTCCCTGACAGCATCTGTCAGCATGTGAGGTCATGACTACTGATGCATGACAGGGGAAAATCAATACCATGAGCAGCAGCATCACTTCAGATTAGGTTTTACATGAAGTCAGGTCCCACAGGAAATACTTCAATTTACAAATTCTAGGGTACGCAGTCCCTTGGGTATGCAGAAACCACCTTCTGATCCGATAGGCACCACACAACCCAAGTTCAGGATTAGAAGGGAGCAGGAGAGGAGTGGGGGGGGGGAGATACTGTTTCCAGGGCTCAATAAATACAGTGCTTTCCAGAAGCAGTGATTTTTGTGTCTCGCTGCCCACCTCTGCATTATTTTCAATTCCTTGCCAGTTTTAGATGGCTTGAGCCTCCCGGCAAGGGTGATAATCCTGAGACGCTCCAGATGTTGCTGAATTCCAACTCTCATTGGCCCCAGTTGGTCACAGGCGATGAGGATTGTAGTGCAAAAATACCTAGTCCATCATTGCATTTTCACCGTGGCCAATCAGATGTCTAAGGGAAGTGGGGCCTGAGTGCAACAGCATTCTGCTGACTTGTGATTTCCAGCAACTGGTATAAAGCTATCCATTTTTGGGTGAAGGTGTGGCATATATGCCTTGAAGTAAATAAATAAATCTGAGGTCTGGCAGGGGGACTCATATTCTGCCTTAATGGGGGGTGGAAATTGGATGGTGGTGATGATTATTTATACCCTGCCAATCTAGCTGGGTTTCCCCAGCCACTCTGGGCGGCTCCCAACAGAATATTAAAAACACGATAAAACATCAAACATTAAAAACTTCCCTAAACAGGGCTGCCTTCAGATGTCTTCTAAAAGTACAATAGTTGTTTATTTCCTTCACATCTGATGGGACGGCATTCCACAGGGTGGACACCACTACTGAGAAGGCCCTCTGCCTGGTTCCCTGCAGCCTCGCTTCTTGCAGTGAGGGAAACCACCAGAAGGCCTTTGGCGCTGGACCTCAGAGTCTGAGTTGAACGATGGGGGTGGAGACGCTCCTTCAGGTATACTGGGCAGGGGCTGTTGAGGGCTTTAAAGGTCAGCACCAACACTTTGAATTGTGCTCGGAAACGAGTCTGTGTTTTTCAAGTATAGTAAGGCTGCAACTTACAGAGGGAATACACCTAAAGCCAAAATTGTGTATAGTCCAAACACATTGGGTTTAATGGCAGGTGGGATTGCCAAAGTCTTTTTTCCTGGACACCCACTCTCTTTCTGCCCCCTTTTTATTCACTGAGCTTGAACGTGCACATGTTAAATGCGCCCAGGTTGTGGGCTTACGGTATTATATACTTGCCTGCTCATTTTAACCACCACGTCCAGCATCCTAATTCTAAGCACCCAATAGTCAAGATTCTTCTTATCCTTAGGGTGGGAATGATTATGAAATCTATGACGACCCTCGCACGGTGGGGCACAGTATCCAGTCTCCGCAAGACACAGTCCGGAGGTGCCAGGAGATCTTCTTTCCAGAGACAGTGAATGAATCTTGACTCGTGGTGTCCCTGCTGCTCTTGATCACTCGGATTAGACCCTCACTCACCTTAGGAAAGCACCTTTTGGATCCTTTCAGGACTTGCTGAGGCCCAAGGTCAAAATGCACTTTGGAAATGGGAGCTGGAGTGTCAGAAAGGGAGGGAGATGATGAAAGCTGTTCATCACTTGTGCCATCATCTTGCTACTGGGGAGCTGCAGAACCCCAGTTGCCATATCCTTATTCCCACCAAACGAGGTAAAGTGTTGTTGTTTATGTTTAAAGTGAAACCTGTATTCTAGTTAAGGCTTTTTTCCTTTCTTATTTGGAAGCTAATAATCACTCTTCCCCACAGATTCACCCAAATGAACCTATTTTTGAGATGATGACTATAATGATTGAAATAATTTATATACCACCTTCCATTTCTAGAAGAAATGCCAAGGCGATATTTTTGAGATGAATCTCAGAAAGACACTAAAGTTATATTTAAAACGGAGCAGGGCCTGTAGTGTTACAAGTACAAGACCTGTCAAGTATTTTCATATTCTTGAACCATCAATGTGGTTGGCAAATTATTTTTTGAGAGACTTTTTAATGTGCAAAAGGAGAGCGTAACCTGAACGATAAATAATGGCCCCTCCTAGCAGTAGTAATGTTTTGTTTTTTAGACATTGACACATGGCTATTGTGCCAGACTGTGGCTTGGATATGCACTTCACACCCATTGAAAACCATGAAGTATGGATGCTGGCATCCACACTGAGATGCACATCTCATTTATGCCTGTGCTTCCTGATCTGGCAAGTGATACCTATACAGAAACTTTCTGCTGCATGCAGATCTCCATCGCTCGATCAGGCTGAACAACAGTGCTGAACTGTGCATCTTTAAACAGATTTCAGCTATGTTAGTTGGATGACCTTTCAGCAATGTTAGGGACTGTGCTGTTGTAAAGGACTTTGTAACAAACGCAACATGTTCATTTGGCCCCCAAAGTAAAGAGTATAAAAGACAAGTGGGGCCTTCAACAAAATGTTGCAGTGTGGAGAGTTCCTGTTCAGTGCCCTCCCCCCGGATATTCCATTCCATCCTCAGAAAGCATTCTGTGGCCCTTGAGCACCTTCAGGCTTCAGCAGTTATTTTGGGTGGTGGTTGTTTTCCTTAAATATCCTCTGTTCTTCTTGAGCTCTTCCCAAACCTGCAGCTATCTCCCTCTTCTGTATATGTGGTGTTTTGTCTACATAAACAATGGCACTCGCACTGAAAATAGGGAGAATGATGGTTTGAACATAGGGCAACAGAAGGACCAAGTTCTAATGCATTCACACATTCATAAATCCAGATGAATTAAACCAGGTTTATGAATGAGGAAATGTTTACAGCTGTAGCTTTAATATCATTCCTGATTAGTCATCAGATTGCAATGTAGATTTCCTTCTAGACTTGTCTGATTAAGAATCTAAAGTTCAGATTTACTAAATGTTTGAATGTGAAATTAGCTATAAACTACTGAGACTAGCCAAACTGTAGCAAACATTGCTACTGTTTATTGTTTCCGTAAGCATATATTCTATTTTAAATTACCTTCAGTGTAGACAGAGCAGCAGCCTTCGTTACTGTAGTCTCCAAACCCTAGATTTTTATATTTAATACAGAAATATTTTCTTTAGTTTCCAGGGGGTAATGGTATTAGTCTACTGCAGCAAAAACAAAGAGACTAAAGATTTGCCTGTTTCTGCGTTTAGATAAAAATAGGGATAAGAGTAATGGTTAAATGCAAAAGGTTCTTCCTCTGGTTGGTGACTTCCCATGAGATACTGTCAGAGTACAATTATATATGCTAGGGCTGGGCAATATATCAATATATTGTCCAAAACCCGTTTGAAGGCCATATGGTGATATAAGTTTCATAAATCACAAATCATGGTGTGTGTTCGGACTGGACGATATATCATCCAAAACTGGTTTGAAGTCCATTTCATGGTATCGGGTTCATAATTTTTGACCTGGCAAAATATCATAAATCATAATGTATGTATGTATGTATGTATGTATGTATGTTGCTATGCAAAAATCACGATGTTAACTCTTGTCGGCTGAGCTCTTCCCTGCCTCCTGCAGGGAGCAGCAAATCACAAGAGCAGTTGCTGGCAAAAATCACAATGCAGGAAAAACTGTGAAGCCAACCAACACCTCTACATAGCTCCATCCTTATTTCAGACATTGTGATATATTGGTATATCACGATGTTCAGCTGTGGCAATATCACAATGTTGAAAACCAGATTATTGCCCAGCCCTAATATATGCATTCCACATACTGTGCCGCACTAAGATTGAGTTGCTTCATGTTGCTTACTTTTCATTAAACAAACAAACAAACAAAAACAACCCCAGTTCTTAGCTCTCATGGTTTCATGCACAGGGTTGTGAATTTGGAAGCAAAGCCTTCTAAGCAGTAAAAGAACACAGAACTGGATGGTATGACTCAACTTTCCTTTGTATCTGTTAAATTCCCCCTCTGGTCATTGTCTTGTCTGCCCTTTGTATCCTATTCCCTTCTACACTTGTCCTCATCATTCTTTCACCCCAGTCAAAAAATATCTCAATATTTTCCAATAAGCCAACAATGTATTTCACTCAGAGCCAGTTATGGGTTGATAATTTGCATATTTACAGGTTTAGGCTGATGAAGATGAGCATTGTTTTTGTCAGTGCCAATAGATCAAGGGTACAGAAGCTGTGAATTGACTATAATTCCCATCACCAATGACCACTTCAGCTTTGGACACTGGGAGTCCAGCAGTATCTCAAGGGGAAGAGGTTCTTTCATCCATGCAGGACACCCAGTCCATAGCAGGGCGTAAGGAGGACACAAGTAGAGTGTATGTGCCCTTTAAACCACTGGTAAATAAATTCAGGATACCTGCTGTCCTACAAGGCTGTCCCCTCCAAGATTCCTGAAAGAAGGAAAGCACAAAAAACATTAATAGAGAAAGGGCACGACCCTTTTATTATGTACCGTATTTTTCGCCCCATAGGACGCACTTTTTCCCCTCCAAAAATGAAGGGGAAAAGTGTGTGCGTCCTATGGGGCGAATGCAGGCTTTTGCTGAAGCCTGGAGAGCGAGAGGCATCGGTGCGCACCGACCCCTCTCGCTCTCCAGGCTTCAGGAAGCTATCCGCAAGCCTTGCAAGCCCGGCGGGAGTTCCTGCGGGCTCACAAGGCTTGCTGGCAGCAGCCTGCAACCCCGGTGAGTGTCTGCAAGCCTTGCGCGCCCGGCAGGAGCTCTCGCCGGGCGCGCGAGGCTTGGGGCGGGAGCCTGCCGCCCGAAGCACGCGGAGCCCTCCGGAGGGCTCCCCGTGCTTCGGGCGAGTGTCTGCAAGCCTTGCGCACTCGGCAGGAGCTCCCGCCGAGCGCGCAAGGCTTGGGGCGGCAGCCTGTTGCTCGAAGCACAGGGAGCCCTCCGGAGGGCTCGCGTGCTTCGGGCGAGTGTCTGCAAGCCTCGCGCGCCCGGCGGGAGGTCCCGCCGGGCGCGCGAGGCTTGGGGCGGCAGCCTGCAGCCCGAAGCACGTGGAGCCCTCCGGAGGGTGCCCCGTGCTTCGGGCAGGCGTGTGCAAGGCTTGGGGCGGCAGCCGCGGCTGGGGGGGGGAATAATTTTTTTTTATTCATTCCCCACCCCAAAAAACGAGGTGCATCCTATGGGCCGGTGCGCCCTATAGGACGAAAAATACGGTACTCCCCAGTAGAAGATAGCTGTCTACACTCCATAGGTCTCAGAAATGGTGTCTGTACTCTCACCCTCTGCCTCAAGGCAGGCCGTGGGCTTTGTATGGCACCGATGATCAGAACTTGTACAGTTCAACTGAAACTCCAGGAAAAAAAGTGACAGCTGTAGTAGTCAGGGCAGGGCAGCCTCTTATGAGCAGAAAAATGGCTGCCCTATTCCCTCCCCTACTCAGTGGAACACGGACCTCTCCAAAGTGAATGTTCATATTACAGAGCTCATATCATCGTCATCTGCAATGAATGCTTCCAGCTACTTTCATATGAACAGGAACGCAAGGTTTGTTTATATACAACACGCTAGTGTAGGACCGCAGCTTGCTACCTGCATGAATGGATATTTGAAAATAAAGGGTAGCAAGGAGGGGATTTATCTTAGATGATTGTCACTGCCGTTCCCAAACTGGTGCCCTCCAGGACTGACAGCCTTGCAGCTGCCAAAGTCAAATGTAGCTGATTGGCACTGCAGTCTAAAACTGAGGACACCAGGCTGGAGAAGTCGGGTTTGAAAAGTTGCATCAATGATGTTTTCACCTAGTACTGTGTCTTCCTGTCTGCATCTTCACTTGTACCTGGTTTAACTCCTGTGCTGCTGTGTTTCTGTTTTGAAGAAATTACTCCTCCTTTCCCCTTTGAGCCACCACCTCTTTTCAGCAGGAGATATTTGAATGACTTTCACAGGAAGGAACTGATTCCGTCACAAAGCGACTGGTTTTTTTTAGAATGGACCAAAAAAAAAAAAAAAAAGCAATGTTCAGTTAATGAGAAATGTATCCTTATTTAAATTTTATGTGAAAACCAGATGTCTATGACTGACCAATTTGTGGGTTTTTGTTCACAGGCAGCTGTTATATATATACTAGAAATATATATATATGCTTTTTAATGCATCACAAACAGGCAGCTGAGCTCCTACACCCAGGCTTCTATGCTTTGTAGTTCAATATTGTAACTTAATGTGGAACTAAATAATAATAATAATAATAATAATAATGAAGGCACAGGAAAGCAATACTATTTGTTTTTGTTATTTCTGGGTAATTTGCATGTGCCCAAATTCAAACAGACAAAAAGCACAAACAGTAACAACTTGGTAGCTTATTTTGACCGACCACCTACAGTATCTGTGAAGGTCAGATTTCCCTCACAGAGCCTTCTCCAGCCTGGATTATGTTGGACTTCAGTCATCCCCAATCGCTATGGCCAATTGCCAAGGATAATGGTATTGTAGTCTAAAACATCTAGAGGTCACCAGCTTGGGGGAAGCTGCCCTAACACTTCCACATAAAAGCTTGTGATGAGAGGGAGAGAAACACATTTGCCTGAAACTTTGAAAAGCTGCTGTCATTCAGAACAGCCCGTCCCGTGCTAGATTACTACGTGTATGGCTGTTGTCCCCGTAAAGCATTATAGATGCTTTAGACCAGGCTTCCTCAGCCTCGGCCCTCCAGATGTTTTGAGACTACAGTTCCCATTATCCCTGACCACTGGTCCTGCTAGCTAGGGGTCATGGGAGTTGTAGCCCAAAAACATCTGGAGGGCAGAGTTTGAGGAAGCCTGCCTTAGACCATATTGACACCATATATTTAAAACGCAGCTACTAATTTAAAGAGTCACAGCTTCCCCCAAAGAATTATGGGAGCTGCAGTTTGCTAAGGGTGCTGAGTGTGTTGGGAGGCCCATCTTCCCCATACAATTCCCAGAGTTCTTTTGGAGAGGGATTGTGGCACTACAGCTTCCAGAACTCTCTGGGGGAGGCGGTGAATGTTTCAAGTGATATTGTGCTTTACATGTATGGTGTGAATGTGGCCTAACTGCAGAAGGGGCAGGTGCACACATGCTGCCCTCATCCCCTCCAACACTAGAGTTTCTGTTTGAGCAGGGAGGTCTGCAAAGGGATTGTGGGAACCCTACACAAATGGGGCTCCTAATCACAAGGAGGCTTGTGAGTGCCTTTAGTGGAGTGTGTATTTACAATCCCAGTTAGATCTCCCACCAAACAGGAGGTGGTCAGCCATGGAACAGCCCCACACCTCCTACATGCTTAGACATCAGTGCCTGAAGGACTTGAGATGCGAGGTGAGTCCTTACATCTTTCCTAAGGTGCCATTTGGGCAGAGTATATGGCCCATGGTGGTGTCTTTCCACCTGTCTTGAACAGAACAGTCAGACACCTGAAGACTAGCCACCCAATTCCATAGATCCAGATTTTGTGACGTCATTCTGGTACAGTGGTGCCTCGCAAGACGAAATTAATCCGTTCCGTGAGGCTCTTCGTATAGCGGTTTTTTCGCCTTGCGAAACAAGCCCATTGACAGCTTAGCAGATTAGCGCTATTACCGGTTTAGCGGCTTTTAGCAGACCAGCTGATAAGCGGCTTATCAGCGGATCAGCTGATAAGCGGCTTAGGGCTTAGGAAAAGGGGGGGAAAAGGGAAAAAAACCCCGCAGGAACTCGCAAGACATTTTCGTCTTGCAAAGCAAGCCCATAGGGAAATTCGTCTTGCGAAGCACCTCCAAAACGGAAAACCCTTTCGTCTAGCGGGTTTTCCGTCTTGCGAGGCGTTCATCTTGCGGGGCACCACTGTATTATCTCCTGTACCATTCTGGTATTATCTCCTGTATCTCCTGTACCCTATAAAGGAAAAACGCAAAAACAGGAGAGACTTGTGGGAAAGTCACTTTAATGGTTTATTGCCGGTATTACAAAGGTCAACACGGGGTCAGACAGGCAAGGACCACACCAAAAGTTGTAAAAACACAGACACACCATAGGTAACAAAGATTATTTCAGAAAGAATCAAAAGCTTTCCCAGAGAGAAGATGCCATTTTGTGGCACTTCCACTGCTATTGCACCTTCAAGGGGAGGGGCAGAGGCGAGGAGCTGCTGGTGTTTAATGTAAGCAGAACAGCAGCAGGAAGTCCCTCTGGCTGTCACAGGAAGCAGGTCACACACAGGGGTCTGGATGCCCCATGGGAAATTGCTTCCTTTTCCTGCTTCGTTCCTCCATTGGACTGTTTGCTCACCTTGGGACGGAAAGACTAAAACATGTTCCTTCCCCAATGTCTATGCCTATGTCAAGAGCACATGCATCTGAGTTTTAAAGGCCTTTAAAATAAACACCTCACTACTCTCATTTTATCTCGAATACAGAGAGGTGAAGCTCCTCTGTACAATTTGGCTCCAAGACACATAGTTTTGGATGTTGTCCTTTTAATCCAAGGAGGACACAGAATGTTTCCATAACCAAACAGATTAGAACTTGGAAAGAACTAGTCTCAGAAGCAAGAGAAAACCAACACCCTCCCTAGAATGTAGCTGGGCAGCCATTTTGAGTAGTGCTATTTCAACACCACATGGTTGTGTTTGCAATAGTATGCTACAGATTTAGAAAATTCACATTGTCAGAGTTTCCAGGTTGTTCCTTCAACAAAGTAGGTACAAGGAGGTGGTGTCATCGTTTTGGTTCCCTGTATGTGGAAAATAGCACATCAGGGGCGGGTTAGGTCAGAACCTCTCAACAATGCGCTCTTTTCTAGATGTAGGGTGTATATTCAAAAATATACCTGCAATGCTCAGTCTGTTCCAGAAAGACTCATGATTTCGTTTAACCTGTAGTTGAACCCAAAACCATTCTAGACATATCCATCTGACCATGTGCTCCTTCTGGAGGGCCAATCCTCATTTCATTTAGAAACCAAAGCCCACATACTTAACTGGAAGCTACTCAGGTCACATCTACACCATACACTTTCCCCCAAGGAATCCTGGGAAATGCAGTCTCCCCCTCACAGAACTACAATGCCAAGTACCCTTAACAAACTACACTTCTCAGGATTCTTTGAGGGAAGCCATGTGCTTTTAAGTGTATGGTGTGGATATAATGCCAGTGTTCTAACAGGACTACATTTAATCTTCCAGCATTGTCAGCACACATGGAGGGAAATAATCCCCCTCTGGGCATCTTTGCACAGACTTTCCTGTGATCATGGTTTGATACTGATACTGTAGTGCTAAACTGAAAACATGAGAAGTGCTCCTGGAAAGAAAGAAAAAAGCATGATGTTATAATGCTAGAGAACACCAGGCTGCCATTATACACCTGTTTCTTGCAGAGTATGCAGTCTATGCTGGCTGCACAGTTGTGCTCCAGCCCCCAACTATGCAAATTCTGTGGGAAACCTTTGGCCCTCCAGATGTTGCTGAACTACAGCTCCCCCCGTCCTTCACCATGCTTGCTAGGGCTGAAGGGAGTTGCAGTTCTGCAACATCTGGAGGACCAAAGGTTCCTCAGGTCTGCTCTATACTGTAGAGCAACTGTTTCCCAACTGTGGGTCTCCGGCTGTTTTTGGACCACAAGGTTGGGGAACGCTGCTATAGAGGACCAACTATCACTGAAGTCCCAGAGATGTGAACCACAGAGGACAGGTGTGCAGTAAACAGCCACACACCACCACATGAAAGCCTCTGAAGATGCACTGCAAGCACAAAAAGAACGACTCTGAAGACACCAGTCTCATTCTCACGATTCCAGCATACTTTGGGCTCTATCTACCAAGCTCCTTCCAACTCTCAAATTAAGCCACTCACGTGCATACTTGCCACTTAATCACCCCTCTTAGCTCCTACAACAGTGGTGTGTACACTTCTAGTGCATCATACAAAAGTTTTACGATGCATGTTCAGCCCCTCTGAAAGGTCAAGCAACATCCGATATGATATTGCCCAAGAAGCTTTAGACTTGTCAGTCTACTGTTCAAAATGAGGTTAGCAACTGATTGACACCATGCAAATTCCTAACATGCACACCCTATCCTGGGAATTTTTTTCTACTCAGAACATCTATTAGAAATCAGGTTTGTGCTTTAGACATGACCCTGTATATCCTGGGGAGAGAAGTAAAAGTTGGGGAAGGCTGGACAAGAACCAAAACATAACTAGATACAATGCCACTAGAGCCCATTATCAATTACTGGCCCATGAATCTTGTCATTGATACACGATTCCTCCATCTCTTGTGCACATGACCCTCATTAACTACAAAACTAGGGACACAGAGGGCCACCAAAATGTACAGGTTAGGATAATAGTAGGAAGAGTAGGAGAACGTCCAAACACCCATCTTGAGGAAACATGGTCTGCAACATTCAGAAACGTAAACACATGCAGACAATACTAAAGCCTACATCTCTGGAGATGCAGAAAATCAAAATGCTATTCTCAAAGCAAATATCCACAGCCAGGAACCACCATACATTGCCCAAGACCATAAAACAGATGCATCGCATAGACTCTATTCCGTTTTAAATGTTAAAATAGATTATTCTTCTAGCAAAAATGCCTTCATCTGCAGTATTTTTTTAATTGCATTATTTTTAAGCAAGACAAATGTCCTTGGGGAGGGGACTTACATTTTAATATATGTGGGAAATGTAATGTCAGCAGGGTAATAGTCTATTAGCGAAGACTTCAAAGTCAGCCTCTCCCAACTTACTACCTTCTGTTTGAAACCAATGGGGAAATGATACATGTATTGATTCTTCTGGCATTACATTATGTTGCAAATTAAGACACTGCACTGCCATCAGAGAGTGCAGCTGCATTTACTTTAGGAGTAACAGGATGGGGGACGGGGGCAGAGAGAGAATCTCAGTAGTTAAGGCAGGAAGACCATGATGATGTCTGAGCAGGGCTTGTATGTCTGTACCGCACACTCCTTACCACCGCATCACTGCTATCAAGAGATCTGGAAAGTGAAGCAAGCTGGGAACGAGATACTGCCACAACTGGGGCCTTCAGGAACAATCCACTGCTATGTGCAGGAGAGTACAGAGTCAATTAGAATGGAAGAACTTATAGTGACAGGTCAAGTATTACGGTATTTGCAGATTTTCAATTGGCTTGTGTAATCCAATGCAGGAAGATTCAAATCTTAGACTTTGTAGGAATATGTTTTGCAACACTGAAAAGGATGTCTAGCCTTCCATTAACCAGCTATGCCTAAGGCAGGGATAACCAGCACAGTGCCTCCAGGTGTTCTGAACCACAACTCACATCAGCCCTGGTCACTGGCCATGCTGGCCGAGGCTAATGAGAGTGGTAGTCCACAACAGCTGAAGGGCACCCTATTGTGTACCTCTCTTCCAAGCAAATGATCACCTTACCCTGAGAAAACCTGTTCTAGTGTTCATATATATATGTGTGTGTGTGTGTGTGTGTGTGTGTGTGTGTGTGTGTGTGTGTATTCTCTTTCCCGGCTCCCCCTCTCCGGATTTCTGTTCTTATAAAAAGCCACGGGAAAGAATCTGCCAAAGAGGGGACTATTTCAACAGGAATTTAAATGAATAAAGACTCCTTGCAACACAGCATTCAGAATGATCTGCTTTTGAAGTAAACCTGTATCAATGGCACAGAGAACAGACCAGCAGTTTTCACAATATTGTGTATTCATCATTTAACTGAAGGATTAAGTACCTAAACTGCTGCATAATACCAAAGAATTTAATATTCAGCGCTTCTACCACAAAGTAACTCACATCATGCCTTGGACAGATAGAAGCAGCACAGGATCTGACATTTCCAAGACAGCTTATGATCGCAAGTTCACCTTAATGATGATGTCCAGTGCCCAGTTAACCACAAATCCCCAACCCCTCAATTCTTGTCTCCTGGTTCAATCAGGGGACTGAGTAAGAAAAGTAATTTATCTATGCCATATGAGAAAGATCTGAGAAATTAAGTTGTGAATACCACTCAAGAGAGGGACTTCATGGATCTTGATAGTTTTCAGAAACTGCTTCTTCAGTGATGCATTCTACTTGCTCTCTACACAACACCCTTGAGATACTAGACATCCAACTTGCAATTATGTGTGCAGGGGTGGTGTTGGGGGGGTGGGGGAGAAGCAGCATCTGTCACCAAACCAGTAATCCGGTTGCCACAGTTTGCCTAGCTGTGGTAGCCAAACCACTGATCTCAACAGAGAACAACAGCGACATCAGTGGACTTAGGGAGAGGAGTGCAAGTCATATGGTCCCTCCCTTACACAGGGCAAGGTGGCTGGGGAGGGGGAGGGGGACAAGATGGGACAAAAAGCACATACCTACAAGTGTCTCTGAAGATGGCACAATTTGTGTGGGGCTCTGGGAGACACTGTCTTCAGGCAATGTACAATTGTCCCTGCCCCCCTACAAAATATCACTGCATCTCTTAATACCTACTCTGGCTGAGAAGAACAAGAGAGCTTAATGCAAACTCCCCTGGGTGGACCGCCTGGACCAGCCCGTTGAAAAAGCAATGGGATAATTTGTTAAACAGAGCAGGACAATACATAAGACTTCTGTTAATGCATTTAGGGCAGCAGCGAGACAAATAAAAGTCTGCCTTTCTGGATAAAGACACCCCCCAAAAAAACTCGAGAGCTCTTCCTTTGTCTATTCAGGTACAATTATGAGCTCACGAGACATAGGAGAAAATCCACCCAGCAACCCTTTTCCACTTCCTGCTTGCCATTTTGAAAAAAAAAGCACAGCTACAAACCAAAAGGTAAATCTTAGAAAAGACAACATAAATGCCAACATGTCACACTGCAAACAAGAATTGCCAGCCTGGGCTCTCTGCCATTGCTCCAGCAGTTCCACCACCCACCACATCATTCAACCCCACCTCCTTGGTGGGGTTGTCCTGCAGGCTCAAAAAGAAGTTTACGATCCAATGATTTGGCCAGACCACGTTTCATGCTTTGTGTGTGGAGCTAAATGAGTAAGCACCACCTCCACAGCCTGGAACTTCTGGTTCTTTGGTGGGATGGGGCAGATTTTGTATGTGACCTCATCTCCTTCTACTGGAACATATTCCCCCTCGATGCTGAAAAAGAAAAAGTAAACAACATTTCAGCAGTTTCTTAATTTTCTGTTTAATTTGTCATCATTATTATTAATAAATCTATCAACATCCAGTTAACAGGGCTCCTTCATAAATGTGTCCTTACAATGATGCTGTTGACACAAGTAGGGTTTGGGAGAGAGAAAGGAGCAGTGACTGTTCAGATGTGAGATATTTGCATCATAACATAAGATGTTAAAGGCTCTGCAGCCATGGAACTTACTCGGACACATGTACAAATATGTCCTCTGTGCCACTCTCTGGGGTGATGAAGCCATGGCCTTGGGAGCGTGAAAACTGCTTACATACACCCTTGTAGACAGGACCAGCGGAAGCACGAGCCGTCCTAGGAAGAAGAAAGAGGTTTGAGACTCAGTCTAAACCACACTGGCATGTTCAGCCAGGAAAATGTTCATGTGTTACCTTTCTAAACAACCTCACGGTTTCAAGGCTCCCATTTCCCCCCCACAGTCCAGACTATAGCTGGAACTAAATTTTATACCAATTTAGCAAATCCTCAAAAACTTTTTTGAAATCTGACAGAGGATATCATATTTTTAAAAAAACTTACATTAAAAAGCAACTTGCACAATCTAACATCTCTCAATTCAACAACCACCATAGCTAGGAATGTTGGAGGAAGTTTGAATTAGAAGAGTGAATTGTTGGTAAGGAAACTCTTACTTTGCTTTAGAGTTCTTCCCCCTCCCCCCAAAAATGTTTAAACTCTAGTCCAGATAAGTAAGGTTCCTCAAAGCCTCACAGGTCGTACAATTGATGGGGTCCAAGAAAAGGTAGCATTGCTCATGAACTGCAAGATTCATAGTTTGTCCCAAGGACTGCTCAGAAGACTCTGGGGTATGAATACAAAATGACTCAATAGGACCATTTGACATGGGATTAACCGAAGTTATCAGAAAATAGTGTCATCGTGGTCTTATCACACCACCACTTTCCATCAAAGTCTGAAAGAACTCTGTCAGAAATCAACCACAATCAAATAATGTGCACAAATCAGAAAAAAATCAATTCCTCCTCTCCCCAAGCCCCCTTGCCCTGGTATATTCCACACTGTCAAAGTCTAATTGTTAACCAATTTTAAAATGGAAAAAAAATGACCCTGGTGATTCCTAGCTTAGTTGCACAGTCTAGTTACTTACGCAGAGTATGTCCTTGTTCTTTTTGTGGGAAGTGGGCTGGGTAAGTCCCGAAGAAGGTGGGCACCTCTCTCACAGATCCGGCTTCCCTCTCTGTTAAAAGGGAAAATTGGCCACACAGGTGACTTTGGAGAGTGGAGAGGTGGCACAGTGGACTGAGAAGTCTGGTCAGATGACATGGTGTGGCTGTCCTCTGGTATGTCAACAGGAAAGAGGTGATCAACGACTCTCAGCCTTTGAGATCAACCTGTCATGCGAACAGAAAAAGAAGAGTCCTAAGTAATGGAAAAGCTGATTGGCAGTGGTGCCACCAGCTTGTCTGTGGGCTCCAAGACAATGGTCTATGGAGACTTCCAAAGAAGCATTCTAGGGTACTTAAAAACTTGTGTCCATGTTGTCATTAGCCCAGAGTGGAATAAATAGTTCTAACTAGTTGACTGAGGAACTGTGCAGGCTGGGGCTGAAAAGGCAGCCAGATGGAGCTTCTGGAATCATAACCAACTGCGTAATGGAGGGGTAGCCAGTGTGTGTTGGACTCCCAACTCCATCAACCCCAGCAAGCATGGTCAATGAGTCAGGAGAATGGGAGCTGGAGTCCAGCTATGTCTGGTGGGCACCATATCAGCTACTCCTGGTAGAAAGCCTGCAATGCTGAAGACACACACACCACTTCCCTCTTCCTAGCCTTGAGATTAGATCAGCCCAACCTCAGAGACCATTTTAACATCCCTTCTAAAAGAGATAAAAATGCTGCAGCTCAGTTTGGATAATTACATTTCATCACACAACGCTACCTTTCGGCACTTCCTATGACATTTCGGGTTTGTCTCTTTTGACCACCACACTGCAAAAGAAAAGAAAAGTCCCCTCCCCCCTTTAGATGCAGTTGCAACACAGATGCTTCAGGCTTATTTAACCATATGAATTATCCACACAGAACTGTGCAGATAATTAAAAGGTGGCTGCATGACGTCTATGGCTCCAGTATTATCCTCCAAATATCTAGCTTGCTAATCTTTGGTGGGAATTATAACATCATTTGCTTTCCTCTCCTTTTGCTACGTGAGCGGTCACTTCAAGGCTAAAGGAATTATTTCTGCAAGTGATCTCACAAGCCCAAATCGTCTACTCTTCCCGTGCTCCCCTGTGGTCCCCCAGTCCCCCCTGCCGTGAAAAACAGAAGGATGCTGCAGGCACTGTGATGCTACAGTAACAGCAATACGTGGCCAGAAAAAGAAAGGTAACTAAGCAGGTATAGGGGTGTGCATGAGACACAGACAGAGAGGGAGAGGAAAACCAGCTGACTCAAAGAGCACAGACCTGTCACTAAGCCAAAAGAACGGGGATTTAAGCGCTCAGCTATTTGGTTAGCAGCAGGCGCCTATTTACTTGCATTCCTTCTGACTCGCCAAAATGGGTGTTTACATAATGCCATAGTAGAACACAGAGAAATCATGCAAGCTTCCTAACCAGGGATCAGGACTAAATTAGGGCAGCAAAAGACAACATATTCACCAGAACGCCTCTTGGCCAACTCAGAAACTAGTCCCTATAGCAATAGGAGAAGAAGGCAAGAGCAATAAGGGGATTCAGATAACTGGGATGTAATGACCTTAAATATGCAATGTCAGTGGTAGTGTGTTTTTTAAATGCTCTAGGCCAGCCGCCTCCATCCCGATGCCTTGATGGACTACAACTTTCATCAGTGTAGGCTCTCTGACAAATGGTAATTGCTTGTGTATATGTTAATTCATTTCTATGCATACATTCAAGACTGACCCCGTTTGATATGGCCAACTAGCATAGTGTAGTGGTTAATATGTTGAACTAGGACCAGGAAACCCATATTCAAATGCCAACACAGCCATGAAACTCAACTCTTGGGCCTAACCTCACTCTTCATACTATAATGTTGAGATGATAAAACTGGGGTTGGGAAAGAGTTGTGTCTGAGGCCTTGAGCTCTTTGGGGAAAGGATGGGATATTAAAATTATATAGAATTCAAGCACATGTTTCAAATTCAAACTCTCCAGTACCACTCAATCATTAACCTGCGGCATGACACTAAAAGCCCAGAACATACAGTACATGCATTTTAAGCCTGCTTAAGTAAGTCCAGAACCAAATACAGATTTTAGAGCGAAATGCTTTCCCACTGACCTTAAGTATTTAACCACCCAGTTTAAGACTAGCTGCAGAGCCAATGGCAAGGAGGGGAAGCCCTCTAACATCTAGGAACAGAGCTGAGGGCAATTTGCAGTACAAGGGCTTCCAACACTCAATAGTTTAAACGAGGAAGTAAAATCGCAAGTCCAAAAATGTTCTGTGATAAGCTGGCATTGTGCTAATTTCTTATCAGCCTCCATGTTTCTCGCTTGTAAATTATTAACCGGTTTTATTTATTTTTAAAGCTTATATTCAGGTCCTTTCAACCATTTAGGTCTCAAAGCAGATTACAATGACAAAGTATTCCATATTAAAAATGTAAAATATAAATTAAAATTAAAATTAAAATTATGGTTGCCTTTGACCAATTTTTTATGCAGCTCTGTTTATCAGGTTTGTCTCAGAAGAATATCTGATCAGTTGCAGAGTTATACTTTATATTCAGGTAAGCACAGGGCATGGCTCAGAAGTGAAGTAGAATTAGCTGCACTTCCAAGCCAGAGTGTCGGGACTGAGCTTCAATCTGTTGGCCCTCATCCAGAGCATTACTGTTCCCAAGCACTGATTCAGCACCTGAGTCAGATGAAAAGGAGAAAAAGAGATGGATGCCACTGAAATATTGATGGCACCTCACTAGGAATATCTAGATGACCTCACTCACTAGTTTCATATGAAATGTTAAATAGCAAGTTGAAACCCTGTGGGACCCCATGGTATAACTGCCAGGCCTGTTTCCGAGCCCAGTCTTCTGGAATTATCTACCACAACCACTGCAAAGGAATGCCACCCCACCACCACCACGGACAGCTTACCTAGAATGATACCATGGACAGTGGTATCAAAGTCACCAAGAGATCCAGTAGAATCAGCAAGGTCACACTCTCCTGTTCAGTGGCAGACTTTGGGCTCTCAAATTTCAACAGCGTCCTGTGTGATGCTCAAATTCGGCACAAACCCACCCACCCCCGCCTCTCGCCCTCCATTCTACATCATTGTTGCAGTGCCAGCAACCAGTGCAGCCAAACCAGTCACAGTAACCTAAAGCCACCTCTGCCCAGTCCTTCTGCCATACATCATCCATCATGGTGACCAAGGGTATTTCAGCACCAAATACAGGCCTAAGGCCAGATAACCTCCAGTCTGCAAACATAATTAGGCTCACCAAGCTTCCCTATTTAGCCTAAACCAGGATTTCCCAAAATTGGGTCTCCAGCAGTTTTTGGACTACAACTCCCATCATCCTTAGCTAGAAGGACCAGTAGTCAGGAACGATGGGAACTGTAGTCCAAAAACAGCTGGAGATCCACGTTTGAAACCCCTGGGACTAAACTATACCCATTTCTATCCACCTGTCTATCACCTGATGTCATAAGGCATCAAGCACAGAACAGATAAACCCACAGGGTCAAGCTGCAGAGGAAGAATTTCCTTTCTAGCTGCTGGTAGAGTTAAGCACTATATTTGAATTTGACAACAGAGAAAGGTGGCGGATTCAAAAAGTACCAAAATCTATCAGTAGCTGGAAAGGAGAATCAGAGCGCATCTGGAGTGTACTCCTCTCAATCCTTCATGTGAAATCAAGTCACTTGACATCACTGGACATAAAAGGACTGACAGGGGGGTAAACCTACCCATCAGGAACTAGCGAGTGCAGTGTGAGAGGCTTGGTCTCCGCTCAGCAGGGATGACAGAAAGGATGTCAGAAAATGTGTTTTGTCTTTAAGAGGAGTCGTCCCAACTCCACTTTAGACCCACTAGTCCTTTTTCGGAAGAAAGGATGAGTGTCGTGGATACCTAGGAACTGGGTGTACAGTGGTACCTTGGGTAAAGTACTTAATTCGTTCCGAAGGTCCGTTCTCAATCTGAAACTGTTCTTAACCTGAAGCACCACTTTAGCTAATGGGGCCTCCTGCTGCTGCTGCACCGCCGCTGCGCAATTTCTGTTCTCATTCTGAAGCAAAGTTATTAACCCGAGGTACTATTTCTGGGTTAGCGGAGTCTGTGACCTGAAGCATCTGTAACCCAAGGTACCACTGTATATGGTCACTAGCCATTCTCTGGTTCACAGGAAGTGGAATGGCTTTCCACTGCTATCCAAGTGGATGTTGTAGGCCCATATACTGTAGCCCTACTGGAACAAAGGGGCCTGGCAGGTAGTCAGAAGTCATCCCTGAAGAGATATCCATCATTATGTTCTGTGGGTGTGATTTCACTCTCTGTATATTTACAGCCAATGGATTAAACGGCAGGCTAGCAGGATGAAAAGAAGTAACACTTGGCATCAATAACCACAGTACTTTGCAGCTTTAGAAAGCAGCAGAACTATTTCATTAATCCCTTGAAATCATGCTGCCTTGCAGTAAGTCTGCTAACAGGCCTACTATAATAGGAAATTCAGAAGAAATGTGAGAGGAGGTAAAAAAATGTAGAAGATCAAACTCTGGTGTCCAAATAATATATTTTCGTTTTGTCCCATACCAAACTTCATTTCCCTGTTCAAAAACCCTTGAATTACTGCTAACAAAATACATTTTATAGCAGCTCTTTCCAGGGTGCCAAGATGACAAGAACCACCATCGTGGGTGGAAGAAAGGAGTACCTCAAGATGGAGAACCTGTGGCCCTCTAGATGTTGACTACAACTTCCATCATCCATGACCGCTGGCCATGCTGGCAAGGGCTAATGGAAGCTGTAGTGCAGCAACACCTGGAGGACCACTCGGAGGCCTGGTCTACATAATCTAGCATTCTGTCCCTCAACCAGATGCTCTGGGAAACTCACGGATAAGGCATGATGGCAACCAGCTATAAAAGCCTAGAGACACCACACACATTACCAGTCTTCATCATTGCATATGGAAGTCACCATCTGAAATCCATCATGAAACCACCACAGATTCTACCCCAAAAAATGTCTGTTTCAAGACAAGTCCTGCTTATGCAAGGCCTCCTGAGCTTTTTCAGGTGTCACATTTAATAAAAGATGAAAAGTAAGAATAGGACATGGCAGCAGAGGCCTGTGATATGGCACAAGCAGGCCAAGAAAGGGGATTCTAGTCCATTACTCAAAATGAGAGCCAAAGTCACAGGTTCTACTCCTATTCTAGATACCAGATTTCAAATATGGTGAAGCAGATTTGTGCATCGTGACTGCAATCCAGCTACAAACCACTTCACAAAAACAAACTGCAGAAGTTATGCCCTTAGCAATCAATGGCCTTGGAGAAAATAGATGCAAGAAGCCATCCAAAAGGCAGCACAGAACTGCAGTATTCTTCATCAGGTGTTCAATAGCTTACACTTCAAAACACGAAACATTCTGTGAAAGTGATTTTTTGTTGTATCATTTTATAGGAACAGCAGACCCAGATGCCAGCTCTGTCCCATTGTCTAGCTAGCGACACTATGGCCAAACCTACTGAAGCCATCCACAACGACATCAGGCTCATTCTCTTGCTTATCTTCCCATTAGGTATATACCATCGTCTGCAGACAATGTCCTCCTGCAGATGACGCACAGCAAAACAAGCCAGTCTCTGCACAAAGGAATGGACACAAATCTAACATCAGAAATGGCAGTAAATAAATAAAATCAGTGGGGGGAAAGCTTCATCCTGTCAGGACACTCTGTACCTGACCTTAAGGTGGCCATACTGGAACAAAGGAACTTCATAAGGGAAACTGCATGTAAAACTGCTATTAAAACATTCAGTGCTACAACCTGAGGTTTAATCAAGACAAAGGTTTTTCTAGCTACACTACACATAATTGGCTTATCAATGCCTGGATGTCGGTGTTAACAACTATTTTTTGAAATCCCCTAGCCCTGTGCCTATAGGACTGCAACTCTTCATGTACCTGATATACAGGACTGCGGTCTACAAGAGCTTTTGCCATAAAAAATAATAAAGCATCATTTTCAGTTTATTCTTAAATGCAATTTGATTTATTGGGTTTATTTTACTTTACCCCGCCCACCTCAGCCTACTCTCAAGCCAGTGCCCCCATCTTCTTACTTGCAACCAGTCCACTGGGTGGCAGCAGCCGACAATGTCCTCCTCCTCCACCAGGTTCAAAATTAGCAGGGCACTAGGCGCATTTTGCTCCTAAAGGTTCTCCATTTGTGAGCACCTCAAAAGTCTGGGTGCCATTTTCTGCGCCTGGCTGACACTCAAGAAGTACTGAAATGTATGTGATCTGAAGCCTCGAAGTGTATGTTAAGCATAGGCAATATTGTAAACACCAAATTAAACATGTATTAACAATTTCTGCTAAAAATGTGGTGTGAATAATGTGTGACTTATGTGAATTGCATATTAGTTCATGCTTATCAAAATAATAAATAAAAAGTATTGCCAAACCCCCTCCCTAGTTTGGCAACTAGACATTCTGTTTTGGCGCCCAACAACCCAGGTCCCGTGGGACGCGGGTGGCACTGTTGGTAAAACCTCAGTGCCTAGGACTTGCCAATCGCATGGTCGGTGGTTCGAATCCCGGCGGCGGGGTGAGCTCCTGCCGTTCGGTCCCAGCTCCTGCCCACCTAGCAGTTCAAAAGCACCCTTAAGTGCAAGTAGATAAATAGGGACCGCTCACCAGCGGGAAGGTAAACAGCGTTTCCATGTGCTGCTCTGGTGCCGGTTCGCCGGAGCAGCTTCGTCACGCTGGCCACGTGACCTGGAAGTGTCTGCGGACAGCGCTGGCTCCCGGCCTCTAGAGTGAGATGCACGCACAACCCTAGAGTCTGTCAAGACTGCCCTGTACGGGCAGGGGTACCTTTACCTTTACCTTTAACCCAGGTCCCAGAAGCCGTTTGGCTCCTAGTTTTTCTATCCCAGTTTCTAACACTGCTCTTCCTCCTCCTCCTTAGTCCCAGTGGAAGTGAATTACATAGAGGACAGCCCTAGACTCTCTCCAGCCCTGCCACCACTGCAGCAGGCAGAGCAAATCTCTCAGATGGCACTTTTCGCTAAGCTACTACATACACATTTGATTAACATAAGCTTGTCCTACAGACCAATCCCTTCTTTCCTCTCAGGCCCCTCATCTTTAAATCCAATAATTCTCCTTTTTACATACCTGAAAGATCTTGTCAGACTGAAGGGAATCCAACTGCCAGAAAGCACACTCATGTTTCGTTGCTCAGAACGCCCCCCCCATCTAATACTAAGGTGCAAGAGTGGTTTATCAAAGCATACGTTCTTTCAAAAGAAGTGTGTGTACATATACGCACACAAAATCTGAGGGTTTTTAAAAGAGGGCCTTCTCCCACCCGAAAGATTCCCATCTTCTTCCTCAGAGGCTAACCGTATACTGTACTCCTATGCATCAAAGGTGAGGAATTTTTTTCCCCATTGAGGGCCATGTTCCCTTGGAATAATCTGTTACAGGCCATGTAACCATCAGTGAAATTTCAGTGCCAGAAGCTGGGAGGGCTGGAACAAAAAGTGAAAGGGGCCTCTTTCTATCATTCCTTTCTTCATTTCCTCCTCCTTGCCACTATTAAATTAGACCAAAGGCCACAGATTGCTCACCCCTGCTATACACATCTACAGTATTTATATGCACCCCCACTGTGGCGTTCCTTCTGAACTTACTTCCAGCATTGCATCCTAAACTAGTTATCCTCAATTGCATTTTTAAGTGGAAATTTATTGAAGTCTTTCCAGTGTCTGCCCCTTTCAGAGATACACATTAGGCTCTTGGTATCCATCAAGTCTCCTCAATATTCTATGCAAGACATCATAAAATCACTATTTTTCTTAAAGCAAGAACTGAGTGTTCATTTATGCAGGGGGTTTGTGGAAGCCTCTCCCTTTCCACCAAATAAACACACATACTTATTCTTAGCACCTTCCCATATATAGCCACACCTAAAACTTTAGAGAGAGCCCATAAAGGAGATAGAAAACAAAATATGCTTTCTGGCTTGTAAGCCTCCAGAAATAGACTGACCCCAAACTTATGTAGGCAGACAGTGTTGCTCTGTCCTACTCAGACAGGCTTGCAATTTAAATTGTGGTTATAGATCTGGGCAGGGCCAGAGGCTAAGAGACTGAGGCTATGTGGACGTAGCCGGGATTTGAGGGGGGGAGTCTTTTGTTAAGGGGGAAGAATCTTAGCTATTTTTTTTTATTAATTGGGGGGTAAGATGCCCCCCCTGCCCATGTCCACATTAGCAGCTTGAAACTCATCAAGGTCATGTCCCCCCTCTACTTTTCAAGTCATTTTTTAATATTGCTTTTCACTCCTGAGGAAAAGGTGAAGATGCCTTCTTCACCCAATGTGCATCACCTGATTTGTCTTCCAGTTCCTGGATGCTGTCACATGCTCAACAGCTGCCTGAAATGTACAACTCCTCAGTCTAGCCACAACTTCCATTTTCTAATTGACTGGAAGCTGGTTTGAGAGAAAGCACGTCAGACAGGAGTATTTCTCAAGAAGCTACAGGATACCTATGGATTGTGACTAATTACATGTGTACTCTGCAGTGGCGTAGCGTGGGGGATGCAGGGGGGGCCGGCCGCACCGGCCGCAACATCTGGGGGTTAGGGGGCGCAAATCCATGGGTTAGGGGGCGCAAATTACTTGCCTTGCCCCGGGTGCTGACAACCCACGCTACGCCACTGGTACTCTGCTTCAAACAACAGCAGTGGGAGTAAGCTGGAGTAAGTGGTCAATGTATGCACATGCTGAGATCCAGAATGGGAAGTTCCCATGTTCTTGCTTTTGCCATGGACTCACCAGGCCAGAAGGCTTTTCACACGATGACTGTGCAGACAGCAAATGGGCACAAAAGGAGCTGCCGGATTGTGGCGTCAATGCCCACTCCTAATTTTCATGTACTAGACCATACAATCCCTATGGATAGAATCATAGAATCATAGAGTTGGAAGAGACCACAAGGGCCATCGAGTCCAACCCCCTGCCAAGCAGGAAACACCATCAGAGCACTCCTGACATATGGTTGTCAAGCCTCTGCTTAAAGACCTCCAAAGAAGGAGACTCCACCACACACCTTGGCAGCAAATTCCACTGTCGAACAGCTCTTACTGTCAGGAAGTTCTTCCTAATGTTTAGGTGGAATCTTTTTTCTTGTAGTTTGGAACCATTGCTCCGTGTCCGCTTCTCTGGAGCAGCAGAAAACAGATTGTACATGGAACCAGAAACCCCCAAAGAGGAAAGGTGAACCTGTGGCCTTGAGATATTGCTGGACTCTTAACTCCCATCCACCACAGCCAGGGATGATAGGACTTGCACTCCAACATCCAAAAGGTTGCATATGCCCCATCCTAGAAACAAAGAATAGTCCCTGACCACACATGCAGTTTGTACATGCACTGGGGCCATACACATTAACTAGTAAACGTGATTTTGTACCACAACTAGTTTATTAGGCCCATAGTTATAGAATTAAACAGAGTACCATTTTTAAGATGCCCATCTTAAAAGCACACCGCCCAATAGGTTGTTATAACATATTAACAGACTACAAGCACCCAGAAATACTTAAATAAACCACATTCATAAAGAGAGTCTGAATCCTTTCCTCCAGGTTACAGATTTCCAGGTTACAAGTTACATTTATTCTCTCTCTTATACTGTTCTCCATAGACTTGTATCTAGCAGGGTTTAAAAAAACCATACAAAGGCTGTCTAGCCAATGCTCATAAAAGCCTGTTTCCTTCCTAGACTGGTGATGATAGTGTCATGCAATTGAGAACATTAATCGTCTCATTCATTTCCAGACAGACACCTCTTTGATGAAAAAGAACTACAACAAGAAATAAATTTTAAATAACAAAAAAACCTGGGTTACATTCTTCAAGGCCTCAATCCCCTTATCTAAAAACAGTCCGTCTCATCCCTCTGGTGGAGCTCTGGTTAAGCAGTCACATATACAAGAGGCCGATTATCCAATGAGATTCAAGTGCCATCTTTATGATCTGAATACAGAAGCATCCTTGGAACTGGAAACAAGATATTTGGGTGGGGTGGGAGAGAGAGGGAAAAGAAGAAAGGCAGCGAGCGAGAAAGGCAGGACCAAAAAAGGGGTGGGGACTCCAAACCACCATAGCACCTTCTGATAGCTTCATCAAAAGCCATGCAAACCAAATACTACTTTAGGTTGTTGTTTTTTTGTTTGTTTGTTTTTTTGTAGGACTATCACTGAGCTTCAATTATTGCTTTCACACTATTCCTTTCTTTGACTTGCTGCCGTGTCCATTATAACTTGTTAGGTGCCAAAGCAGATTTAAACACACACACACACACAAACACACCTTCCTGACCAGATCCCTCACCCCTTGGAATAGGAGACGAGAAAGGCGACCCCTGCCTTCGGTTGCAAAGTAAAGCTACCATACAGGCAGGCAGCTATTCGCCATCACCACCTGCCCGGAAAACACCCTTCCCCACAGCCATTCGTCCCCAGCTGAAATCGCCCGGCGCGCACAGACGGGACACGCCTCTCCGCTCCCAGCGCCAGAGGACCTTCTCTCCCCACCCGGGAGACCCGACACAAAAGAGTTAAGCGAGCCACCCCACGCGAGACCATTCGGCAGCCGGCTCCATCACCTTCCTCGCGCCTCCTCGGCGTGGCCTCTCCCATCTGTCCCCTTCCTCCCGCTCCGGCGCCAATTCACAAAGCATCCCTGCGCGCCCGCGGAGGAAGTTACCTTGCGGCCAGCGGCGCTCCTTCTGCTGCCAGGCTTCTGCTCGCTCTCCTCCTCCCTCTTCACGAGCAGCCTTCTGGCGAATTTTAAACACGGGGGAGGCCGTGGCACCCACACGCCTCCCTCCTCCTGACGTCAGGGCGAGGATGGGAGAGCAGCGAGGGAGGGATTCGGAGGGGGAACTTCTGCTCCGCGCTTTAAAGAGACACGGCGGGGGAAAGGAAACTGGGTTATCCGCAATGGACGCTGGTTCGCAACGCAGGCACCGACGAGGAACCGCCATGTCTGGGGGTCCATGTGAAAATGTCTCCACCGTGGTACCGAAGGGTGCAAGACCTTGGTTTTTTGGAGGGGGCACCAGGATATGAACCAGCTAAGGGTGCAATACTAATTGTCCATCCAGATCCAGCGGTGCCCTGATCCTGTTACTCCCGAAGGAAATATCTGTCAGAGGTAAACCTTTTTGTACAGGAGAGAGAGCGTTAATATGAAGAGTCTTGTCGTGCATGGATAGCAAGCTGCACTAGCTAATACATGGCTCTTAAGAGGGGTAGGAAGAACTCTGTTTTTTTATTTTTAAATTTGTTTCCCACCTTCCCTCCAAGGAACTCGAGGTGGTGCACATAGTTCTCCTCCATCCCGTTTTATCCTCGCAACAACCCTGTGAGGTGGGCTCAGCTAAGAGACTGGCCTCAAGACCACCCTGTTCTGCTTTGTAGCTGGTCACCATAGGATCCTCCTTACTATAGCATATTCCTTTGTTGTTTATATTGCCAGCCACCTTTTCACACACTCAAAGGCAGCACACAAAAGCAGACGGAACAATACACTTACACCCAAAAAGCTGCCCTGCAAAAAACGGTAACATTAAACACCCCAGGCAAGTGATCATCTAATTAAATCAAATACTAGCTGCCTGAAAAGATGCATTTTGCACCCTCTCTGGGATTTAGTTCTGAGTCCAGGGGCTTCCAGTTTCATGAAACACCCAGAAGCTTTCATTGCCTGTCACACTGGACAGTCCCACCTTCTTTGCAGGCAGCTTGAACAGTTGATCTCATGGCTATTATTACGTCAGCCTGGTTTTTGTGCTCTTTGTCGTCATCGCCCCACTTTGTGTAACATCTTGCCTGATGAAGAGTTCTGGAGAATTCAAAAGCTTGCCACATTTCTGTGAAACTTTGGTTCTTCCCAATAAAGATCTTGCCTTACTGTATTTGGGGCTGGTTTCCCCCCTTTTATGGACCAACACGTTACCAAGTACAAAGAAGAATGGAGGTGCTTGCACCTTTAATAACTGTTCAGGGTTTTTGGCAGGTCAACTTGACTTGCAGAATTGAGATACGCTGCACCTGTATAAATACTCTGGTCACCACACAGATATGTTAATCAAAGACTGGTGTGACAGAGGCCTGAGCTACTGCAGATGTGAAGCAGAGCTGCTAGAAGCTAGGCTCTAACTTTCATTGATCTCAGTGGGGCAGCCAAGACTAGCATGGCCAGATGCAACAGCACACAGGGGTCTTGCACCTTTAATTGTTGCATAGAAGAGGGAATGTCAGCAGGTGTGGTTTGCATAGAAAGCTACAGCTTCTGCAATTCCCCACTTCTTTGCAACAATTAAAGGTGCAGGAGCTCTGTTGCACCTGACCACCCTAGCCAGAACTGCCTGTCATGCATGCTATCAACCTTGCATGACAAACTACACCGGCTGAGGTTCCCTCTTTCTACACAATTATTAAAGGTGCAGGAGCCCAGCCTGCTTTTCATCTATGCAATAGTCATGTCTGGGATCCTACATTGCTGGGATAGGCTTGTATTCAACTAACTTTTATTCAAGGAGATTAATGGCTATTAATAACTTTGGTCCCTTAAGTTTAGTGGATCTAATATGAGTAAAGGTTCCTGAATTGCAGGGAGTTGGACTAGATGAGCCTTAAGGTACCTTCCAACTCTTCAATTCTATGATATGCCTATGTTTTTTCTTGAACCAACGCTCCCCTCCTGGGATTTCCAGCAATTGGCATTCAGACGGATACTGCCTCTGGCCACGGAGGCAGGGGCTAGCCATCATAGCTAGTAGCTACTGATAGGTTTATCCTCCATTGATTTGTTTGATCCCCATTTAAAGCCATCCAAGTTCATGGCCATCCCTGCCTCCTGGTCCACAGTTTAACTATGTTCTGTGCGAAGAAGCATTTAAAAAAATCTGTTCTGAATCTTCCAACACTCAGCTTCGTTGGATGTCCACAAGTTCCAGTGTTATGCGAGAGGGAGAAAACCTTTTTATCTATCCACTTTCTCCTTGCCATACCTAATTTTATACATTTTTGCCATGTCACCGCTTACTTGCCTTTTATCTAAACTAAAAAGCCCAAGGGGATGTTTGGAGTGAGGCTTATCTCTTAGATGAGTTGGACAGTCATGCTCAGGAAGAACACCTGGACAGGGATGTTGTTGGCTCACTATGGAGCAATGTCCATTGGGTGGGCAACTCAGGCCATCTTTGGAGCGTAAGGTTATGTAGCGCTTTAAATTTGTCTGCTATGGGCACTAAAAGTCCTGTCATCTGTCTCCCCATGACTCCTGGTACATAATGTTGCATATGAAAGCAGACAGAAGGCAGACGACAGGGCTGTGTGTGTATTAATAGATGATGAATTAATAGATTATGTTACCTTATACAATATTGGTCCATCTAGCAGCAGTGGAGCAAGCCAATTGGGTGCCTGGGGGTGCAGGGCCAGCCACCCGCAGGGGCACCGCAGGGCCTCTAAGGCAGCGATTCTCAACCTGTGGGTCCCCAGATGTTGTTGGACTACAACTCCCATCATCCCTGAGCTCTGGCCTTGCTAGCTAGGGGTGATGGGAGTTGTAGTTAAACAACATCTGGGGACCCAAATGTTGAGAAAGGCTGCTCTAAGGAGTCTGCCTGCCTCCTCCCACTCAGCCACCCTACAGCTGAGGGGGAGGCAACGGGCAGACTGTTTGGGACAGCGCAGAGGCTGCGGGAGCTCAAGCCACCGCGTCACTCCCAGGAGAGATGTGCGTCTTGGGCATGCTGCAGGCCCCGCAGTGAGTGCTGCCCGCCCTTTTAGCACCCCCAGCGGTGGGGACACCCGGGGCGGACCGCACCTACCACACCCCCTTTGCTACGCCCCTGCCATCTAGTATTGTCTCCTCTGATATGGCAGTTCCCCACGGTTCCAGTCAGAAGTCTTCCCATCATAATGATTTTTTCAAACTTTAGATAGTGAACTTGGAACCTTCTGCATGCAAAATATCAAACTGAGCTGTGGCCCTTCAGAGAGACAGTCTCTCCTCTCACTGCATGGGAAACTTTAAGCCAACAGACAGGTTCTCTAGGTTGCAACCTGGCACCCCTGATGCATCTCTGTTACTTTGTTCTCAAAGACAAGCCATATCCTGTGTGGAGCTGATCTCTGAGGCTTCCGTTTGGCAGTACACCCTCACAATTGCTTGCCCTCAGCAGTGTGTTTTGTTTGCATCTGTTATTGCAATTTCTCACAGAAGCTTCAATTAGGGGAGATTGCTAGGCACCACATACACAAAGGAAGGCTGGTCCTGATGCCAGGAAGTTCACACTCACAAGGGACTGGAGCTAAGACCTGAATGCAAATGTTCTCCATTGAAGGTGGGGGAGATGCTGTTTTAGACCCAGTGGGTGAATCCTCTACCAAAGAGAATCAGCCCATTCCTTCTTTTGTATGGCTGAACAGCTGCCCCCTCTCCTTCTTCACTCCTACATTTGATGCATAGTCAACGAGAAACAAATGCCAGTCATGGGGAGCTCAAATCCTTCCCAGGTGTCATTAATAAGGTGGCATATTTCTGCAATATTAAATGCTGGTGTTTATTTCATGGTGGGCATAGGCATATGCCACAGGGATCTGTCCAAATAACATGCTTTTCTGAGTCAGAATAAGTACTAAATAAATAAAGAGCCAAATAAACCTAACCACGGCTTCTTTGTGAATTGGGTTCAAATCTACTCCAGAGCTAAATCTAGTTTGTGCAAAATGATTAGGTACATAATTGCAGATATAAATGCTACTTTTCAGAAATAAAAGGACATACATAACCCCAAATTAAAAATTCAATAATGCCTACATGTATTTTTGTTTACCCCAGAAAATTCCTAAGGTCTTGTTCATTGGTTTGTCTGGAACATTTTTAGCCCATTTTGCAACCCCTTAGGATCCCTGGAGCGACTAACGGTGAAAACAATAATTAAAACAGTTCAGATAAAAATAGAAATGCTATAACAAAATTAAAAACATCAGAACAACAAAACTGATGTTAAAACAAGATAAATCCAGAGCTAAGCAGAGATTTTAGAAAGACATATAAAAGCCCTGAGCAAATAAAAAGGTGTTAACCTGGCGCCAAAAGAGCACCAGGTTTGGCACCACACAAAACTTCCAGAGGCAGGTGCTGCCAGCGAAATGCTGTATCTCTTGGGTCTCCATCCGTCAGCTTACCTCTGAAGGTAAGCAGTTCCAAAAAACTTCCTGTGAAAATGACCTCAAGTTCTAGACAGTCATCTGGGAGTAAGCAGTCTAGGGTGTGCACACCGTCACTAAGTTACGGTACATAGGGCTTTAAAGGTCAAAATTAGCATTTTGATCTGTGCTTGGAAATAGATTGGGAGCCAGTACAGTTCTTTAAAACTGGCAAGATGTGTTCCAAATACCCAGTCGTAGCCTGTACTCTAGGCTAGCTGCTGTGTTTTGTGCCAACTGAATTTCCTAAACAGTTTTCAAAGGCAGCCTAATGCAAAATGCATTAATGCTATCTAAATGGGACACTACTAGAGCATGAATAACTGGCCAGACTATTTCTGTCCAGGAGACAGTGGTGTGATCTGAAGCTAAACAAGCCTAGGCTTGGCTGGTATCTGAAAAGAAACCACCCTGAGAACCCTTTGTAAACAGATCTGGGCTTTTGGGGGGAAATCTTTGATTTATTTAAGAACATTTATATACCACTTGATTGTAAATATATAGGGCTGCCATATTCCCCCAAGTGAAGAGTTGTTGAGCTTTTCTGGGGGGGGGGTCAAATGTTGGTGATTTTCTTAGATTTTTGAAGAAATTCTTTATAAAAATAGCCCAACTTGCCATACATACAACTTGCCATACAAAATAGCCCAACTTTTCCACCCGGATGCCATTTTTCTGAGCGATTCCTGGACATATGGCAGCCCTAAAATAGAACCTAAAAATAATAATAATCAATAAAAGTCAATGCTGAAAATAGGTATTTTTAATATATTTATGCAGTGATTTTTTTCTGGGGGTACGCACGGGTACGCATACCCCTAACCATTTTGTGAATCTAAGTTTGGCCTAATTGAGGGACTGTATTTCAATATGAGTAGGAAAATGAGAGTACCCCTAAGAAAATTGTTTTTAGCAGGTATCAAAAAGAGCCCTTCAAAGGCACTTACCTGATGTTGATAGGCAGGGAGCTTCAAAGTGTGGGAGCAGCCAAACTAAAAGATTGGTTTTTCTACAACTGCAGAACAAATATTTTGTGGACCCTCTAACTGTGTCAGTTCCATGGGGATGGAATCAAATAAGGCATGTCTTTCCTTTGCATATATTTGATGTGTTTATTTTTTAAAATATACACATCTAACATTTAACCGAGACAATAATCAAGTGATGCTGTTTGCACTCAACCTTCATTTCCCCTGTAGTTTTCCTAACGCTGTCCTATCTGCTCTGATTATAGATAAAAAGAAATCTATTTCTGGTCTGTCCAGCTTGCAGAATGTTTTTTTTAAAACAACAACCACCACTCAGCTGCTTAGAACTGGATGCTTTTATGTTTTGCATAATCAGCTGTGCAAACAAGAGAAACTTTGCTGATAAATTCTGTTTCTTTGGATCCTAGTCCAGCTGCCAGATTCTGCAACACCATGGGTCATGCATGTCCCAGGTGATCAGAGCGACGCAGATTTCTAACCCCCACCTCTGCAAAGCCATAAACTTATATACTTATGTGTTCCAGTCATGCGAAAATATGTCACAGTGCTTTCAAACAGAAATATTCATTTTGGGAGCTGATGACGCAGTATGAAGTTTTCTGGAGAATGCTGTTAATGGGATTGCTGCATTCTTTGATTTATTTTGTTTTTTAGAAATGTAATTGTGGGAGGGAGATGGGACTTTTCCAAGTATGATGCTGATAGTTGTTGTTCCTTTTGAGTGCTTTTCTGGTACATTGCATTTCATCCTTGCTGAAGGAGATTCTGCTTGGTGAGATAAAAAGCTTCAGTCTGAAAGGAATTAATGATAAATAATTTAATTTTGAGAAAGGAGACGGGTGCTTTTGAGACAGCCACGGCCAGTCACAGAAGCCGAAGGTCTCTAGACGGCTAGTTGTGAGTGTGGAGAACAGCACAGCACATTGTATGAGGGGAACCAACAGAGTGCATCCCGAAGGGAAGCCATTTTGTTAGTCAAATTTAGGAACCAGAGAACAAAGACTTAATTCCCATGCGTTACCCTGATTGTTGTTATTATAATGACCATCATTATCATGAAATGTTTGTAAAACTGCCTAATACAATTAGGCATTGTAGAAAGGTGAAAGCAAGTTCCCAATGTAAATAAATACAAAACAAGAGAGCGTGTGTAGAATTAATGATTAATTTAATGCGTATGGAATGTGTTTACTGCTATACTGAGCCATTATGGTAGAGTGGAACCATTTTTGGGAGTTGAGTGGCTCAGCTACTGATTTTAGACAGGCTTGAGGCTTTTTTTCTTAATAGCTTTGGGATTTTGCTTCCTAACCCAAGGTAATAGGAAATCTCAGAATTTGCAGTCACTGGCAATCTCTTTGTGAGGCTTCTGTAAATAAAATTGAGCAAAATCACTGTGATACGTTTAACTGACTCTAGGATCCCTTGTTAGCAGAAATAATTCCTTAATGGACTTTATAAACCTTATACTGAGTCAGACTATTGGTCCATATGGCCAAGTACTGCTTAGTCTGACTGGCAATACTTCCCTAGAGTCTTGGGCAGTCTTTCATATTTTCAGACTCCCTGCTGTATCACAGGAAATATTTGGTAACATGCATTTTATACCAAAATGATTTATCTCAGTTTTGATGTCCCTCTGGAGCTGACATCATCCAGGATCCCTGAGATAGCTAGTCAGTCAAGCTGTATCATCTGAGCAGCTCAAGAGTGCTGGATTTTTATTTATTATTAATGTAGCTGCTTCCTCTTTTAAAACCAGGATGTGGGAAGGGGGACACCAATAAATTTATAACAGCATGTTCTCACCATTATAGTTCTATGGCCCAGCATGAAGAGCAGGCAACCAGCCATAAATCCTTTCAACAGGGAAAGCTTATTTAGAATTTGTTAAGTAAAAAATGGGCAGTAGAGGGACAGGCAGGGGAGATCAAACAGGGCAACAAAAGTACCCATTTGAAGCAAGGCGAGGAAGGAAGGAAGGGTAAAGTGCAAGTGAATGTCTCTTGCAAGAAAATAATAAAGGGAGTGGCTAAATTGATGGGGGAAGAAGGGAACCTGAAAGAAAAGAAAGGGGTCTTGAATCTCCTGAGGGAAATAACAGGGAGAACAAGGAGGTCAGGACCTGGAAAAGGGGCTCCTGAGGAGAATAATGGGCTACAATAAAGGGGGTATTGGGGGGTGATGACTGGGGAGGGACTGAAAAAGAGAATGAGAATTGGTGAGGAAGTTCTGAGGGAAATGTGAGGGAGGGATGACATGCCAAATGGAGTTTGGGGAAAGGATATCCTGAGGGGGATATTTAACCTGGACAAGGTGGAGGTGGAGGGGAAGAGAGGCAGGAGATGCCCTGAAGAGAATGATTAAAGGACAGCGGAAATAATGAGGATGGGTGAAAGGGGAGAATGAAGGACCATGGACATGAGCAAGGGGCTATTATGTTTTGGAAGAGGGGTTTTGAAGGGAACAAGAAAGTATCAGTGGAAATATTCCTGAGAAATATGCAGAGGTGGGTATGATTGCGAATTCCTTTGGAGGCCCCCTAGGAAGCTAAAAAGCATGAGTATGTGTGTTTTGCTCTTGAAAGGTTTCCTTCCATAAACAGTATATATAACGTTAATTACAAAATGCAGTACATCAATTATACAGCATGGGGGTATTATCTTATGTCAATTCTATGTTCAGTCAGAATACACAATTAACTTTTTGGGGGTAATGTTCTTTATTGTTTTTTCAGACAGAGGAACTGGTATGTTCATGGTGGCTGATTTTAAATCTCATTTTATCTTCTTTTGGAATGCAAAAATGCATTTTTTTCCCCAACCAAGTAATCTCTCCTCCATTTTTTTCAAGCTAGACCCTTCAGATAATACCAAGTTTGGGGAAGATTCCTTCCTGGTGCCACTTGAGATGCATTCTGTTTTCTTCATGTAGAACCTGAGAAGCATTTTGTGAGAAGAGGAACATGGAGTATGAAAGTAAGCAGCCATTTTATCCAGTATTGCAGGCACCATTTCTACCATAGCATGTAAAGTAGATGGAGGCACTTCTGACACACTGGATTAGCAGTCTGGAAAAGCAACAATCTGGTTCTTTAGTCTTGGAAATGCCAATAAAGAAAGCTGTGACAGGAAGAGGGATTCGGCCCTTCTTCATAATGCTGTCAATCTCCCTTTGGTCTGGTCTGGAACTGTGTTGTACAAACAGGCAGCCGCATGAAAGTGCTATTGGCACAAGTCCTGACAAAATGAATGGGCCTTGTGCTGTCCAAATGGTCTCCAGATTGCAGTTTGCAAGAAGGCTGGAATGGTTACAGAGCAACAGGAATAAATTCAGCTGCCCTTCATTAATCCTTTACTATGTTCCTGAGAAAGAAAATGGCTGCTATTATTCTCAGTTTGGTGAGGTGGGTGGGCTATATTCTGCTATTGCAAAACAGGCCAAGTCCCATTGAAATATACTGGAAGGGCACAGTCACACATCTAAATAAGACTGGAAAACTTCAGAAATCCAGACTCTCCATGAGCGCTAGATATAATGGAGGAATTTATATAACCATGACTGCTTCCTGTATTAGGCAGCAATCGTTCCAATCTTCCTGTCAAAAAACCCTTATCTATCCCTCTTTGGGTGCTGCATTTATGTACAGAAAGCCTAGAATATGTAGCCATGCTGTTTCCTGCTCTCCAGTGGCCAATCCAGGAAATGGTGTCACCCCTTTTCACTGCAAATATATACAAGACTGGAATGAAGTACAATATGAGCCTCTTGCACCAGCTATATGGGCAAGATTGCTACTGCAACATTAGAAGGCTACAATTCTGCTGACTTGAAGTGAGAACAGCAACATTAGTGACTTTATAGCACCTGAGTGTACATTTGGCGCTTCTGCACATGCAGCATGAATAAAGGCAGTGCAAGGTCACAAATAATTCTGAAGGCACCTGGAAGTGCTACTCAGAGACTGAAGATCAGTTCTGAACAAAACAATCTGGTGCAAAATTCAGCAGACAGGATGCTCACCAGAACAAGATAGTTTGAGCATATAACACCAATATGCTCCTGACTGTATTGACTGCCAATTTATTTCTGGGCCCAATTCAAAGTGCTGGTTTTGACCTATAAAGCATTCAACAGCTCAGGACTGCAATGCCTCAAGGACCACCTCTCTCCATATGAGCAAACCCAGACCCTGTGATCATTATCTGAGACCATTCTTTGTGTGCCCCCTCCATGGGAGGTTCAAACTCAGAGGATAGAAACACAAGAATGGGTATTTTCTGTGATGGCTCTCCATTTGTAGAATGCTGTCCTTTCCATATCTTTAGGTGCCAGGCAAAAACATTCCTCTTCTCCTAGGCCTTTGGCTAATTAAACGAACGATGGCCTTTTAAACTGGGGGTGGGATTTACTGTTTTGTTATTATGTTATGAATTTTTGTGTTTTTATAGTATTAACTGCCCTGTGATCCTCGAACAAAAAGCTCTTTAATCTGAGAAGGCTGAAAGCAAAGAGTAAGGTTACCAAAACTTCCGTCATAGAGCTTCAGTATGCTGATGACAACATAATGTGTGCACACTCAGAAGGTGACCTTCAAACTATCCTAAATGTCTTCGCAGAAGCTTACGGAAAACTTGGCCTTTCGCTCAATAACCAAAAAACCAAACTGCTGCACCAACAAGCACAAAACAACCCCTCTGCAGTGCCACAAATCCAACGCAGTGGTGTAATGTTGGAAAGTGTTGATCACTTCTCCTACCTGGGCAGTTATCTTTCCACAAGGAAGGGCTGACATTGATGCCAAAATCCAGCATCGCCTGAGCTCTGTGAGTGTAGCTTTCTCCCAACTGAAGTGCAGAGTATTTGAGGACCGGGACATTCGCAGGGAAACCAAAATGCTTGTTTACAAAACTATTGTACTACCAACCTTACTGTATGCTTGTGAAACATGGACCACTTATAAATGCCATCTCCAACTCCTTGAAAGATTCCATCTATGGTGTCTCCGAAAAAAAATTACCTATCACTTAGGAAGACAGGCAAACTAATGCCAGTGTACTGGAAGAAGCAAAGATCACCAGTGTTGAAACAATGATTCTTCAACATCAACTTTGTTTGACAGGTCCTGTAGTTTAGATGCCTGATTACCATCTTCCAAAGCAACTACTCTATTTCCAACTCGAGAATGGAAAGCAAAATACCAGTGGACAACAAAAGACGTTTAAAGAGGCTCTCAAGGCAAATCTAAAAGTAGGTAACATAAGCACAGATAACTGGGAAACACTCGCCTGTGAGCACTCCAGTTGAGAACAGCCTTTACCAAAGGTGTCATGGACTTTGAAGAAGCATGAGCTCAGGGTGAAAAGGAGAAATGCTAAGAGGAAGGCACATTTGGCAAACCCTCACAGTGATCAACTCCTGCCTGGAAACCTCTATCCCCACTGTGGAAGGACATGGGGATCCAGAATTGGCCTCCACAGTCACTCACACACTCACTGTTAAGAATGTGTTCATGGAAGACAATCTTACTCAGCTACGAGTGATCGCCAAAGAAAGATCCTCAGATGAAGGGCAGAATATCAATTTAAAACTACCAATTATGTCCCAACCACATTTATCTCCAGTGGACTAGTGCAGCAACTCCACATAAATACGAGTTGCTGGGAATCACAAGGGAGAATGCCATTGCACTCACCTTACTTGTGGACTTCCCATCGGCATCTGGCTGGCCACTCTGAGAACTAGATGCTGAACTAGATGGACCTTTGACCTGATCTAGGAGGGTTCTTCTCCTGTTCCAGATGCAGAAGGGTAGCAGTGTACAGTCATACCTTGGGTTGAAGTAGCTTTGGGATAAGTATTTTCGGGTTGCGCACTGCAGCGACCCGGAAGTAACGGAGTGCGTTACTTCCTGGTTTCGCCACTCACACATGTGCAGACAATCAAAATGACGTCATGTGCAGAAGCGGCGAATTGCAACGCGCAGACGCATGGACGCAGGTTGTGTTTGCTTCTGGATGTGAACGGGGCTCCGAACGGATCCCATTCACATCCAGAGGTACCACTGTATCTGACTGACAAGTAAGTGGAAGGAACCTTGCTGTAGAGGTGGGGAACCTGTGCCCCCCCCTGGTTGCTAGACTGCCATTTCCATCAGTCCCAGCCATCATTGCTCATTGTCAGAAATGATGGGAAATGCAGCCCTGTAAATATCTGGAGGGGTCATAATCCTCCATCCATGAAGCAAGGAACAGGTTCATTTTAGTTAAGCAGGGAAACCCATTCTTAGAAGTGCACAGTGAGTATCGACTCATTCATCCTCACCATTTTGTTTTTAATATGGCAGTGAATAATTTGTATTTAAGTGCTGCAGTAGGGGGGGAAATCCCTACTCCATTAGTTGGGCACATTATCACAGGCCTCTGAGAACTCAGGAAAAGAATAATATAGTAGTTAGGCAGCTTCCCAGTGTGTGTTATATTTTGAGCACTTAGTCTTTGTGGTTTTGCAACAACTGAATGTGAGATTGATCAAAAGCATGGAGCATATAAGTCCTGCATATCAGAAAGCCATAATAGCATTCTAACTAGTATTCCCAGATCATAGGAGAGTATAGAGAAATGTGAGGAAGTCACTCAAGAAATGTGCACTGCATCAATTAAAATTCAGTTATCTATGTACACCCTGGAACTATTTCTATTTGGCTACAGAAGGAGCAAGGTTGTGGCAGCTATTGTGAAAGCTGGCCGATTTTAATGTAGCTGCCACAGAGCAATTCTGAATATGACAACTACATGGGTCACTCCAGAATAGTCTTTGGATCTGTTAGAGCAGGCTTCAACTCGGCCCTCCAGATGTTTCTGGCCTACAACTCCCATGATCCCTAGCTAGCATGACCAGTGGTCAGGGATGATGGGAATTGTAGTCTCAAAACATCTGGAGGGGGCCGAGTTGGAGGAAGCCTGAGTTTTTGCTGTTGTACATGAATAAGCTTTTGATGGCTTAAACACAGGTCATGGGGGACCTCAGAGATGATTTACACAGTACTGGTCTTATAATCTTGTCATTTTCTGTGCAGTAATTCAAAATTGCATTACATTTTAAAACATTGAACTGCAGTTGAAGGAAGAATTGGGAATATGTTAGATTTCTAACCTAGGGGGATTCATTCCCCTTTTTGAATAGTTGTAGCCAGGGGAAAACTCCAATAGCAGGTTCATCTAGTGTGCTATATTATGTTGGAATTTTATTGTACAATTGTTTATTCCTTTTAAAACCAGATATTGAAGAAAGTATCAAAATAAGAAAGCATGAAAAAGAGCAGAGAGATATGTAGAACAAGGATAGGTATGGAAATTCCTGCCAAATGGGAGTAAAATCCCCTGGAATTGGGAAATCTTAATACTGTATTAGTTCAATATTGCAACAGGTGCTGCGCCCTATATCAAGATATTTACTGAAACCTTTAAGACAAACAAAATTCTAACTAAAATGAAGATTCCACAAAAGCTACTTGATTCTACAGAGGCCACATTCTAGGATTTATAGTATGCTTCCTGATGGGCTCCTCAACCACATATAACAGCCTATATCCACTACGAAGCTGAGCAGAGTGCTAGTAGGAATACTAAATGAAGACTAGATGAGTCAGTCACAATCTTTATTTTGTTTTCCACAAGAACAATAATCTTCTAATGTTTTATCCTTTTGCCATCACTGAAATGATTGGGCAGAAAAATCATCAGGAAATATAAATACAAAGCAATATGGGACAACCGAAATGCACCAAACATAGGCAGCTATGGAAGCCAGAACTTGATAATGCAAAAATGAGTACTCTCATTAATGTCAGCAAGTGAGTACTGTAATAAAGGGGAAGCTAAGTTAACATTTGATCACAGACATTAATTGTCAAGAATCGTAGTGGAATTGCACTTTTATAGAGACAGTCATCAGGTCCACTGGATGTGTGTACTTGTCTAGGTTCAGTGCTTCTGTAGCTCTTTCATTCTGTTGAGTGCGCTACCAGCTTTGAACCACTCAATCTGAGTCTCGTTGAAGGTGTGGTTCAGAACAATTGTTTCTTGGCTCCCGTTAGGATGCTTAATGATGCATTTCAGGGGCTATGAAGGAAAGGAGAGTGATTAGAAGTCTAGAAGCATCTCAGTTTGTTCCGTCTAGAAGCATCTCAGTTTGTTCCGTCAGACTGCTAAAGGCATCATTTATCAGTTACTCTGGTCAAAAAATGCATTTGATTTTTCTTCCTGTTTTTTTGCAAGCCGAATTGAGTCTAAGAGGTGAGATACCCATATCTTTTGTTTTAAAGGACTATCCATTTAGGTAACGTAATTCACAACTCAGGTCTACATAAAACATGACTTGCCTACTTATCTGTACAGTATTGCAGATCATGTATCCAGTTAACGTTAGCTAGACATTATGGGTAAAGATCAGAACTCAAATTCAAGAATTCTATGCAAAAGACCCAAAAATCTGTCCCAAAATAAATTATGCATTTTCCATATAATTTTAAAGCATTTATGAACCGCTGGATATTTCAAAATTTCTAAGTGGTATACAAAACTACAATAGTAAAACAGTGTCAATAAAACAAAAGGCAAACCAGCAAACATAGCATTATAAATACAGAATTCGGCAATATAAGGGTCCAGTCTTATGGGTCAGGGAAAGTCTGGGCAAAAAGGTCTGCCTTTACAAGATTTTATGCTTTGATCTGCAGCAAAATACAGTGGTGCCTTGGGTTACATATGCTTCAGGTTACATACGCTTCAAGTTACAGACTCCGCCAACTCAGAAATAGTACCTCGGGTTAAGAACTTTGCTTCAGGATGAGAACAGAAATCTTGCTTCGGTGGCACAGTGGCAGTGGGAGGCCCCTTTAGCTAAAGTGGTGTTTCAGGTTAAGAACAGTTTCAGGTTAAGAATGGACCTCCGGAACGAATTAAGTACTTAACCCGAGGTACCACTGTATTTGCACCATTTTACGGGAAAAGAAGAAGCTGGAACCATAAGCACAGAAAAGCACTTGGATACTGTACAAAGTAAAAAAGTCCATCCATTCAACCTAGCCAAGATTCTAGATTTCTAATACAGTTGTACCTTGTTTTGCAGCCAGGATCCGTTCCGGAGCCCCGGCCGCTAGCTGAAAAGGACGCAGGGCAAAGTGCCGCGCCTGTGCACGCACGTGGAGCGGTTTGCGCTTCTGTGCATGCATGAGTGGCAAACCCAGAAGTAAGCTGTTCCGGTACTTCTGGGTTTGCCACGGATGTTCGCCGGAATGGACACTAGACAAGGCGGACGTTCATGAAGGTATTACTGTATATTGCTTGTTCAGGTGCTTCTGAGAAATCCAGGATATCTGAACTGCATTTTTTAAAAAAAAATTAGACCTCCTTTAGAAGTTGATCTACTCAAATGGAACAACAGCCCTGATATATACAGCTGTCTACTACAAATATGCAGCAGAAAAGCAGGGAGATGAAGGACTATTGCTGAGAAACTGTGGCCATTACCTTTCCAGGAGCAAAATCTTTCAGACCCACAATACTGAGCTTGTCCACAGGGTGGATCTTGTCGTAATCAGCTGGATCAGCAAAGGTTAGTGGCAGGAGGCCTTGCTTCTTCAGATTGGTTTCTGTTAAGAACATCGGACTTAAACAATCAGCAGAACACTTTCAAGACATATTCTAGCAGCCTGTTGCAAGAAGTAACTGAATGATTTGTCAATGTAGTCTATATTTCATCTACAGAAGCAGTAACAGATATCCTAGCAAGCAAAATTATTAAATGTGACTGAAGAAACAAAGGGAAGCAAGTCTCTATACCCCAAAGGCAAAACATTTAAGATTTTCAACTGGAACTGTTAACCCGCTTGCATGCATTACTCCAGCTTTCTAAATGTGCAGCCAATAGAAATAGTTTTGTTACTTGAACATGCCACTGAACACGTGAGCAGTTTTTCAGGGAGAAAGTATATAGAAGGAATTTAAGTCTAAAGGCCTAGGATTATAGTTTGACGAGTTTACACCAGAATTAGGAACTCCCTGAATTGGGGACCATTTCTTTACAACAAAATAATCATGGAAGGGTCCTCTTTCCCCTTAATACGTGTACACAATTATCTGCAATAAGAGTTCAACAAACTAGAGAGAAGATAAAAATATTAACTTCTATATTGTTGGATTCCATACATAAGATCAGTGAACACAGACGGTACCATTAGCCATTTGGATATAAGCATTTAGAGGTCTAAATCTGTTACCAAATGCCATAAAAAGTAGATGACTCAGAGCATGATTAAAACAGAATCACACTGTTGCAGGCATCCAACATTTTGCACTTCAACTGTAATAATAAACTACAGCAAGCTGCAAAAGAGATAAAATGCTACTACTTATAATTTAACTCAATATTTCAACACAAAATTAGTAACCCCCTATTATCTGGCACTCTTTTTTTTTTATAAATATTTATTAAAGTTTTTAAATATAAATGCACAAATAATAAACAATCTTACTTCTATCACAGACATAATTTCATCACTTCTTTGGACTCCCTCGCGTCTCCCGCTCCCATTTACATCGTTAAAAGTTTTTTCCAAACAAATTATCAACTTGTTTACAATCTCATGTCCACACATTCAAATATGATCTAGCACTTCTTCCAAAAAATTTTATATTTTCTTTAGTCTCACTTATCATCAAATTTCAAATCTAATTTAGTGGTGGCCAATTTTTTATAATCTAGCATCCTTCTTAACATTCAACCAAATTACAATGTTTTTGTAGATACTTCTTGAATTTCTCCCAGTCTTCCTCCATCTTCTCTTCTCCCAGGTCACGGATTCTGCCAGTCATCTCGGCCAGTTGCATATAGTCCATCAGTTGCATCTGCCACTCTTCCAGTGTGGGTAGATCTTGAGTTTTCCAGTTTTTTGCGATGAGTATCCTTGCTGCCGTTGTTGCATACATAAAGAATGTTCGGTCCTTCTTTAACACCTTCTGGCCGACAATACCCAGAAGGAAGGCCTCTGGTTTCTTAGTGAAGGTATACTTAAATACCTTTTTCAGCTCATTATATATCATTTCCCAGAAGACCTTCACCTTAGGGCATGTCCACCAGAGGTGAAAGAATGTTCCTTCATTTTCTTTACATTTCCAACATTTATTATCAGACGAATGGTATATTTTGGCAAGTTTAACTGGGGTCATGTACCATCTATATATCATTTTCATTACATTTTCCTTCAGAGCATTACATGCGGTGAAGTTCAGCCCAGTGGTCCACAACCTTTCCCAGTCCTCAAACATAATGTTATGCCCAATGTCCTGTGCCCATTTTATCATAGCCGATTTAACCATTTCGTCTTGTGTATTCCATTTTAACAGCAAGTTATACATTCTAGATAATACCTTAGTCTTTGGTTCTAACAATTCAGTTTCTAACTTCGATTTCTCCACCTGGAACCCTAACTTTTTATCATTTTTAAAAACTTCTTTGATCTGAGCATAATGTAACCAGTCTCGCACCTTATCCTTCATTTTCTCTAAACTCTGCAATTTCCAATTGTCTCCATCTTTTTCTAATATTTCCCAATATTTTGGCCATTTGGCCTCCATATTGGGTCTTTTTAGGGCCTTAGCCTCCAGAGGTGAGAGCCACCTTGGAGTTTTATTTTCCAGTAAGTCTTTGTATTTTGTCCAGACATTAAACACTGCTTTCCTGACAATATGGTTCTTAAAGGCCTTATTGATCTTCCGGAGGCGGCGCGAAGGGTAATGGCTGCCCTTTCCTAACGGGGAAGGGAAGCTCCGCTCGAGAAGGGTCGTCCGCTACGGCGCAGCGGAGACCCAAAACGGAAAACCGCAGGCAGCAGAAGCCTGCGGTCCTGGGACCCGGCGGGCGCCTGTAGCGGCCACCGAAACGTTGAAGGAACCCCGTAAGGGGCTCCGGATCGCGGAGGAGGCTGCGGCGCTGTGGGTCGTTCCGCAATCGGCGGAGTGAAGCCGCGTAGCTGTTGCCAGTGAGCGCTGACCTTTCTTCCTGAAATTTATGCCTTGAAAACAACAACCCGTGAGTAAACATCTGACTCTATGCAATTTGGGACTTTAAAATATTGAATTTGGCTGAAAGCGGAGTGACGAAAAACAGGAAGTCCGTCTTCCGCTCCCATTGAACTTGAACGCAAAGAGCTGGAGGAGTGGAGGCAAAGAGAGATCTTTTAAACTATTTGATCTGAGCACCCATTGAACTTTATTCTAAGTGGAACAATTACCCTATGTGTTGGACTCTTATGAACTTTAATTACACGGGGATATCTTTCTCCCTTTGGAGCTACATTCTAACTAAAAATCCCAGGCGCTGGAGCTGCCTGAGAAACTGAGCTGTCAGCTTGCAGTTTGCAGTTTGCATACTTTGAATCTGAACTTTGAAACAATCTGAGAGAGTTTGAACTTGTTACTTTAAGGCATTTGGATTACCAGCTTGCACCATCAGAAACATTGTTGCTGTACTAAACCCCAACTCTGCTGAAAAATCTTTTTATTGAAGGTTCCTGGACTTAGAAATCTGACTTTATTTTAATTGAAATTGACTTCTTTCCTGAAATATTTTAAACTCCCCCTAGAGGATTTGGGACTTATAACAGTGACTTTTATTTTACTTTCCTTTTCCCGGCCCTCTGTTGACTGTTACCATCTGGGCCGTGGCTTTCTCATGGGAACAACTCAGCTTGACCTTGACTTTTAGATAACTTTGGAATGAGTGGTACAAGAAGGAGAGGAAGAACTAAACAAACAACTTTGACAACTTTAACCGCAGCCTCACAGGCACGTAGATCATCTGTGCCTACTTTGCCTTCTGAGGTGGAAGCTGTTTCTCTGCCTCGGGCAGGGGAGGGAGAAACTGAGGAATTACAACTGGAAGATATGGCCTCAGGGGCAAGCACTGCTATCTTAGAGAAAATTTTTGAAAAATTAGAATCTTTGGATAAGAAAGTAGAATCTTTGGACAAGAAAGCCGATGAGCAAACATATAAAATTGAGCAGAACATAGAATGTTTAAATAAATTATCTGGACAAGTTGCACAGAATACTCAAGCAATCGGAGAATTGAAGGAGGCTGCAGGGGAAAATCGGAAATTGGCTGAAGATACCAGCCAAAAACTTGAAAACTTAGAACAAGAGGTAAGACCACTCTGTAAACAAGTAGGTGAACATCAGACCTATTTGTCCATGCTTGAACTGCGGAACAGGGAGAGCAATTTAAGGATAAGAGCAATACCAGAAGTGGAAGAAGGCAACCTAGCTGAGTTTTTGACTAAAGAATTCTCCAAATTTTGGAGTTTAGAGGAAAAGGACTTTAAAATCGTTTCGGCTTTTAGGCTCGGAAGACTTCTAAAGAAAGAGAAGCCCAGAGACTGTTTGATAATACTGAGGTCAAAGGAGGAAAGGGATAAGATTTTGGGCCTACACTACGGAAAGTCACTGGATATTTTGGACAAAAGAATTGAGATCTACAAGGATATTCCTAAACAACTGCTAGATCTTAGATCTAACTATTTGGAGTTGACAAGACTACTAAGGAAGAATTCAATCATCTTTAGGTGGGAATTTCCTCAAGGACTATCTTTTACTTTTAGAGGGAAGAAGATCAAAATCAGAACATCAGAAGATAGAGATAAATTTCTGAACGTATACGGAGAGGACCTTCACAAAGGAATTGACCAACTTCCAGGGCCTGAAACACCAGAGGTACCTGCACCCTTGGACCCTGAAGATCCTCTGAATAAGATACCACCCCTTGAAAAATAACCAGATTTATTCAGGATGTCTCTGCAACTTATGAGTTGGAACATTAATGGCTGCAACATCCCGGAAAAAAGGAGGAAAATTTTTCATATATTAAAAAAAGAACAATTGGATATTATCTGCTTACAAGAAACACATGTGACTAGGCTCCATAGAAAGGTGTTAATAAACAAAAGACTTGGTCAAGAATTTATATCTTCGGACAGAGTAAAGAAGCGAGGAGTGGTGATATATGCAAAAGAGAGCCTGTCACCTAAATTCTTATTCAAAGACGAACATGGAAGAATATTAGGAATTGAGATACAACATCAAGGAGAAAAGATTCTGATATTAGGAATTTATGCACCAAATGATGGGAAATCGGAATTTTACAAGAAGTTGCATGAGATCATGCTGGACTATCTGGACTACAACAACATCATTATGATGGGAGATATGAATGGGGTCGTATCGACAAACATGGATAAGTCACAAAATCAAAATGTTACAAAAGACGGCAGACTGCCAAAGACCTTTTTTGAAATGGCTGACAATATGGACTGGATTGACATTTGGAGAACTAAGAACCCCCTGGGAAGAGAGGGAACATTCTTCTCTGAAGCCCAACTGACTTGGACAAGAATCGACCAAATATGGATATCTAGAGGTCTGGCACCCAAGGTCAGAAAAGTGGAAATCTGCCCAAAGACCTGCTCCGACCATAATGCGCTGAAGATGGATATGACACTTTTGCCAACCGGCTCCTTTAGATGGAAGATGAATGATAGCTTGTTTGGAGATCAGGAGATCGTTAAGAAGGCCCAAAAAACTCTGAAGGACTATTTTGAAATAAATATGAACACTACGGTGGAAAAAAGAACTATCTGGGACGCAAGCAAAGCTGTGATGAGGGGGTTCTTGATACAACAGAACACTGTAAAGAAAAGAACACAAAATGAAAGGAAAGATAAGATTTTGCAGAAAATCAAAGAATTGGAGAAGAAATTAAGATCAAATCCGAAGTCACAGCCGATTCTGAGAGAAATTAAACTATATCAAGCTCAATATTCCAAATTGATAAACCAAGAAATAGAATGGAAGATTAAATTAATGAAACAAAAAACTTTTGAATCGGCAAATAAATGTGGGAAACTGCTAGCCTGGCAGCTGAAGAAGAGACAGAAACTAAATACAGTTACAAACCTAGAAATTGAAGGAAGAAATATCCAGAACCCCATAGAAATTAGAAAGTGCTTCCAGAGATACTTTGAAAAATTATACACTCAAGGGCCGCAAGATGAGGTTGAGATTAAACAATTTTTGGAAAGAAATGGACTAACAAAGTTGTCACAAAAAAACAGATTAATCCTGAACAACAAAATAACACAGCAAGAGATTGAACAAGCTATCCAGAACATGCAATTGGGCAAATCTCCAGGGCCAGACGGCCTGACCTCCAAGTATTATAAGACATTAAAAGACTATCTGATCCAACCATTGATGGAGGTCTGTAATGAAATTATGGAAGGGAAGAAGGCGCCGGAATCGTGGAAGGAAGCTTTTATCACATTGATACCAAAATCTGAAGCTGAAAAGACACAACTTAAAAACTATCGTCCCATCTCCCTTCTGAATGTGGATTACAAAATATTTGCAGACATTTTGGCAAGTAGATTTAAAAGAGTTCTTAATGAAGTAATTCATAAAGACCAGGCAGGCTTTCTCCCAGGCAGACATATGTTTGCAAATACTAGGAACATGATTGACGTTTTGGAACTTTTGCAAACAGATATAAATACAAAAGCAGTGTTAATTTTTATAGACGCGGAGAAGGCCTTTGACAATATTTCTTGGAAATTTATGAAGGGAAATTTGAATGAAATGGGAGTGGGACGGGGGTTTGAGAATGGGATTGACGCAATATATTCAGAACAAAAGGCTAAACTAATAGTTAACAATGTGGTTACAGAAGAGTTCAAAATTGAAAAAGGAACACGACAAGGCTGCCCGATTTCCCCTTTGTTATTTATTTCGGTTCTGGAGGTGCTCTTGAACTTGATCAGAGGGGACCGGTTGGTGGAAGGGATTCAGGTCGGAGCGAAACAATACAAATTGAAAGCTTTCGCAGATGACCTAGTTTTGACTCTGCAGGAGCCAGAATCTAGTACGAAAAGAGTATTACAACTGATACAGGACTTTGGTCGGGTGGCAGGATTTAAATTAAATAAACAGAAAACTAAAGTGTTGGGAAAAAATTTGACAGATATAGAGTCGGAACGGTTTCAGAGAGAAACAGAACTAACTATGGTTAAAAAAGTAAAATACCTAGGGGTAAACATAACAGCAAAAAACCTGAGTCTATTTAAGGATAATTATGAAAAATGTTGGTCTGAAATTAAGAGAGACTTGGATAGTTGGACAAAATTGAAGCTTTCTTTGTTAGGCCGAATTGCTGCTATCAAGATGAATGTATTGCCAAAAATGTTGTTTTTGTTTCAAACATTACAGATTGTGGACAAAACGGAGTGCTTCCGGAAGTGGCAGAAAGATATATCCAGATTTGTCTGGCAGGGCAAAAAGCCCAGAATTAAGTTTAAGATATTAACAGATGCGAAAGAAAGAGGGGGCTTTGCCCTGCCAGACTTAAAGTTGTACTATGAAGCCGCAGCTTTTTGCTGGCTAAAAGACTGGCTACTTCTCGAAGACACTGACGTGTTGGACTTGGAAGGTTTTAACAATGCTTTTGGTTGGCATGCATACTTATGGTATGATAAAGTTAAGATCAATAAGGCCTATTATCTGGCACTCTTTATCCACTTTCAGTGTTCTGAATTGTGCTGGCAGTCCACCCTATGGGATTCATCCCATTCCTTTTTAGACAAAACCACAACTAGAAAACTAGCTAGATCATACATAATCCTATGGGTCTGGTTTGTCAGCAAGAAGTCCAGTACATCCTATTATCACAGTCCCTTTCTCCCCCAACCACTTTGCTATTAAATTTTGTTTAAGGCAACTATAAAGACAGATGCCACACTACATGCGCCAGGGTTTCCACAGCTGGCTGTTCACAGTGACACCAGCTCTGCTCCAGGGAATCCCTCTGAACTGTCTTGATGTAACTAAAGCACAAAAACTAAGCCGATTACTCTCCACTTTGGACATGTAAGTTTTGACTTATATGGTGAAAGGATCTTGAGTAAAACAGAGGTGATACACATTTACAGAAAACCACTAGTGCATAGATGTGGATCTAAGCATGTATGCACCCACAAGTTTCTAAGGGAGCAAATGTTTGGATTTGGACAAAAACCCAACTGTACGTATAACCTCCGTATCACTTCGGTTGGCTCTATAAAAAGTGGGGTACTCACCATGAATCCTGGCAAAGCTCTTGACAATGATGGCTCTTCCTCCAAGATGTCGTGGTTCCAGTGCTGCATGCTCCCGGCTTGAGCCTTCACCGTAGTTTTCATCCCCAACCACTACCCAGTTAATACCTTCTTTCTGTGAACAAAGCAGATGCACACACAAAAAACATTTAGTACAGTGGTACCTCGGGTTAAGTACTTAATTCGTTCCGGAGATCCACACTTAACCTGAAACTGTTCTTAACCTGAAGCACCACTTTAGCTAATGGGGCCTCCTGCTGCCGCTGTGCCGCCGCTGCACAATTTCTGTTCTTATCTTGAAGCAAAGTTCTTAACCTGAAGCACTATTTCTGGGTTAGCAGAGTCTGTAACCTGAAGCATATGTAACCTGAGGTACCACTGTAGTCAGAAAGAAAGAGACTGCTGTGGCAAAGCAGGAATGAAGGTTTATCCCAGGGCTTATCAGACACTCGAACTCAGGACAAAAGGGAGAAATGTGCTAAGAGGAAGGCACGTTTGGCAAACCCTCACCATGATCAACTCCCACCTGGAAACCTACGTCCCCACTGTGGAAGGATGTGTGGATCCAGAACTGGCCTCCACAGTCATTTACAGACTCACTGTTAAGACCGTGTTCATGAAAGACAATCTTATTCTGCTATGAATGATTGCCAGAGAATAAGAATAAGATGTCATGTAACCTTTTGAAGGAAAAGAAGACTCAAGGCCATGAACCGTAGCAGCAAGTCACATGAAGGCAGTCAGAATAGGAAACTACTGGACAGAGTTAAGTTTCTTTTGCATGTAAGAAAGAAGGGAAGAGCTAAACATGCTTCCTTAGTTCTTGTGGTTAAAACTGGGGGCACCCAAGGACTTATAACGCCCCTTTCCTACCCAGACCTTTCCCTATGTTGCATTTCTTTAGTTTGGTTAATTTATTCTACTATAGTTAATTAGTTCAATTGTAACAAACAATATTTCATTAAAGAATGCTGTTTCACTCATGTCTTGCTTGCAGGCTGCCCACACATGCGTCTAGGTGGCCACTGAGAAGAGGATGCTAAACTAGGTGGGACTCTGGTCTGGTCCAAGCAGAACTCTTCTCAGGTTCTTATTTTAATACCCCGCTTTTCAGGGTACAATGCTTCCAATAAAACGTACAAATAATTTCAGTACATTAAACACACACACAATGAGTAAAACCAACATGTGACAAGCCATATGGAGCCATCACACAGGGCAGCAAGTAGCAGATAGCCCTGTCGAGGGGCCAGTCCAGCTGCAATCTTTATTATTACTTACATTCCTATACCCTATACCCTCCCTCTTAAAGGAGACTCCTCTCCTTCCTCTCATGGGATCCTTCTTACAGGTCAGTTGATGGTAGTTTGGCCCCGGATATAAGTTCTGACCAAACCGACTGGAGTCCTTGGCTCCAGAGCATCCTCTAGTGTCTAGAAGTGGAACAGCAGCCTTTTTTTGCAGGACATCGTGCCTGAAGCACAGTAGCTACAGTATACGGTGGCTTTTATACAATTGCAGGACAGTCGAGAGGAGATTTTATTCCTGCTTTATGGTGTTTAAAGTGCAGAAATGAGTTTTGAGAAGGAAGCAATGCTAGTTGTGAGAATGTGGCTAGGAACTATTCACCTTCATACCCCTGTGGTGCTTAGAGAAGTCTCACCTTGTAGTAACGGGCTGTGTCAGGAACAGGTCCAAACTCCTGGGTTAATGCGTTCCTCACTGTGTTGGCCTTATCGTTCTCAATATTTATGGCTCCAATCAGCAGGTTGTTTGAAATATTGTCCAGATGGCCACGGAATTTGAGCCAGGGGCCTGCTGCTGAAACGTGGTCAGTGGTGCATTTACCTTTCACCTGGAATACAAGTTAAGGGAAACTCGGTATATAGAATGAGAATTTTGACAACATGAGGTATGTTTCAGTTTCAGGGGCTTATTGTGTATTGTATTATTTATATATTTTAAAACTGCACTTTCATATAAAATATTGCAAGGTGGTATGCAACTTAAGAACAGAACGCGACAATAAACACATCAGTACAAGCAGCTTGGCAAAGAATCTCACATTTGAAAGGCGTGCCTGAATAATAGCTTTCAGAAGATGCCTGAAAGCAAGGCTGACTCTTACTGAACCTCTACTGCTAGGGGTTTCCACAGGACAGGGTGTGCTGCACTATAGGTTTGGTCCCCAGCAGAGGCTCGCTGAACTTCAGGGGTATGTGGGACCGCCAGATTGCCCAATTGGAAGCCCTTGGGCACCATCAGAAACCAGATGGTCCTTTAAGGTATTTGAAGGCAAAGTTGTTTAGGGCTTTGTGGGTTAACACAAGAACCTTGAACCTGGCCTGGCTGCAAATTGGTAACCAGTGCAGCTATCTCATCATCAAGTGACATGTTGCCAAGCAGCCTGCTCCTGTCAGCAGTCTGGCTGCTGCCTTCTGTGCTAGTATCCAACTACGTTCTAATTGGAACAGACTCATTGAAATTAAGGTACCTAATTCATGGTCATTATTTTCAAGGGTTCAACTCTGAGTAGAACTAACACTGGATACAACCCTATACAATCAAAAGGAGATATGCTTTTTTATTCTGATTTGTTTTAAGTTATATAGAGGACCACCGCAAGCTTTGGGGTTTCCAGTTCCCCAATTTAGTATTCTTAGCATCCTTTGATTGTCATGCCAATGTGGAGATTCCATATGTTTAATCCCGTCCATACCCAACTTACTAAACTTTTGCCTAGATCTTCCATTAAAAGCTACTGAATTGGCAAACGGTTAAACCTCATAATCACAAGAGATTAGCTGAAAATTATCAGTGGAACTAATCCTTGTATACTGTGGTTAGGAGTCGTAGCGCTTGTGATATAAAGTTCAAGGACCCACCTTATAAATTACGGGCTGTGAGTTGTCAAGAACATTTGGATATGTAACACAATTACATTTCAAAAAAATCTTCCAATAAAAGCTCTACTGTTTAAATCTACCCTGAAGACTGATTCCACTGGTGGGAAATTTAGGCATCACACATTGTTGGCATCTGTCTGTCCCGAGAGACAAAGGTGTATGCCTCCTGGGGTGAAGCCAAACTGCTGCGATAGCAGCACCGAAGTGACCTCCCGGGGTGCAAGCCTGGGCAGTGTGTATGGAGCTCTCCAGCAGAAGAATACCTCAGAACATCCCTGAAGTGTGTGACACTAGACCCTTGGAAGCAGGCATTCCCAATTCCAGCTGTGAGTGGACAATTAATAGTTCCCATCCCTACCCAGGCTCCCTCCCCTCCTTACTTTTATGAGAATTAACATGTCTTCAAGGTCCTTGCCATTCCACTTGTCAAAGGGCTCAAGGAGCTGCAAGCGCTGACTAGTGGGGCTCACATCCACATGCTGGCTGCTGCCATCCTTGGGGGGGTGCTGATAGGTGTCCTGCCCTGGATCAAATTCCTGAAGGAAATTATTATTAAAAGCAAAGGGATGTAAAGAGGAAGCCAACCTTATCCAGAAGAGAAAAAAAACCCAAATTCATAGTATTCATGCAAGGCCACATGTTTTGTATTTCAGGATCACAAAGAAAGGGTATCTCAAGGAATTCCCCCATCAGTCATCTCTCTGCTCGGCCATCTTCAGGTGTTCCTTGAATCATGTGATCTTCCCTAGTTTCAACTCTTTTCTGCCATCGCTGTTGACTGCCTGCTCCCACCTCCCACATCTATCTCACTCAGATAAGACAACGGTCTCTGTCCAGTGGGATTACTACTCATGTTCTGCACACCACCTTAAGAGCATTTTCATATTTAAACAGCTATACTGAGGCAAAAACATTGTTTCCAATGCATCATCCTTTAATAATATTCCTACCAAGTGGTGATGTAAGATGGGAAGCAAGTTTGAGAAGAAGTGGGAAGATTACCAGTCTGGGCAGCTCGTCAGCATCAGGTGGCTCAAGTTTGAACTTCTTTCCATCAGAACCTGTCAGGAAGTCTACCTCCGGGTTAAATTTCAGAGTGCCGGCAAGTGATAGGGCTGTTACAATCTGAAAAAAGTATCTATGTTATGGGTGAGAGAGAAACCCATTTCCTAAATTTCAATCTATTCTGTCACTCTAAAAATTCCAATCTATTTTTTTTTTACCATAATTCAAACGCCTCAGAAGGAAATACTTGTGAGGGAAAGCCTACTATTAGCATGAAATGTGAGGGTACAAGGAAGACTTATCTGCTCAAGATTGAAACCAACCCTGACTGCATAATCTCCTCACCTTAATTTCAAGTGAACAACTATTTGTAGTCTCATTTCAAAAAGACTTGTGGGCCACTAGGTTTTAAAGCACAAGGAAGCTATCCACAATTCTTATATTTCCCCCACTTGAGCTCTGGAGCTTTCAAAAGCCCACTTATCCTTTTCCCAAAGGAAATGCAACAGGTCCAGTTTCTGATGCCCACCTCTCCCCTTGTAGAATAAACCTGATGTATACTATACCTCTGGTGAAGTTACAAAAGCATGTGTTTCTGGGTTGGCATCATTGCGACCAGTGAAATTTCTGTTGTAGGAGGTAACAATTGTATTCTTTTCTCCCTTTTTCGTATCCTTTCTGCAAAGTCAAGCAAAAGAGAAAGGCTTGTCAAGATCTACAGAAAATGTGAGACCTGAAGCTAGCTGTTCACTGCCCACGTGCAAAGCTTTGCATTGCTCTGCACCAGCGTTCCCAAAGCTGTGCTGAAAAAACATTTAAAACATCTTCTTCCCGCTAACCAGTTCATTTGAGATCTGGGAGAACGATCTCTGCTTGCAAGTTTTTGCTTTATCTGCATTCATTTCATTTCCAGTGTAAAAGGATTTGTTTCTTATGGGAAATCAGTTTAATGCATTCCCTCTTACCGGTCCCACTGGCCTATGCACGGCCCGCAAGCATTGGCAAGAACCACTCCACCAACGTCACGCAGGATTTTCGACTGAAGAAGGTAAAGAACAGAATTAGCCAATAGAAAACTACATGGCGGTCTTCATCTTAACTCTTTCAGGAGGCATACACTGGCCACGATGCGCCATCGCAAGAGTACTCACATAGCCATCCCTCTCAATGGTGGCCCGGATCTGCTCTGATCCAGGTGTGATGGTGAACTGAGACTTGCACTTCACCCCGTGAGCAAGCGCTTGCTTTGCCACAGCGGCAGAGCGCCCCATGTCCTCGTAGCTGGAGTTGGTGCAGCTACCAATCAGACCTGTGCACATGAGATGGAAAAGTCAGTAACAGACTTCCAAATGTTTAACCTCACCCACAAGTCCTGTTAAAAAAAAGAAAGAAATTAAAGAAACATGTAACATATCAGCACTTATTTTGCCAGAGATTTCCAAGCTAGGCTCTCTGCTTAACCTCTAATATCTTAGAGCAACACTTAAAGAGAAAAACAGCCGGCTTCCCCTTGGAATTAAATTTGAGAGAGAAATAGCTCAAGCATGTTCCTTAAAGGAAGAAAGGATAAAGACTCCTAGTGGGATACTGAATGTTCATATTTACAGAACAGGTTTGTCACAAGAGGGTTCTGCATATTCTAGACCACAGCCAATGAGGACCTTCAAGCTCTGTTATAGTCCCAACATGCAAGACTGGAGCTACCTGTATACTTGAAAGACAGAGAAATCCTTCCAGGAACTGGCTTGATAGTTATGAAGAGCACGCTTAGAGGCAGCTGAAGTAACGTTACCTCAGTTTTCAAGGTGGAGAGAAAAGCTACCTGGAGAATCATCAGCAAGGGAAAAGTGCTACTCACCAACTCTGATATCTACTGGCCAGCCCTTCTTTTCTGCAACAGCACCAACTTCTTCTACAGTGTGTGCCAGATCTGGAGTGAAGGGCCCATTGATAAGGGGCTTCAGCTTGAGGAAGTGGGGGAAAATGTCACAAGTAGTTGAGAAAGTTCTGAATAATGACCACTACATTGCAAGAACACAATTTTTATACACAATGGCAAGACAGGAAATTTTCACGAACAAGAAGCACTTTAAAATGTTTGTTCTTAAATAGGCACTTTTAGTTGAGAAGAGAAATCTAAATCTAGGAAGAATGGACCATGAAGAGCAGAATTAATGAAAAAATTAAGTCTAGGCTAGATTTTAGGAGTGAAAAGGTCAGCAAGATATGCAGTTTCCTTATTTCAAGTTGCTACAATAACTTGTCTTCTTTCCAAGTCAATATTCCCTACTGATATATAGTCTAAACTTTAGAAAGGAATTATGTCAAATCTCTCGATCAATGTCATTTGAATATATAATCTAAAATGCCCTTGTTAGGTCTCCTACATGAACTGTTTCTTTAAAAATAGCAAGTGTATCCTACCTCGTTGAGGTTAATTTCAATCAACTGGTCATAAGGACATCCAGGATCCGGCTTCAAGTGCTCTTGGAATTCATCTGCCAAACTAGCAATCGCTGAAATCAGAGAGGGAGAAAGCTGAACGCAGAGGTCAAGTGGAGATAAACCAAAAGGCAGTCAGCAGTAAAGAACAAGTCCCTAGACTGGGCTCTCCAGGACTGGACTGATACTAATTATTCACCATATTTTGTACATTTAACTTATGTAAAGAGATTAAAGTTATATACATTTATACACATTGCATATTAATTTGGAAATTTATATGCACGTACCCAATTTTGCATTTTGGTTCATCATTTGAGTTGGGCTTTGTATTTCCTTGTTTTGGGTACCTTGAATGAAACAAGCTTCATGGAGCTTTTCCACAACATGGAACTATAGTTTGATCTGAGATCCCCCATGTGGTTGTAACCCTTGGACACACCTCTCAGTAGCCAACAAGACCTCCTGTCCTTCCCATTTTCTTTTTTAAATTTAAGTTGTGGGCTTTTCTGGAGCTATTTGGTTGGGAGAGGGTTGCCTATTTTGGGAGAGTGTTTCCCCTTTTTAAAATCTGTTTAGGGGACTGTAGATGTTGTGCTTGTTTGGGGGGAGGGGATTCTAAGCATTTTCCTTCTGTAAAATGTGCCTCCAGGCCCAAAAGGGTTGGGGACAAGGACATTTCCATTCTCCTCATGCCAGAGGAACCACACAAACCAGGTATATGTTATGGCTTATTTTCAATAATCTGAACCAGACTTTTCCAACCTGGTGCCCTCCAGTTGTTGTTGGACTACAATTTCCATCATCCCTGATCACTGTTCATGCTGGCTGGGACTGGTGGGAGATTTAGTTCACCAACAGCTGGAAGGCATCAGGTTGGAGAATGTAGCTCTGAGTCGTGGTTTATAAAACTGGCACAGTTATGTTTTAATCAACAATAAAGTTAATTCATTCTAGCTACATTTACTTAAGAGGATTGTAATTGCATAGCATAAGTTACCTTCTACAAGAGCCCTGACCAGTTGATGTTTGCCTAAAACAAACATGAACTGAGGAAAGGACACAAGCTGCAACTCTGCACCAAGTTAAACGACATGACACAGTTCAATTCTCCTTCTCCCCACCCCCCATCCCATTCTCAATAGCCTACCATCTCTGTTCAGTTAAACAATTTAAGGGAGCAACCCTTTGAATTCATGATTTGCTTTATCCCATTAACTCATGAAATGAAATGTCTTCTAGAGCTTCAGGTATTTCCCACAAATGAAAGACATAATTTCACACAAGGCAGAAAAGTGAAGAAAAGGAAAAAATGCCTTCCGTTTTGTATGACCCCTTGAAGTCCTTCCACAAGTTCTTACCTGCTCGTCCAGTCTTGGACAAATATGTTTTCATCCGGTTATTGTAAGGGAAGATCGAAGTGGTGGCACCAATCTCTGCTCCCATATTGCAGATAGTTGCCATTCCTGTGGTTGAAAGAAGTGATCCATACCACAAGTGAGATTGGAACCCAAGTAATTAAAGCTATTTGCAAGTCAGTATACTGACCTGCTACAGTCCACCATTTTACTTATGAGTAAAGAGCCAGGTATTACTGCTCATTAGACAGGAAAATCTCTCTTAAAAAGAGAGATTTGCTATGGAGTAAAAAACTGGATAGTTTGATTAATACACTAGTTCTACTGCAATCCCTTCCTCTTCTAATAGCAGTAATACTGTCTTTTCCAAGAAAACTAGTCACATTTTACTACCAATGACTATTAAAAAAAAATATTCTATAGATTTACATGTATTTTTAGGACCCAGGTAGTGACCAAACACAACCACCTGTGTACTGCTTCTGGATAGCACCTTTTGGGGCATGACGACATGAATTTACAGAAAAGCAAGCCTCACTTGAGCCACTTGAAGCCATCAGACCTATGAAACTGCCACTCCTGGCTAGGGCTGGGTGATATCTGGTTTTCAACATCGCGATATATCACAGCTAAACACTGCAATATTTCAATAGATCATGATACAGTATCTGAAATAATCGATTCCTGGAGCTATGTAGAGGTGGATATGGCAATGTCTTGGCAACTGCTACTACTTATGGGTCTAATTCTGAAACTGATAAATGTTTACTTACCTTTAGCATATTGTTACAACTGCTATATTATAGTACTACTGTACCGATAATGTTTAATGTTTAAATTAAGGATTAATACACAGATTCTTCTGCATCACACTGCTGATCTACTTAGCCAGTGGCTGCTTGTTGTTTTCTAATTCCACTCCCAAGGACCAACAATTTCTTTCCATCCTCAGTCACTGATCTGACCATTACCACCAGCTCCCAAACCTTCATGGTCCAAAATTTTCTAGATCTAAGGTGCTTTTTTTCCTACCTGTGCAAGAGATGGAGTCAACACCAGGCCCATGATACTCTATAATAGCTCCTGTGCCACCTTTCACAGTAAGTATGCCAGCCACTTTCAGGATCACATCTTTAGGAGAGCTCCAGCCAGACAGCGAACCTGTCAGTTTTACACCAATTACCTGAAGAACCAAATAAAATGAGTTAGCAGAAAGAGTCACTTCCAAAAATAAGTATGCAGATTCAGTTTCTCAATTGGCTGTTTCCTAAAATCCTTATTCTAAATATAAGAGAGATTCTTGGAGCAGAGATTCACATTCATTATCTGCTATTAAGCTCAGGTATGCTTAACTAAAGTTAGTGGCATCAGCGTGAAAAAGGGAAGAGTGGAAATTCAGAGTTTCCACTTGCAAGCAATAGATATATACATTTACACCAGCATATTTTGATATTGTAAAATCCCCCCTTTTTTTCTTTAGAAATAACCCTCTTGTTCACCTATCCCAACTGTCTGCATGGAGGCAACATTTATATGCTCCACTGTCTCACCTTTGGGCATTTGAGCTCCCAGGGGATTCCTGCCATGACATCAACTGCATCAGCTCCACCAACTCCAATGCAGATTGCACCCAAGCCACCACCATTGGGGGTATGGGAATCTGTGCCAATAAGCATAACACCAGGATAGGAATAGTTCTCCAGGATGATCTGAGAAAGAAGGAGAGATTTACGTAGACAAACTCTAAGGTGACGTAATAACTACCAAAATGGTTTGGAAACTTTTCTAGTACTAAAGCAGATTTAGAAGGGTCAATCAGTTTGGGCTGGCTATGAGTCATGCTCATCAGGGTAGGGAAGAAAGAAGCCATCAGTAAGGGACACAAGAGGAGCTTGCTGACACAATCAGATGAATTTAAAAGCTTCCATCTCCTAAGTTTCCCCTTGAACTCCTGCTCTCTAAAAATTCATAGTTAATTATAAGAATACAAACAGCTCAAAAAATACTGTGACCAGTTTACCTCAAGGTCAAATCTAATGGGATATATTAAAGGCCTTTCTACCAGGCCAAAGGAAAACTAATGTTACATTAAGAGAGTGAGTGAGTTCTGGCACAGAAAATGCCACAGTTTAATTGTGAAGAGCACAAATCCATTGCTGCCCCTTCTCAAGTCCCTGCTTTCAACAATGAATTTCAGCAGGAAAAAACCATGCAACGGACATGGTGCAGTGTCCAACTCTGCAATTCTAACCTGTCAACTTTCTCTTAAATTTGCGACTACAAGGAAAAAAATACTGGATTTTGGAACCCCCCCCAAAAAAAAACCTTCCAATGGTGTTCTAGAAAACAAAGTATCAAATTACACTCGGATCGGCATGACCTTGAATGGACAGCTGGAAAATCTGTCCAGAGCAACACACATTAGTCACCCTTTAGGACCGCATGTCCAGGGAAAATCGCCCACACAAAGGATGTCACAAAGTAGAGAGAGTTATTTCTCAAGGAGGGGATGGACTATGCCTATGCATCTCCAGGTAGAGCAGGGAAATACCTCCGCCTGAAACTCTGGAGAGTCACTGCCAGTCAAGGTGGCCAATATTGAGCTGGACAGACCAACGGTCTAAAACAATGCAAGTCTGCCTCCTATGTTCCTAAACCATATGTACTAAAGTTCTGTTCTTGCTGCTAAGGAAGAAAGAGTTTACCTGGTGAATGATTCCTGATCCAGGTTTCCAGAAACCCACTCCATACTTGGCAGCTGCTGTGGCTAGGAAGTTGTATACTTCTTGATTAATGTCCTGTTTATACACAGACAAAAATGAAGTGCATCTGTAAAGATCTTGGTATGGTTTCTACCCCAAATAGTTAAGTGGCCAGCCACCCCACTCTTCACCTTAATTCCTTGATTTTACTCTGGACAGATATTTTATTTTGAGAATGACATCCCAGTCAGATACCAAGCAGTTAGGTATTTATTTAATCTGCTGGTTGCAATTTACAATAAGTTATAATTTTCCTAGGCATATGTTGACAGGCATGATAAATAACCCAAACCTGTCTGTTGTGTTCTTTAAAAAAGGTCTGCATCCAGAGATTAACTGTATAGCTTGCATGAGTTTTATACAAATCTATTCCGTTTTCTTTTCAATTTTGTTATGGCAAATATAAACAACTGTATAATAATCGACTCTTTTCCAAACACTGCATGCTCCTCCTGTAGAACACACATATATATGTATGTACATTCTTCGGAGACACATGCAAAATGAGATACTGTGTCTGATCCCACCAATGTAATAGGCTGAGCCAATTAAAAACAACGCCAAAGATTATAATGCATGAAGGATGATTGTCTCCGTAAATCCTGCAGTGATCTGTTTCTATGAATCAAGAGGGCACATTTGTTATATTATTCAACCTGATATGCAACAGTCCAAATGCAGAACAAATAAAAAAAATCACTTCTTTCCCATGATTTTTTGGTTACTCTCCAGATATTACTTTGCTGACTTAATGAGCAAAAAGGTTCTTGAGCTGGAACATTTCAAACCCAAGAAATCACATGAGGTACCTTTATCATAACTACAACAGTGTCTACTACAGCAGTATTGCTCTAAGTCTTACTGTTTTGGAAACTAAGGTAAACATTTCAGAGGAAGAAGTGACAAGATGGAAAGTTATTTTAAAGGGCAAGACTGGAAAACATTAAAATATGCAGGATCCTCATGGCTTGCTGGGATCTAGGAAGGTTTTCCCTGTATTTAACAGGCTTACCTTTCATTAGTTTAATGGTAGTTTAGAGGCTCTTGCTCTGTATCACCACATCCGTTTAGTCCCAACTTCCATTTTGGATGCAACCTCATGCAAAGTGGTTGCTAGGTCTGAAACGGGAATTCTGCCAGTGACTGCTAATAAGACTGCAGCACTGTGACCCATAGGACAAAAAGGAAGAGGGGTGTTCTGAAATTTCACATATTGATTTAAACAAGCCAATTATTTGGCTGCAAGCTTCCAGTAAATAAAATGCTGGTATAAAATATAAATAAATGACCTTTGCTCTTTGGAGATCTTTCTCGCCACCCAACTGGGCTTCAATAAGGTGATCACAGTGGATGGTCGAGGGCACTGCCACTCTGGGCAACCCGCTACTGATGAACTGCAACATGGCCATCTGGGCAGTGGCATCCTGCATGGCTACACGGTCTGGCCGCAGACGCAGATATGTCTTGCCCCTCTCAATATCTTGCTTGGCAGGATCGTCTAAGTGGCCATATACAATCTTCTCTGACAGGGTAAGGGGACGGTCCAATCTGTTGGGAAGGAAACAGGGAACTTTATGTCTTCAGCTCCTTCATTGTAACCACGTCACATATTTCAAAATGTTAACATGAGACTCATAAAGGTCCTGTCTGCAGCGCCAGCGTAGGGAAACTACAGTCCTCCAGACAGGTTGGATTCCATTAGTCCTAGCCAGTGTTGTCAAGGGCAAAAGATGATGTGAGTTGTAGTCCCAACAACTTGAGGGCCAAAAGTTCTCCACCCCATTGTAGCCCATTACTTTAGCCCAGTTCCGTCACAGGTGAAGGCTCATTGTCAGGTTCTACACACAAGTATGTCGCTAGAGGAAAGAGCTTCAGGAGCTAATGGCCAGAAACAGTCGATCCTGTTATTAAGATGAATGTACTGCCTAGAATGTTATTTTTATTTCAGACCTTACAGATTTTAGATAAAATGGACTGTTTCAAGAAGTGGCAGAAAGATATTTCTAAATTTGTCTGGCAGGGCAAAAAGCCCAGAATAAAATTTAAGATTTTAACTGACGCAAAAGACAGAGGGGGCTTTGCCCTGCCAGACTTAAGACTCTATTATGAATCAGCGGCCTTCTGCTGGTTGAAACACTGGCTACTTCTTGAAGATGCAGATATTTTGGACTTAGAAGGGTATGATAATAACTTTGGATGGCATGCATATTTATGGTATGACAAGGTAAAGGTGCATAAAGGGTTTAAAAACCATATTGTCAGGAAAGCATTGTATAATGTTTGGAACCGATACAAAGATCTATTGGAAAGTAAAACCCCTAGGTGGTTGTCACCAATGGAAGCTAAAGCGGTGAAAAAACTTAATATGGACTCTAATTGGCCAAAATATTGTGAAATCCTAGAACAAGATGGTGAAAAGCTTAAACTTCAGAGTTATGAGAAACTAAAGTTCAAAGTTCGAGATTGGTTACATTACCATCAGATAAATGAGGCATTTAAGCAAGACAGGAAATTAGGATTTCAGGAGGAGAGGTCAAAGCTAGAAACAGAACTGTTAGAACCCAATACTAAGAACTTGTCTAGAATGTATAACTTGCTGTTGAAATGGAATACGCAGGAGGAAACGGTTAAATCAGCTATGATTAAATGGGCTCAGGACTTAGGTCATGACATTATGTTTGCTGACTGGGAACAGTTATGGACCACTGGTATTAAGTTTACGGCGTGTAGTGCCTTAAAAGAGAACATAATGAAAATGATCTACAGGTGGTACATGACCCCAGTCAAGCTTGCAAAAATTTACCATTTGCCCAATAATAAATGCTGGAAATGTAATGAGTCTGAAGGAACCTTCTACCACCTTTGGTGGACCTGCCCAAAGATTAAAGCCTTTTGGGAAATGATCTATAATGAAATTAAGAAAGTCCTTAAGTGGACTTTTTCAAAGAAACCGGAGGCTTTTCTCTTGGGCATGGTTGGCCAATTGGTGCCAAGGAAGGATAGGACATTCTTTATGTATGCAACTACAGCTGCAAGAATTCTTTTGGCAAAGTATTGGAAGACGCAAGAACTACCTACTCTGGAAGAATGGCAGACAAAGGTGACAGAATTCATGGGATTGGCAGAGATGACCGGCAGAATCCGTGACCAGGGGAGAGAGACAGTGGAAGAGGATTGGAAGAAATTCAAAATATATCTCAAAGACTCTTGCAAAATTGAGGATCGTTAAGATGTCAAGGGGTATGAATTAGAGAATTACAGCTGTAAACAATAATTTTAAGTTAATCTAAAGAGAATTAATATGGAAATTGATCAAAGGGTTGCTAAAGAATTGTGAAATAAGGATGCAGGGAAAGGGAGGTAAGGGGAAGTCATGTTTTATATGTTTTTGTTTTGTGTTCTGTTTGTTTTGTTTTTGTTGTGATGTGTCAGAAAACTTAATAAAAATTATTTTAAAAAAAAAAAAAGAAACAGTCGATCCTGATGCTGCATACACTCTAATGTTAGAGCTAACAAGGGAATGTTAGAGCTAACAAGAGAAATTTGGGCTCCAGAAGATTCAGGGCATGACGGAAAGCAGAGAATCCTGCAGCCCATAATTGCTTGCTCAACCAGGGTTTAAAAGGCAGGAGTGTTATACCAGAACTGACTCCTAATTGTTCTATTTAGCATCTCTAATTCTCATTTGAGATGTTTCCGCTTTTGTAAAATAAATACAAATTTGTATGACTTTTGAAGCAGTTTTTCATTCACGTATTCACCTTCTATTTTGGGTTAAAATCTCAACTAGTTACATGATAACAGCTTGCATGAATTGATTAGGTTTCCTGGATGCTACAGGTAGGGTGGAATGATTTATGGGATCTATGGCGATAATTACCTCACAGCTCTGAAGGTGACAGCACTTAATGGTCATTTTTGCTTTGATCCTAAAAGCTTTGCAGCCACGACTACTCATGAGGAACCAGTTAATGCAATTATTTTCATACTCAGATTGGTTACCAAAAGCTTGGAAGATGCAAAAATGACTATCCATAATAGAAGGTTATTTCTAGAAGCTTTATATTTTTAAATATATGCCCCCCACAACAGAATTCCACAAGTTCACTCACCACTTTAGAGTGCTCAGTTAAAATCGCAGCATTTAAAATGAAGTAATAGAAATAAGCAAGCACTTTTTAAAATAACCTGTGCAATTAAGACTTTAAGCCTAAATCTTTTTCTGATATTTTGAACTGAACCACTTTTAAGGAAAAGGGGAAAGAAACTGAAATAAAAAAAATTTGCCACCACATGCATTCAAGCCTCAATACATGAAAGCTGTTCAGAAATATTCCGTATTCCACTACGACTACAAGATTTTGCATACAAATATATTTTTGTAATAACTACTTTCCTCCCAGCCATTTAATAAGACATTTTTCAAGCTCAACTCTTACCTTTTCCGGACAATGTTGATGTTTTTCTCAAGCTTTTCATAGTTCACAAATTCACTGGGTTCAAACTGACTCATGGCCACTTTGGCCCTCTGGCACAGGACACGAGAGGCATGGTACCTCCGAACACCTTTACTCAAGGCTTGCTGAAATAAACAGACAAGGGAGTGCTTAGCTGTCACCATCAATGAAATGCAGACCTTACAATGAGAAATATGAGAAATACTTGGAAGCCACAGAATGTCAAATGCAAGATAACTCCAGCAGCTTTCACCAGCTACCGCCAACAGGATACTGGCTGCTTCCAAAAGGGATTCTGGAGATTAGGGAGCACCTGCAGCTGCAAGAAGACTAGAAGTACCACTTTGCGAATAATTTCTTTTTTCAAGGCCCAATATGCCAAGCCATTCCCTAAACATCTCAAGCTTGCAGTAAGTACACCTCTGCACACTCTAACAGCACCTCTCCAGTTTTCCAAACAGCACTGACCAACCCAGTGCCAATCCTTGCCAGAAGTCCACACTTCAAAGTTTGCAGCAAAGGCTGATAGGAGAAAGGTAGGAGAGAGAAGTGGCAGAATAGCAAAAAATTAAATAAAATAAAATGTCCCAGCAAAAAGAAAAACTGGTAAATCAGGGGAAGAAATACTCATAGCCTAGTTTTCTACTTGTGGGGAGTGTTTCTCCCACCCCTAACATGGGGAAGCATAAAAAATATGATCCCCATCTCCAATCTGAAGTAGTACAATCCATTTTAAAGCTCTGCTACTACTACTATCATCTTCTGCTGCATGTGTAGATAGACCACGTTAAAATCATAAATGTTCAGGCAGAATATATAGCTAGGCTGCCAGCTTTTAGTTAGTTCTCTTGAAAACTAGCCTACCTTACAGGGTCACAGTGAGGCAAAAATGCACATACAAATATAAAACAGAACAATTATAAAATTGTGAGGGGAGATGATTTCAGGGGAAAGTTAATTGATTGCACTGGAGATCTAGAAACACCGTTCACAGCAAAGAAGTGTCAGAATTTTGACTGCAACAGCACCATGCACACAAGTAAGAGATAGGCAACCACTGCATGTATAGACAAACTTTATTTGTCAAGCAAAGATTAGACCATTGTCAGTTGCTGTCACTATCCCCGAGTAAGCTTCCAGCTTTCAAATTTTAAGACTATTTTTAATATGAGACTGACAAACACAATACTGCAATCCTAATAATGCTTATTCAGGAGTAAATCCTGTTTAGTCAAATGGTACTCCCTAGTAAAGGTACTTAGGATTGTAGCCAAAGCTGTCTTTATGTCCTTGTATGACTGAAGAAGTCAGCAGATCTTTAAACAGCTTTCAGTTTCAAATCTGATCAAGTGATGGTCAGCCACCTTCACAATTTCTTGCATAAATCTGTCCTGAAAAATCTCAGTACAAAATTCTACTGAGAAAGGAAGTGACTCAAGACTCCAATCCTCAATTTGACTTCTCTGAGATTCATCACTTTGTGCAGAATATTAAAAACACTGACTCTACTTTAGATTTTCTGCCTATTGCTTTAGTTAAATGGAACTACAATTGGAAAACTGTTCACTTCATAACCCAAAATACAAATCTAGGCAACATTATGTTTGTGATTTCATTTTTCTGCTCCTATTGGCATTTTGAGTGAGCAGTTCACATGTTACCTCAAAGCCATCATGACTAAAAGTACAATACATGAGGAATGCCTCTTGCACAATCCCACTGAAATTAGTGTGACATTCATGTTAACAGAATTTGCACATGAGACATTCCAGGTAGATAGCTTAATTATGAGGGGAAAGAGGTGTTTAAGCAGACCATTACCACTGGTCACAGGATTAGGTCTCAGTTCAGTCATAGGTCCTTGGCCAACCACAATGGCATTTTTGTAAACATGTCAACATTACACCCCCACAAGTATGTGTTCTACTTTTCCTCTTCAAACTTTTCCCCTAGTTGTACATAAAGCCTCCTAAAGCAGGGGTGGCTAACCTCCAGATATTGTTGAACTCCAACTCATATCAGCTCCAGTCAACATGTCCAATAAACCAGGGATAAGTGGAATTGTGGTCCATCAACATCTAGAAGGCCAAAGGTTAGCCACCCTTACTCTAAATACTGCTTTTAATCTTAAGATGCAACCCCAAACTTCACTGAATTTTCAGTCCCCACAGCAGTCTTTCAGAGTTGGTCTTGAAAGCCTCGTTCCATTGTTAGCTTATCGGTGTGCAATCTCTCCTTCTACCTCAAGTTAGCATATACCTCTCAAAACTCTGACACAGCTGTTACTTTTCCAATTCTATTCTCTGCTTGCCACCTCCACAGTATCTTGCTTCTTAAACAAAATTGGAACTGTCCAGAACAAAACAGAAATGCTTTCCCACACACTGCTACTATATACGGTATAGTTCTGACTGTGTAGTATAGTCACAATACAGCTAGTTTCTAGCAGCTTCCCAGTACTTTTAAAGGGAACTCTCTACAGGTGGCAACCATTTTAGAAATGTCCAATTGATGCAAGATCACTGAGACACGGGTTCTTTTGAGCTTATACGTGCTCTGCTGTTGTGCATGGATTCTAGGAATTGAACTCCCATGTGAAATGGTCACCGCCTGTATCCATTAACAGTATAAGAGTGTGCTCATTGATGATCTACCACCTACAGCAGAAGGGTTTATACTTGATGGGCAGCTGATGGACCAAACAGCTAGAAGATCCAGCACAAATTCCTCCCTCAGGGCTGACTGTTCGGAAGTAGCATGCAAGCCCTCTTGAGTAGAAATAATCACAGAGTGTGTCCCCTCCATACACTCTTACTCAATGTAAGTGACTAAGGGCTTCAGGTTACATACTCCACTAACCCAGAAATAGTACCTCAGGTTAAGAACTTTGCTTCAGGATGAGAACAGAAATCGTGCTCCGGCGGCCCGGCGGCAGCAGGAGGCCCCGTTAGCTAAAGTGGTGCTTCAGGTTAAGAACAGTTTCAGGTTAAGAACGGACCTCCGGAACGAATTAAGTATTTAACCCGAGGTACCACTGTATTCCCTTATGCACATGGTATCTCTTTCATAAACCAACAATCTTAGCTTCAAGTTCATCCTGTCTGCAGTGTTGGTGTCCATCTTGGCTGTGAGTCCTGGAAGACCTGCTCCCTGCCCTGCAGGCCTTTACCTACCTGGCCTGGGCGGGCAGGATCCTGATTGATTCCAGCTACAAAAGTTGAGGATGCTGAACAGACTCTTGGACTGGGGTACTTTTTAGGGGGTTTTGTTGAGTAGGGTTGCTGCTGTAATCAATTTTTTTTGGTATCTTTATTTTAAATATTATTTATGTGGAAATTGTTTTAATTTGTGAACTTTTGGTATTTATTGTTTGTGTCTACTTTTGTTATGTGTGTAATTATGTATTTTTTGTTGCAAACTGTCCTGAGCATGGTTTGAACTACGGAAAGGCAGCATACAAACAAAGTTATGCATGTCCATCTCATACCTAAGCCTGAGCTATTTGGTTGATTGAAACAAACCAAAATTTTTTTAACAAAAGGTATTACAAAACATTACAAAAAGTAGCAATACATCTAACATTTACAGCTTGACTATTTGGTGCTTAAGTTTTACAGCAAAATCTTCTACATTTTTACTCAGAAGGAAACCCCATTGAGTGGCTCGCCCAAATAAGAGTGTATACAGGATTGTAGGGCTAGAGAGGTTAAGTCCTACCTACCCAAAAGAAGTTCTGTGCACAATTTGTAGCGTAAAATTTGGGGAACTATTTGTGTGAAACGAGCCACAGGGAAGAGGCCTATTGCTGAGAAGTGAATTCCTATGCCACCTACCGTGTGTAGGTTGTAAAAATCCACCTATCAATACGACTGCATGCATAACGGTACAATGCGTCGTTTATAAATGCCGAGTGTGGAGGGAAGCCAGCAGCGACGCAGAACCCCAGTAACCTTGCCCTCACCTTGAGTTCGTGAGCGGGGTCCCACCAGACAGCACACCAGCCCCGGAGACAGCACGAAGCCTTCGCTGGTGTACATGTGTTGGCATGCCAGGGCTTTCTACGGTACTGCCAAGCAAACATCCCTCCTCGCTTGCAGGGAGTCACAGGCGGGACCGGCATGGAGGACACATTGACCTACAGCGAGGAAGCGGAAGGCCGAGCCCGAAGAGCAGCAAGGGGCGCGCAGGCCTCGACCCCCACTGCCGACTCCGCCAGCTACACTCAGCTTCTACCGCTTGCTCTGCCCATAACCGAGTCTACGGGTACCAGACTCACCTGTAACCGACTGACTAGGACACAGTACGGCGCCATTTTGTTCACTGACAAAGATGAAGTCGCCGCGCGATAGCGTCACACGGGGCTTTTAAAGGACGTGCCTCGTAGGCGGGGCCTAGGCCGCGCCCAACAAGTCTCCTTTTAAATAGAAGCGGGCACGTGGAAACAAAGTGCTTCCGGAGGCATGACTTCTCCACAGGAAACCGGTTTCCTCGTCAATAATAGTACATAGTGATAAGAAAATGCAGAGAAGTCCACCTTTAAAAAAATTGGAAATTTCCGGGTTTACGTGGGCATACGTATTCCCTGTCCGCTACCATAGTACCGAAATTAAGGCTGCCTGTCCAAATCAATGGGGAAGTCTATTAGCTTAGCGTAGCTGACTGAGCAGGAGCAGCGCGTTCACTTAGAAACAAAAAAAGTAGCAACATTGGGAGTATTATGTTATTTCTGCCTCGGGTTGCTACGCTAGCATCGTGAATTCCTCCCCAAATTTCTATGAGCAGCTCTCACTTCCGCCCTTAGAGAGGGAAAGCAAACGAAAGCTGAGGCCTCTGTGAGCGTTTCAAGTCTAACTCTACGCTGCCCGCCTGAAAAATGGGTCCAATCTCTAGCGTGCTAATGACGTCAGTCGAGAGGGCGGTACTCTGCCAGGTCCTGAAAGAGAGAGAGTTGTAAATTGCCGACATTTCCCCTCTTCTAAAAATATTCTAAGGGCTACGAAGAAACACGTTGTTGTTTATTTGCGGGATATTCGAGTGTGGTAACCCGACGCGGTAGCGCGCGAAAGGAAATTAAAAGCCGGTTTGTGTGGAGGTGGGCGAGTGTGTAGGACCTGCGCTTTCCCCAGGACCTGAAGGGGTCAAAGGTGAAAGGCCCGTAACGACGGCGGCGCGAGGCGAAGGGGGTCAGAGATGGCCAAGCACCACCCGGATTTGATCTTCTGCCGCAAGCAGGCGGGCGTGGGTGAGGCCCCCTTCCTTCCCTCTTTCCCTCGGACCGGGAGCCTAGGGGGCCTGGCCTGCGCGCGCGGCGGGAGGCGGGCGGAGAGCAGCGGCCGGGAAGGCCACACCGGCCGGGTCTCCGAGGCGGGAGGCTCCACTGACTTCTGCCCTGCTCCAAACGGCAAAACGCGGCGAGGCCTTACGTCTGAAACGGAATTGCGAACCGGCGCGCTTGGGCCTCGCTCGTTGTGGCTGAAGTCGTAGCCGCCCAATGAAATCGACCGGCGGGAGATTCAGAAATGGACCGGCGAAACCTCCTTCTCCGCATCTCGCAAGCGGCAGTGAACTCGGGGGATTCCGTGCCCTCAGATGCAGTGATAGTCGCAGGCTTAGGTGGCTTGAGAAGGAGCTTTAAATCAGCCGAGGTCTAGTCCGTTTAACCGTTAGCCCTGACAGCTGAATTCAGAGCATAAGTTCTGTATAAAGTAGTTGCTCCTTAATGGCTCTCCCATCCTCAGGTTGCCAGCTGGCCCCGAGGATGGTTTATATTGCATACAAATGCATCTCTGGGGCCCATCACTGTTCCTCTCCTCCCCCCCCCCCCGTCAGATATTCCTTAACACAGTGCAGTGTTTGTCTGCCAACCTTGCAGCTGTCATAAGCAGACCTAGATGGAAAAACAAGTACTGTATATCTGCTGCATCACTGTGGCTTGTAGGCTTGTAGATGGAAGCATTTAGGTCCTGCTGTATAATATTAGAACATGATTTGCACACTTAAGTTCTGATCAATCCCTAGCATCTAATTAAAAGGATTTCAGCTAGCTGGGCTGCAAAAGAGGAGATCCTCTTGCAACCAAATACAGTACTTGCTTAAAGTGGAATGAATGTTGTATCAGTTACAACAGTTTTACATGAGTCACATAGTCATATGTAACGTCCTACATTTCTGTCCCCTTCCCTCCTGCTTTTAACTGATATTTTATTAACTGCTTCTTAGCAGCAAGGTTTTATTTTTATTTTTTAATCATACTTGCTACAAGATTTTCCTACCACACAACTACAGGTTTGGGGCCACCTGCCCTCTGAAGTTGGAAGTTTACATGATGCTGCATCACTCTCGGCCTGTGACGTACATAAGACATAAGGCTTTGTTATTGTATTTTCATCAAAATAGCGCATTCTTTGCCTTCATTCCCTATGAGTATTACAGTCTTACTGTTGTTTTGAAAATGGCAAGCTCTAATCTTGGCAAAACACGTTAGGCAGAGTGAGGAAAGATTATGTTTGCTTTAAGTTTAGTCCTGCCAATACAGTATTAACAGTGAAAGCCTACGGTTGCATTCCTAAACACACGTGCCTGGAAACAGGTCCCACTGTTTGAAACTGAAGAAAAATATAAAGGCTGCTTTTTAAAATATACTCAGGTACTTTGTGCCATGTGGCCTTGCTGCCACTGCACTGTATCTAGCTACTCACTGATTAAAGTTCGTTCAGTTTACCCTTGACTAAGCATGGATAGGATCAGCCCTGAATATCAGTCTGGATAGGATCTTCTTACGGAATACCAAAAGTTAAGTGTTTATTAAACATTTTAGTTAATTGCCTTTAAAACCTATTATTCTCTCATAGTTCACCCATCCCCACCTGAATATGAGGTTAATCCTGAAGAGTAGTACAGTGGTATCTCAGGTTAAGAACTTACGGTAATTAGTTCTGGAGGTCCGTTCTTAACCTGAAACTGTTCTTAACCTGAAGCACCACTTTAGCTAATGGGCCTCCCACTGCCACCGCACTGCTGGAACACAGTTTCTGTTCTCATCCTGAAGCAAAGTTCTTAACCCGAGGTACTATTTTTGGGTTAGCGGAGTCTGTAACCTGAAGTGTACGGATTCTAGAAATAATGTGGAACTTTCAGAATTTCCAAATGAATGTTATTCATTTTTCTCTGTTTTTATTGCAGCTATTGGACGACTGTGTGAAAAATGTGAGTATAGCTTTTTACATACTGTGTGTCTTCTGTGATTTGGAGCCCAATATAGTAAATCAGGATTTCTTCCAAGCTGAGTCTTCTAAACTCTGTCTTCTAAAATGCAATTAAACCTATAGGTATAACCAGTGCATTTTTTCTAGAAAAATAAGTGCCAGTACTCACCATGAAGTTGTTACAGTAAGTGCCACACTTTTTAAACAACAAAAAGAGGTGTTGATAGTGCATACTCTTGATTACCCCCTGAAAACAAGCACTGAGTATCATGCCATTTTAAGTTTAAAATTCTAGCTACACATGTAGTATAATCCTATATTTGCATATTCAGAATTTTCCCACTATGTTTACTGAAACTTACTCCCAGGCAAATTAGTATAGAACTGCAGCTTGGATGTTCAAGACTTGCCATAGACTTGAGAAACTTCACCTTTTCACCTAAACCTGTTTGAAACACTTTGGAATCTAAACCCAAGAGAAGAGAAGGAATATAAAAATTGGCAACATACCTATATGTTTACTTAATTAGATAATTACTTAGATAATTTAAAAATAAAGTAGTCATGGTGGATCAATGTTGTATAGATTGTAAGGGGTGTGTGTGAAAAAAGTTGGTAAGAGTTTAAGAGAAGAAAGGAAAGGGTTGAAAAATGTATCAAAACATGGCAGCCATTCCGTCCAATCCCTCAAACTTCATGCTTCCTAAGAGCTTTGCAATGTTAAGCAGGGATGTCTGTGTTGCTCCAGTACTACTGTAGCTACATTTTTAGAATGTCTGAAGAGACCATGGGCTGTTTCAGATGTAATGTTAAACCATAGTTTGACACTGGCAACTTAAGACTTCAAGGAAGCAGACCAGGAAAGCAAGGCACCTGTGAAAAGAAGGAAGATGTGCACCAGCCACAGGCCTCTTGATTCACCACGTCATGCTTTGGACTTTTGTCCAATCCAGCCCACAGAAAACACACTTAGCATACCTGATATGCTGCAGCTGTCTTTACTGGCATTTTAAGACACAACAGTCACACATGCATTATCATGTGTGCTAATCAGGGGCAGTGAAATTCAGGCTCAGGGGCCAAATTCCAGGCCTTTCTGCCTGGCCCCTGGAATTCTCCCCAGGACACACCTCACTGACCATGCTTTATACCCCAGGAGCTCTTGCCTGGCTGGAATGTGTCCTTGAACTCTGATCATTCCTCTTGTACTCATGGATGGAGGATAGAGAGGGTTGATTGAGTGTGCATAGAAACTAGGCTATTTTACAAAGGTAAAATTTAAATTTGGTGCCATGCCCACTTTTGCCCCACCTCACCCCACCCACCATTGGCATGTAGCACCAGGAAGGCTGCCCAGAAAAGAATGCAGCCCTTGGGTTGAAAAAAGACACACACCCCTGCACTCCAGAGTCTCCAAAGCACTATTGCACCTGTTCCTCTGGTCCTTAAACAGCACAGGTACCTGTAAAGTGAAAGCAAAACTTCAGGCCACATAATGACCAGGCTAGCTAGTGTCCATTTTGAGGTGAAACTAGGCAGAAGTAAAAGATGTCAGAAAGGATGAAGTTATGGGCAGATTATGGCTTTTCTTAATATCGCTATTGGAGTAACATATGCTGTCTCTCTTGGTCATAAAAGGACAGGATAACAGCACAAGCTATTGCAGACAGGAAAGAGATGCTTTTTCAGCCCAGGGATGCAGAGTAAGAGAGTAGAAGGTGCTGCACTTGGGTGCTTCCCAGGGCTACTTGCCACACAAATGAAATGGCTCCCTACTCCTGCCCCATCTTCGAAACTAGAAATAAAGCAGTACTGGGGGGAAACTATGAGATGGTCTGTTGTAGCTGTCACCCAGGAGGTTATCAGCAGCTTTCTTAAAAAGAATTTGTTCACCTTCCAAAAGAAAGAGCAAGTTAAACAAATCCTTAGTAGGAATAAAGATCAGATGGATGAGAGTAATGGGATATGAAGCTCTTCGTCTTTAGGTCATTTGCTTGGATATGGTCCAGGCTGGCAGTGCTTGTCATTACCATCTGTTGGCTATTTACTTACTTGCTAACTTTGGTTCCATACCTCAAGAGCTATCTACAGCAATAATGGCTTCAATTATGTATGTGTGCACTTGCCCGTTCAGCCTTTCCTAAAGCCAAATTAAGAAAAGAAGATTCACTGAATATACCTTTCAAGTGTAGAAGATTGCATTGGCATTATATGATTGATGTATCTGTGATGCTGCATTCTGTGTTCATCCCTACACAGAGATGCTGATTTGGTGCTACATATGATTAAAAAATTCAAAAAATGTGGCAGACTGGTTTATGGAGAAGTTCAATCAAATGCCAGTTGCTTTGGACTTTTATCTGTAAACAACTCAAGCCATTGTATTTGGGGTGTGGCAACTCCACCTTAAACACATCTGCCTGGAAGCAAACCCAGTTAACGCCTTTCTTTTGTAGCATGTTCTGTGGGTAATCTAATAAGCTGTGTATATTCTTTCTGTGGGTGGCTTGTCTGCATCTTTTCTTTCACTTGAAATACATGTACTTATTTTGCAGGTGATGGCAAGTGTGTTATTTGTGACTCTTATGTGCGGCCCTGCACACTGGTGCGCATATGTGATGAGTGCAACTATGGGTCTTATCAAGGGCGCTGTGTGATATGTGGAGGTCCTGGTGTCTCTGATGCATACTACTGTAAAGAATGCACCATCCAGGAGAAAGATGTAAGATTGTTACAGGGGTTTGCATTTTTCCGCTCTCTAAGTTGCAATTGTTTGTTCTTAAATATTATCGTTGGCCCATGTGTTGGTAAACATCTGAAGCCTGGGATGCTTATATTCTAATATCTATATGCTCTCATGTCCAGTACCTTCAATAAAGGCTTATTCGTACTTGTCTCTTTCAAAAGGGCCCTAAAACGAACATAATTTATAATTTCAAACTCTTCTAAAATAACTTATGGCTGCAAACCAGTAGACAGATTTCATTCATGGCTTAGATTACAAGAGATCAAGGACAGGGGTTTAAAAAATAAAAAACAGCATTGACAGTTGAACCTTTAATTTAAAATTATAGAATCAACTACTAGCCGTTGTAGTGTAGTATTATTCTAAACAGCAATCTGGGTTAGCAGTCTTGGGGTGGGGTGGTTTGTAAGTAGCAATGGTATCATATTTTCTCTTCAGTGATACAGTCCTACAAATTCCTCTGTAATGTCACTTGTTGAGATTCCTCCGTTGCAGGGGGTTAGACTAGATGACCCTCAAGGTCCCTTCTATGAATTTGGGACACCTTATATTTTTGTCGGAGGATGGGTATTACAATGTTGCAGCAGTAGAGCTGGTGTTCTTCTGTACCAGAAACCCTTACAGTAAGAGCAGATTCAGACTGTTTTAACAATGAATGAGTACAGGAAAAAATGCTTCGACTCTAAAGTGGCCTTGTGAAAAATAGGTCAGGGCTCATGCATCTTTAATAGTTGTAGAGAAGACAGAAGGTACATCTTTTAAAGGTGCAGGAGCTCCTGTGCTCTCTTTTTTCACCTCGCTGCTCCAATTGTACCAAAGAAATGCAATTATCTATAAAGTGAAATGCACCTGTTTTGCTGGTTACTATGCAGGGACAATAGAAGTGACCTTGTTCCTACCCAGCCATCTCGCATTTGAGTTGAAAAATAAGCAGAAGTAGAGAGCATGGCTCTTGAAAATGGAGTAGCTGACAATTAGCTTCATTCTCTCTGATACTAACTGTGTAGGAAGAGCTTGGGAGGAGGAGGTTTTTAAAAAGGAAAGGCTTTTTGAATTTGCATATACATTACTTGATGATTTGCAGTTGAATGTGTATTGACTACCTCCATTTAAAAGTACTGTTTGAGATGCTGTGACATTAGAGCCATCTATGGTGTGATAGATGCTTTATGAGTAAATTGACATTGGATTCCACAGTTGAGTGCATGTTGAATGTGTGCATAAACTCGTCTCAGCTGTAGACAGAAAAGAAGGCACTAGGGCTGCTAGACAGTATGAAGAAAATGGGTCAGTAACAATGGGTTCTTTTAGCATAAAGTACTGCTGCACCCAGGTTAAGATGGAATTCTATGAAGAGGATCCTCTCCAAATCAGACAGATGCTGAAATGGCAAGGCCATGAAGTGCAGTTGGAAATGGTTTTAAAGCTATTTCTATACTTGTGGGAAGTTTGTCAGTGAATACAATAGGGTAGCCAGGTGAAAAAGAGGCCAGGGCTCCTTCACCTTTAAGAGTTGTGTGGACGCCCTGTCTGCTTTTGCATCTGATCACACAGTAATGAAAGTGGCCCTCCAGAAAATGTGGCATAGGGCACACACAAAATATGTCACTTCAGACTGGGGAGGTATTTATTGATTTCCTGTGTCAAAAGTGTAAACTGAGGAAAATATTGCATCTGCTGAGCGGGTAGGTTGGTGAACAGAATCCAGCACCCTGCAAAAAGTTCACAGATCTATCAGCTTAAATGTAACTGAAAATTGTCTGTAAGGTGGGTTCCTCCAGCTGTAACTGTACCACGCTCTGTTTCTTCATCCCTTCACAGCAGCTATTGGAACAATAGGCAGTCCCTGCCTACCCTGAATCCAAACTACCCTGGCATATTCAACAGCAAATGATCTTCTACCTGCCTAACCCTGTAGCTGCCATGCCAGTAGTGTTAGAAACTGAGACATGAAAGCTAGGAGCTAAATGGCATCTTAGACCTATGTTATGGGTGCGGCAACAGAATGTCTAGGTGCGCTTTTTTTGTAACAAGCATACAAAGCTGAAAATGAATGAACTGCAGCTAAAATATTATGTTCATTTTTCACATGCTCTAGTCTTTCCCCTGCCTACCCTCCTAATATTTTTCAGAGGGTCTCTTCTCCAGTATTCAGAGAGTAGCTGGAAGTGGGGAGGCAGAAAAGGGTCCTCCTTTCCTTCCACTCTGCAGTTTTTAATCTGAACTCTTAGGCACAGTACTACACCCAGAGCTCAGAAACTGCTCGTGCTAATGAAATTCCCTGTCACAAAGGGAGTTTCAAACACTGCATGCCAGTAGCAGTCTGTAAGGTGCCACAGAAATGAGAAAGAATGCAAAATGGAGAAGCTTCTCAAAAGTGCCAACTGAGATTCATTACAGCTCAGTGCATTTCAGAACATCAATTCTTTCTTCAGGAACTACCATAAGCCATCAAATTCTGTAAGTCGAACAGCAGCATGCTATTTGACTCCTTGAGGAGCTCACATGTTGCTTTTTCATTTTCTAGCTCTTATGGTGGTTTAGATAAATCTGAAAATATGCTGATGTATCCACAGAAACCTGAAGCAAAGTTTTTGAGTCGGGCTTGCAAAGTGCTTAATCTTCTTGCCCTGTACAGCTCTTAATATTTCTCACTGTCCATGCCTGCTTTCTTTGGGTAGCCATGTCATACTCAGAGTAGAAACATTAAATCAATGGACTTTCAGTAAGTCAGCCATCACTAACTTAAATATGTTGCTTTTCAGGGGTCTACAGAGTATTACTTTGATCTTTTAATTCCTCTGTCTTTGCAAAAACACTCCAAATTCCGCAAAGCCCCAAACACCAAGGCCAGATTAAATAAAGGAACTTTGTGCAACTTATTCTGGATGTAGAATTCATACGCCCCGGTAGAGAAAATTTAATTGCAGCACTATCCTAAAATAGTGTACTCAGAAATAATTAAGAGTACAGTGGTGCCCCGCAAGACGAATGCCTCGCAAGACGGAAAACCCGCTAGACGAAAGGGTTTTCCGTTTTGGAGGTGCTTCGCAAAACGAATTTCCCTATGGGCTTGCTTCGCAAGACGAAAATGTCTTGCGAGTTCCTGCGGGGGTTTTTTCCTCCCCCCCCCTTTTTCTAAGCTGCTAAGCCGCTTATCAGCTGATCCGCTAAGCCGCTTAACAGCTGATCCGCTAAGCCCCTAAGCTGCTAATAGCGCTAAGCCGCTAAGCCGCTAATGGGCTTGCTTCGCAAGACGAAAAAACCGCGAGACGAAGAGACTCGCGGAACGGATTCTTTTCGTCTTGCGAGGCACCACTGTATGTAGAATTGCAGCCTTTGTGGCAGAATCACTGTTGGACTTCAAATGGAAGGTTGGCATAACTATCTGTAGCCAGTACGTGTATCAGAATCGGGTCTAGTGTTGAGGGATGATTAATTTTTTCTTGCACACCCTATCTGAGCTGTGAAGTAACTTGTATGATACATTTATTAGCATTACCCTTGTTCTAACCATATCCCTTTTCTGTTCCTTTTCAGCGAGATGGCTGTCCCAAGATTGTCAATCTGGGCAGCTCAAAAACAGATCTCTTCTATGAGCGAAAGAAGTATGGCTTTAAGAAAAGGTGATCCCATCTCCACCATGGTACATTTGCTGGAGACTGCAAGGATTCTTTTTTTAAAAAAGGACTGCCATCTTACTGGAAAGCAGCTCATTTGTTCTTAGTCCTTAAAATTTGTTGCAGAAACTAGTATGTAAAACTCAATTTGGAGGTTGCTGTCTTCCCTGCCATTCCTCAGTGGTCCCTAATGTTACCAAGGGAGTTGAGCATTTTTATTGCATCTGTGTCTCAGAGGAAGGAGATTTACATTTCAGCCCCTGTGACTTCCAATCTACCCCTTTATAGATAAGCAACCTAAATTTCTGTTGACTGAATCCTTTCACTTAGTGTTATGACCGTGCCTATAGTTTCTCTGACGTAAGCCAAGCCACAGCATCTTTGTGAATTATGCATCAATAAAGTTTTATAGTAGTCTTCTAAAGGAGGGTCCTGTTTCTAAATCTCTCCATGTTGTTCTTTCTGGGCTCCTGTTGTTAGATATGTATAAAATGATATCCTCCAACAGTGGCAAGTTTGAAGTCCACAGCACTGAAAGGCTTTAAAGAACAGCAGTTCATATTGTCTTAGCATGTGTCTTGCATCAGTGTGAAATGCTTATGCAGTAAAACCGCCATTCTTGCCTACTGTTGAAAAAGTCTAGTTGCCACTTGAGATTTACCCAGTTTTGTTCTAGTGCAATTATCCACATAGAACTAGTTCAGCAGCAGGAAAATGACATCCTACTGCTGCTACAGACAAAGACCCATGAGAAGCAGACTATAAAAAGATGGGTGTTGCCCTGCCCAGTTATTCTTCCATCCCATAAATGGCATTGTTATGAGCTGTGATTACCAGATTCCAAATCACAGCCAGACATTGTGCACAAGTTGTCGTCTCTGAAGGGAAATAGTTGGTGTGGTAAAAGGTGTGGTAATAAATGTGTACTTCTAAACACCAAGGTGCCTCTACATGGTAAAAAGCTACTCTCCACAGAACAGGTTCAGCAAGAGAAGCAGCAAGCTTTCTACATACTCGCAACCCTGGACCTCAGCCTTTGCTTCCAGGGTTTCTGAAAACAGGTCACTCTTAACTGACCTTATTCAATTCCATAGTCCACTGTGCCTGTTAGGCAAAGCATATTAACACACCACTACAGCATAGCCATGAATAACACTGTTTCTCAAATGCTATAACTAGAACAGGTCTTGGTATACTCTGTACTAGCTCCAAAAGCTTACTTTTGGAATTTTGATTTTTATAGCTGGGTTCGTAATATTTATTGTCTTTCCTATTTTTTTAATGCGGGTGAAGCTTTTTTTCTTCTTTTTACACAAAATGGTAATGGTTCTAGGCTGTTACTGAGCTAGTGCTGGGGACCAATAAGATATATTACCTTTGGGGAGCAATTGGATGGGAGGATGGGCCCAGAATGGAAAGACTCAAGACGCAAAATATTGTAAATCTATCCAGTCATGTAGCCACCAGTGCCACAATGGGGCAGTGTGTCTGGCTGTTAACCAGAAGGTTGGTGGTTTGAGCCCTCCCAGGGATGGCTGTGGGCAGGATTCCTGCATTGCAGGGGCTGACTAGATGACCCTTGAAGTCCCTTCCAACTCTACAATTCTATGCTTCTATGATAAATTAATTCTCAAAATGAAGACTCTGTACTCTAGATTGGTAGTGCTTGCAACCCCAGTTTGGCACAGCCATGTCTTCATCTGTCCTACATCAGACATCATATCAGGTATAAAGCAGGTAGGCATGGCTTAGCCCAAATGACCTTAATGGGCCAAATGGAGAGGACTGGTGGGCCATAGGTTCCCCACATTGGGTATATGACGTGGAATGGTTGAAAATGGCAAGAAAAAGAAGATGATGTGAAAAAGCATGAAAAGTGTTCAGAACATGACTTGTGACATGATTTGTGGATCTTGTCTTGGTCTACTCTATGTTATAGACTAAAATATTTGATAAAAAGAGAAGTGACATTCCTTTTAATGTGAGCTACTGTCTTGTTTAATGTGAGCTACTATCTTGAATCCCCGCGACGGGGTGAGCTTCCATTGCTTGGTCCCTGCTCCTGCCAGCCTAGCAGTTCGAAAGCACCTCAAAGTGCAAGTAGATAAATAGGAACTGCTCTGGTGGGAAGGTAAACGGCGTTTCCGTGTGCTGCTCTGGTTCGCCAGAAGCAGCTTAGTCATGCTGGCCACATGAGCTGTATGCCAGCTCCCTCGGCCAATAAAGTGAGATGAGCGCTGCAACCCCAGAGTCGTCTGTGACTGGACCTAATGGTCAGGGGTCCCTTTACCTTTACTGTCTTGTTAATGAGGAGTTTTGCTTCTACTTGGCACAGATATCTTAAATTTGATGTCTTTGTGTAATGTAGCCTTTTTCAAACTTGTTGGACTACGACTCCCATCATCCCTGACCACTGGTCCTGGTATCAACAACATCTGGGGACCCAGGTTTGAGAGACTGGTTTAATGCCTAAGAGTCCAACAAAAATGACAATGTAAAGCAGGCTGCTCAGATAAGAAATTTATTCTGATTTCTTTGCAACTTTTTGTTATGAGACTAAACATCTTATCACCAAGCTGGATGAATTCCACTAGCCGCATGTGGCAGCCATCTAGGGGCTCAATAAACTTGATTTTACTTCCTTCCTGGACCTGCAAAATTGGAATGGGGGAGTGCTTGGCATGCCACAATAATGTGGCTGGTGGGCTATTTTCAACTTGAAAATTACAAATTATACAGGCCTGCATTAGTAAATCTCCAGGGAAACCAATGTTACCAAGATACAGTGTGCACTACTTTTAGCGACCTTGGCACTCAAAAGCTTGTACCACTTGATGTGTCACTAATGGCATAGGCTCCTTATCTTTCAGTTACAAAGTTTAAAGAGTGTTTTTAAAAGATTTAAAAACAAGTGCAGCCTCTACGGAGAATAGCTTCTCCAAACCTGCATTTACCAATCCTAAATCCAGTCACTGTATTTCAGCCTGGCTTTTCCTCTGAAAATGGAGCCCAAAGCCTGCCTTGTGAGATTATTGTATAGAAAGAATGAAGCAAAGATTTATGGTATGGATGATGTACTCATGTTGGTCCTACAATAATACAATTTGTAAAAAAAAAACCCATACACACAAAACCCATACACAAAAAAAAACCCATACACAGACATGAAGGTCTGTGTAAATTGTGCTCTTTGGTGTTGAGAATATATTATGTACCTTCCAACTAGCCCTGCTTCAAATGCATTGTTATGTTCATATATATGCCTTTGTGTCCCATTAGATGCACAGCTGGCCAAGTTCTATGAAAATAAAACTTGCAATGTTTTGTCTAGGCCTAGAAAGGAGTCATAACTACTAAGCTGAAATTTGCTCATGTGAGGAGACCTGGAATGGCCCATAATAGCCCGTTAGTAATATGCTTTAATCATGTGTATCACATGCCTGATCATCTTCCTGAGTCTTACATGTAACCATCATAAAATGGGTGTGATCAACTCACAACTCAGTAGTTCTCTGTCTCATGGCTTCTCAGACTATTCTTGTCAAGGGAGCAATTATCTTACCTGGTCAAGTTTTCCCAAGTCAGGTAAGCACTTGAGGGAAGGCATAAAGACTGTGAAAAACAGAGTTGCCCCCAAGATTCCCAGCTTGGTAAGTCAACTCAGGGAAATGGACATAAAGGAGGGATGAGGAATCTATGGTGTTGGATGCCTACATCCTATCATCCCAGTGAGCACGATCAAAAGGAGGGATGGAATTTGTAGTCAAATCATATCTGGATGGCCACAGGTGCCCTATTAATGCCATAAATCAAGAAGAGGATGGAGGAGAATGGCTTGTTCCTCCCCTCACAAAAGTCCACACCTCTCACCTTCCAGTCTTAAGATATAGAGAACTAAATTGGAGGATGATTTGAGATGAATAAGTCTGACTTTGTAGTATATATTGTGTTTTGCACCTTCATGGTGAGTAACTGCTCCTTGTCAAACTGTTTCTTCATTTGAAAGGCAGGAAAGAACTAATTTCCTTGGGTGGTAAGTGTCAGGTGATGCAAAGGTAAAGAATGCTGGGCAATGAGTAAGTGCTAATTACACCTAATTATAGACTGACTGGTCTTTCTTGGTATTAAAAACTCACAGCAAAGCTAGTATGGTGGAAGGAATGTTTTTCCTCTCTCCTATGAATAGGATTTATTCAGTCATCGGCAGCAATATTAACTAAGTTTTCTGGATTATTTTTAAAGTGTATTACAGTAAATGTGTGTGTTAGTTTCCACTAAAAAGTTCCAAAGCAATTTACAGATAAAAAATACAATAATAAAATTACTAAATACTAAAAACTGATTTAATAATATAATAAAATACCATTAGGGCTGCCCATGTGCCTGGGAAATTAAAAAAAAGTGCAAAAAAAAATTCATCCAATTTAAAATCAATTAAAATGTAATCTTAGGCTGCAATCCTATACTCGCCTAGGAATAAGTTCCACTGAAGTCAGTGGAGTTTACTTCTGAGTAGACATGTATAGGATATTGCACTGTTAGAAAAGCTACATAAATTGCAGTGTCAGTTTGAAACTGGACTAGTCAGTCTAATGTAAGGCTGGTTTACTATAAGCAAAATTAGGAATAGCTGGATTTAATAATAAATTGTGTGTCTTTGCTGAAAATGTTTTCTATTTCAGTTTGTCTTCCTAATTCTCCCTGACTGGTTCCAAATGGATACGAATGATGAAAAGATCGTGGAAATATAGATGCAATAATTGACGGATATATCTGAGAATAGACGTGTGTGCTGCATTTCAATGTACTGTGGAAGCAAGCCTTACTGAATATACAAGGATCTGTTTTTTCATAAATATGCATAGTGGTTCAGGGTGCATGTAGTCCTTCAAGTATAGCATAGATGACTGGAATATTATATTTCATCTTTGTAAAAAGAGCACATGAACCATGGAAAAATTAATGCTTGAGGCATCTCTACATAGTATGTCAGTGGACAGTTCTGGGTGTCATTGCCTTTATTTAAATATTTGGAACATTGTCTGCCTAATAACCAAATATGCTGGCAAAAGAATATGATATTATAAGTGGGGCCTGCAACAAAATGTTATTACAATTTATGTAATTATTTCCCCCTACTTTTGCTTATTTTCGGGTTCTCTCAAGCATGTTGATATTTTTACTTCTTGTATTTTTGGTAGCACCATTTTGGCTACATAGCCGTCGTAACTCAGCAACTGAGTTCGCTATTAATGTACATAATGATTATGATGATCATATAGCCTACATATAGAACATAACCTGTTATGCTAGATTGCATACTGGGCTGTACATTTATTACATTCTAATTATATGAGCTTCCAGGATTTAAGATACATTAGTTCTAATAGAACTGTGCTATAAATGAGCTTAAGGTCCATTTACTTTTATGGAACAAATGAGGTCCCACTGAATTCAATAAGATACTTCCAGGTAAATGTGTATAGAAATGCTGCTGTAATTTCATTTTACTAGATGTAGATTGAGTTGACTATATGAAATCTGAAAAACATATCCTTTTGAGCACTCCATTTAGTCTTCTGGACAATGAGATTTGAACTTAAAAAGACTTGCATTAAGTGTGTTTAGGATAGGGACATAATATTTAGTCTCATTTAAGTCAAATTGGTATAATTGTATATTAATTCTGTCCTACTTTTCTGTTGCCTGGATTAGCAGGTTTACTAACATCCTGTTGGACAAACGCATTATTTTAACTGGTGGAGCTGTTATGTTCACTCTGGGCACAATCCACCAAGTTTTCCTACTATGCATAGGAAACTACAAATGTCCTACTGAGTGGAATGGAGATGAGCAGTACAATGAACAACAGGAATAGTAATCCAGGTTTAAAACATGTCAAATTTATTTTTAATAATATAGGGCAAATTATCCTATTGATACAAGTAATATTTCATTTCATGTTAATTAATCATTCATGGTATGCCCACAGCAGGTGCATTAATTTCAGTGAGGTTTACTTCCAAGCATATATATTTAAAAATGCAGCCTTACAGCTCAGTACTGAACTGTGCTTTTGAGTAAACAAGCCACATTGAAATGTGGACTTTCGAGTAAGCGCAGTTAGGATTACACTCGTTATGTGACTGGCAAAATTGTACTTATATGCTTGTTTACATCTCTGGAGCTTCTAGTAGAGGTGTAATAAATAAATATTAACATACAATAAAAATCAGTAACATGAATGCTGAAGAAGACATTTCTACTGGCTTCAGGACTATGCCAAAGCCCCTGGCTTTTGTTGTAAGTAGTAAATGCAGCTCTCACATGCTTAACTCTGAATAGGAGGAATAAGGAGTAGAGAGACACTTTATCTACTATAAGACCTAAATGGTTCATACAGGGCAGTCTAAACCTGTCATGCTTTCCTGTTTGTGTGCTATACAGACAGGCAAAAGAAAAACATAGAATAATTTCCATAGCTAATAGGGGTTTAGATGCACAGAATGTGTCTCTACACCTCCCTATAAACAACCAATGAAATGCTCTATGGAGACACATATTAAACAGCATATTTGTCCACGGGAGTAGATAAAATACAACACATCCCTTATTTTTAACAGCACAGCTTCACATCGTTCCTTAAATCTTGTTTTTAACCTTCCTTTGGCAACTTCAGGCCTAGGGAACCTACAGGCAAAAAACTACACTTCCCAGCAACCTAGTTGCCTTTCCAGTTTTACACACAAAACACGCCGACCCCACCCCGCTTTTAGCCTATTGGTTAACGCAGCAGACCAATCTGCAGAACCCCCTAACGACTCCAGCCAATGGAAAGGCTGTTGCTAGCATGGTGCTGTTATTTTTAGAACAGCCTGCGCTCCTACACCTTGCAGGTTGTTCTGCCTATCTCAGTGCTTGCGTCTGAAGTTACGTCGACGAAGGCAAATGCACAGGCGCACTGCTGAAAAAGTAGTCCCTGAATCGTGCGGAGTAGCACCTGCAATTGAGAGCGGGGAAACGTGCTCCATGAATAGTTAAAATGCCATCTGACATCCGTGCCTTGTGGGGTTTTGTTTAGGGGCTGTGAGCTGATTTGCATACCCTCCGGCATTTGAAGGATGAAAATAAACAGGGAAATAGAGGTGCGCTTCTGTGCAGCCTGCAGTTCGCGTGCTTTAACGCAAGGCAGCCAGTGGGGAGATCTGATGGCGCACGCCAGCCCCTTATGCCACCGTGTTACAAATAAATACGTATATTCTACGCTCGGATTCCAACGAAAAAAATAAAATTGAGTTTGTCGATCGACGAATAGGACACGCTCGCGCACACGCAGATCTCAACAGTCTGGTTTAACCACGGGGATAACTCCCAAGAAAATTGGGGTGGACAGTATTTGGGGAATGGATCGCAAAGATCCTTCTGCTCCAGGATCTGTTTTCCGTGCCTGCCAAAGGTTTGGGTTGTTGTGAAGCGAGAGCGTATCCTGAGACTGCGCAATGTGCCTCTGAGTGCCCTCTCCATAGATTGAAGGGGAAGGGGCCAAGACTACCTCACGCATTTTAAGTGAGCTCTTTCTTAAGAAAGTTCATGCACTCAAAAAGCAGATAGTTTTAAGCTTCCCACAGAGCTGTGAAGTCGTAGCCCACGGTTTCCAGGCAAGGGCAAACCCTCCCTTCTCTCTTTCCCTTTTAAAGAAACTAACAGCTGCCATTTTTTGAAAGATCCTATGGTCGGGGATCCAATTTCCTGCTATGACAAGACTATTTTAGCAGGGCATGGCTCCGCGAAAGAGCTACAGGAACAACAGCCAAATAGGTTTTTGTCTCCGATTCCGCACCAACACCACTTTGTCAATGCTAGATATAGACAAGTCATCCGTTGCACACCAAAGGAGTGGACTCTTGCATCTAATGAAACGGATTCTCTTTCAGGAAAGCTCATGCCATGATAAATGTGTTTACCTTTAATGTACCACAGGGTTCTTCGATGTTTTTGCAGCAACCAGCTAACCTGTCTGGAAAACGCTACTTTTGAGTAAGTTCCATGGAACTTAATGGGGCTTGTTTTTGAGTATACATGATGTATAGGATTTCTCTCTTGGTAAGCCTATTCTGCAGAACACCCTCAAAAGGAAATTATCTTACTGTTCTTTAAAGAAGATTATTGCCATGCAGAGGTTTGAGAGGAACTTCATAATTAAGATCCTAGAAAAGATGGCTTGAAACTGCTCTCCCAGCCTCCTCAGAGTGGTTTCTCCTTAGAATGGCCACAAGGAATTTAAAAAGCTTACCCCACTTACACCCACTTCATGTTTGGGAACAATGCATGGGAAAGGATGAGTGAAATCTGCAGTGCAGGGTATTTAATTTGATTTACAGAGACAAGTATTATAGAGTGTCAATTTCACCTGTCAAAATATTTTATGTTTAAAGTGCAGGTGGTTTTTTCCTGAAGGTAAATGTAATATAAACAAGTACTAAGAGCCAATTGAGTCGATACGAACAAAATTTCGACTATAATCCTCCATTCACTGAATCAGCTCACAGAAACACTTTTATGGCATAATTAAGCCAGCTGCTACTATCATTGTCCTGGTTGAAAAAAGCCCATCACTTATGAAAATGAGGGAAGCAACACGATTTTGATTTAGTGGACTAAAATTATGGACATATTTTATAATAAGAATTAACCTACATTAAGCAGTTAAACTGAATGTGTTTGCAAATAGTGGTCCTACTCCGTGGTACAAGCGCTGTTGCCCTCATCTACAAATCCATCCTAAACATGTTTAGCTTGTCATTTTATAAAATGTTATTTCTGCAGCATGTTTATTTTTTAAAAAAATCTAAGCACAGAACCCAATTTTTGTACAGGGCCTACACTTACCACTAGCCATATGAGGCAACAGATGCTAGGAAGCAGCAGAGGCAGCCTCACAGGCATTCCTCCTGGCTCCAAGATTCACTCTTCGCTGTTGGATGTCAGAGCTCCGCCTGCCACATAGTCCTGGCCACCCTAAATGAACCTGCTTCCCACAGATGTGGCGGAGGTCACTGCCCCATTGCCAGTGATGAAATAAAATCCAGCTACCAGCCCAGTTGCATTGTATATATCAAATGGAAGTACACCATCTTGTGCTGCACCTCAGGCTGCAAAATGTCTTGGGCTGACCCTGCAGTGAGCATTTTTCTAATGCTGGACTACATCACTTATCACCCCTGTCGGCTGTGCCATCTGAGGCTGGAGTTGGCACCTGACAGCTCCAGGCTGGAGGGTTACAGGACTGGGTGAACCAAAATGTTCAGTGGGAGAGATTGTTCAGTTTCAGTCTAATTCAAATATCCTTCATTGGTATGATGACATACAAACATTATAAACATTTAATGGAGTAAAGTAGGAGGTACAGAATAGGTGCATATTTGTTCAAAGCTACGGTTCTTACTGGAGAAAGAAGCACCGCTGAACATCATGGGTTTTTCTTCCAAATAAACATGCCTAGATACCATCAGGCTATACAATATTTCTTGCTTCATTTGTCAGAGGCAGGAAACTGCCTTATATCCAATCAGACTATGTGTCCATCTAGCTCAGTATTATCCACACTGCCTGGCAGCTCTCCAGGGCTTTAGTCTGAAATCTTTCTCAGCCCTAACTGAAGATAGCAGAGTAGAATCAAATATAATTACCAACCCTTGTCTCTATATTCACATTCACTAATTGGTGGTGAAAGGTGCTAGCCACCCACTCACACTATTAGTGAGGCTTAAGGGTGGGAAATATGGAATTTTCCCACCTTCAGCAAATCCTTAGGGGCGGGGAGCATTTCTGTCTCCATAAATGATTGTGTGTGTGGAAGAAAGCTTGTTGGTAGTTATTGCAGATTAATTAACTCAGATTACAAGGGGCAAAGTCTTCAGTATAAAAGCTTGATCTCTCATGCAGCCTAAGCCTATGTAGGTTTACTCGGAAGTAAGTAAAGGGGTCCAATCTATTTAAAATTTCCTTGGTTTGTTCTCAGGAGGGTTCTCTGAAGGGTTGAATACAAGTTGTTGCCTGTCACAGAATGGGGAAATTCATTAAAACGTACCAAAAAAATAAATAAATATCCGTGGCAAATGACGGACTTTCATTACGGGAGGCGTTTCCAAGCATCTGAAACCACAATATAACGCGCTCGGCGCAGAACGGGTTAACTTAAAGCCAGTGTTTGGGAAAGTAGTTCCAGCCTGCCCTCCCTCCCCTCCCCTTCCTTGTCCTTTGCAGGACGCGTCACCCTGGGTGTGGAAGGGAATATCCATGCGCAGGGTTGCTAAGGGTGAAACTTTTCATTTACTTTGCTCACTTTGGGCCAGGGAGAGGGTGGCTTCAGGTTCCCTGCGCAGGGAGGGAAGGAAGGAAGTAGGGGGCGCCCCAGTCAACATCCCCCCACCCCACTTCTGATTGGGCCTGTAGAAGGGGGAGAAGTTATCTAAAACAGCATCCATTTAATTTTTTTATATAAAAAAAATCGAACGCCCACCACCATATCAGCACTTTGTGAGAGAGGAACTCCCAAGAAACACCCTGGAAAGAAAAAGAAGCCACCAAACCATCTCACCTGGTGCTGAAAAAAAGAAGTAAGTGACGGCTTATTGCTAGAATCGAGGGGTGATGAGGGCAAAGGAAGAGGAACGATTTCCAAAGTCACGATTTAAATATTTTCTTGAACGGTGTTTTTCTTCCGCACGCCGGCTTATCTCGTTGGGGTTTTGCTGCGCCTCGTATATTCCTTTAAGGAACGAATTAATCGCATTGTGCTAATAAGATTTTCAGAAGCCGCCAGTCTTCCAACTCCGCTTCTGGTTCTCTCAAGGAGAGAAGGGCTGGCTTCTACTCAAATCATCGTAGGCAGATCTGCTCTGCCCCTTTAATAGAAAGGAGGGGAAAACATGAATCCCTGCCTTAGTCTTAGTAGCGCTGTGTCTCTTACACGGCACTCTTTGCCCCCCCCCCCCCAAAAGCGATTAATGTTTTTCATTTCATCGTGAAGGGAGGTTGAAAGTCATTTGGGTTGAACGACTGAAAAATGTCCCCGGTTCACCATTTTGTTTTTACTCATTTTACCGGAGTGGATTAAAAACAAACAACAACAGCCACCCCATAGCCCTCAGGTAATTCGCGATGATCGAGTCCTTGGACCACCTATCGTGCAAAAAACCCTCCTCTCTGCCTTCCTCCCAGGTTCGGGTGAATTAGGGGAGAAAATTTCGATCCTTTTTAAGAATGTGAACGGTGGTGGTGGTGGTGACAACACCATCATCGCCACCACCACCAACAGGGCTGGACCGAAAGGGGTGACCGTAGGGGATCTTTGGGACCCGAGCGAGCGAGGAAGATGGTTTCTGTTTCGCTCAATCCGGATCAATACTCAAAAGCTCGGCTTTTGTCAGGAAAAAAGATGGTTCCAGCCCGTTTTGTGCTCGAACTTTCTTTCCCCCTCCCTCCTCGGAACAGAGCCCCGGGGGCCTCTTTAGGATTTCTTATGTCACAAACGCAGACCTAAAACAAAGCAAATACAGATATATTTATATTATAGTGCGGAGCAAGGGGGGGGGGGAGAGAAATCCAGCCTCCGGCAGCCCCAAAGCTTAAGTGGGATGATGAACTTGTTCTCCTTCCCGCAGTGATTTAATAATGGGATGGAGGCGGGGAGGCTCAGGAAAACCAAACGGCAGCCCTGGACTCGGTTTGGGGAGCAGCTTTCGGTGTGGGAAGGGCCTTTGGCCGTCTCCTTCCTCTCCTTCCCCGTGACAGCCACCCTGTGAGGTAAATTAGGCCCCGGGATCTGCCTCGGAGGGCCCGGCAGGTGCGGGCCTGGGGCGGCTTGGAGCCCAAAGCCACATTTTTGCACTGCCCTCGAATTTAATTTGGGGGTGTCACCTCCGCGCCCCCCCCATTATTGAGAAGGGGGATTTCGGGAGGGAAGGCTCTCAGCTATGGGGCGGGGGCGCCTGTGACCCAGAAGCTTGGGCGGCCCTGAAGCGAGAGCCAGAGCCTGGAGGTAAAGGTCAGGGCCAGATCACCTTCACCCGGCCTCCGCTTCTCCTCGGCCTCCGCCCATCTTTTTTTTGGGCGGGGGGGCTTCCCTTAGGTCGGAAGAGGAGGCTGCAAGCGGTTCTTTGGTGCGTGCATCCCTCGCGAAGGGGAGGCGGAGGTCGGCTGGGGAGGGAACAAGGGGAAGCGGCCTTTCCTCCTCGTCCCCCAGTGCGGGCCGCATCTCCCGGCTTGGTTCCTTGGCTGTCAGTTTCAAGGCGCACTTGAACGAGCGGGCATTTACTTCCGAGTATTGCAAGGACTCCTGGCCAAGTCTCTTGTTTCGTAGGCCTAGCAGCTCTGCGCGCGCGTGTGTGTGTGTGTTGGTGTGTCTTTTTTTGAGGGGGGGGGGTGTTGTCTACTTCTGAGCTACCCAGCAGGAGCAGATGTGAGTTGCAACCGTAACAATAAGCCCTGATTGAAATTTCCTCCGCTTAATCCATCTCCGGCCCCGCAAGCCGCCTCTCCGCGCGGGGGAGAAAGAGGCCGAGAAATTAGTTATTCCACATAGAAATCCAACAATGCAAGATGGCATGTTGAGGCCGGGGGGGGGGGGATGGAGGGGGGGGAGAAGCGTTGAGCAATCGAGCACAGAGAGCGCATGCGCCTTGGAAAATTTTGTGCCGTGCTCCACTGAGCAGGCGCTCGCTGTCTGGGCCAGCTTTGGCGCAAAGCATATTGAGAAGGGTAGTTAAAAGGCAAAGTAGGTCACTCGCCCAGGCGCTGCATCTTGTGTAGGAGAAAAGCAGGGCTCGCTACGTCGTACAACTCCCGGGACACTCCAGTCGAGGCAGAGCGGAGGGGAGGAGGCCAGCCTTAATGGGTGTTGAGGCTTCCTTGGCTGGGTCATTCATCCGTGGACCTTGGCACAGGCGATTATTGAAGTTGTGGGGCAGGAGGCGGGCGGAGAGCAGGTCCCCGTGCGGGACAGTAATGCCAGTTTCGCGTGCGCGAGGGGGCCTGGGAGGGAGGTGCCCTGTGCAAATAACGCCCACAGACGCAGGAGGTTTTGGCAGGAGAAGAGGGAGTGGGTTGTGCAATCGTGGATCGAGAACGTGTCTTCCTCGGGCTTGCCCCTCCCCAGGCGCAGTCGCTTTGTATTGCATCTGTACTTAATTCAGATTATCCTCTGAAATTGGGAGCATTGGTGAGGTGGGGTCAACTGAATCGAAGGTTGCTCTTTTGCTTGGGTGTGGCTTGCAAGCAAATGTTAGGAGACTATTATGAGATTCTGGCTTATATTGGGATAAAGCAATGATGGCTTTATGAAGCCAGCGTTGTACCGCTTTCCTCCCCCCAATAATTGCCGTATTTTGTGTAAGGGTCAGAAACCTAACTGACAAGGTCATTATTTAAAGTATTTACTCAATATGATTGGACCACTGTAGAATTTCCTCATGTGCAAGTGATGTACCTTGACAATGCCTGTATTACTGAGACATTATGCCCTAATGCCGGAGATTGTTCTTGCATCGAATCATAGGCAAATGTTGTGTAGCTCATTATTCCACATTGTGTCATGTGCTTGTAATTGTCTCGTACAAAATAAATTGCTACTTGCCTCTGACATTTTCAGAACCATAGGCTGTCCTGAGGTAATGTGCACCTTTATTGATGAAGTTCTGCAGCGAAAACAAGGGATTCCGTATTGACTGTTATGCTTTGCCACCTGCAGTCATCCCCTGTGTAGGATGCCATATTAACAGCCTAGGGATTACTGAATCCTGATGGATATAAAGCTTATTTTGTTGACATGTAAGCTAGATTTATATTCCTTGGTGGACCTTTTTTCTAAAATAATTTAGACTGTTGTGCTAAATTATGTGGGGTCAGCTAGTGTTTGATTATTATTATTTGTATAGATGCTATAACACAAACATTTAATTTATCATTGTAGTGATAAATGCAGCATGGTATAGCCAAAGAGTAGAAGATTAGATATCTGTAGTTTTTTGTACTATCTTTGAAGACTCACAACCATTAAAGTTCTGCTTGAAGAAAAGTAATACATTCCTTTCATTTCCCTGAGAGAGAAAGAGCCAGATGGACAAGGGAACTCCTGTGAGAGACAATCTTTCCATTCTCCAGCTGTAGATGCCTGTCTTAAAGCTATACTATGAAAGAGCACCCCTCAATCAGGACAATGGTATTTAGGTCTGAAGGTTGCAATCCTTTGTACACTTATCTGCAAGTATGTCCCTTTCAACTTGGTGGTATTTACTCCTGTGCATAATTACTCTGAAGTGAGCTGTAACTTAATATTCTGACCAAGACATCCAGCATGTACATAAGCAAAAACAGTTTATTTCCTGAAAACATACTTGTAGACAGCTCTGTGTCCCTTTAGAAAGAAAGAAATACTATCAGATCTGAATTATAGTAGCTAGTTTCCAACATGTGGCATCCTTATAGAAATATAAGGTCTCTTAATGCCAGTCATGTATTACCCTCTCAAGTTTGCTAAGCTTTCAGTACAGTAGACTGAAACTTTGCTATATGTGGAATAAATGCAGCCTATTTGTTTACTGAGGGTGTTGTGGGTTGAACTTGCACATGAGCTTCTGTTCCAAGCTGATTGTGTGCTTTATGGTAGAATATAAGAAAAGAAGAAGCAATAAAAATACAATTAAAAATCATACAGTATTTAGCACAGTGCATTCTGTTGTGAACTGCCCTGTGATCTTTGGATAAATGGCAGTAAGCAAATGTAATAATAAAATTACAAATAATTATAATTGCTGCAAGAGGCATAAACAGAATTTAGGGGTTTGCCAAGACCCGTGGGGGGAGAAATCTGGGGGAGGGGGAGAAATTTGAGGATCATTGCTTTAACAATAGTTCTTTAGCCAGAAATCCATTGGAAGGCTCCATCTTAAAGAGTTTGTTTGACTGCCTAGCTTGAAAATGTTCTGCTTCTAGTTGACCTTTCAGAAATTTGCCTTACTCAAATTTCTCCTGTGGCAATTTCCATTTTAAGAAGCACATTCAAATAGCTGTGATAAAACTTCTCACGGTTTAGTAACTCCTGAAAAACAAGCTCCAAGGTCTTGGGCTGTGCTGTTAGCGGTCAGGCCATGGTCAACTATATAAGACTGCATTCAGAGGAATTTTTTTAGAGAGCTCTTCTGTTATTTGCTGCAATACAGCAGGCATAGAATCGGCAGGTTTCTGTGGACATACTTAATGCAGAGTTTAGTTTTTTAACGCTTTAGTGAAACACAATAACACAAAGTCCTGCTGGTTCAAACCAAAGACCCATCAAATCCAGTTTGTTTCCTACAGTGGCCAACCAGATGCTTATGGGAACAAATACAGCATAAGCCCAATAGTCTGCTCTTGTTCCCCAGTAACTTTCAGAAACATGTTGCTTCTGATCCTGGAGAACAGCATACAGCCATCATGACTAGTAGCCATTGATAGGGCTACTTTCCATGAATCTGTCTATTCTCTCAAATACTGTTGGTGGCCAGTGTTTGAAATTCGCCAGGTGCATTTTGCAGCTGGCTATCAGCCACTTGCAGCCAGGTGAAGATGCCCGGGCGCCAGGATGGTGACTGCCATCTTCACCATCTGGAGATGCATGCCTGAAATCCTTGGGTCTTGAATGTTTTCACACACTTGCATCACATCCTGTAGAATTCTTTATATTATATTTTATTTGTACAATCAGAATGAATTTCAGGAACCAAAAAGTCATTTTGAAAAATACAACTTTCAAGCTGTCTGGTCCCAAAATGGCAACTAGGCATTCTTTTTGGCGAATGCAACCCTGGTTTTAAGGAATCACCACCTATAATCACTACATCTTCTGGTAGAAAATTCAGTATCTTACCTGTGTACAGTTTGTACAGTCATTGTGTGCTAATTCCTTCTTTCACACAATTTTGTCTAATTCCAGCTGTTCATACACCAGGGCAGTTTCAAACATTTTAGGCAGATAAGCTGCCACAAGTGTTCAGAAATGGCGTGTAAGATTGAAACTTATCCAGTAGCTTCCTTTGTTGTTCCTAATGCTGTAGTTAGAGGTCTCTTTGTTCCTTCTTCAGGATAAGCTTAGATTTCTTCTTAGCTCCAAGCACCACACCAGAAGAAGCAGCTTGACATATATGTCAGAAGTTTGGAGTGTATCCTTTGCCCTTGCTTTTTAGTAGGCACTTGTTATAGGTGATCCTAAGGAAACAAAAAGCTAGTCTCTATCCTGCTAAGCTGCCAAGATAATACATATAGCTTTCATTTTAAATATCCTTCATTTTCTGTTATTTTTTTCTGGGGCATTTAGAGTTGTATTTAATAGAATGAGTGATGATTGGAGGTCTCCTAGAATGTTAGTTAAAAAAAAAAGGGGGATAAAGAAGAAAATTTGGTGTTTGGGAATCTAAGTCAGTCTTCCATAATCTATTGTCCTTCAGGTGTTTTGGGCTTCATCACTGGCCAGTGGTCAGTGACAATGGGAGTTTTACACCAAAACATTACAGGTCAGCACGTTGGGAAAGCCTGACCTAAAGTTCTCTTCCAGGCCACATAATACTAACCTTCCTGAGTCTTCCTGATGAACGTATGCCTTGTTTTTATATCACTTGGGATCAGAAGCTACTGTTAGTTCCATCCAGGATTATCTTCTGTTTATCTGAGTTGACCTTCTGAAGCTATTTTCAGAAGAAACACCTTTTCAGCTTTTTTTTTATCTATTTAATATTACAATGTCAAGGATCACTGGTGTTACCACAATGGGATGAATCACCACTAAACTAGTTTCTGTCTTTTGAAATGTATTGATCTGCTTTGCTCCAGTGTCTTAAAATGAAACTTTGACTCATTAAGACAGTAGCAACTACATGAAAGCTCTGCTAGTGGTGCTATCAATGGCATTGTCCAGACAGCAACACCTCTTTTTAGTGGCACCCCAGTTATGAAAATCCTTCCCATTGGAGGTGCAGTTGGTCTCCTTAGCAATTTTAGGCACTTTAAAAAATACGTATTTATTTATTGAGGCTCTTGAAGGAAGTTCAGGCACTCCAAGGGTGTATATTTTGCTGGTTTGATTTACTTTATAACATTTAACTTACTGTGATTTTTTAAAGCATCTATCATATTTTTATTGTGTAGTTTTACAGCTTTTTATGTTGTATATCACCTTGCAATTTTTGGCTGGTGAGTGGCCTAGAGATAAACTAATAAATAATAATGTTTGACAGCATACAAAGAACCAAAGAAATGTGTATGTGTTAAACACATAAAGGGATATTCTTCTTTACAATCGTCAAGGTGCAAATGCACTTTGCACAGTCTTTTATTTATTATTGCCAGTTAAGATGTTGAATTTTCAGGAATCAGTTTCTGCAACTAAAAGTATAACTATTGTGCTGCAACAGTATTAAAGATACAATATTTCCACCTTACATTTCATTTCTCTTTGTCTTTTTCAGAATTGTTTGGAGCCAAAATCCGTCTATGTTTGTGTCCGCTGTCTATTTTTAATATACTGCCCTACCTTGCTTGCTGTGAAGGGAGTATGCATCTGGAGATCAAAGTTGCTCTGAACTTCATCATCTCATATCTGTACAACAAGCTTCCACGGAGGCGGGCCGACTTGTTTGGTGAGGAGCTAGAGCGGCTGCTGAAGAAAAAATATGAAGGCCATTGGTACCCAGAGAAGCCCCTGAAGGGTTCTGGCTACCGCTGTGTTCACATTGGGGAGACGGTGGACCCCGTAGTTGAGATGGCAGCCAAGCGGAGTGGGCTGGCTGTAGAGGATGTGCGGGCCAATGTTCCTGAAGAACTGAGTGTCTGGATTGACCCATTTGAAGTCTCCTACCAGATTGGTGAGAAAGGGTCTGTCAAGGTCCTATATCTAGATGACAGCGAGGGCTGCAGTGCAGCTGAGTTGGACAAGGAGATCAAGAGCAGCTTCAATCCTGACGCTCAGGTGTTCGTCCCCATTGGCAGCCAGGACAACTCCTTGTCCAATTCTCCATCCCCATCGTTTGGCCAGTCACCCAGCCCCACGTTCATCCCTCGCTCTGCCCAGCCCATTACCTTCACCACTGCCACTTTTGCTGCCACTAAGTTTGGCTCAACCAAGATGAAGAAAGGCGGAGGAGCTGGAGCAGCCACCAGTGGCACAGGGGTTCCACCACAGCAGCAGCAGCGCCTGGCCAGGTCGCCCACCAATGGCCTGCTGAAGCACAAAGGTCTCTCCCTGTCTATGCATTCTCTGAACTTCATCGGGGGCAGTACGGCCCCTCAATCTCAGCTCTCCCCCAATGCCAAGGAGTTTGTTTACAATGGTGGATCGCCAGGAGCTAGCAGCCTCTTCTTTGATGGTGTAGCCACCGAAAACCAGGCCGGCGGCATGCCTCCTGCATCCCAATTCAGTGCCAGTGGCGGCGGCGGCAATTTTGACATGGCTCAGGTCTTTGGGGGCAGCACCAACAGCCTCTTTCTGGAGAAGACACCCTTCGTGGAAGGACTCAGCTACAATCTGAACGCCATGCAGTATCCCAGCCAGTCGTTCCAGCCAGTGGTTTTGGCCAACTGACCACCATGAGAGTATTCTGGGGGAAATAACTTCCAAAAAAAGAGAAAAAATAATTAGAAATATTTGAAATCTTATAAATATAGCTTCTTGGAAAGAGACAAATCCTGATTCGTTGTGTCATGCCAGGAAGCGCTGCTGAAGCACTGATTATTTTTTTAAACTTGTTTCCTGTGCTCTTTCCTATCCGTTGTTGTACACTTAATGAGGAAGGTTATTGTTCCAGCCCAGCAGTGGTGGGAGCCAGAGCCACTTTATATTATGTCCCATGCTGCTTCTTGGAACTGGTTCTCAAATATTCTTACTGCAAGGATGGCATTTTTCAGGGTGCTGTCATGTCCCTTGCAGCCAGATACCTTGATTTCCCCCCGCCCCCTGTTTTGGAGTGATGGGGGATGATTTAGAAGGCTTCTTGATGTGTGAAGTCTCAAGCACTTCCTAGGGTAGGCCTGGGCTTCTCAATGCGTAATGAGAGGCCCAGACAGTGGAGCAAATGTATTCATTTCTCATAACTCCGTTTTTGTATTCCTATTGCAAAATGGGAGTAGAACAAAGTTCTCAGCTTCTGTTTCTTCCTGCGCTAACTGGTGATGGCAAGGCCTTAGCCCCTCTAGCTTCAGGGGAATGCTGGAAGGGGCAGCATTGTAGCATCTGGGACAGGTTTTTCCCCCCTACAGTTTTCCATTGTAAGCACCTCCTCTCCCCTTAGCCCCCTTAAGAGTCTGGAGTTAGATGTACTCTTTGGGAAGCTTAGATCCCATGTCAGCTGCTAATGCTATGATGTATAAATAGGACTCTAGATGCAAACACTTCTGACTTGTGAGAAAAATTGATCCATGTATATTGCACTCTCTTTCAAGGGTAGGAGTGAGAGCTGGCCTTCCAGGGTTTTTTTGTGCCTGAGCAGCCCCCATTGATGTTCCTCTGGACCAATTGCCTTGGTTTATGGGGTTCTGAGCTCTTCTGTTGACAGCCGAGCATTTGGTTACTAATTCTCATGGAAAGGATGGTTTCCTGCTCTTGACTATGATAGCACTACTTTTTGGCAGGGAAGAGGGAGTTACAGTGCAGACTGCTTTCTGGATGAATAGCATGAGGGTTTGCACTTTGAATCTCATGTCTCTTAAGACTTCTGACCAAAAACCTTATGATTTTTCATTTGAAAGGAAGCAGGCATTCCTGTACGGAAGAGCGCCCCACATATCAGGTCCAGTCTGGACTTGTTCCATTTCGAGAGCATGAGGAATGAAGTGGGCTTGCTGTAGAATGTTGCTCAACATGTGGTGAGAAGAAAGTGTTCTCTGATAAGAATGTAGAGTCTCTCCTCCCTTATTGTTGCTATTGAACTAGGAATCCTAATGGTATTCCCTGCATCTCCCTTTTCTGTCATGAGAGGACAGCCTGGAAGACAGGGACAGTAGTGGCCTTCAAGAGTGAGTTTTTCTTTTCTTTTGGCAGATGATTTGCAAACCTTTCCCCATCTATGCCTTGTGAGATAATTACTGAGTCCAAAAGTTTACTTATCTATGGTGATAAGGGGTGAGAGAGAACTTCAGGGCAGATAACATAGATGTGGCTGTGGATTACATACTCTAGGCATATTCTCTCTACCATCACTATCTGCTCCCCACCCCCAAACAGCATGGTTTGGACCGTGTATAAAGTGTTGCTTTTGCACCTTCTCTGGCAAAGTCATATTGAATAAATAAGCTACAATTCTAGAGCTCTCTGGTGACTTGACCTGGAGACTTGCGTTTCCACTTAAGCTAAACTGAGGATTCCCTGTAGGACTGTATATGAGCCTTAACTGCTACAAGCATCTGTCCTCCTGTGAAGGATGCCTGACTCTGCACTAGAGATCATTCGGTGAAATGGATGGGAAATGTCTCTTGCCCAGGCCACAGTGATGTGGCTTATGCATGAGATCTTCTCTAGGTATCCCCAAGTTGAGCCCTTTTTTGTTTCTTTGTACCCCCTTCTTACCCCTGCCTCTTTGCTGGGCTGAGGAAAAGGACACTCAAAAAGAAAAAACTTATTTGCATTCTGCCTGTTTTCTGTGAGCCACTAAGGGGTTAAGGAGGGAAGATACTATTGGGCAGTAATGTGATGGGTGAAGTTTCATGAAGCTAGAAGTCCTAAACCTGAACAAGACACGTTAGACCTCTTCAGTAAACACATTTGTTTGTCTTCCTCCCACCCCACCCCACCCCACCCCACCCCACCCCCACTCCCAACATTACCACTGCCACCCACCTCTTTCCCCTCAACATGTACTGTAGACTGCCATGCTTTTACACTGGACTTCCTCCCTAGGAGAGCTGCTGGCTCCCTATCTGCCCAGCATAATCTCCGCTGAGAACTTCCACATGCAGCAGAATGCTGCCCTGAGCCACTGCCTTGGGTGGGGTTATGTACCCTTCTCAGGCTTAAGTATATTGAAGGGAGGGAGAGAACCTCACTAGCACCTGCGATATGTGATGTTTCACACTGCTTTATCCTGTTAACTGCTTTTTGAAAAGAAGTCTGCGTTCATAAGGAGGAAAAGGGGAAGGACCAACCTCTGTATTTCCTAAAGGAACACATACCGTGCTTCAGAAGCATTTCCAGTGCTGGCGACAATGAAACTCACGGCCTCTTTTTTGGTCTTGTTGTCTCAAGAGTTAGACGTTCAGCTTCAATTTTATTTTTAAAACCTGCACTAATTTACCTGGTTTCTTAGGAAGAAAAAGAGATTTTTTTTAACTTTTATTTTTATGGGTTTGTGTTAATTTTTTTGTTGTCCATTTATATTGAATAATTTGCTACATTTGTAAAATGTAAGAGGTATATATAATATATGTATATTTCTAACGTAAAAAAAATTTGAACTTTTTTCTTTTCAAGATTTTTTCTTAGAGGAGAGAGAAAAAAATATTTTTTCAGGAAAATTTTAAAAAAGCAGCAGTGAAAGCTCCTTTTCTCCCCTCGCTTCCCTCCTTCCTGACCCTTTTTGAAGAGCGAATCAGCAACGTGTGATCTTGGAGTATGGATGGACACAAAGAGGACAGAATTATGTATGTTTTTTAATGCAGAGGTCCATGCTGTTCTTGTTTGGTTTTTTGGTTCTTACATGCAGGGGGCCATTGAGTAGGGATCCAGAGGGGGTTTCGTTCTTTTTCTTTCTTTTTTCTCTAGCGAAGGAGGAATACAATCAGAGTTTTGTATTCAGAATGTTGTGCAATATTTTGGAACAGGACATTGGCGTGTCTAGAGATTTAGTTAAAAAACAACAAAGGTTGATCAAATCTGTACAGTTTCTATTGTTCCAGATTTTTTTAAGTTTGTATTAAAAGCATGATATATAATAGCCTCTTGTCCCTGTTGTTTGTGCAAGGGCACTAAGGGTTTGAAGGGTGGGAAATAGATTTTGGGGGGATTGGGAGGAACATTTCTCCAGATGGGTGCAGTAGTGTAAAGCCAGAAAGTAAATGTCCTGAAGACAGGCTCAGCTCTTTGGAGACATCCCCAGGGTGAGTGAGGAGCTCACTGCAGAAATAGCACAGACCAGACGTGACTGATACCTGCTGAAAGCCACCTGGATGATAACGGGAAATGTTGCAGCAATGAAATCTCCCAAAGTATGGTTGGAAGCCACTGAATGCCGTATATAAAGCAGAAAATGCTGTTTAGCACCATGACCTTTTCCTGGCTACTGCATCTTTAATTGGACTACGTTTCTACCACAATATTTCTATGTGGAAGTAAATTTGACTGAATTCAGTAAGATTTGACTTAACATTTGTGTATTAGAAGTAAGTCGGGTATATGAGGCTTAAAGGATACCAACATTTTCTAAAATTTCTGCCTTATATAAGAAAACCCGTAAGTGTATTGGTTATTCCAAATGCTATTGGTAAATGCAATCGGAGGGCTTTGCAAAAATACTCGCTTCACTTCCAAATAGTGTTTAAAACATGGCAGCATGACAAGTGCTAGTGATTGTCGGAGCATGCAAAGTTAACCATAACAAGATTACGAAAAGTGCCCTAATTATATGAATAAAATGAAAACATGTTACTACATAATGCTATACTAACCAAGAACTCAGAAAATAATGTTGCACTGGAGTTTTGTAATACCACTACCCCTGCTAGCCTGTAAGGCAAGACATGTCCAGAAATCAACTAGGATCCGTAACACACTGCCCTTATTCCTGGATTAAACAAAATTGGTTTTTTGGGTAGCAGTAGCAATCACCACTAGGGGCTTCTTGTGGCAGACTGTTTTAAGTGTTCATTTGGCCCAGTGCTTCAGGATTTGGTGTCCTGACATGTGCAAAGAGTATTATGATGGTTTCAACGTTGCTTGCGTGTTGATTGTCACTGCATGCAATGGTTAGAAAGCCAGTATTTTGGAAAGAATGTACAGTATTTGTCATGCAGCACTTAAGAAGCCGCCATTATGAGCACCTAAAAAAGGAAAAGTGTTTCCTTCAAGTTAAGCACCTTCCTCTAAGTAACAAACTATACCAAGTTTGGTCACAATAGTGCTTTGGTAGCCTAGCCAGAGCACCAAGTTCTAACATGTCTCCAGAAACTCCTGGATAGTTTCTCCCAAGCTAGGGTGTGGGGTGGTGGTTAGACATTCATCACAGGGGACTCCCATGTTAAGAGAATTTGAAATATTGAGTCATTTGAGAGGGAGGGATCCTACCTGAACATGGGTTATAATGTCAACAGCACTGGTATTTCTGCTTGCTGTCATTCCCTCTTAGGGCAACAACAACTTACAGCATGAGTCATCCATGAAGGGCAAGGGAGGGCTGTCGGAGAACTGAAAAGAAGGCTGATCTTGCAATGCTTAAGATGTGAAGACAGGCCTGGAGAAAGTGGATTGGAATGTAGGACTGCCGAAGCCTCAATTATTTAGATTATTGGATTTAAATAGGAGATACATGCTTCCCACACACAATAGCAACTGGAAAATCACAGCTTCACAGAGGGCCTTGCATTCTACAGCACTGCAAGCCCAGATTTTGCTAAATAATCCATAGTAGCTAGAAGAGTTTGATGTGGTAATATGTCTTAAGGTTTTTGAGCTGTTCCCCAACAGTACAGGGGCTGGTGTAAAAAACCCAGAGAAATAGTAAATACTGGTTTTACTTTTTAAGTTTGCTGGCTTTTACATTATATGTTCAGAGTTTATGTACATATTAGCAGTATCAGTCATGTTAAAACTTTCAATTTACAAAACAACAAGATCCATACCAAATTCCAAGTTAGCTACCACTAATTAAAAACCAGAGTAAAAATGTCAGTTACACTGTTAAGGAAGAGGCTCAGGTTTTAACTTTGAGCTTCCACAATGTGGAGTTTTTGCAACTGTAAAGTAGCCATCTAGAATGCTTTCCTACAGGCTTCATTGATAGACAGAACATGGCTTTCTGAGAATTTCATGTACGTCATGGTGGAATCCAAAATAAGAAAGTGAAATATTTTTTAGGGAAGATGCATTTAGAAATTCACCTATTATGTAGAAAACAGTCAAGAATGTATACTTAAATATGAACTGGTACAGTTTCATAATTTGCATAGTAATGCAAAAAAGGGGTGGAACAGAGTTGCGTATGTGAAACTGACAGATCAGAATCAGACTGATCCCTCCCTTTACATCATTGTAACAGCAGGCAGGCACTAGAAAGGTGGTGTGGCTTCCACAAATAAAACCTTTGCATCTCTCCAATTCAAAATGTACCAGTGCCAACTTTGCTGGCTGGACTTGTTGGAAGTATGGAGTGGGCAAAGGCAGAACAATTAACTGAGGGGGGAAAGCAGGCTTCCTAGGTGTGCAAGACCCCCAACCAATTCAGTCTACATGCTGGGATGCTGATCTAATGTTTCTTTTCCCTTTCCCTATTGCAGAGCTGGTCTCCTGGCACCTCTAGGTTAGTTTTGTCTTTCCTGAATGCCATGGCATGTCATAGGCTGGATGAGTGGCAGAATACACATGGTCCCTCTGAATCAGGCCCCACCTTCAAGGGTTATGGTTCAGGCTAATGCACACATTTCATGACTCTTGTATAAATGAACAGTTAACAAGATATGTTCCATAACATCCTTCCTCTTCCCCACTGTACATTATGTTTCTTATTCAGGAGTGTGATAATTCTATACCCTACAATGCAGGTTTGCGTTTGGGGATGTTAAGTCTGCCAACAAAAACACAGGCACGTAGGAAAGGCCTGGGCCAAGGATAGCCAGCCTTAAAACCTTAAGTGCCTGTCTGTGCTCTTACCTCTGCTTTTCTGGCTGCCCTCCAACTTAAGCTGAATGAGTCTCGTTCACCCTGACCCCTCCACTAATTCGCTGGAGGGGTTACACTTCCAGGCCTCCTGCTCCTCCCCACCTCTGCTGTGCTGACCTCACAGTGTGGTCACCTTAGACAACCTTTTGTGCTTAGCAGAAACAATTTCGTCTAGTTTTTCTCTCTTCTTTAACTCCATTGACTTCTGTAATGAATGGCTAGCATTAATTAATATTGCAGTTATTCCCAGTGAGAACAAAACCTGGGCTGTAAATAAGGCAAAAACACTCAGCTGTAGGTTCAGGGGCAATTGCACATTTAAAAAATTGCTGATTATTATTTGCAAATGCACAGAGTCACTTGCAGGGCTCATTGCCTTGGAAAGGATCAGCATATTTGAAAAGCAGGCCAATGTGTTCCTTTGCTGAGATGGCTTGCTCTACTTTAGCTTTAGGAACCATGTGAAATTATGTCACTGATGTAACACAGTTGCAGCAAGGTTCTATTTTTCTTTATCCCAGCATTGTGAGGATGGGGTAAAGGTAAAGGGACCCTTGACCATTAGGTCCAGTCACGGACAACTCTGGGGTTGCGGCGCTCATCTCGCTTTATTGACTGAGGGAGCCAGCGTACAGCTTCTGGGTCATGTGGCCAGCATGACTAAGCTGCTTCTGGCAAACCAGAGCACCACACGGAAATGCCGTTTACCTTCCCGTCAGAGCGGTACCTATTTATCTACTTGCACTTTGACGTGCTTTCAAACTGCTAGGTTGGCAGGAGCAGGGACCGAGCAATGGGAGCTCACTCCATCACGGGGATTTGAACTGCCGACATTCTGTTTGGCAAGCCCTAGGCTCTGTGGTTTAACCCATGGCGCCACCCGCGTCCCATGAGGATGGGGTACTCATGTCCAAAGAGTAATGTTCTCATTAAGGCCTGCTTCCATAAAGCCCCCTGTTACCAAGAGCTGGTGTGTTTGCTCCCACAAGAGGCAGTTGATGGCCACCAACGTGGATGGTTTTTGAAGAGACACACTTATGGAGAATAAAGCTGGCCACCAGTGGCCACTAACCCTGATGACTATGCTCTACCTCCACTGCCAGAGGCGGTATGTTTCTGAATACCCGGTTGCTGGAAACCGCAGGAGCTGCACTCAGAACCCACTTGCAGGCTGCCCATGGAGATCTGGTTGGCCACACTGAGAACACAATGCAGAACTAGGTGGGACACTGCTCTGGCCCAGTGGGCTTTTCTTGTGGTGTAATGGTTATGATGCTGGACTAGGACTAGGACTAGGACAGTCCACTGACACTGAACTAGGTTCAAATCCTTACTTGGCCGTGAAATACTAGGGCTGGTGGTCTCAGCCTGACCTACAGCATAGAGTGGTTGCAAGGCTAAAATCGACTGCGGGGGGGATGGACGGACAGGTAAGAGAAATCATGTATTCTGCCTTGAGCTCCTTGGAGGAATGGTGGGATATAACCGCTAATTTTAAAAGGCCAAGCTTTGCCCCCCGCCCCCCCAGGAGATCAACAAGTGACAGAATGGGAAGTGTGCGGCAGGAGAGACAAATCGAGATAATAAGCAAAGTTCAATTCAACCTTCGGGTTTCTGTATCTGACTCCAGAAAAAGTATCATTGCTTGTTACTGTCCTCCCAGCATGGCAAGTGTGATTTAAGTTTTTCAAAGTAAATGAGACTTGATTCATGAGCAATACAGATGGGCATCTTTATCTACAAAAGGAAGGATTTTATGTTCGTTTAAAGAAGAGCCTTTGAGTCAGTGAAGATAAAAGCTATTTGGCCTATTTATGTTGTGTTAATATTTAAAACTTCAATCCATAAATCATGAGTAGGAGAAGTGTTTTATATCCCGGCAAGCAATACTATTACGTTTAACTTGTGCTCAGCAAACGCAACCACAAATGGGATAGAAGCTGCTGGGTTGTTCCAATTCTTTTGGTTAATGATTGGAATGATGCCTCTCGACAGCTGCCATGTAGTCTTTCAGCATCACAATTCCCTACAGCACAATCAGTCCATCCCTTCCCAGGGAATGGTAGCTCTGTGGGGGTAATGTGGCTCTTCTGATGACTCTTTGCATCCTTAACAAACTGTACTTCCCAGGATTCTTTGTTTGCAGGAAGCCATGACTGTTTAAAGTGGCATAATATCGCTACAAATATGTGGTGTGCATGTGGCCTCTGACTGCCATCTACAATATGTGTCTCCAGAGTTCCAAGGAAAGTCACATTTCTACCTCTCTTATGCAGGAGGCAGAGGATGAACAACCCACAGGAATCTGTCTCAGCTTGCTGTTGCCATCACATCACAATGCCAAATGCATGCAGCAGCAGTGTTTAGATCAGTATGTACGGGAAGTGGAGGCATACAATCCACTCCCTTGATAAAATGTTTTGTATCTTAAATAAACGATGGGCTCTGCTGCACAAAGTCTTGTAGAAAGGAATCAAGAAAGGCTCCAAAATAGCCCCCAAATAGATCCTGATTTTGACACAACAGGTCTACTTAGCAAAGAGAGGCTTTCCTTGTGAATTTTAGGGAACATATAGAAGAATGGATCTCTTCCATATTTTTCTGATTACCTCTGATCTTTGTTTCCGACCTATTGTTTACTCCTCATTCTTTCAGGAGGATAGGCATGTTTTGCAGGAAAGCTAACAAAGAATTGCTTGGCATAATGTCTTTATAAATTTGTTAGTCCTTGAGGAAGGGGTGGGGAACCTGTGTTCCTTCAAATGTTGGACTGCAACATCCATGACTCCTGCCTATTGGCCAACATGGATGGGCTTCATTACAGTGTGCATTTCCTGTCCCCACCATCCAACGATGTGATCTACACAATGAGGTGGGTATTCACACATTGTGATGACATTGGACCCTGGCTAAGCTGAAAACTATGGGGATGCTGGTTTTGGTGTCAATTTGAGTTTTGTAATGTGTAATGACTGTACTGCAGGAAGTAAAGGAAGATGCCATCAACCATGACTGATTGACAAGGGTGCCTATAGGATTCATGGTTTTGCAACCATTTTACACTCATTCACAAATTAGACTGACATCACAAATGCTGCTGCATGTGCCCCAAATCCAGCCCCAGATACTGGTATTACAGATTGCTGCAGAGATTATAAGCTCCCCAGTGTGTGTGTGTGTGTGTGTGTGTGTGTGTGTGTGTGTGTGTAAAGGCTAGACATGCTACGTTCCAGTTAAAAGATACTACAATCTCTAGGTGGAAACGAAGATCACAATACACATTTCTGTTTCATACGTCAGATAACTAGGAGAGAAGAAAGACTTCTTTGTTCCATTGCCAAAAAGCACAAAAGGGAATGCAACAACAGAACTCCGCAATGATTATGCATACTCAAAATGCTGCAGAGGAGAGACTGAAAGTAGCACAGTGATTATTCCTAGATTAGAGAAGTAAATACATCTTTAGGATTGGAACTTTGTGGGAAAAAATATCAAAGGAGCATTGTGTTCAAGCTAGGGCATTTTGCAGTTGTGCCATCCTCCACGATAGGACTGAAAGCTTGGAAGTAAATGGCAACAGTGGTATCACAGGGCACAGGACTCTGTGTTTTGCTTTTGCATAAATCTTATAACCTGGAGAGAAGACTGGTTGCACAGATGTTATGCCTGAGGGCTCCTCCACCCCCTTTTCCCCCTTTTTCTTTTTTAGCAATCCTTTCCCATGGAGACAAGGAAACAGATAACATGGCAACAACATTCAATCAGGTAATTTAAGTTCCCAAAAGAATTAGCAATTCTTTCCTGGGAATATGAGCAAATATTGACATGAGTCAAGACCGGGATGGATTTACCTGCAAGTATCTGTTTTCAGTACCAGATCACAGCCTCAGAACATGTAAGGAACACCTCGGATTCCAAACAGAGTACCTTTCATTCACCACTGCCAGCCCCCATGCATTTGGGAAAAGGGTTAAAGACTTGTAGGTCACAGGATAAAATGCTAGAAATTATTCACTGAATATGAGCCTAGCAAAAGAGATTTATCATATACTGAAAGTACCGGTACTGCATTTGGACACTAAATGAATTATATTAGGAGGATGTGTAACCATTCTATGAGGTTGTGTAGGGAAGGAATGGGGAGGACATACAGACCAAATGTGGCCAGTGGAGAGAGCCCATTTCCCTCCCAACAAGGCAGCTGTGCCAGCTAGTGGGGCAGCTGCCTGCACTGTTAAGAACAGAGAAAACAACCCTGCAAGCACAAGCCAGTGAACAATCTCTCTGTCTGTGCGTCTCCCATTCCCTTTGGAACAGCCCTATAAATAGAGTCTTCTATTCTGGCCCTCTTGACGTCAGACTCCCAGCTCCTTAACTCTCTGCTAGTCTCCAGGAGCTGGCAGGCAGAGAGAGGAGAGCCCTTTGCTGCATGTGGCTGCTGCTGCAAGTTAACCCTTCACCTGTCGTCTTCTCAACAGAGAGATATTTCGTGGCCACGGTTTGAATCTCTAGAATACACACCTGCCCAATGGATCAGATTCAATTGGTGTCATTTTGCCCAAATATTGGCTGAGTCCTGTGGCCTCTATTCTGCACACTTGGCCAACTGAAAGGTCATGTTGGCTTACAGAGGTGAAGATTTAGCAGCAGATTTACTTCTTCTGCCTCTTCCCCCACCTGCTCTCCTGCCCTCCCCCCCCCAAAGACCATTCAAAAGCTTTTTAAGAGGGTCACACATACTGGATAAAGGCGATTCCTCAGCAGAAGTGTTTCATGTAATAGAAGCAAGACAATGTATTCAAATTAAAAACAGCCAAAAATACTTTTGCCACATAGAAGAGATGCTGTTTTCTCTTTTCCAGTTTGAAACATTAGCTAGCCAGGATGCCAAAGAACATACAATTCATCAAGGGAATAAGAAATACACTTGTTTTACATTAAGGTTGCAATCCAATGCCCATCTTTCTGGCTCCAAGAGGGCCTTTGACTCTAAGGTAAGCACACCTAAGATTGCACAGTACGAGGAGCAGTCACTCAAAGGGCACTTCGAGATTGTTGCTATTTAGGTGGGTGGGTTTGTGGATGGGGAAAGGCAATAGGAAGGTTTGTAACTAATGATGCAAATGTGACCAGGTCCAAAGTTGGCCAGGGCTCCTTTTATAGGAGAATAAATACCATCAAATTCACCCTTTCCTCCTGCCCCCAATCCTAGTTGAAAGCTGTCTCCTGCCAAAATGTCCTCTTCTATACAACTACTATTGATGTTACAGGAGTATCCTAACTGAGGTGCAAGTTTTGTGAACAAGGTGGGGCAGGTAAGGAAGAAAAAAAAATCTAGAGTACTAAGCAGCAACAGTTCACCAGATGCAGTCTGAAAGAGCCATCGTGAGATTATCTGTAACAGATCATGCAAAAGAAAAAAAGAAAAAGTAGTTTGGAAGAGCTCATAACAGGATTGTGCGAAGCATATACCTGAAAGAACTCATTCCCTGCAAATCATCTGTTTATGTTTCTACCCTTACTTGATCCCTGTCCAGAGAGGCAGCTCAGTCTTCTTGGAAATCTGGATAGACCCATCTTACTGGGTCATCCAAGGACCACAACAAAGCCACAGCTAGCACAGACTGCCGCCTAGGAAGTAAAACATGTATGAAACATGCTGCATTCACACTACACCTTTAAATCACATTTGAAACCAGAGCCAGCCCACCCATGAGGCAAGGTGAAGGAGCCGCCTCAGGCAGCGGAAATACAAGAGGCGGTGCCCCCACTGGTGCTCCACCTCCCCATTACTCTCACCACTGCTGGAGAAGCAATCCAGGTAAGGGGTGCTTCTGTGGTGGCAGAGCTGCTTAGCTTTCCTACTGACCTCCCCCCACACCAGAGGCAGAGAGAGCCAAGCGGTAAAAGAATGGGAGACCTATCAAAAACAGCAGTCTGCTAAGCTTTAGTAATACAGTGGTACCTCGGGTTACATTCACTTCAGGTTACAGTCGCTTCAGGTTACAGACTCCACTAACCCAGAAATAGTACCTCAGGTTAAGAACTTTGCTTCAGGATGAGAACAGAAATCGTGTTCCAGCGGCATGGCAGCAGCGGGAGGTCCCATTAGCTAAAGTAGTACCTCAGATTAAGAACAGTTTCAGGTTAAAAACGGACCTCCGGAACGAATTAAGTACTTAACCCGAGGTACCACTGTACATGTTAGTCTTTCCTTAAACATTTGAGGAATAGCTAATGAAAATAGAGCTTCTTTTTACTTCCAACCCCTCTATTTTAGCTTGCTTTTATTCTCATGTTGGTTTCTCTTAAATAGCACAGCATAAGGTGGCTTGTGCATAACTTCAATCGTGTTGTTACTGGAGCATGGAAAGGGAACAGATAACTGGAGGAGAGGTGGGTCTACAGATATTGAGACTTGTTGGTATCTTTGTTATGTGCTGAAGTTTTTAAGCCACTGGCTCTTAACATATTTATTGAATTAATAATAAAACATTAACCTGGAGGAAAAAGGAGGAGGAGGAGATTTCCTAATACTGTATCTCCATACTAGGAAAAGGCTGAAATGTTGAATTTATGTCTTTAATGCATCTGATAAAGGCTGAAAAACCTTGCTGGAAAAAGAGGCTGGCAACCTCACTGCTGAATTAATGGGGAATTGCCAGGTTGACTGTTGCATTTGACACCCCAATGCCATATCTTACTACCCTTCTTTCCTGGAGACATTCCAGTAACTGCAGCCTCTCTGCCATGCAGAGTTGCTGATTGGGGTCACTGTTCCCAAGCATTTGAAACTACCTATGAGGAGCACCTCATATCATATCCATGGCACTACTTAAGATTGTAAATGCCTATTTTTCTTCTTAGGCACAGAGAGAGGATCTTGGACAATTAATAAAAATTACTGGAAATGTAGAGAACAATAGGCATATGAAAGGACTAAAGGCTTCCATAGCAAACTATCTCCCTTGCCAATGATTATAGTTCTTGGAAATTGCTTCATTCTTTCTGGAAATACTTAACAAACAATTAGCAACCAAGGTATTGAGAATGTTATTTATAAATCCAATGAGGCAGCAATATTCAGGAGGGACAAACCATCCTACATCACCCCCCACTTCCCTTCTCTGGGGCCTCATCAAAGTCCTCTCAGAGGCAGCTGTTTCTGTAAAGCAGAACATAAGAAAACTTAAGTAGCTGCTCATAATCCAACTTGCTCAAGAAAGTTTCTCCAGTCATGTGAGTCTCTCCTTGTCATAACCAATGAGAACAGAGCAGAGCAAAGGTTCCTGTAAAGCACTACACCAGGGTAATTTAACTATGTCACTAAATAATATTTACTTTAGAAGGGCTGAAACATCCTTATAGAGTCACCAGTCCTCATCCTTTAAGCTTTCTAGAGCAGAGGTGGGAAAGCTATGACCCTCCAGATGTTGTCAGAATCTGCAGCTCCCCATCATCCACAGCTAGCATGGCCAATGGACACAGATGCAGTCCAAAAACAAATGGAAGGCCATAGGTTCCTCTTACCTATTTCAGAAGCTAGGGCTGCAACTCCAATCCAATTACCTAACATCGTTAGGTAATTGCTGCAGGTTTGGAACCCACTACTGGGTCACAGCTTGAACTACGCAGGTTGCAAAAACAACACAACCACCATACAAATATATATTAAGCTTTTAAGAAGTGGGCCCCATGAGGTATGTGTGGCCTAAAGGTGTCCCCAGCCCTGAAAAGGCTGTCTTCACCTCCCCACTAATGTAAATGATCAACTCTGGGATAAAAAGACTGCAACCAAGACCGGCCTACTTGCAAATTGTGTTTTCGCTTCCCACCCAACACTACCAGAGGATTTAAATGAAATTAACAAAACCACTTGAACTATATGCACACTGGACTCACTTCTGTTGACTAATCAATATATATTATTTCAATGGAACAATGAGAAAATCTACAGTCACTGTTGATCTCAGACAAGGCAGCCAGGACAAAGTAAACACTCAGCATTTGGTCCTTTGATTGCCATCGACAGAGCCCTGCTGTTTCTCCTTGTATAGTATGCGTGTGAGTCTGATTCCACAGATGCTGTTCAAACACATGCATATTAAATTTTAAAATAAAATGATTCATCACTGCAGGCCCAAGAGAGTCTGGCCGTAGACATTTACGTGCAACCCAAACTGGATTACCTTTTGCCAACAAAACATTAGTTGCAACTGCATGGGAAGAGGCCAGTGTTCAGCAGGTCATTTGGGTTGTTCCTAATAAAAGAATAGCCCTACTGTGAATATTGGAGTGCTCACCAATTGCCCTTTCCATACTACTTTGGTACTATTCTTCTATATATTAATTGACCAAATATTCCATGATCCATGGTTGGGAGTTTCTGGACTCAACCCCATCTCTCCACCCCATATGGACTTCTGGAACTTCCTTACTGGCCTGTTTTTTACTCAGTACTTACCAGTTCCAGATCCTTCTTCAGAGAATGAATTAGGACAAGTGGCTCAATAAAAGCTTCCAGGAGAGAAACACAGAAGAGGGAACCCCTTTTGCTGCAGCTGAGTATTCCTGGCAGGAAGCCTCACAGAAGTTTGTGCTGCTTGACATTGGGAGGCAATAGAAGCCAAAAGTGAAGCTGAGAAGCAGTATTTTTCCTTTTTCTTTTTTGGTACTCCACTCTGCTGAAAACCATATGGCAAAATGTGAGGAGACAGAAGGCTTGGACTGTGTGAGTGTGTGTATTTGTGTGTGTGTGTTTGAGTGAGTGAGTGAGTGAGTGAGTAAGACAGGACTCTCTGCAGATCACTGGCCAGTTGTTCTAACCCAGGAAAGACCCAATATTACACCACACATTTAAAACACACACTCCAGGAATCCTAGGAACTATACTCCTTACAGAGCTATAATTCACAGCACCCTCAACAAACCACAGTTTTCTGGTTTCTCAGGGGGAAGTTATGTGCTTTAAATGTGTGGTATGTACACAGCCCTAACTCCTTTGGGGGTGTACGCAAACCTCCCCACACGAGCAAATCCCCATGTATTATTCCAACTAAGCCCTCCCTTTCCAAACACTGAAATCTATTTTGAGCATGTGGCAGTTAGTACTATATTTTATAGACTATAAAATGGCTTGTTCATTCAAAGCAACCTAGTCCCTGGACACTTGCCAATGGCTTAATCTTTCCACAGTAAATACTCCTAACAGGACATCTTAGAGTTTTTTTTCTTCTTTGACCCCCTTCCTGCTCCCTCAAATTATATTCATTCTCGAACAAGGCATTCTACTACCCCTACCCACGTCAACCGCCACTGCCCTCTGGTGCAAAATGGAAATGCTTTATTTTCACGCTCTCTGGGTGCCTATCAACCCCTCTGAAAGCAGCTCAGCATTGACATGCTTTGGAAAGCCCAGCTGGAGGAACATATTGGGAAGCGCAAGCGATGTAAATGTCACGTCACTCTTTCCCTTTCCCTTTTCTGAGGCTGAAGTGATGCCCGAGTGTCTCCCATTATGTAACACACAGTGCACATGGGAGCCAGGATGCCACAGGGTGGATTACAGGCAGTGAGTGGAACAGCCGCAGCCATCGGACAAAGCTATTTTTATAGCTCATCTCTTGCCGCCGCCCCCCTTCTCCTCTAGCTCTTCTCATAGTGCCAAGCAGAGGAATAAGATATTGCAAAGTTTTGTTGAAAGGAGTATAAGAATTCCTTCACTGTAACTTCGTTAGACAACCAGCAACACTGAGGTAAATCTAGAGATTCTGATGTCCAGGCCAGACTCTGGAGGTGCATCATCATCCTAGCAGCAAGTATGGTCGCCTGAGCTGGCACTTATCTCTGCTGGGGAATATTTTTTCTCAAACGCCAAAGGTTGTAGACCTCCTCATTTCAGCCACCACCCATCCCCCTTTTCTGACCCTGGTGTGTCTCCTTAATCCCCATTCCCCACAGTACTGGCAATCCCCCCCCCCCTCTCTCTCTCGTAGTAATATTAGAAAGGTCACTCCACTGCCATTCCCACCCAGAGCGACCAGAGCAGGATGTTGGTGGAAAGTGCACCATAGTGAATAGGGAATCTAACACCCCTAGAATCGCCCCATCAGCTGAACAGAGAGGGAGAGGCAGATGGTCAGGAGCAAGAGAATGCCTGCTAAAAGAGGCTACATGTGACCAGCTTTCTCTCAAAAGCCCTGCTCATCCACTCAACTCCCTGGGCTGGCTGTTGCTGAATCAACCAGCACCAAGGCAAATAGCTCTAGCTCCTGTCTGCAGATCAACCAGATCAATGCAGAAGAGGGCAGGGGACTTTTCGTTGTCATCAGAGACCAAAAGTGGTCTACAGCAATCAAACAGCCTAATGTCTGAAGTAGAAATTTTGACAAAAGTTCAGAACATCCTGCCCCTGTGCTGGGTGCAGTTTTAGTCATAAATCTTAATTTCACTTAAATTACTCCCAAGGGAGTAATGTTTTAGGGGAGGGGGATGCTTCATAAATAGAACTACAGTATATATTAATTTACTGGCTTTCTTTGCAAAATGAAAGAGATTTGGGGCATCCAGTAATGCTCTGGGAAACTATAGGTATTGTTCTGCATGCCAAGCAGTTGTGGAAGTAGAAAGGGCCTCCCTTTTCACTCCAGTTGGTAGGGCAGTGAACTCCTTCTCTCCTCTGGGGGACAGATAAGTGGCATGGTTGGTTTCCTGCTGGCCTCTTGGTTTACTTTCCTCATTTTTCTAGCACTGGATATCATTTTTATTTGGGGAGAGGAAAATACAGTGGTACCTCTGGTTACGAACTTAATTTGTTCCGGAGGTCCGTTCTTAATGTGAAACCGTTCTTAACCTGAGGTACCACTTTAGCTAATGGGGCCTCCCACTGCCGCCACACGATTTCTGTTCTCATCCTGAGGTAAAGTTCTTAACCTGAGGTACTACTTCCGAGTTAGCGGAGTCTGTAACCCAAAGTGTTTGTAACCCGAGGTGTTTGTAACCCGAGGTACCACTGTACATGGTGAGGGTGCTCCCCCCCCCATTTTCTTGCCCTGGATGGCATGGGGTGGGGAGTGAAGCAGGGATGGCTCTACCTTCCTTCTTTTCCTCGCTCGGGAGGACATTTTGATGGGGTGGAAAGAAGAGGGGAGAGGGCTGGCTTCCCTTTGTTTCTTGTATTTTGATCGAGTGTTGGGGAGGAAGAGGCAAAGGGGATGCCATCCCCACTTGCCTTAAGGCTTGTCTCATTTCTTTTCTGCCCAGAAGGGCATATTTATTTTTTATTGTTATAATAATAATAATAATAATAATAATAATAATATCCTCCATGCAGCTCAAGGTGCTATACATGGTTCTTCCTGCATGTCATTATATCCTCATAGGTTGGGCTGAGAGAATGGCTGGCTGAAAATTGCCCAGCGAACTTCATCACTGAGTGGGAATTGAAACCTTCATTTCCCAAGTCAACCAATCAGTTAGTTGATGCTTTGCTACATAGGAATAAGAGTATTCCCAGTTTTGTTTCAAGCCATGCCCTCATGACAGCCATTTTGCATCAAGCCGTGGCGCCTTGTGGCAGCCATTTTGTGACTGGTGGCTTCAACCTTCTCTCAAAATTCCAAAAATGTTGATGACCGCTGCTTAAGTAGCACAATCAATGAGAATTGCTCCTCATTCCTAACCCAGCTCCATTTCAGATGCAGTCTGATGTTGCATTGTTAACAGTTTCCATTTCCTTGCTATAAAATTGGTCCCTCACGGTTGGAAGCGCTGTCCAGTAAAGGTACTTCAGTTACATTCATTAGCAGTTTAGCTTACAGCCTCAGCTGATTGGTTGAAAGCTCAACAAAACAATGTTAAAATCACATAGTAGCAGCCATGACCCTGGAATGCAAACCACCTTAGATCGACGAGATTATTGGCATTTAAACATAAATCAAGGTATAAAAATAATTTAAAAATCAGGTTCACATGGGGAAGTCACACCTTTGGATGCATTCACACAATACATTTAAAGCACGTGGCCACAGCCAAGTAGTTAATACTTGCTTTTTTTAGTGTTAATGACTCAAAATGTCAGGTACACACTTAAGGGGCAGTGGCCAATGGAGTTTGTGGTACAAAACTGACTGAGGTTTTGAGAGGATACCAGATTTTAGGGTTGGTAGCTAATGGCAGGCAGACATTTTCATTATTTATTTGTATTTATATCCTACACCTTCAGCACAAAATAATCCCAGGGCAGCTGTTACAACATTTTGAAAACAATCAGACTATAAAAAGGAAGCACACGCACTGAAAACACAACAATGGTAACAGCAGCAGCATTGAATTAATGCAGCAACCACAAGAGGTTGATGAAACACAATACAGTATTTTTAAACGTCTAAGGAAAATAAGAAGGGTTCATGAGGCACCAAAAGACACAGAGTGCCAGGCTAAGCTTCCTGGGGAAAGTAGAGTTGTTACAGTTGAACAGGTCACCACTCCCATGTCCCCTGATGCACCTCAGGTAGCAGAGACACCTGGAGAAGAGCTGTTTACAAAGATCTTAACACATCAGCTGGTAGATGTGAGAAAAGGCAGCTCTATAGGCAACCAGACCTAAAGCCCCATAGATCATTAAACAGCAAGTATCAGCACTTGCAATTATGCTTGGAAACAGGCAGCCATGATATGTTTGCTAGGCCTGGTGCCAGTTGGTGACTGTATGACGTGCTTTTATTTACAGTAGTACCTCTGGTTATGAATGCTTCAGGTTACGAGCTCCGCTAACCCAAAAGTAGCTGCTCCTGGTTGTGAACTTTGCCCCCGGATGCGAACGGAAATTATGTGCTGGAGGTGCGCACAGTGGGAGGCCCCGTTAGCGAAAACGCGCCTCAGGATAAGAACTGTTTCAGTTTAAGAACAGATTTCCGGAACGAATTAAATTCGTAACCAGAGGTACCACTGTAATTTTTAATTCTTTTGTTTTACTACTTTTGTTGTTTTCCACTTTGGGTTCCTTTGGGAGGCAGGGCAGGATAGGAATTTAATAAATATATATAATGATAATATTCCGAACCAAATGAAGTTTGAGAAGTCTGCAACATATTCACACATATTGTATATACACAGGTAACGCAGGTGTGTAATCTACACACCAAACATGTTGCAGTGATCTCGTCTGGAAATGACCAGAGCTGGATCACTGTGGCTAAGCTGTCTCTGTCCAAGAAGGCCATGGCTGGCATGGCAATACCAGGTGGTGAAAAGACACTGCAAAGCACATCATGAGGGCCTCCAGTAACAAAGCTAAATTAAGTACCACCCCAAGACTGTGGGTCTAATCCTCATCTTTTAGTTTGTATTGAATTTTTAAAATGCCACAAGGTTAGGTAAAAGTTAAGGTATAGGTAAAGGTAAAGGCAGTTAGGAAAGTTATTTTATTTTATTTTATTTGCCTTCTTTCTGCTGTTCATTCTCTTCCACCATATGAATCCAACTAGGCAGGATGTGTGAGCGGATTGCTCCAAGTCCTGACTGCATGTTCAGAAACTTTTACCATTATTTTGTAACCTGGCTTTCTTTGCTGCTGTATGGAAAAACACATGAATATGACTGTTGATGATTTTGTAAGTACACTTATTTTAAACTTACCAAACTGTGTAATCTATTCAATTCTAAGAGGGTAGAAAGGGAAAGTCGCCGTAAACAACTTAGAATGAGATATTTAAAATGTCTAAGAGCCTATATTTTCATGCTTCACTTTGCTGCATGTTTTGCATTTTAAAATCTCTGCTGAGGCTCTCTCTTTCCAGAAAGTATTCTACCCCATGTTTGGATCTAGGAATCTGGCATTCTTTTCTTTAAATCAATCATAAACCAGCACCAACATATGGCGAACCACAGGTTGCCCATCTCTGCTGCAGAGGAAAGGGATAGCCTTGGAACGATTTTCCTTCTTTTTATAGGGCTACAAGAGCACTTGCGTGATAAATTGGATAAAGGTCCCTTTCACTGCACTTTAAATGAACACACAATACAGGAGAAAAGAGCACTTAAGCTTCTGTGACTTAGTACTATCTGTCAAAACACTCATTTATATAATTTGGGCTAAATGCAGAACACTTTCTGCATGGGAGAGTGAAGAATAATCTCCTTTTGGGCAGGGAAGTAGATCCTTTGCCAATGCAGTTTGCAGTTGTTGCCATGGGCGTAGCCGGGGGGGGGGGACAGGGGGGCAGCTGCCCCCCATCAATAAAAATAAATGAAAACACATAGCTAACTTCAGTTCTGCCCCCCCAACAAAAGGCCTACCCCCCAACAAAAATCCTGGCTACGCCCAATGTTGCCGCTACATATCTCTCTGAAAAAAATATTTTGCTCCCCATGCAGATTGGTTTTGACAAGCCTAGATCCTTCTTATCCAGACTGGCAGTCCCTGGAGTTGCAATCCTTTTCACTTGTGGCACAAAGGCTTTTTTCTATAATTCATTATCCTTGAAACTGCTCAGTCATCCATACTAAACAAACTTGAGAAGAAGTGGACCAGAATGTAGAGTCTTAAGACTCTAGCCTGATCATCCATCATGCTGGTTCAACTGGCATATAAAAGGAAAGAAAGTGTGATTGTTTGCTAATGGGAGATTTATTTATTTACAATCATTTTTTTACTGCCTTTCAGTTAAAGAAAATAAAAACCATTCCAAGACAACTGGTTGCAAAGCTTTGGCTGGATTAGTGTCAAAACAGTATGCTTCTCTCTCTCTCTCTTTCATTTCATATCAATAACCTTTAGTTTCTTAATAAAAAAATTTCTTCCAGTAGCACCTTAAAGACCAACTGAGTTAGTTCTAGTTATGAGCTTTCGTGTGCATGCACACTCATACCTAGAACTAACTCAGTTGGTCTTTAAGGTGCTACTGGAAGGAATTTTTTTATTTTGTTTTGACCATGGCAGACCAACACGGCTACCTATCTGTAACTTTAGTTTCTTGTGCAATCCCATCGGGAGGGTTATTTATTTTTAAAGGGACAAGGTCACAGCACTTGCTATGCTGCAACAGCGCCATCTGGTGGCGAGTCATTAGAAAAGCAGAATGTTTCTTAACCAAATTAGAAGACTGGACAAGCGGTAAGATGAACATGATGAGGACACATGTATAAATGTGGGGGGACCTGCATGCTGAGAGGGATGATGAGCCCTCCCTCCCCTGATTTCCCTGAACTCCTTTGCCCCACTGTCAGACCTTGGCCAGGATCTAACAAGGCCTCATGTGCAGTGGCGTAGTGTGGGGGGTGCAGGGGGGGCCGGCCGCACCGGGCGCAACATCTGGGGGTTAGGGTTAGGGGGCGCAAATCCACGGGTTAGGGGGCGCAAATCCATGGGTTAGGGGGCACAAATTACTTGCCTTGCCCCGGGTGCTGACAACCCACGCTACGCCACTGCTCATGTGAAGAGCCCAATGCAGGGGCAAGCAACCAAGGTTCATAATGGCCACAAGTAATATATGGTTGAAAACATGAGACAAGGAGAGAGAGAGAGATTGCATCGTTACTTGGTAAGTTATTCAGACTAATAAGCTCAGTTGGACACAAGGTCTAGAAAAGTGAATAGAGAACAGAGAGGGTCAAAGGAGAGCAGAAAACGAAATCTAAACCCCTTCCCTCAAAATCAGAAGGGATGGAAGTTGTTCAGTAACCCTGAACTTCAATGGCCCCATTGGTGAGGGAAGCTGCTTTCAGGTCAGTCTTGCTGACTGTGCTCTCCTCTCCCAAAGCAAAGTTCAAAACCAGAAAATCAGTGTCACCTCCAGCATTGTAACTCCAAGTGTATCCCAGGTAAATCGTACATAAGGTCACCTATTGCAATGCCTGGAGTACTGCCAGTACTTTTACTCTAAAGCCTTGCTACTTCCAGCTGCCCACTCAATTCCACCAATCTTAGGTCTTTCCGTGTCACTCCCCCTTTTGCAGAAGATAGTTCAGATGCAGTTTTTTGATTCAAACAACCACTACTTAGAACTGTCTCTCGTCAAAATTGAAGCTTTCCTTGTTGGGTCGGATCGCTGCTATAAAGATGAATGTATTGCCAAAAATGTTGTTTTTGTTTCAAACTTTACAGATTGTGGACAAGATGGACTGTTTCAAGAGGTGGCAAAGAGATATCTCTAAATTTGTCTGGCAGGGCAAAAAGCCCAGAATAAAATTTAAAATATTGACCGATGCTAAAGAAAGAGGGGGGTTTGCCCTGCCAGACATGAAGTTGTACTATGAATCAGCAGCATTTTGCTGGTTGAAAGACTGGCTACTTCTTGAGAACACTGACATTTTGGATTTGGAAGGGTTCAACAACGCTTTTGGGTGGCATGCTTATTTGTGGTACGACAAGGTAAAAGCTAATAGAGCATTCAAAAACCATATTGTCAGGAAAGCTGTGTTTAATGTCTGGACGAGATATAAAGACATTGGAAAACAAGACCCCAAGGTGGCTATCACCTATGGAGGCTAAGGCTCTGAAAAAACTCAATATGGAGGCCAAGTGGCCGAAATATTGGGAGATACTAGAACAAGATTGAGACACATTAAGATTGCAGATTGAGACACATTAAGATTGCAGAGAAACTAAAAGATAAAGTGTGAGATTGGTTATATTACCATCAAATAAGAGAGGCCTTTAACTTGGATAAAAAAATAAGCTTCCAGGTGGAAAAATTGAAATTAGAAACAGAATTGTTAGAACCTAAAACTAAGATACTTTCGAGAATGTACAACTTGCTGCTAAAATGGAATACTCAGGATGAAACAGTTAAATCAGCTATGATTAAATGGGCACAGGACATTGGTCATAACATTATGTTTGCTGACTGGGAAAAGTTGTGGACCACCGATATGAAGTTTACGGCATGTAATGCCTTAAGAGAAAATGTTATGAAAATGATTTATAGGTGGTACATGACCCCAGTCAAGCTTGCAAAAATTTATCACCTGCCTGACAATAAATGTTGGAAATGTAAAGAAACTGAGGGAACATTCTTTCACCTTTGGTGGACATGCCCAAAGGTTAAGGCTTTCTGGGAAATCATCTATAATGAATTAAAGAAGGTATTTAAATATACTTTTCCTAAGAAACCAGAGGCCTTCCTTCTGGGCATTGTCGGCCAATTGGTGCCAAAGAAAGATAGAACATTCTTTATGTATGCAACAACCGCAGCAAGAATACTCATCGCAAAGTATTGGAAGACACAAGATTTGCCCACCCTGGAAGAATGGCAGATGCAAGTGATAGACTATATGGAATTGGCAGAAATGACTGGCAGAATACGAGACCTGGGAGAAGAGTTGGTGGAAGAGGACTGGAAGAAGTTCAAAGAATATCTCCAAAAACATTGTAAAATGTTTGAATGTTAAAATGATGTTGAATATAAAGATAATATGGCATCAGTGACATGGTAAAAAGAAATATGCAAAAATGTTTTTAAAGAAAAGGGTGTAAAGGCCAGAGTAATATTATGTCGAAATTAAACAAAATGATATAAGGGATTAAGTTATAAAGAACAGGTAAAAATAGATCTAAAAGGAAGGGGAAAATTGAAGACATAATAGGTAAGGATTTGCTGAATTTGATTGTGTAAAAGGGAACACAGAAAAGGGAGATGTGAGGAAGTCAGGAAAGAGGGTTATAAAGATAATAATCAAAAAACTAATTTTCTTTATTTTCCGCTTTTTCTTATTTTTCTTTTATGTTTTTTATTGTGCTTTTCAGTTATGTTGGACTGTGTTGTTTTTTATTGTCTCTCTCTTCTGTTTTGCTTGACTGTGGTACTTGTTTTATTATATAAAATCAAAATAAATATTTTTTTTAAAAAAAGAACTGTCTCTCTCTCATCTCCCAATGAGGCAGCAATTTTTTTAAAAAAAATCCAATTTTAGGAAGGCATGAAAATAACAAAGCACTAAACTTTCCAAGATGTGAGGTACAAACTCTTAAATACTACATGGAAGTCTCCTAACAGACTCGTGGAGGGACACCACATAGTATCAGAATAACTGGGAAACGGCAAAAATGGGGCAGGTGAGATGTATATCCACCAAAAAAGAGATTTGGCAGGTGAGATGCAAAACAAAAAACATGAACCATGTTGCACACAGATAATAGGCAACTGCCTCTCTTTCCAGAATACAAAAGTTCTGAAGCACCTCCTCTGGAATACATTTTCTCATCACACAATTAAATTTTAATGAAACTCTATTATTCCTTGCTTCCATTCCAGCTTGCCCACACCTTTAAGTCATTCTCACCTGCCTGACACCCAGAGCAATTAAACTGATGAGTATAAAAGGGCATTCTCTGTATTGTCACCATAGCTCTTTACCATCTGGGTTCCTTCAGACCACATTTCAGGACTTTAGGAAAGGGTTAAAAACTTACCTGCTCACACTGGCCTTTCCTTGAATTTATTTTTTCTTGCTGCAGTTGATTTTGGCTATATATGTGTGAGGGGGGGCGGGTGGCTGGATGTTTATTGCTACCGGCTTATTAAATGTCTGTAATTTTTTTATGATATTGTATTTGTATTATTTAACAGAAGCCACCTTAACAGGGTTTGACTCTTAAAGCCAGCATACAAGTAGATCAAATATATAAACACAATTTAAATAAAACTATTTGGTTTGGAGGAAGGGCCAGTGGTATGACTGGGGTTGATGTAGAAGACAGCTCATTCAGTTGCAAGGGGACAACTGTGAAGAGCTGAAATGTATCACCATGGTGTCTCATTACAACCAAATGTCAGATGAAAGAAAGTGGAAAATAGAGACTGATTTCCAAGGTTGGAGAAAGACAATAGTTTAAAAGCTGGAAGTGGTTGGAGAAATTGTTTCCAAGAAAGACAGATATCTCATTGATTCCATTGTTGCCTCTTATCAAACAGGTTTTCTGCAACCAATATAAAATCCTGCAAAACCCATTTAAGCAGAGTCAAAAGGAGGATAGTGTGTGTGTGTGTGTGTGTGTGTGTGTGTGTGTGTGTGTGAGTGCGCGCGCGCACATGTATACACACACACACAAACCACACACACACACACATGCAGCAATCTATCTTTCAAACCACCTTTAATTCTTTGAAAAAACCATTTTTTAATCTGACCCAAAACAGCTCTATTTCCCCAAAGGTCCCTTTGGAAACATTTAGCACTCTGTTGTCGGGAAGGAGACAAGTCTAACCCAGTTCTTGTGGATGATGTGCAGGTCATCAAAATCAATGGACGTAATTCCAATGATTTCAATTTATCCACTCAAGAGTTTGACCAACCTTGGATATCATCAGTTTTTTTAATGAATAATTTTTATTAATTCTAGTTTTTTGAGGCATAGCACTGCTTATCATCCTCACAGACTTCCGAGTCCCAAAGATTTCTACACTTTGTCATTTAAAAGCCATATTTAGCTCAAGTTGCACGAAGATAGCCAGGTTTGAATCTTTTGTCTTTCTTCTACCTCCATATCCAAAACCCAAGAATATTTATGATCAATAGTTGCTATCTTAATGCCAAACACTACCACAAAGCTCCTACTACCCATCAGCATTCAGAGGGCAAGAGGCAGGTATCTGGCAAGGGGGGGGGGCAGTCTAGGTATCATGTTGTGCAAACTCTACTCTACCAAGTGGCAAATTATTTTGTCTCTTTGTTCATGTTTGCCACATCTTCTTACGCATGGACAGGCAAACTAAGGCCTGGGAGCTGGAGCTGGAGCTGGAGCTGGAGCTGGAGCGGGCCCAATCGCCTTCTAAATCCAGCCCACGGACGGTTCAGGAATCAGCATGTTTTTACATGAGTAGAATGTGTCCTTTTATTTAAAATGCATCTCTGGGTTATTTGTGGGAAATAGGAATTTGTTCATTCCCCCCCCCCCTTCAAAATATAGTCTGCCCCCCCCCCAAGGTCTTGAGGGACAGTGGACCGGACCCCTGCTGAAAGTCTGCTGACCCCTGTTCTTACCATACTGGAAACTGACTTCATTGCTAAGGAAGCAGTGAGTGACTTGTGGCATGACTAGCTCCAGTAGGCAATTTAATGTTCTTTTTTCATCTGCATAGGATGTAATTTGACTTGCATGATTGGCATCTAACTTCAGTACTTATGCTCTAGGGAAAGCTTTTAGTACTCTTTTAAGCAACCCTTTCTGGTGCTTAAGAAGATTAACTTACTATTGATTAGTGGTGCTTCGGAGACAGTCGATAGATTCTTCACGGCATGTGAAGTTTTAATTCCCACAAAAGGTCCCATCCCCACTCCCCTTTTAAGGCAGTTCTAGTATATAGGAACAGATTAATTTTTTGCCTTTTGTTTCAAGATTTTCAACAAAAGGCTGCGGGATACCATTTGTGAAATACGGTAGGTGGTTTCCATAAACATTAGAAGTGTTAAGTGCTTCAGGCGGGATTACTCAGGATGTAACTTTGCCCACACACATTTTAAGAAGCGCAGTGTGTGGCACTTGCTTTTCTTTCTCAGGAGAAGCAACCCTGTTCAGCTTTATTGCGCTCCACAGATCTTGGCTGTAGTTGCAGCAAGCCGGGCTACTTCCAGGGAAAGCTCGCTCCCTAACGCTGCTGTTCTCTTCTGGGCGCTGGAGTGGTGGGGGCTAGGGCTGGAGCCGGCTTTTCCCCTCTCACTCCTGCAGCCAGGGGGTCTGGCTTAATAGACTGCATTAAAGTATAAACAATGCTTTTATATGTACTGGGAAAGAAAAGAAAGAAGTTTGACTCCCTTTATTGTGATATTTGTTTTAATACGGTGGTCTGGAATATCTCTGAGGTACAGTGGTGCCTCGCAAGACGAAATTAATTCGTTCCGCAAGTCTCTTCGTCTTGCGAGTTTTTCGTCTTGCGATGCACGGTTTTCCATAGGAATGCATTGAAAATCAATTAATGCGTTCCTATGGAAACCGCCTTCCCCCGACCTCTTCTGGCGGCATTTTAAAATCGCCCGGGACAGCGGAGGACTTCTCCGCTGTCCGGGCGATTTAAAAGCCCCTGGGAAGGCAAGCAGGGGGGACGAAGCCTGGGCGCTCCTTGCGGAGAGTTGCCAGCGCGCCCAGGCTTCGCGGCCCCGCCGCCCGGCTTCGGGACATCGTTCCGATGCCGGGCGGCGGGGGGAGGCGTTCCCGCCTCGCCGCCCGGCATCGGGGCATCCTTCCGAAGCCCGGCGGCGGGAGGAGGTGTCCCCGCCCCGCCGCCAGGCTTCGGAGGAGGTCCGAGGACAGCGGGGAAGACGAGCTGCGCTTCCCCACTGTCCCGGAGATTTCCCTATGGGCTGTCGTCTTGCGAAGCAAGCCCATAGGGAAATTCGTCTTGCGAAGCGCCTCCAAAAGGGAAAACCCTTTCGTCTAGCGGGTTTTCCGTCTTGCGAGGCGTTCGTCTTGCGGGGCACCACTGTATGCCTGTATTTATGATACACTCACAAGGTAAAAACATGAGGAGAAATAAATATAAATAAAATAAACTTTTGTGTTCATTCATGGCCAGAACTAGCTTGTAAATATAGGAAGCAAGGGTACAGCCAGACTTCTGAAAGTGATTATTGACACCAACTCCTACAGACAGACATCAGAGACAGCTGAAGGATCTGCACCACATCTTTATGTTCTGGTGACAGTTTGCAAACAATATACTGCAGTGACTATATCTTGTACTTAGTAGAATATACACTTTATTTTTTTAAGGGGGAAAAATCCAACAATTCAATACAGTCAAAACTTTACATTTTTAAAACAAAAGCATTCTTTTTAAAAAGACACTTAGCAAAGAGACTTACAAACCCAGACAATCCACCATCAGAGAGCTCATATCCTTAATTCTATCATTTAGAAAGTGTCATAAAAATGAATACCAGGTAGGCTTTGAATATGAAAATGTGTTTTTTTTTTTCTTACCAGGATTATCATTTTTAAGTCCTTTCAACAGTCATCCATTATTCATTTGTGTGTACGGGAAAAAAAATGGGCAGGGATAGACATTTTTACCCTGATGTTTTTATAAACAGTAACGATCCTACTATGTAGTGCCTTAAAATCCATGACTGAAAAGCATTTTATATACTAATCTACACACTTTCACTCAGTACATACTGGAACACATCAAAGATGTTATACAGCAAAAACAAAGAGTAGTTTTGACCAAAAAAGGTCACATTTTATATTGCAGTCACATTTCCCATGTTTAATGACAAATGGAGATAAACACTCACCTGCTGCTCCAAATGAACAGAATGAACTAAAGACAATGAAGCTCCTGAGTAGTTAATCTCTCTAACTATGGAAAAATAACATAGCTACGCTGCAGGATTATCTGAGAACATATTTTTAAAGGGACACTGTATCCAGCTATGTTATAAGCAGACCAAGCTTTCCATGCCAATGATAATGGAGTTTTAACAGCAGAAATAATGTCACTAAGCTGGAGAAATGCTAAGGGAAGTATGTTGCATGCAACAGATGCCAATGTAGACAAAAAAAATTTTTCCAAATTCATCTACCATTTTTTTATGGCTAAGTTACCATAAACCTAATGTATAGTGTGCCGAATGACAATTCACACCAGACTGGTGCAAAGAACACGTATCAACACAACATTCAGAGTAGTTTGCGTTTCTGAAATCATCATGTGCTTTTTGTCAACAGGAATTAATGCATGAGGATACTGCTAACTGGCAAGATAGGCTTGCCTCCAAACAAAACCAGTTTAGCATGATTATGAATAAACTCAGTGACCACAGAAATAGCTCCCATGCCAATTCTCAGTGTCTCTGCTTTTTGTGGTTTATTAAACATTTTGTAAATAGAAAGCATCACAAACCAAAGCTCTACAATAATTTAATTTTGCTTGATTTCTGCAGTTTTCTAAGAAACAAAATCCTCAAACCATGCTACATTAAAATATCTTAATGAGTTTGCAGAGGTTACAATGAAAGCACTTATTACTCCAGGAGGACTGAGATTAATATTAAAGTGTATTTACATATTTTGTCGTACAAAATACAGTATTCCAATAATCATGTTATTACTGTGTTTCAGACACAAATGGAAAAACACTACACTTCTGCTATTCTGGACCCAACTAAACAAACACCTTGCCAACTGATGCTTCAAAGCACAAGTTAATTGTTATCCTAGTTCAGCAAAACAATACAAAGAACACCTCAGCCTCAGTTTTGTATTAGGAGGCTGCCTTGCCGATTAATTCAGATAAAGTTCACAAGAAAGCACTACTAGGAACCACAAGTAAGAACCATGTGCATTAATGGAGCAGTGGGGGAGGTTATGTGTGGGGAAAGAAGTGTTATTAAGAGTCTGAAAAATAGAATTATTATATTCCCTCCTCAGCCTCACCTTCCTTTCATTATACAGTGGTGCCTCACAAGACGAAAAGAATCTGTTCCGCGAGTCTCTTCGTCTTGCGGTTTTTTCGTCTTGCGAAGCAAGCCCATTGACAGCTTAGCGGATTAGCGCTATTAGCGGCTTAGCGGCTCAGCTGATAAGCGGCTTAGCGGCTCAGCTGATAAGTGGCTTAGCGGCTTAGCGGATCAGCTGATAAGCGGCTTAGAAAAAGGGGGGGAGAGGAAAAAAAACCCCGCAGGAACTCGCAAGACATTTTCGCAAGAGCCAGTGTGGTTTAGTGGTTAAGAGCGGTAGACTCATAATCTGGGGAACCGGGTTCGTGTCTCCGCTCCTCCACATGCAGCTGCTGGGTGACCTTGGGCCAGTCACACTTCTCTGAAGTCTCTCAGCCCCACTCACCTCACAGAGTGTTTCTTGTGGGGGAGGAAGGGAAAGGAGAATGTTAGCCGCTTTGAGGCTCCTTAAAGGGAGTGAAAGGCGGGATATCAAATCCAAACTCTTCTTTCATCTTGCGAAGCAAGCCCATAGGAAATTCGTTTTGCGAAGCACCTCCAAAACGGAAAACTCTTTCGTCTAGCGAGTTTTCCGTCTTGCGAGGCATTCGTCTTGCAGGGCACCACTGTAATTAGATAGTACAAGTTCACCAGAAAGATAATCAAGTTGACAAGCTTTCACATCAAAAGAAATTCTCATTATAAATTAACTCAAATGAAGAGAATTAGTATCTAAAGTTCACAATGAGAATGACTTTGAACTCAGCAATGCCTTGTCTCTTACAACTTTGCATCTTCCTTGCTGGGCATCATCCAGCCAGGAGAGCTTAAATTTGTGTTGTTTTCATAAGAAAGATGTTTAGCAAGGCGGGGCGGACATGCCAGGCATTGCCATTGTGAGGGAATGTAGTTGCCATTAAGTATTTTTATAGGTTCTGTGACAAATTTGGGAAAAACAGATGTAATATATAGAGAGTATGTTTTGGAGCCACAGGGGGAGAGAGGGTGTTTTATTCAGACTACACCCAGTGAAATTACTGGACCTAATTTAAGTGAGGTTCGTTAGTTTCAATGGGTCTATTTTGAGTAAAACATAGTTGTGTAGCTTAGTTGAGTAAAACATCCAGTGAATTCTTCCCTGCTTCTCAGCTTAATGAGATCTGCATACCAGTGAATTCAATGCTGGCTCAGAAATCAGCCTTGCCTTATTCTGTTAATGAAAAAAGGACAAAAGTGTTTTTTAAAGCAGAAAACTGTGTGTGTGTATTGTTGTAGTTGCCATCCTATCAATGCCACATGCAGCGGCGGAGCATATGTCTGCGCTGCCCAGGGTGGGCGTGCTCCCGAGGGGGTCAGAACGCAGCACAGAGGGTGCCCTCCCAGGCGCAGGACAGCCACTCGGGTGCACAGAGCGGTGCACGCGCCCTGCAGCTGGGGGTGGAGGAGCAACTGAGGGCGGACATTCGGGCCCCCCCCCCAGTTGTCAAAACGAAGGGGGAAGGGGGGAATGCTGCCAGCAAAGTGGCGCAGCTCCCCCCTTCCCCCAACGGCTTGGGGTAGGCTTCGGCAGCACACCGAATGTCACCCCCTTGAGCGAAGACACCTGGGGCAACCTGCCCCCATCGCACCTCCCTTCCTCCGCCCCTGGCCACATGCACACCTGGCTTGGGCTGCAAACTTGTGAAACAGTTTTTTGATATTTTATTGTTTGCTTTTAAAGAACATGCTTGAACAAGATGAAGCTTCTTCCAAACAAATCTCACTGCTCTATACAGGTCACATCTGTCTTCTCTCTCTAACTGGTTTTCAAACTAAAAAAGGGAGAGTAATCAGTTAAGAATTTTCGATTTGCCAGCATTGTCATGGCTATGCACACTGCACAGAGGCAAACCTCAGATCTGTCACAAACTGTGTGCTCCATAATGAGGTGCAGTTAATCAAGGCTGCCTGGAGATGTGTCCATGGATGCCTGAGGCTCCAGCATTGCAGGTGAAGCCAAGCAGGTGTGGACCTGATCAATTATTTGGATGGGAGACTATTGGGGGCAACCCAGCTAGATAGGTAGGGTATAAATAATAAAATTATTATTATTATTATTATTATTATTATTATGTATACGCAGGATATAAAATTATATATTAAGTGCATCTGCATGATGTATGTTTGCAAACACATGGTTATCACACTCACAAAATTTAGGTGAGCTTTAAAAAGGCAGATCTAAAAGGGTGCACACATGAAATACAGGAAGTAGATATTTAGCTGAAGAGTATATGAATACTAGTGAATCAGTGTACACATTTTTCCAGGAAAGCAGATGTGCATATACAAAAAGATAGATAATGCGCCTTTTTTTCCTTAGCAAAGGTTCAGATTTGAAAGATTTCTGTTACTCTAGAAGTTGAAACAATTCAGTTTTGTATAGCTGCCTAAAGTGGGTGAATCAGCCTCAACATGAGTATATGTGTTAAAACATCCCCAAATTCTGGGGGGGGGGGGTTGTTTTTGGGGTGGGGGGTAGAAAAAACATTGAACTAGATGCTTATGGCCCAGAGGTGTTTAGGAATTCTGTAAAAAAACAACACCATAGATTCTAGTATGTCTTAACTATTCAAAATATATTTGCTCTTAACAATTTTACAGTATCTCTGTAAGGTTTAGCTGCTGGTTCTCTTTTACTGCACCTGTTATCTTGATACCTGACAGAAGGACTGCCCACTAGGGAGTACTAGAAGCAAGCTCTACATCTAGAATACTTGGTTATTCGGCACAATACAGCACAACACAGCACAGAAAGGGAACGTGCCAATGAATATCTTTTTTAAAAAAACCCACCTGCAAAGACATTGGGAATTTATACAAAACAGCAACCAAGATTAATATCATAGGTTTAATATAAAAACTTATAAAGGCTTCAGCACCCACAGCACTAAATATATGCCTCCATTACTTCTTGAATGAATGATACAAAAGTAATGAATAAGGGAAAACTCCACCAAAATTTCACATGAAACCTGCACAGAGATTGATCACAAAGAACCACAAATTATCCCTTAAACCTAAATCATTGCTCTAGTTGCAAAGTAGAAATCTCACATGACTATTAAAGAATGATTAAAAACCAATAAACAGAGTTAAATGCCTATGCTAAGCCTGTACAATGAAATGAAATATTTAAGAAAAGGAAGATCAGCTTCTAAATTATTATTTAGAAATTATTATTATTATTCAATTAATTTCATCTATGGATGAAATTCAGTTAGGGGGATATTTTATTTCAATCTCTCTCAAGGGGATGATCATGTACATTAAGATTACCATAACAAAATTCTCTATTATATAGATTATTTGCTTTTGAATATTTTCTTTCTTGTCCACAATATTTATTAAAAAATTAAAAGTTGTTAACCCTTGGATCTTCAGTGGCATGTTGATAGTAACTGGGTAACCATAAAGAGATTACTGTTCCCCTCAAACTGTTCCCAGCAAGGTCTGTAATCCTACAGATCACATTCTGGTAATTCCATTATATAATTAAACAGCAGTATGTAGAAGAGTTTGCATACTTATAGCAGGCATCCTGCACTATTTCTTTGGACAAATTAATGTTAAACGTTAGTGCAAATTAAGAACATTATTCTCTACTGTTATCACTATATATTGGTTACCAAGATGAAGAGGAAGGTGGAAGACCTGGTTATGCTAATGATATATTATCTACCTCCCATACCAAAGAAATAATGCATTTTAAAGAAACAAAGTTATAAAGTCACATGATGTTTAATGTGTCTCATTTGTTTTTCCTGGGAAGAGTATTACAACTACTTCATCTTCCTACACAAAGGTACACGTAAAGTTACACACATAACCTTTGCATCGTGTTGTACAACACATGCAAATCATCCAAGTGACTAACCAAAGCACATTAAATGTGGGAATTCATATTCTATTTCAGTTGTTTTGTGCTATAAAATGGCTGGAGAACTAAAATTATTAACAGCTATCATGAAGAGCCATATATTACATTTCTAATGTAGCACACACAGGTATTGGAAATCTGGCTCCAACTGCAGGTTATAAGGGTATGTAGCACATCATTTGGATTAGTACTACAATTCTGATATTATTTTCTTTCTGTGTGTATTTAATCGTTATACCAATCTTCTCCAACTTTTGAGAGATTCTATAAAGAGCCCACAGTCAATTTTACTAAGTAATATGCACACTGGTGCATTAATTGCAAACAATTAAAATAGTACAGGCAATTTCTTAATTTTGTGGGGATTACGCTTTGAAAACAGCAGAAAATCAGTGTTTTGCAAAATGTAATCTACTAGCATAGTTGTGTTGGGACTTTCCTGTCAAGTCCAACTTCTGAATCTGAAACAGCAATCTTGAAGCCTCTTGTGCTAAGCAGGGATTGCCAGCATTGAACTGTACACCAAAAAAATCCCGTGTTGCAAACAGAGCACTCTAAACAACAACAAGCAACACGTTGGCTAATAATGTACTGACAATATTTTTATAACATTATACCGTTTCAAAATTCATAAACAGAAAACATGTGCATGGAGTCACAAGTTAATAAGAATTGAATAAATGGAACATCCATGCACATGACTCCATGCACATGTTTTCTGTTTATGAATTTTGAAACAGTATAACGTTATAAAAATATTGTCAGCATTGAACTGTAGGCACAATAGTGCCTCTGAGGTCTTCCCATGGTTCCGACAGGCCAAATGAGCCCCTCTTACTTTCTGCCCTTTTAATGAGCTGGAATGCATAGAGCTGAATGAGGAAATTGGAAGCATTGGAAGCATGATGCTTATTCCACTTTCTCTTTTAGCTCCATGTCCTTTGCAAGGCCCAGATTAATTATTCTGGATAAGATCACTTGGAAAAGTGATCTTCTTTCTGTGGGGAGGCTGATCTGGCTGAGGGAAGTGGCCAGAAGGGATGGTGCACTTGTCCAAAATTTCAAATGTGCCCACAAGCCTAAAAAAGTTGGCAACTCTGCTATGCTTTCCTAATCAACTGATGGAAGCCTGCTAACCCAGTCATTAGTCCTATGACAAATTGGTGTGGGTTTTATCCAGTTTTGAAATATATCTATTCTTGACACATTACAAGTTTCATGTAGATCATGTTCAGGGTGTAACTTCTACAGAATTGAAATGCCCTATTTCCACAAGCCATTTTGCTGTCCCTAGGGTCTAAGCGACAGGTTCTGCTACCACATAGGCATGCATCTGATGGGATATTCCAACTGTGCTATGTCTGATGCTTCAGATTAATGAGTCCAATGCTCACCATACTATGTTCAGGCACTCAAGTGAAATTCAGAAATCTTTAAGGGAAAAATAGTAGGGGAAAACAGCATAAACGTTGCTTATTTTATTTCTATCATGTACAGGACCAGGTAGAAGTGAAAATCAGCAATTATTCTGTAATTATTCAGTTGGGGCAATCAGAAGGCCACCCCAATTTTGATATGAGACTATGGGCAATTTGTTCAGCAAGAAAAAGTAAACTAGATGTTGAACTTGCATCTTCTAGAAGATAGGCAACAGCAGATAAAATGAGTAACTGAGTGAATAACTGAGTCACCCTACTTTCGCAACCTGTCCTTTTATTATACTGCTCCCTCTTCATTACACATCTATGTTTATGAAAGTAAGGAAATAGAAATCTCTTAGGATTATTACAAGGAGTAGATTGTGAAAATGCATCAGCATGCCATCACAATCATTCTATTGTCAGTCAGCAAGCTTAAGAAAAAGTGCTAATTTCAGAAAGTGAGTGTCAGCTTTAATCAGCCGAGAAAATAAGGTGCATCTAACTTGCTAGCATTTGTTAAGATATAGTGCATCTTGGGGTACGTGTTATTTTCCATTACTTTTATTTTAATTGATATGTTGGTTGTATAGTGTACCAAAACTATTTCTTTTTAATCTGTTTTCCACATATGCTGTTTCTGTTCCAATAGTACAAGATACAATAGATTAACAGAATTTAGCTGCAATATTGATATCCATTCTAAAGCACAGAACAGATATGAAAAAGAAACACAGAAGGAAATCTTGAATAATTATAGTTATATTCCATTAATACTTGCCCCTTCCTCCCAATAAAGGATCACCACTAATTATTCAAACTGAACTCAAGGACACGAGCACCAAGTGTCATTGAAAAGAGTTAATAACTGTACTGCATGTTGTGGGTACAAGGAAAAATAGCAGTACAACAGAAATGTACCCTTAGAGACCTTGGTGTTTTCATCATGCTCAGCCCTTGGGTAGTTCAGAGGGAGGTACTTGCAGGCAAGCAGGGTCATCATCAGTTGTGGAACACCTCACATCTTTCACTATTCATTCTGATGGCAGGTGGTTTCATGTGTAGTTTTTAGTTTCTTTGTGATTTTAAGAGTCTTTAAAGTTGCATCACTCGGAATCGGATAAGTCACTTTAAACAAAGCAAAGCAAGAATATGACTATTTATAAAACAGCATATTGTTACATTCACTCTCAGGGATGTTACCAATTCCCTATTATAAAGGTAACAGACTACTTGGGGAGCATTACACTAGCACTGAAAGTAAAACCACTCCGCTGAGTCAAGGTATCACGAGAAGGAACAACAATTCTAGGAAATTTATTTTAACTGCACAAAATTAAACTGCTTCCCATTTCTATCAATGAGCCATGGTAGAGCTTTTCCAACTGTTGATCCATACCCAATACCTGGTGTTTTTTAACACTACTAATGTGACCTCCCTTTAAAAAGTGGGTGGGTGGGCACAAAGGAGGACTGTTACTGGCTGCAGCACATCTAGATTATATTATCCTAAAACAGCAGCAATGTCCCAAACATTGCCTTTAAGAAAAACCTCCATTCTGCCTGAAAGCTAGTTCAGCATTCAGACATTTTTCTCTCCTTGATCATTAAGAAAGCGTATTACATGCTGAAAAAAATTGCTACAAGGGGATGTGTGCACCTGAACTGGCTCTGCTAAAATTCAAGGTACCCACTTACTTCTGTATTACTGACATTCTTATGTATCCTTGCAACCAATGGCCTTGAAGAAGGTCTCCAGGATTACACCAATGTATGCTGCTTTAGCTGGAGGAGGTTATTAGCAGCTAATAGCAGCTATGGGGAAAGCCTTGTGTGTTCTTTTCAAGATAAGCACTAAAATATGCTTGAGACATGACATGCAGCTGTCAGGGAAACCATATGCAAGGCAACCCAAAAGGATGAATAAATTAAATAGCTTGCAGCAAGGTAATGTGCCCCACCCACCTCTTACATTGGTCCGGTCAGAACCAACCCTGTAGCAAAGCATCACTTTAATGGGTCTAAAGCAAGCTCTCCCAGGACTAATATTACCCTACAACTCTAGGTCACAAATATTGTGGCTCATTACTTTTTAATAAAAATAAGAATATACTCCTTTGAAGAATTAAGTGCAGGAATTTACTATAATGAATTGAACCTGTAATTTAAGTGAATATGGTTATTTTCTCAACAGCCACTCATATTAGTTAAAAAAACTAATGCAAGTGATTTGGAGACAAATTGCTTAAATGAAAGTAAAAAAATCCAAATCAATTAAGAGGAAATGCTTCCATTTTACAATATGCAAAGGAATTTATAATTTTTTTCAGAAGTAATACCCCCACAGCAGTGTTGTTTGGACAGATACACAGCTGATAAGGTTGTAATCTAAACCCCACTTATTTGTAAGTCCAATTGCATTCAACAGGACTTACTTCTGAGTAGTCACGTTTAGGATTGAAGCCAAAGCCTCATTTCTGCCCAAAAGAATCAAAAGGCCCAGAACTGAAAAGAAGATTCATACTTGTTCTCAAAGTAAGAGAAAACTATCAGTCCTGCACATCATATTATTTTATATGTATAACTTGGAAAAGGGAGCAATTACAAAATTATTTCAGCATGATTCCTTCCACATTATATGATTTGTTTTAAAGCAAAATACTTTCGAACCATTTGCCTTCCATTCCAGACATGACAGCAGTAAAACACCTGCCAGTCTAGTAACATAGACAGATTTATTCCTCAAGTCATCAAATTAGTGTTATTTGATTAGAAGCACCAGATTCTTAAAATGTGTTAAATTTGTTTTTTAAAATATTAAAAATTGGCATATTGCAACACAAGGATCAGAAAGCGCCTGACCAAGTTGTGTCAGCAGAAGTGGATCCTGTTCACGGTTACAGAACAACCGAGCTACAAACATTAGTCTCTATTGAAACAGAGCAAGCCAAGGAACAAAGTAAGGGAAAAGGGTTTGCTTACAAGGGTCCATATCTGCTCTCATATTTAGAGACAATGTTCTTGCATTTTCCCATCTCCTTTCGCAGCTCTGCCACCTCGGTCCTCAGAGCTGTATTCTCCTTCTCCAGAAAGGCAGCTCGGACAGTGATCTGGTTCTCTTTCAGGCGACGAGCATCACGAGATCGTTTGGCTGCCACATTATTCTTCTTCCGCCTAGTCCAATATTTTTCATCCTAGAGAGAAAATAATCAGTTCAATAGTGAAATACTTCAGGTATCAAAAAGCCAAAAAGTACCTACCATTTGGCCTCTTATTATGACCAGCTATGCAACCCAGCTTAGCAAGAGTTATCTATGCCCTAGTAACTTCCAGAATAATTGCTGTGTCTCATATGTGGGGACTACTCAAGAAATCTGGCACAGGAAACAATCTGCTAGATTGAACAGTCCTGATCAACAGACAGAACACATCTTAAAACAGCTCCAGTGGTTACCATCCACTTCAACAGCTGGGTTTACTTATATAACAGGATTTAGTGGGACACACTATAATTTTGCTTTATTTGATCATAGAGTCATATAACTGTAGAGTTGGAAAGGACCCCAAGGGTCATCTAGTCCAACCTCCTGCAATGCAGAAATCTCAACTAAAGTATCCATGACGTATGACCATCCAACCTTTGCTTAAAAACCTCCAAGGAAGAAGAGTCCACCACCTTCTGAGGGAGTCTGTTCCACTGTCAAACAGCTCTTACTGTCAGAAAGTTCTTCCTACTGTTTAGTTGGAATCCTTTCTTGTAACTTGAATCCATTGGTTTGGGTTCTACCCTCCAATGCAGGAGAAAACAAGCTTGCTCCATCTTCTATATGACAGCCCTTAAGATATTTGAAGATAGCTGTCATATCTCCTCTCACGTTTCCTCTTATCCAGGCTAAACATATCCAGTTCCCTCAACCCTTTCTCACAAGACTTGGTTTCCATACCCCCAATCATCTTAGTTGCCCTCCTTTGCTTAAGTTCAAACTTGTCAATACTGTATCCAATTGTAGCACCCAGAACTGGACTCAGTACTCAAGATGTGGTCTGACCAAGGCAAAATAGAATAATTCTATTACTTCCTTTGATCAGGACACTATACTTCTGTTGAAATATAGAAATATGCTTGACCAAATGCTGGTAACCCTTAAAAATACGTATATAAATATATATATACACATATACATGTATATGTGTATGTTAACACACACACACACACATGGTAGTTGCTAGAGGAGGATGAAGGCATTTTCACATTGCTCATACCTCTGTACCAAACAAACAATACAATGGGTCAAAAGGGGTCAGCTGATTTACTAAAAAAAAGGGGGGGGAGCTGTAGGAAATACCAGTACTATGAAACAGAATAGCAAAGTAGTGAACAAACCAGCTTCCAATAACCTTTTCATTATTACTTCCCATCTATACAATAACTCATTCTAAAAAATTACACATGAACACTGCTCTCTAACTCACATTCTAACACTGTGATAAAAACGAGGTGTTACCTTTTGGTCTTCCGGGACAAAGACTTTCTTGGCTTTTTTAATCATGGGCTGTGGTTTCAGGTCCTCTTCAGCAAACTTGTGCTTTCTAGGGTTGAAGAGCTCACCTCCTGGAACACTGGACAGCACTAAATCAGCAGGGTCAGGGTTGAAATTCACATCAACCTCAACACACTCTGGATCAACAGGGCTGGGAGTCAGTCTCTCGTTATCTGGTGAGGATTCTGGCAAAGAAAAAAAAATTGAAATAGGAAGTCAGTGTGAGGAACATAGCAAACAAGGAAACCAAAGGGTCAAAAGCAGCCCCCCTTTATTTAACGCCCCCATGTACATGGCACTTTCCAAAGGAGGATATGACATGTCCTCACCCCAAGGGACTTCTGGTCTAAATCTAGACACAAAGGCGACACCCATGGGAGAGGAAGGAAGAAGGCAAGGGAAGAATGTGTGATTTTAGTTACATATCCTTGACTTTAGTTAATTAGGGTAATTAAAAGACCACAGGGATAAAATCACTATAAAGCAGCCTTAAGGCTGTGCTGTTGTGACAGGAGTTAGTGCACCCATTTCATCCCACCAAAACACCCTGATACTTGCAGCAGGAGCTGGGATACAATCAATTTAAGGTCAGTTAACAGGTCACCTAGCTAATTTAACTCACCAAAAAAAAAATAATAACCACATCAATCCATGGTATTTCGGAAATGCACCTAAGATATGCAAGGAAACCTGGACAGCAGCAAATTGAAAGGTTGACAGCAAAACAAAAAAGTACATTCCTTCTTCTAATGTCAAGCCACAGGACTGCCTCAGCCTGGTTGGAGTCCCATACAAAAGACAGGTATGAGTACGCCTGTGAGTGAGTGCGGAGGAGGCTATTAATCCCAATTAACATCCTATTAACAATCCATTAAGAATTTGTTCTGAATCCGGGACAGATGGGGTCATTCCCAGAAGCCAGCATCTGCAGTCTTCTTGTGTTAACTACCCCAAACTGTGTACCAGCTTGCATGCAGTAAAACTACAGGAAGAGTGTAAAGACAATCCTGTTAAGATAGACAGATAGATAGATAGATAGATAGATCTTGTTCATCTGTCAAATAAGATTAACTGCTTATGAAAACAGCTAACAAATGCATGCTTTCAAGAAAAACAATTCCCCTCAACATCACGTCTGCCAAAGCAGATAGCCAGACATGCAGGGTATTAATGTGCTCTGTTTCGTCATGTGAAGGATAACATTTTGTCTGGATGGTAATCTACGAAGAAGAGAACTCGGACTTGTGAAAAAATATGTCTATTGGTCAGAAGATGTTTGGGTGTAGCAATCATGACTGGGACTCTGCACATTTTCAGATAATAGTTCCATATTCCACATACATCTCCCAGCAACCAATTATTAAGCTACCTGTTGTGTCAAGAAACACAAACACACACAGGCTTTGTAAAAGAGCATGCTCTGTCTGAAAGTACAGCTCACTTAAAGCTTAGAACAGACTTACACTACTATCCCAACGTTAGGGTATGTCTCTGTGCAAAGGTTCCAGAAGCACAATTAATGCAGTGGAGGTCTAGTTGTAACGTTACTTTCATTCATTGGGGGGGGGGGGCGCACCAAAAAGTCACTTAGGCAGGGCCGCTGTAGTTGATGTAGTGTAAAAGCAATGCACTAACAGTGATAAGGAGCTATACTGCAGAAGCAATGCAAGTTACACAGACAAGTTTAAGCCGATTTGCTACAGCTGTTTTAACCATCCATCTCCACTTTAAATGAAAAAGCATTAAAGCATGACAGGCAAATATATCCTATTGATTTTCTGATTACGAAATATTCAGATTGACATCATTACACATACCTGCACTTGTGGTAGTTTCTGATGGCTGGAAAACCACTGTGGAAGATGATGAGAGTGGGGTGGTAGCAGTAGAAACACTGGCAGGTTCTTTTCCTTCCAGCTCAGCCACAGGCAGCAGTGGGTTCTGGTTCAGATCCAGGTGAGTAGGACTGGAAGGGATTCCATTCTCCAACAGGAACTCATCCAGATCCATGTACTCCAGGTGGAAAGACTCCCCATCATAAGGAATTGTTTTGTCCCAGATGGGAGGCATGAGGGAGGCAGAGACTGCCATTGTACTAGCAGCTGCCGCTTCATCTTCCTCAAGTTTTTCCTTCTTCTCTTTATCTAAATGTAAAATGAAATGAAATGATGGTTTTAATCTTATGGAGAATTATAATTGTGGTTCAAACATATACACCACTTAATTACTCAACAACATCATGGCCCAATACACTTATCAGAAGGCACATGATAGGTGCCAGTACAGAACCATTTAAGATTAGAAACATCCCTTTTCAAATGGGGGTAGCAATTATGCACAAAATGCAACACTGGACTTTGAGATTAAGCTATCAGAATGAACGTTGGTGTGCACACTCAGCACATAACTATAAATATCTATGTTCACAGCCAAACTCCAGCCCCTCAACTCACAGCAAGACTGTTAAAACCCTGGATTCTAAGTAGTGTGCTATGGTTTCACCAAAGTGTTTACTTTGTCTGTCTTTGAAGCTATGGTAAACATGCACTAAGAAGCCACAACTGGCTGACTCATATCCATTGCATGTTTGGAGACATACATTTCCCTTTTATATGTTTACATCCAGTCACCAGTGAGGATGTGGCAGATAAGCTGTAAAAGTGTAACTGTCCTAAAAGGCAAAGACATGTCCACATAGTGTTAGTAAATCACATGAAGATAAACATTCTAACTTCCCAGCTACTACTGCCATGTTATATTTTAGAAGTTTATATGTGATCAACATATGGCAAAGCATTTTAACATGTTTCTTTGACAGTGCAATTGTTTGCATGTTTACTCAGAAATAAGCCTCAATGTGTTAAATGGGACCTACTTTCAATATATAGAATTGCAGTCCAAAAACAATAAAAGGGGGGAAAACATTTGTCAATGTTTAGTGACATGGAGACAGGCTCTGTACATGGATCTTATCATTTTTTTATTAGTGGTGGCCATACAGGAAATTGTGAAAACCTGGAAGACAGCTCTAGGATATATAATACAGTGGTTCTCAAACTATCCCAGGATATTTTCTGCCAAACTTTTCCCACTGGTGTGGACATCAAGAAGTGCAACAATAATTAATATGGTGACTGAAAAAACCCAGAGTGTGTGGACTCTTATATAGCAACTGTGCACACACAAACATTAGATCTGAAACAACCCATTTGCAAAATAATGCCCCTCTCTGGACAACCTATTAAAAAAAGCTTGTTTGGCTGGCTGAAGTGGTGGTGAAAGGGGAGAAGAGGGTTTGCATAAAGTAGAATTTAAATAATTCTGCTCAAATGTTGTCAGCCACTTATGCTACCATATTTAGTCTGTAACAGTATGTATGCATGATACTTGTTTTTATGTTTTTCTCCTTTGCTTTAACTGAAATGATTAAAAAAGAAAAGAAAAAAGACTTAGGAAAATCAGTTGACTTCTGAAAACATATGTAGATGTAAAAAGTTTTATTACAGTAATAGAAAACAAACGGCAAGAATTAGGAAAGGGCTGCAGCAGGCACAATGCTGGAGCATCTACTTTGCATTAAGTATTTCAAGTAATAAAAGAACCACCTTCCCATAAGATTTTAAACAAAGCCACACTGCATGCTTCACCCAATACACAAGATCACATACTTTTGGGTGTCCATTATTTTGAGTGTCAAATCTACAGCACTCCAGACCTTCTGCACAGGGAAGGAATTTTATCACGTAGACTAGAAACCAGGGAGCTTTGAGAAAATAAAAACAGGGCTCCAGTGAACGTCCAAAACTGGAGGAAGCCTAACATTTACTACTGAGGTTAGCAAACTGTCCATTGTAGATTTTCTTCTTATCTACCATGAGTAAAAAAATCTACCATCCATCCAGGTGTTGTGGAACCAGGTGAATTGCAAGAGACAAATGCAGGTCAGCCATCCTTGCCACATCTACAAAACGAGATTTACATTCACATCCATCTTGGAATGTTGATGGAGAAATGTGCATGCAGGTGTGTCACTTGGGAAGGGCGGTTCCAGAACACGTATGCATGCTTACGTTAATCAGGAGCACCTCCATCTCCGGAATACCACGAAGCATCAAAACAACCACGGCAAACGCCTCCCCCTCACTTCCCCCCACGCAACTCAACCTTGAATATTTGCAAAGAGTATTCGCTTGAAGCCCTGATGAAATCCCCATCTGTTGTCTCCAGATCGTTTCTCTGGATCGGGAAGGGCGGCGCAGCGAAGAGAGCGCCTGGCCTTTCCGTGTGTAGTTTTGGCAGCCACGCTGCCACTGTGGTTATGGTGAAACGGGATATCAAATCGGCCCCTCAACGCTGCGGGAGGAGCCGTTCTTTTGCCTCCTCCGCCACGACCCCTTGCGGTGCCACCCGAGGCACGTTTGCACGGCGAGGCTTGCTCCCTCGTAAGCGTGCGGGAGGGGCTGGGGCTGCTCATCTCAGGCGCGTAAACAAGCCGCCCGGATCATGGCAGGCGAAGGACAAACCGGGGCGCCAGAGCGCCGCAAAATGGACGCGACTCTGCGCGCGCCGTTCCCCTCCAACCCTCCGGCTCGCTCCGCAGCGGCCGCCCTGCCCGGAGCCCCCCGCGCTCCCGCCGCCGCCCTCACCGAGGCGCGTGTCCCGCGGCGGGTTTTCCATCAGCTTCTTCAACACCAAGGGGAAGGCGCCCGCCAGGCCCCGCTCCTGCTGCGCGGCTCCCGCGGTCCCCGCCGCTTCCTGGTGCGCGGCACGGCTGGACATACTATAACCAAGCGGGCGGCGGGCAGCGGCGGCGGCGGCTTCCGAGACACCCCCACCCTCCCCGTGAAGGCCCTGAGAGCGGCGAGCGAACGAGGCCAGCTGAGGGGGCGCCCGCGAAGCGAGAGGGAGGGGCCGACCCGCCACCACTCGACACTGACGACGACGACTGCGCGTGCGCCGCTCCGGACGGCGGCTTCTCCGGGGGGCCCCGAGGCGCTTTTACTATTCATGAGCCCAGCGTCGCCACCCTCACGTTCTGCGCCCTGCGATTGGCTAGGGCCTTCGGGAAGGCGGGGCTGGCCGCCAGGCACGTGCAGCGGAGGGGTGAGTTTCTCATTAGCATGGGGGCCCCGCCCCACGCGCTGGCGGGTATGCCGCCGAGACGCCTATTGCTTTGCGCGCGGCGCGCACCCGCGGCTCTGACCTTAAGTGAGCCTTGAAGCGAAGGGTGCGCGCCAGGGTAACCAGCAGAGGGAGGCGGCGGAGCCCTTTTCACCTGCGTGGGAAGGAGGGGGAGTGGAAGATGAGGGGACCAAAGGGGGGCCGGGACGGCGGAGGGGGCCCAGCGGGGCAGCCCCGGAAAGAGGAGCTTGGCGTCTTTAGAGGTCGCAAAGCTCGCCGAATTGGAGGCCAGCAAGCGCATTCACAGGACGAACAGCAGCAACAACAATGAGGCTTCCAAAAGGGAGCCCCTCACACCCTCTGCAGGAAAACAGGAACACGCACAGTTTGTTCTTTCACCTACCATACACACCCATACGCCTCCGAACTTCGTTTAAAAATAGCATCCACCCATTGTCAGAGAATCGTAAAGTTGGAAGGGACCCCGAGGATCATCTAGTCCAACCCCGTGCAATGCAAGCATCTCAGCTAAAGCATCCATGGCAGATAGCCATCCAACTAAAAACCTCCAAGGAAGGTTGTCAGTGGGAAGTTTCTGTCATATTTAAATAACTTATTCTCCACTTTCTGAAGCAGTTACCTGCAAAAGAGCTTGCCATATTTTGTAAAAGTACAGCGATACAGAAATCCATTTAAATAAAACCTTTTAAAATAGGGTATGTATGCCCCCCATGGCTTAAAAAGGCAAAAGGGTCGTTTCTCTCCCCACTGTGTTTCAAGTAGTGTTCGCTGCACACATCAGAGACGGGGCCAGAGTGTCTACACCCAATGCACATTGCGTAATTTTCTTTGTCCCTGGAATTCTCTGAACTCCTGTTCAAGGAAGGAAAGCGTATCAAACAGGAGTATTTCTCAACAGACTGGATTTAGCTAATGTCATATGCACGGGTGGCACTGTGGTCTAAACCACTGAGCCTAGGGCTTGCCAAATGGAAGGTGGGCGGTTTGAATCCCCGCGACAGGGTGAGCTCCCGTTGCTCGGTCCCTGCTCCTGCCAACCTAGCAGTTCGAAAGCGCATCAAAGTGCAAGTAGATAAATAGGTACCGCTCCAGCAGAAATGTAAATGGCATTTCCATGCACTGCTCGTTTCGCCAGAAGCAGCTTAGTCATGCTGGCCACATGACCTGGAAAAACTGTCTGCGGACAAACGCCAGCTCTCTCGGCCTGTAAAGTGAGATGAGCACCGCAACCCCAGAGTCATTTGCGACTGGACTTAACTTTCAGGGGTCCTTTACCTTTAACTTTTATATGCACCTGGCTTTAAACACCAGTGGTGGGAACAGTGGAGGCTAGTCCATTTACAACCAGACCAGGGGGTGGCAGTGCTTGTCAGACTTCTGCTCCTTAGTCCCAGTGTTGCCTGTGTAGAATTTAGGAGGAGGTTCCAGACAGAAACCAGTATTAGTTGCCTTCACCTATTACTGGCTCTGCTTCTGCCTGCCAAAGGTTCTGGCTCTATACAGTGGTACCTCAGGTTACATACACTTCAGGTTACATATGCTTCAGGTTACAGACTCCGCTAACCCAGAAATAGTGCTGGTGGCACGTCGGCAGCAGGAGGCCCCATTAGCTAAAGTGGTGCTTCAGATTAAGAACAGTTTCAGGTTAAGTAAGGACCTCCGGAACAAATTAAGTACTTAACCTGAGGTACCACTGTATACTGTTGGCCTCCTTGCCTTCCGCCCTGCAGATCCCAGTGGACCCCAGCCTCCACTGGGTAGGAGTGCACTAGAGCCAAACTAAGCAATAATAGGTACATATTGACAGTCGGAAACAACAAACAATTCATATAATTACAATTCAGTTCACATAAGAATGAATCGTGAATGAAAAATTTTATTCACCCATTGTTGGAATAAACAAATTAATATACCGGTAATCTAGAAGTTCTGAACCGTACTAGAATCTTGGAAGACACACTAGCATCAAATGTGCTTGTAAAATTCATCTCAGAGCATGCCTAAAAGTCTGCGGACCTAAATTTCTAGACCAGGGAATGCCTTCCTTTGTGTCCACCCCATTGGGAATTAAGATCTTGAATTTAGGTCCCACTAGTGGCATTAAGTGTTATGGCACTTTCCTGCCAAAAAGATGTGACAGGCCAAATCACCTGAGGTTTTCAAGCAAACCTTTCTTCATCAAGCTTTTGGGTTCAGAACTATTATGTGGCTATTAGTTTGTACCTAGTGTTTCATATATGTATTTGCTTTATGTGTATGTATTACAGTATATGTATTGTTAGTTTGTATTATTTGCTTTCTGTAAATCAGTTTAAGTGCTGTTTGGCAGGGGGGGAAAAATTAAAATAATTTACAGTGAAAGCCTGTGGCTACTCAGAAGTAAGTCTGACTGAGGTCAGTGGAATTTACTCCAAAGTGAGTATAGAATTGCAGCCATAAGTGTCCCTACTCGCTTCTTGAAGACTTTTCAGAAACAGTAGAACAGAGTACAGTCTAAAGCCACCTGCTGTTTGCAATAGAAGCAAGCAAGCAGAGGTATATAAAGTCAAGAGAAGACCTTTATTTTCATAGTTGCAAGCCTCTCTTCTTCCAGTGGGCAGAAGCAAACTGGAGATTAACTGAAAATCCTTGTTGTAATATAAATATGTTTTAAATTTCTACTTTTTATATGCATGTAACCTGTTTCTCATTTTTCCAGTCTTAACTTTGCTTCACTACATTTACATACAAAAAAGTCCTCATGAAAATTGATCAGCATTTTTAAGTGAGTTTGTTTTCTAATATATGTAATGTTTACGCATTTTTGCCCACTATATTGCATTATGTCCAACCAGAAGCTTTTGCAGGGCAATACTGAAAGCAGGATTGCATGTAACCACCCTGACACCACCATAAATGTAAATAATTATGGAGGCATAAAAAAGGACATACAGTATTTTTCTGTGTATAAGACTAGGTTTGCCCCCCCAAAAATAATGTCAACAATTGGGGGGGCGTCTTGTACACAGATACATCTCCCCCCATTTTCTTAAATAGGAGTCCCCCAAAATAGGGGGCATCTTATACATGGGGGTGTCTTATAAACGGAAAAATACGTTATTTTGCTACTTTTACAAATGGGTACTGTTTGGTTCATGTACAGTATGGCTTACATAGTATTGGTCTGCAACAGGAGTCACAATATTGCCTTGCTCTCAGTCTACCTAATTACAGTCAAGCATAGAAAGCTGTTTTATTATATTTATGGCTAGTAAAGCTTCTAGGGTGGTTTGAGGCAGCTTTGAAACAACCGAATTTCCTTGGGCGGTGTGTTTCTCAAACTAGGCTGGGACCCAGCAATGAGTCAAGGGCCACTTTCAGGTGGCTCTTGGTGCCACAGCCTGTTCAGTGCCTCCTCACTGGCCTGGGATTAGAATGGAAGGTAGTAATAGAGGGGAGCTGTTAGAGGAGGAAGAGGTGAATGCAAAAGGATCAGTGAGAAGGGGCAAAGGACACTGAACATTTTGAATCTGGTGGGATAAGGTACAAGCTGAGTGTGGAAAAACCCTTTTCACTTAAAGCCACTGGATCAGCAAATTCTTCCTAATATGGAGTGGCTGAGTCACAATACATCCATGGCAACTGTTCTTACTTAGCTTGAGGAAATGAATTATGGAACTCCTTGCCACAAGGAAAAAGCTAAGGCAAAGAATTTAGCAATTTCAAAAAATGGATTAGATATCAGTAGAAAGTAATAGTAACTGCCAGTTGATTATGCCAAACTTTACCTCCACCTGCCACTGTTTTGGATTTTGCTTGGCTCCTGCATCACCATGTTGTAGTTTGTGGGCCTCAGTGATTTTCAGCCATCTCAAGTAAGCCCTGGGAGTAGAAAGCTTGAGAATCCATGTCCTAAGTGTTGTGACGTGGGGTTTGTGATTTCAGCTCTCTTGACATAATATGCTGGAGACAGTTCTCTAGTAACACTTCTTTATTAAAAGCAACAAGACTGAAACCTGAGGAGGGGAGAGCTACATTTATAGGGACAGGGAACTAGCTAGAAAGGATACATTTTGGAGGGAACAATATCAGGCAATCACAGTCCTGCCTTTTGGAGGCAACCAATAAGACAGAGGATCCAAATACAGCAGCTTAAATGAACCAATAGTAGCTGTACCCTCTGGAACCAAAAGGCAGTCACTTTACCCTAATGCAATTACAGACAATAATAATACAGATATAAAATCCTTTGACTCAATACACAACACTAAGGTATATTGCTACTAAAGAAACCATGGTCCCTAAAGTTAGACCATGGTTTTCTCCTGCATCAATTTCCTCCAGTGATCTGTTCCACTTCTGCATTCTATCTGGAAGGTCCAACTGGACATCATCATTGCTGGGACTGGTGACATTGAAATCCCACTGAAGGCTTGCTGTTTTCAACTGTTTACAAAATGGTTGGGAGAAGAATTATCCCTCAACATGAAATCTGGAGTTCAGACTAATAGGATTAGTGGTAATAAGATTTCTACACAACATCAGCACCTAGCATATTCTAGTGCACAAGGACAACATCATAACCAGGGCACATGTCATCTGGAGATTTGCGACAAGGTGCGTCATCACTCCGCACACGACACCCAGAACAGTTTATCGTTTTCATCAGAGATCAGGTGAGGCTGCAAAAGCGGTAAGCTGGTATTTGGAGATAGCCATGGACTGGATAACGGCCAATGAACTGAAACTCAGGTGCAGTTTCTGTTGGTAGGCAGTTCATCTAGTTTATATGGTGTTCTTTAGCCTTTCCTAGGCAGGGTTGTACTCAGACGACAATCTGCAGTGCTGATAGATTTGGTCTTATATTTAGAGACCCAAATGACTTCTAGCCATAGTTATGTTATGGAAACATCCAGGTTTGACTACTGTAATGCACTATATGTGGTTCTGCCTTTGCCGAATACTTAGAAACTTAAGTTAGTACAAAATACTACATCAAGATGCGTAATTGGCTGGTTGAATGGATCACATCCCAGCAGTCTCAAAACAACTGAACTAGTTAACAATCAATTGCCAAGCACATGGCTTTTATGTTTATAGCCCTTAAACAGCTTAGCACTGGGATACCAGAAGGACTGCATGAACCTGCCCAGATATTAAGGTCTTCCTCAGATGCTCTTCTGAGCTCCCTTATCTTCAGAAGTGAGAAAGGTGGTGCTAGATCGGCCACGTCAGCAAAGGTAGAAGAACATAGACATCCAGGCTACTAGCCATTATCCTCCTTTAAAGTCACCCAAGTCATCACATCTCGTGGGAATAAATTCCATAGCACAGTGGTTCTGAAACATTTCTCTGGGCTACACTTTCAGAATAAAAAGTTGTTTGCACCAGTGATTTTTGTGTGTGTAAGAAATACATGGGGAGAGATACCTCATGGCAGTGCTTGATTTGTAAAATAGAACACAACTAGTTTATAATATGATCATGGGACATCCAGAAAGTATAAAACAATGCAGCTACATAAGAACACAAATCATTCCCTAAATAAAATACTGATTATCCTTGAATCTTCCTACCATATTGCCGTCCTCTCCTGCCACACCAGTGTGGCGCACCACAACCTTTGAGAACCACTGGTCTAAATATATAATGCTGATTGGATCATCTCTATATGTTTCGTCATATTCCTTAATGAGACAGGACTTCTTACCCTTGCAGAAGCCATGCCGCCTCTGCTTCAGCAAGAACTGTTCTTCCATATGCTTGGTAATTTTAGCTTTAATAAAGCTTTCTCCAAACAGATGTTAAGCTAGCTATCTTGTAATTACTGTACCAGAATCCCCTTGGTTCTCATTTTTAAAAATTGTGTCACATTGACCACTTTTCAGTCCTCAGGTATGGAGGCTGATGTTAGGAGCAAAGTATATGTTTTTGTTAGAAGATCAGCATTTGAGTTTTTAAAGAACTCTCAGGTGGATACCATCTGCACCCGGCAATTTGTGAATTTTAAATTGTCCATATGGCCTAGAACTTCATTTCTTGTTAGTACTATTTGCTTCAGTTCCTCAGACTCTCATCCTGCTATAGTTGGTTCAGGTGATCAGATCTGCCCTACATCTTCCACCATGAAAATACATGCAAATAATTCATTCAGCTTCTCTGCTGAATTCATTCTCATTTTCCTCCCTTAGCACACCTTTCTCTCCCTTATTCCTTTCTAGCCACTTTCCTGCTTCTAATGTGTATTTTGTTGGTCTTCGTGTTTTCTAGTGATCCTTGAATGGCAGGCTAACTGCAACAGCTTGGGAAGAAAAACAAGTACCACTTGCACAGGATGTTCCTCTGAATCCAGGAAAAGGACAAGCAACATTCTCCCAACCCCATTATTGAGGGGGCTGTGGAGATCAAAGCTGTTGTCACAAAGAGAATGGGAATGGGCTGACAGACAAAAAGTGTTCAGTCGTGTGGGAAGTTTTAGAATGAAACTCAGCTTGTATGGAAGACTGGTGGGTCCGCATAGGAGAAAATATAGAGAGAGGAACCTCGAAACTTCATAGAGATCTTCTGACCTTCCATCAGGTGTTAGACTGATACTCTCAGGCTTGCTTTCCTCATTTTCTTTTTCACCTTGGGAGAAGAGACATCTTTGTATGTCTCTCCTGCTGAGAACAAAGAGCAGGCATGGTTCTTTGTATCTCCATCTTAGTTAGACAGAAGAAAGGATATTTCCTATCAGGTATGTTTTCCCTTTAATAAAATTGGCTTTCTTAATTTCCTAAACTCAGTGTGATTATAATCAAGAGCAAAGCGTGATTCCCCAGCAAGTATTCAGTGCTCAGTTCAGCTGTGTATTAACCCTGCACAATTATTCCAAGTGAGTTCACACTGAAGGAGCTGTAATCATAGACCTTATTTTGGGCAAGCCTGGGCAAATCATATTATTATTAACAGAGAACATGCAAATGCATATAGAAGCTGCCCCAAATGTAAATAAAACTGAATTTAGCCAAACTTTACAGTACTTACGAGACTAAAGCTTCTCTCCAGCATTGCCCCCTAGGCAATTTGCCTAGACCTTAATCTATCTCCAAAACTTTACTTGAACCTTTTAACAGTAAATATATATATATTATATTTATCCAATAGAAGTCAGTAATAATTGTTGTTCTTGTATTTATATCCTGCCCATCTGACTGGGTTGCCCCAGCCACTCTGAGTGATTTCCAACAAAATATTAAAACACAAAAAAACTGAAACATTAAAAACCTCTCTGTACCGGCTGCCTTCAGGCGTCTTCTAAAATTCAGATAGATGTTTATTCCCTTGACATCTGATGGGAAGGCGTTGCATAAGGGACGTGCAACTACTGAGAAGGCTCACAATGCACACAAACAAAAAATAGTACCTTTATGCCCAGAGCAAGAGGAATTTACCTGTGCAGCTGGCATTCCACATATCCAACCTCTCATTTTAATCCCCCCCCCATCCTCTATGCATGCAATACTAGTGTGCTCCAGTGAGGTGTCCACTCACTGGCATGCTATCACTGCACCTCAAGGCAGGCCAACCTAGTTTAAAAAAGACACCAGGTGCATGAGACACTTCACAGGGTCATTCTTACTTGCCCGGCAACTTATTTAAATCAGGCTTCAGTTCACCAAATGAAAGAGTCACCTTCTGGCATAGCAGAAACATCCATAGGGTTGATGTTCTGAACTAGTATCTATATTGTGTCATACTACTGGCCCACGGTTTGGCACATAGTGGAGTTTCACATACATTATTTAGGATCTATGTGAGCTATTATTTAGGAACATAATGCATAGGAACTGATTTTGCAGCTTTGCTGGACTACACTTTTTGACTTATAGTTCTTTTGGAATTAGTTGTTCTGACTGCCAAGCAGACTAAATGCTACACCCTAGAGTCCAGCTGCACCTTCTTGGTTTGCTTAAAGTCTAACAACTTCAGACTCAGTCCCTTTTTGGTACTAGCCATGGGCAGTAAAAGAAAAAAAGCAGAGAATTCAGTGAGACTCATAACTGGCCCACAATTAAATGTCTGAGAAAATTGTATTTTATATTGGATATGGGAAAGGTCAATGCTGATTTAAAAGGAAGACAAATAAGAGGATGATAGGGTCTGAGGGGGAAATATGGAGCCATTCAGGCCATTGGAAAATCAGTTCTCATTTATACTGTATACTAAAATATGTATAGCTGGCTCCATCATCTAAAATATCAATGCAGTGTACAACAAACAATGACCTCTTTGCTTTCTATTGACTGGTGCCTGTATGGAAATAGCCAGATGTTGGACACTGGCAATGGACTGAACATTGATTCTTGGTATAACAAAGTATGGTCAATAGCACTGGCAGATGAACTAACATGTCAGGTCAGAGCAGCAAAGGGCAAACACAACCCCTGTTTCCTTTATAACTTATGGCAAATGTTTATTGAATACATAAATAGTTCAGACTGGCAGAAATCCAGCCAACACTCATGGGAAAATGTGGTGTGATCTTTTAGAATAATCAAATGAAGCTTTATTACACAGCATGAGAAAAGTCTGTAATTTTATCATGACAAGTTATTTGTTGTTCACTGTTGTAACAGTCGTTTTCTCAAAATGTATCTTCTGTACCATAAAGAATAAATGAAAAACATTATTTTAAAAAGACAGTGAACAACAAAATAGGCAGGTACAGCAAAACATAAATAGAATACAATGTAAGTCTGGGATCCGCCCTGAGATCTTATGATGAAGGGTGGTCTATAAATTTATATATATATATATATATATATATATATATATATATATATATATATGGCATGTTTGGGAGCCCGACTTCTTGGGGGTCTGATCTAGCCCTCCTCTACAAAAATTCTGCCCCTGCAAGATCACACTGATTTGGGTAGCAGCAGATAAAATAAAATAAAATAAAACAGGCAGCACTGAGGCAGGTAGAGCTAAGCACCCTCATTGGGGTGGTCCCTCCCTGTTCATCAGCTTAATCATGTGATGTGTGGAGAGTGGGTGACAGCTGAACCACATGAATCAACCGAAGGAGGATGCTGTGAACTTGTATGTTCCAGGAATGTGTGTGAGTGTGTGTGGATGGCCACACCCACTGCTAGCTTGTGAACCCCAGAAAGGTGATCCAAGGTGAAGGAGGCCATTGGGCAGGAGGAAAGTTACCCATTCCTGTTTTAGAGGAATGAGTAGCAACCTCTGTGTGTGTGTTCATGTGCATTTGCTTTATTTAAGTTACAAAGAACAACGCAAGTAAAAATGGAAAGTTGTTTGCTTAAGGGAGAGGGAGGTTCCCTTGACAACGTTTCAAAGATAGCATAATCTAAGAATTCAGCTTCTGAGTAGCCAAGATAAACCACATCCAGTGAAAAGTAAATCATCGCCCTCAAAGATCTGTTTCCTTTGTATGTTCAAACAAAACCAGAGACAGACAACCTGTAACCTCCAAATGTTACTGGGCTGCAGCTGCCAGCATCCCTGCCCATCAACCATCCTGGCTGGGGCTGATGGGAATTGTAGTAGTATCACAACATCTGGAAGACTGCACATTGTCCGCCTCTGTTCTTCACATGTTGTTTATCTAAAATCTGCTAGGTAGTTTCAGTCCTTCAGAACTGAATGTCTTGGAAGCACAACTCTTATCCATCAGGAGCTGTGCATTCAGAATTGTGGAGCCAATTTTGTGGAACTGCCTCCTAACTAATATCAAGCACCCCCCCCCCCCGCTTCCTGTTGAACCCAAATCCTTTTCTTTATTCCAGTAGATATTTTAAGTAATTTCTGATTTAATAGTTTTTAACTGATTTAATCTGTATTGTTATTTGTTGAACTTGATGTAAACCACTTGGATACATTTATAATTAGGTAGTATATAAACTGTCAAAACAACCACCTATCATAACAATTACATACTATTTGATTCTGGATTAATTGTCTGGTCTGCATAATTTTTCCTCTTGGGTGCAGTTGTAATTATTTTGCCAGAGCTAAATTGGACCTCCTGTTTCCAATGATCTTTTACAGTAATATCAAATAGTTCTGGGGGGCGGGTGTCACAGAACAGACATCTGGCTCCGTTTTTATACCAGTGGCTTGTTGCAAAGGTTTCTGAAAGGAAGAAGTAGAGGACGAACAAGACAATGACAAAAGGAAGATGCTAGAGGGACCTAAAAAACAACATGTATTCTCCTTTAGTCCCATTTTCAACATGGCACAACATTCCAACCGAACTTTTGCCATCATCTCTCTCTCTCTCCTGTTGCCACAGTCAGTTCACACAGCAGGCAATTTCTTTTAACAGGCTTTCCCCACTGCATCAACTCACTACATTGCCCCACAAAAATCCGCCTTATTGCACATGTTTGGGACCCTGAAATGAGCACCAGCTTGTGTTATAGTAACCAGGACCATATCTAAAATACGCACCACAGCATTTAGACGAGTTCCTGCCCAATAGCCAGATATGCAGCAAGCGACTTAAAAACAACAACCCCCAAACAAACGCCTACATAACGGGAAAGAGAAAGCATCAGCCAACGGATCCCAAAGCCCATCGGAGCACTTGTTAAAGCATCCTACTCCCGGATGGCTCTATTTCATATGGGAGGTGGAGGGAGAAGCAGCCACTTATGCCTCAGATACAGAGCCATAAAACGACGTGACACTGATTTAAACCTGTGGGATCGTCGACGTGCTCTCATTGGAAGCCCTTTGACGTTGCTGTTGTAGTAGTAGCAATTTATTATTTATACCCCGCCCATCTGGCGGGGTTTCCCCAGCCACTTTGGGCGGCTCCCAATAGAATATTAAAAACACGATAAAACATCAAACATTAAAAACTTCCCTAAACAGGGCTGCCTTCGGATGTCTTCTAAAAATCAGACAGTTGTTGTGGTCATGATCCGCCGGAGCTGAGCTCGCGGAATTAAAAGGTATGGAAATCCTGGGAGTTTTTGATGCCCAAGTAGAACGGCTCCAGCAGCAGCAGCAGTTGCTTGAGCTGAGAGATCAAACCGGACCATCCACACAAGACACCCACCACGTATCTGACAGCTTCTTCCGAAGTCTCCGGCCGCCCCCTCCCCGACCCACACCTAATGTAGCAGCACCAGAAAAGTGTGGCTCTCAGCACGTGTCGCTCCTCTCGACTTTCCCGATCCTTGTGGCTTAGGTCGAATTAAAGAAGAGCCAAAGCCAATATATATTATGCCGCCACCCCTCCCTCTCCCAATCTGGTTTTGGGGCAAAAGGAGTGGCGCGCCCATCCTACCTTTCAGAGATCCCGTCCAGGGCACAGAGTACTCCAGAAGAGACTTCAGCACTTCAGGAAAATCCATGGCAGGAGGGGCTCCGAGTCTGCTGCAGCTGGACATTTCCCGCCTTGGGCTGGGGAAGGACGATCCCGTTTCTTCTTCCCAAGAGAAGGGCCGGCCGCGTGTCTGAGCGCGGAGAACGGGCTTTCAGCAGAAGTCACAAGAGGAGCCCGGAGCGATGTTGCTCAACAACTCCTGGCAGGGGGAGGCTGCCAGAGGAACAGCCAATCAGAAACGGACGCAGCCCAGAACTCTTCAGCCCGCCCCGCCCACTCCCCGCTGGCCAATGACAAACAGGGCCGGGTCGGTCTGCCAGGGCTGGTTTACAGGGCCCGCTGCAGCCAATCAGGCCCTAAAGAACTGGGCCGGTTACCTAACTTGCGAGAGGAAATGGGCTCGGTCGCAGGAAAGGCTTAAATCTCAAGTGTGAAGAGACGGGCAAGAAATCAAAGGAGGATTCTGACAGTCGGCGCAACAAGTCTATCACAACCATAAAGTACAATGCCAACCTCAGGCCAGTAAATCATAGGTTGCTCTCTCGATCAGGCAGAATAAATGCATTAGCTACCGTAGTTCCTCCTGGTGTTGTTTTGTTTTCAGACTGTGGAGCGGTTTTGCAAATCATGCGTCTTCTTAAGGAGGAGTTCGCAGCGTGACCCTGGAAGCTGCCACCTCTTAGCCAGTATTTCTGATTTCTCCATCAAAATACTGTAGGCGACATTCTATATTTATTTTTCATATGCTACCCAGTGTCTTGTGTGGGGTCATGACCCATAGGATCAAAGGTCTTAGTCTTAAATTAGATAAACCTTAAGTAGTATAATCACAATTCTATCTGGATAAAACCCCATGGTACCTAATTCAGTTACCTAATATATGACCTGGCAATAGAAGCTGCAAGGCAGAAGCGGTAGAGTTTGTTTGTTTGCTTGCTTGTTTCTGTTTGCAACAAAGCAGTCTTTCAGGTGGAATCACAACTGCTGCCCACAAACTAACCCTGCTACCCACAAACTACGTAATTCTGTGCTCCCATTCTTCACAAAGAAGATGACCACCTGAAGTTCAAGTGGTTCATCGCACACAATTCTTGGAGTGATTGATGGTGTGTGAGAATTGTGCTCTGGGGTCCTTTAATCTGGCCTGGGTGTGGGGTAAAGGAATCATAGGGGAAATTAATTGCCGTGTGTAGATCCACATTCTGCATATGGCTAATTTGAAGATGCTATGGGCATACTCATCTATGATTGGTGGGAATTTGTGGCATTCAATGCAGGTAGCGGGGAACTTGTTTGAGCTGTTTTAGTTTGTGGTGTTTAAAAAGTTTAAAGAGATACTGCTTTGCTCTTGATTTTGCTGCTGGGTGCACATGTGATGTCAAATACGCTCTACCAAAGTTATAGCATGTGCCATCAATGTAGCTAAGACCGTAGAATTATGGGTCACTTTCATTCACCCTGTTTCTCATGGAGTAAAATGACACACCATGCTGCTGCTTTAAGCTTCAGAGTTAGTGGGTGTGGAAAACACCATACTTGTAATCTAGTTTCTGCTTCTATGGCATCAGCAGAAAATCTGTTGCAAGATTTCCAGGAACCTTTCTGTACTGTTTATCTAAAAGCCATATTTATACAAAACTAAAACAGAGCAGTGACCTTATACATAGTCTGGGGGTGGCGCTATATTTGGGGCACAAGTGTCGTTGGTGGCTAGAGGTGCCTTTTAACAGCTTAGGCTAGTTCATTAGCTGCAACACTATCTGAATAAAGCAGACTTTGAGTTTTGTTAAACATGCTCTTGCTATTTCTGAACTAGATTCTGGACTGAGCCATTCGGTGCCACCCAGCAAGGCCAGTGGCCAGGGATGGTGAGAATAGATGTGCAGCAATATCTAGAGCCCCACAGGGCAAGTTTAGAGCCCTTCTGGTCTCAAGTATAACTCTAATTCCTAATGCTATATAGCTTGATACTGAGAGGGATCATCCAAAGCTGCTAATTAATCTTCTTACTTTTGCCATCAGTTTTAAGACGTGCTTTATTAGGCATCATGTTCCTAATTATTTTCAAATACTTTACCACACTGTGAACATAACATACTTTAAGGCAGCGTCTCCTAAATCCTGTGAACTGTAGTTAACCCTTCACAAAGCTACAGTTCCCAGCACCTTTAACAAACTACAGTTCCCAGGGTTCTTTGGGTGGAGTGTATGCAGCCTGCTTTATACAAAGAGACAGACTGGTACCATTTTGAATCAGTTGTGTGATTATGTCAGCATCTCAGTCCAGTAGCAATAGGTGTTGCAAAGCCTGCTTAAAACTGTGATTATTCCAATGGGTGCAGTCAGCTATCCCATCCCCCAGTCACGCTTCACACCTAGACAAGTTGCCCAGAAGCAATGTTAACAAGCCTCAGCTCTTCCCTGGCACCCCTTACACAAGTCCCTCCCACACACTGCTTGGAGCCTGGAGGGCTTACCTGCAAGATCCTTGCCCAGTTCGAGGAACTGAAATGCCTGCAACACACACACACCCGTCACATTTGTGGGTATGCCAAGCCTAATTGCCTAGCAGCCTGAAAGCTGAATACCGTTGTCACCACAAGAGAATAGACCAAATACAGTGGTACCTTGGTTCTCAAATGCCTTGGTTCTCAAACAACTTGGAACCCAAACACTGCAAACCTGGAAGTGTGTGTTCTGGTTAGCGAATTTTTTTGGAAGTCAAACATGCTCCGTTTTGAGTGTTACACTTCCAATTTGAGTGCCACACTTCTGTTTGGAGTGCCCCACTTTTGTTTGGAGTGTTACGCTGACAATTTGAGTGCCACACTTTCGTTTGGAGAGTTATGCTGATGTCTGTCTGTTTTTGCTATTTATTTTGTGTTTATGTGGCTCTTTTTTTTGGTGTGTGACCATGTGGAACCCAGTTCAGCTACTGATTGATTGTGTGACTGCAGTACATTGTTTATTGCTTTCATTTTATGGATCAATGGTCTCGTTAGATAGGAAAATTAATGTCAAATTGCTGTTTTGGAGGTTGTTTTTAAAAGTCTGGAATGGATTAATCCATTTTGCATTACTTTTTATGGGAAAGCATGCCTTGGTTTTGGAACGCTTTGGTTTTGGAATGGACTTCCGGAATGGATTAAGTTTGAGAACTAAGGTACCACTGTGTCCCACCAGATCTGTAGAATAGATCTCCATAGGTGAGTGAGAATTTGAACCCAAGTCTCCAACATGTTCACAGCCAATGTTCTCTTTAATGTATCAGATTGGTTGCCAGTTCTTTTGGGCACAGTGGATATGATACACCAATAGCTGAAACAGCTGCCTTTGGGGAAGAAAATAAAATGTCAAATAGAATGATGGTGATGATACACTTAAAAGAAAAAAAGTATATCAGAATTACCAGATGGTGACCAGGTGGTTGAGTCCCATCTAGAAACCTATGCGTTTGGATGAAGAAACTAAAACCAGTAAAAACTGAACCTAATTAACAGAGACTTGGAAGCATTCTTCCAGCGCTTTGCCAGACCTGATCATTCATAGCTGCCTAATGCATTTGGATCATGTTAGGAATACATAGCCAAACATGGCAAACCACTTAATCACAAATTGAAAACAAAACAAAAAACTGAGAAAGTTTCCTAACAGTTTCAAACGGTTATGTATTTATTCAATTTATGTCCCATGCCACTTAAGGCTCTCAGCAACTTGTACAAATATTTTGTAAAGAATTGTTTTTAAAAATATAATTGGATTTTTCCTAGCTCTTGCATAGCCACCCTCCCCACTTGGCAGTGACTCTGAGAGCAGATGGCAGCTGTTATGTCTGCTCTTGCTCTGAGGGATGGGGAGCCTCCCACCTGTTCTTAAGCCACTAACCAATGACTGCAGCCGGTATGTTTTTTCTTTCACCTACCTACAGTTTCAGGGCAACTGACAAGACGATCCTTGGGGAAAGCCATGAGTAGTTAGTAGCCACAATGACCATGCCTCCAGAGTCAGAGGCAGCAAAGCTTCTGAATACAAGTTGCTGGAAACCGCAGGAGGGGAGAGGGCTCCTGTGCTCAGAACCTGCTTGGGGATTTCCCACAGGCATCTGGTCGGCCACGGTGGGAACAGGATGCTGAACAAGATGAGCCACTGGCCTGATCCAGCAGCCTCTTACGTTCTTATGACAGCCAAGCAGCCTTTTCTTTGGATGGAAGAGGGCCTGTAGAACTCTGTCCCTTGCAGCCCTAAGACCCTACTGGATCTAGCCCAGTATTCTTTTCCATAAGCAGGACCTGAGTGCAATGGCGCTGGCCCCACTTGCACTTCCTGGAAACTGATACAGTGTTACCTCAGGTTACATACGCTTCAGGTTACAGACTCCGCTAACCCAGAAATAGTGTCTCAGGTTAAGAACTTTGCTTCAGGATGAGAACAGAAATTGTGCTCTGGCGGTGCTGCAGCAGCAGGAGGCCCCATTAGCTAAAGTGGTGCTTCAGGTTAAGAACAGTTTCAGGTTAAGAACGGACCTCCAGAACGAATTAAGTACTTAACCCGAGGTACCACTGTACACAGAATGCTACCTCTGAAGGCAGAGGTAGGACTTAGCTTTATCCTCCATGAGTTTGTCAATCCTTCTAAAGCCATTTAACTTGGTGGACATCACTACATCTTACTGGAGCGTATTCTGTAGTTTAACTACGTGCTGTGTAAAGAAGTACCTCTTTTCCTTTATGCTTTGTGCTTCTAACATTCAGCTTCATTGCCATCTTCCCCAGCTTTAATATTATGAGGGAGAAAAGCCTCTGGACCTTCTAGCCAGTGACTGAATCCAGACTGAGGGCAGAGTACCGTTTGTGCTCATGTCCTGCTTGTGGCTCCCCCCAGGCATCTGGCTGACCACAGTAAGATCAGGCAGGGCTCGTCTGACTTCCTTTGCCTGACCTCAGTAGTCCTCATGCCAATCAGTGTGTGATGGCATGAATGTCCCAATTATTAGTAAACAGTACATGTGACATGCTAAAATAAGCACTTCCTGTGGCCCACACCATCCCATGGACTTCCATTTCCCCTTTTCCTCTCAAAGTTAAGACTCTTCGGTGGCTGTGTACTTCCCCTCACTTTGATCAGCAATGGGGGTATAATCATCTGACACCAGTTTTGATTTAAAAAAAACACCACCACAAAATTACAGGCCTCTTCCATCCCTCCACAAGGCATTCAGCAAGCAGTTTTGTGAACTTTCACTCCAGGGTTGTTGTTTTTTTCGTCTTTTACACCTGCACATCAGCAGCAGGTGGGGGGGGGGGAAATGCTTTAAGTCACATATTTGAAATATTGTCTCAGATGAAGTTGCACTACAATACTATATGGCCAAAAGCGCAAATCATGGTTACATGTATTTATAACCCTAAAGTGTGATTATTGACATCTTCAAACAGCAATTTGCTTTGTGACAATTTGCTACCACAGAAGCCTGGGAGGCCGAAGAGCTGATTAACCTGAGGTATAGTGAAGTACACCAAGCTAACTGTACACAACTCTTTGTAATAAGGCCACAAGCCCCATGAACGTATGGGCCATGTGCTAACATCTCTAAATAGCAACAAGAACTGTCAATGTACTTATAAAGTACATAACCACCTTCTTGCATGGCACAGGCACCGCCTCTCAGATTAGGCAGGATTTGCATGAATGTGAACCATGCAGCAAGTTTAATGGTTTACATACATCTTCTCCTCTCTCCTTTACACACACTTTACTGCATGTAGGCAGAATTAGAGTTTCAGAAGATCTTCCTCTGGACTTCTCTCCTGCTGATTATCATTTTTTAAAAATCAAGCATGATCTGCATATTTAGCCAGTCTATACTACAGTTGGAAAACCTGTGGACCTCCAAATGCTTTTGGACTACAATTCCCACCATCCCTGGCCCCTGGCCTTATTGGCTGGGGTAGATGTAAAGTAGAAGGTTTGATGTTATATGACTCTTTAAGAGTGCTGTGCTTGAACTACTATACTGTATAAGCTTTGTTCTAATTTGCCTCTGGGCAGACTCGCTTAACTGGCAGTTTGGCAAGAACAACCCTGCTAAGTTGTTTTGTCCTCATGTGCAGTAGTTAATAAACTAGGTCCCTAACTTGGATCTGTTGCACTTGCTTTTATTCTCTTACAGTGGTTGGTACCTTGGGTTACATATGCTTCAGGTTACATATGCTTCAGGTTACAGACTCCGCTAACCCATAAATAGTACCTCAGGTTAAGAACTTTGCTTCAGGATGAGAACAGAAATCATGCTCCGGCAGCGTGGCGGCAGCAGGAGGCCCCATTAGCTAAAATGGTGCTTCAGGTTAAGAACAGTTTCAGGTTAAGAACGGAAATCTGGAACGAATTAAGTACTTAACCCGAGGTACCACTGTAGTTCCATGTTTTTATTTCAGGTGTTCCCTCACCTGGGTAACAAACCAGTGGTGTAGAAGTAAATTCTTGCCACACTGTTTTTCAGTAAGCAATGCCAATGTCATTGTGGTACGTACAAGTGGGATGGATCAACAGTCATTTGATCAGGAGTGCTGACCAAGGACATCAAGGGTAGGGAAACTTTGGCTTTCTACATGTTGCTGAACTACAACTCCCAACAGTCCCAGCAAGCATGGCCAATTGCCAGGGATGATAAGAGTTGTAATTCAGCAGCATCTGGAGGTTCTCCACATCGGAAGTTTGTAAGTAATGAGAGTAGTGACATCATGGGAACTGTGTGATATGAGACTTGGTACCTAAACTTGGTAGCTAAAACAGAAAGATCAATCCTAGGCCACAAATGAATCACTTTTTGATCATGTTTCACACCAGCCATATTGCCCACGCATGAAGAAACAGATGAGCCACCTTGCCATTCTCGTCCAAGGAATAATACAGCACACATGGTGAGGGTTTAAAGTGCACACTTTTATTTTCTATTACAAAGGCTAAAAGAAGCAAATCTGTCTCATTAGGAACAAGAAAGTTGTTAGAACATCTACATTATTATCTTGGATACTAGACCTTCTGAAAGGTACCATGGATTCTTTGTAATAGTAAAGCGTGGTATTCTTAAAATATAGTAATACAAAGACATTTTGAAGGACTCTCCAACTTATTACAAGAGCAGCTTAGAAATATAGCATCTCCCTTCACTGGCTTTCCCCTATCACTCAATTTCTTAGGGATGGCCTGGTTGAAGGCCTGGTTAATTACTATCCCATTCAAACCTACCGTTCCCTCAACTTTGAGGATCTGGGAAAGGAGTCCTACCTCCATTTTTGGAGCATTTTATAATACAGTGACTGAACCAATAACTTTATTTTATGTTAAGAAAGGGGCATTGCCAAGCTCTTTGTAGCACAGTTTGTTCAGTATTAAAAAACATAACCAGTGACCTAATTTCATTATAATTCTCAGATGTGTCTGCCCTCCTGAAAATCTTTCCCTTGCTAGGTCATTTATGGTAGTTATCCAAATGCTTATTTCTTTTATTCAGTTGTTCTGGAGCAGTGTGCTGACACCCTTGATTACTGAAGTGTTATGGATAGAGTGAGATGCTATAGCACAAAAAATAATCCCATCCTATTTATATAAAGACAAAGGGCCACCCCCTGCTCTTGACAACGTCCATTTTCTTAAGAAAATAATCAAAAGGCTTTCTTTAGCACCTTATTTATTAGATGAACATTTCTTTCCATGGAATGGGCAGATATTTACATGGGTGAGTTCACCACTAATTGGAGTAATGATCCCCTGTCAGCATAAATAATTCTTTTTCAACGCAACAGAACTATTCCTCCCCCCAACATCATTTTGTTTCAATAAGAGATGCTGCATTTCCCTAGCTAGAGTCCTTTTCCTTAACCCTCAATAAAAAAAGATTCCTTCGATACCACATACATATATAATATTATATAGAGTGATATATTTAATACCTGTGTATATATGTTTTATGGAAGGGTTACATATATACACACTAGAACAAGTCCAGTGACAAAATACTGCAACACCACATATCAGGTTATCATATCAGGAAAAAACAAAAGTTGATTCTCACTGCAATGCCCAGGAATATGTGTTCCCACCCCTATAAACTCTGCTTCCATAAACCACAAAAGCCCTTTTCTCCCCCATCAAAGTAGTATTGATTGGAGTAAAAAAGGCTGCAAAGCAGTTTATTTTTTAATTAAAGAGGAAAGGAAACATTTCCCACCCCATAATCTAAATAAATTCACATATTATAACTCATGGTAGAGCATACACTTATATAGTTACATTTCTAGATGCAGATAGTTTAAGAATTTTAAACATCCATTTTCTTATGTGTGTTTTCCTCTGTCTGTCCCAAATAGGTTAACATTTCAACTCCAGAAGCTGGTCAATTGCTCTCATCAGTATTTTGAGAAATAGGACCAACAGACTGAAAGCATAATGGCCAAGCAGACAACAAGCAAATACACAGAATGCTTATGTGTGGGAAGGGGAGTGATTTGGCTCATTCAGTTGCAGTTGAATTTCTGTGGCTTTGCTTAATCCAGTGTCAAATTAATTAAGTCTACTAAACTGGCAAGACAGCAGAAAATGCCAACTCCCTTTTTATCAAAATCTAGGCCAATGGAAGACACATAACATGATAGGAGTGGTTTTGTTTCAAATTCTAGAATAATCAAATCAATAAAAGGGAATCATAGCTTTCAAGAAACGTATGTGTGGATTATGCCATGGAATGGTGGTGGTCAGGGTACATGACTACCATTCATTGGGAGTCAAACACACAAAAAGCTATAACCTTCTCCTAGAAGATAGCAATGAAAAGTACCTACATCTCCGCTTTAGGAATATGAGTTTTTCGTCTAACAAAATAAGCCTATTTGAAAACAAATATCTTTAAACTGGTTTTACGATAGGTACAAGTGGGTTAATAAGTGTGAAGGCCAGATACTGACAAAAATGAGTAATGGGCCATCTGATCATCAGTTAGAAAGAAAATAAAGCAACAAAAGGTTTCAGAGAACCCTAACCTAGTGATCTTATGTTCCCCTGCTCACTCTACTTCCCCTTCCTTATCACAATTATTTGGGCCTCTTCATGTCTATAGGGATAGCTTATATTATCTTAATTAATATTATTTAAGTAGGAAAGGGTTATAAAATTTGATTAAATATCAAAAGCTCTTAGTTGGACAATTTCATAAAATAGATAGTATAACCAAGACTGCAGCTCCTAGACAGATACATCTCAGCATGAAACCTCCTCATTCAGATCACACACCATCTGCTTGCAAAACATAAAGCAAATATTCCAATACTGCATACTAATTTGTAATACACATATTAGTGCATTTCCTCTTAGACCCAAAAATAGAATTGTGCCAACTTGTTCAGTCACAAGTGCTGAGCATTTTAGCTTGCAAAAATATAAGTCCTGCACATTTTAGATCACCTGCATTCTTATCCAGAACAGATGTGTCCAACACACACATCATGCCAAGTGTCATAAAATGAAAGCACTTTCCCCCCTTCTTCAACCCCTATTTCACAGAATGTTTTGTTTAATGTTCTCATCATTTTTGCAGATGTTTACAGCCCAGTGCTGAACATGCTTACCCCTAAAGCAGCCCCCATGGCGTTCAATGGAACTTAACTTATAGAAAGCTTGCTTTGGACAATAGCCTCTGGAAGCTCACTTCAAAAGGTGTGTGAAATAGTACTGCTATAAAAGAGATCATATTGCCTTCTAGGAACCTTGTCCACTGTCAGAGAGGGGACAGAAAGCTGATTTAATGTGTTCTTGTGGCTGGAGGCTATTTGTAGATAATATATTCTATTAGTTTTGGAAATAAAACATTCATATGCAAGGAAGGTTTTATTCTCCTTCTTTGTAACCTTGGTTTAACCAGTTTCTCTTGTGGAAACATTTTTAACTTCTCTCTCTGCATTTAATTCTATCTTTGATTTCAAGTATAGTTACATTTTTTATTATCTGAGTGGCACCACATATTTTACATGGCCAAAAAAAAAAAAAAAAAGGTTCCAACCTGACTCTGTTTTTTATATGGCAAACATTTTTTAATCTAAACGACGGGATTTCTTTTACATAATTTCTGTCCATTTCTGCTATCATTGCTTTTTGGTCTTTGCAGACGCACACATCTATCCAATATGGGGGGGGGGGGCACCACTAAGGTGAAACTGACACACTTTCAGTAACAACCGAGCAGGCTCTCTGCACAACCTGCAAACATTAATTTTTCTTAAGCACATGTCAATCCTCAAAAGAGCATCTTGGTTTTAGGTGTCTCTATGGAGAGGTAAAGACTGCATTGTGCAATTGCTCCAACTGTAGGAGGAAGAATCTTCACAGCTATGCTTAACAAACAAAGGTCCAACACAATAATCTGTTATCAATTTGCTTTTTGGGTAACAGAATAAGCTATATGGGAAGGCAGGGAATATACTGTTGCCTCAATCTCCAAAGGCAACGTAGTGATAATCTTTCTAGCTGGACTAGAAATTCATTGTCCTCCCTCACCTGAGAGGGATTGGAATGGGCAGAAAGGAGGAGGTAAGATTTAATCTTAGAATACACAGAGAAAAATATCTTATTTTTTACTACTGCCTACAGCAACCACCGGAGTCACCTCAAAACTTTAAAGATAGGTTAAACTGGGCTTGTTTTACTTCCTTCTTCTTCTACACAATAGTTTGGGTGTCTGTGGAGAAGAAGCACACAGCACTGCACAGCCACCAACACTGAACAAAACCCCACTTGCTCATCATTTCTCCACTATCTCTCTATGCTCATGTCCATGATGCTGCAATATTCCAGCAATCAGGCACCCCAAATAAAGGATCCAGGGGCTTGGGAACCCAAGTGAGAAGCCCCCTCCCTCTTATTTACCAAACACCGCAAAACAGTATCTTGAAAAGTGGTAGAGTGAAAAATCATGTTTAAAAAGGGAGCAGGGGAGATAGAACAACAAAAATCTAGGAGCATCATGTTCCCTGGCTATAGATGAATCAATTCAAAATCCCATTCAACATCAGTAAATCATCTTGATTATCTTACAATCAAAGAAAGGTTTGTGGAACAACTACCAGTCTCTTTGTCACTGCCCTGCTCCTTCCCTTCCCACATCTCTGGTTCTGAAAACCTGCCTGTTTTCTCACCACCCTCAGTAAATTATATGCTATCCCGTAATAAGAAGCTGTATTTGCCAAAGTCGTCATCTCTGGGGCAGAGCAGCATATCCTTGCGGGCTTTGGCCAGCTTCTGCTTCATTACTTCCCTCCGATCCAGCCACTCTGTCAGTTCGTCCTGGCCATGAGCAGAGCGACACTTCTCCCCTTCAGGGCAGGATTTTGTCTTCTGGAATCTGCAGGAGGACAACACATGGTTTAAGAGACTTTAGGATTCTTTCATTTTTAACCATTTCCCTCAGTTCTTCAGTATCTGACATCAGAAAACTAATTTCAAACTACAGAGGGTTTTTTCTACTAAACATAGCAAGGGCCTAAGGCAAAAGTGGGATACTTTTTTGGCAAACAAGCCAGCCGGGTCAATTGTCAGGTATGATGGGATCTGGAGCTGAGTAACATCTAAACTGTAACTGTTGTTTAAAGATATGATAACCTTATTAAAGCAAACATAAGTAAGTTTTAAAGTTTGCATAAGTAAGCAAACTTATCATGCCTTTATAGTTTATAGTAAATTATATATTGTTACTTTTATTATCTCCTGCCAACCTAGCAATTCGAAAGCACGTCAAAGTGCAAGTAGATAAATAGGTACCGCTCTGGCGGGAAGGTAAACGGCGTTTCCGTGCGCTGCTCTGGTTCGACAGAAGCAGTTTAGTCCTGCTGGCCACATGACCCGGAGGCTGTATGCTGGCTCGCTTGGCCAATAAAGCGAGATGAGCGCCGCAACCCCAGAGTCGGCCACGACTGGACCTAATGGTGAGGGGTCCCTTTACCTTACTTTTATTATAAAAGTGTGTCTGGCCAGTTTTGTACCATGTCTGAATTTCACCAGCTATTGAGATATAGTTAAAGATGTTGGTAAACAATGTAGTACAGACATCTGGTGGCAGCAGTTAGAAAGTGAATTGGCAGCGGTAGATAAAAGCTGGCCCTTCGCCTAATAAAAATAAATAAATAGATGTGCCTCTCCCCCTATTACTAATAAACATTTAACCTGAAAAAGTAAATAGTAGCTGTGCTGCCCCATAAGAAAATTCCAAATCAATATTAGGGCAATAACTCTACCAGGCCAACCAAAACGTGACAAAACAGTACATAAGCTTCTGAGTCCTTGAGAACTCTTCATAAGGCTAGATGGCAATGGGGTGAGGAAGAGCTGAAGCCAAGGACTGTTCTCTTTATTAATCTGGAGTTACATATTGACTGCGTATGTAACCAGATGAGAAGGGGGTAGTTTTGTGCACAGTACCTTTCACACAGCCGGAACTCCCCCATTGGGAAACGGTAGTTCCAGCAGCTGGAGTCGTTCTCCGATGTGAAGACTTTTTCTTTATGCTTCTCTGACTGAATGTGTTGCTGCCACTGCTTCTTGCTGTTGCTGTTCTTTCCACAAAGCCAGCAATGGTAACCCATCTAGCCATCAGATAACAGGAGAACACAGTTCTTTAACTTCGTGCTGTTTCACTGAACAACTGCTCCATAAAAGGGTTAGAAAGGGCTCCTCCAACCACCTCCAAAACCAATTTGCCCATGACTTAAACATTTCTACTAATTAAGCTGTATAGAAATAGCTCAGATAAAAATAAAAGAAATCCATTGTTCGATGTGTTTCATAGTTTGATCACCAACTAGATTTTCCTTTATTATCCACTTTCCAAAATGTTTTGCAAGTGCCAAAGATCTTCTGGGTTTTGTGGGGGGAGTGGTGGAGAGAAAAGGATGAGGGGGAGGAAAAAAGGGGGTGCATGTGAAAATTTGGGTGCAAGGGGCTGCAAAAAGAGAGGGAGTAGGAGGGATGGCAATGAGGATGGTGAAAACAGGTGTAAAATGGGGCTGCAGAACGGAACAGAAAACTAACTTCGGAAATGGGGCTGAGAAAGTGAAAAGCAACCTTTGTAGTTGCATGGGATGGGAAGGAGAAGCTCTTGGGGGTTAATGTGGGGAGAATGGCAGGGGGACTGGTGAGTGAAACAGTGAGCAGGGGCACAGGGGTGTGTGTGTGTAATAAAATAGAGTCAACATTAAATCCTTCATATATTTCACTACTCATACAAGGATTGGATTTTCCCAAGACTTCATGTCATTCCAGCAAAATGCATGCAATTAATGAAGTGGCCCTCCATTTCTTTTTTAAAAATGGTACACTGTCTTCATAAAAACGGGGGGGGGGGATTCAATATTTATTATTTGTTTGACTTAATTGCTTGCTGCTAAGAGCAACGGCATAATGTACAAAACAATACCTCTCAATAAAAATCATTCCAACAACCCATGAAGAAACCCAGCATAAAAACAGAAAAAACTTCAGGAGCAGCAACATTCCACCCAATGGGCCATCAACCAGCTTATGGATGGCAAGCGACAGATTGCGCAAGAGAAAGATGTTACCATGTCAGCATAATCAGTGGGCATCTGGATCTGCTTCTCCCCTTCCCGTGATGTCAGAGGTGTCCCCTCACCCGGCTTCCCAGGATTGTGTTTTTTCAGCCACATGTCGTAGGTCTGCTGCATATCCAAAACTGCAATGAAATATCAGTCTGATGAGCCTCCTTTCCATCATACCAAGCACAATATCTCCAATAGGAAAGCTTTACAAAGGAAGCGGCTTTAATAATAATAATAATAATAATTTATTTATACCCCGCCCATCTGGCTGAGTTTCCCCAGGCACTCTGGGCGGCTTCCAATAAGTCAGAGTAAGAGTCCATCTAGTTTGGTATTATCTTAGCATTCTTGTAGCTCTGCTCTTCAGCATTTCAGACAGGGGTCTCTCTAGAAGCCCTACCTAGAGATGCCTGGATTTGAACCTGGGACCTGCCACATGCAAAAGACGTGCTCTGCAACTGAGCCAAAGCCCCACCACAGCTGAAAGGACTTACAAAAATACTTTTTTTCTTTTAAGGCAGGTGTGAGGAACTTCAGGCATGGGGGCTAAATGTGAACTTCCAAGTTTCTCTATCTGGTCCCTGGGACTCTCTCTCTACCCCACACTCCTAGGCTACCCCCCCAACCCAGCTTCAACACCCCCCTGGGTGTTTTTGGATGGGTGGAATTTGTCCCCGAACTCTGATAATAGCTCTCCCTTGTCTAGATGAAGAATAGAGAGGGGTAGGTGTCTGAGTGTAGAAACTAGACTACTGTACAAAGTTAAAAGCCACTTTTGCCTCTGGCCCTGCTCATTACTGGAATGTGGCCCTTGGAAGGCTGCCCAGAAGGTGAGATATAATTGTGATAAATAAACAAAATAAAAATAAAATAGCACAAGGTGCAGGACACTGTTTCAGCCGGTAGAGAAGAAGATAGCTATACATGCGTGTGACGTTTTGGAATACAATTCCAGCCCACAATGGTGTGGTTCCTTTTTAAAGCTGACTCCTGTAAACTGCGGGTATCTGTGGATCGGGAGTCAAGTCTTGTGTATGCGCTCCTCCCTCCTCTGCTCTCTGGAGTCATCTGCACCCCCTTCCTGACATTAACCATAGTTTTAGGGAACTATGGTTTGCAAACCAATTTCAAGTCATGGCTTTAATCCTATCCAGGTTTAGCTCTACTCAGACCTGGAACCTCTTCATAGAGGAGCAGAGCACCCTAGCAGATTTCACTGCCAGCAACCCTGCCAGATTCAGAACTCCTGGCCCCAGGACCAGAGCTCATAACACCAGTAGCCTAGATTCCTGAATAATTCTTGGATTCCATCCCTCCACCAATCATCACCTCTGGAGCTCCAATAATGGAGGAGACAGAAGCAAGGCAAGAACATGCTTGGCTAACAGCATGTTTGGCTATTCAGGAGGCAGGTAAGTGCCTGAAAACAGGGCCTGGCAGAGAAAGCCAGGCAGGAATGGAGTCTCCTGCTACTATATAAGCTCTCAGTCCAAGCTCCCCCAGAATTCCAAACTCAACGTCCTAAACTGGGGAAAGAGACAAGATTCCCAATTATTTTATACATTGGTGTCCTCATAATGCAGTACAGTGGTGCCCCGCAAGACGAACGCCTCGCAAGACGGAAAACTCGCTAGACGAAAGGGTTTTCCGTTTTGGAGGCACTTCGCAAAACGAATTTCCCTATGGAAAGAGAGTTTTCCCCCTGCTCCCAAACATACATTCCACTCACTCTTATTTTCTTTCATGAAAGTCCACATCTCTCTCTCTTCAGGGCTGTGGGCAAAAGAGCAGTTTCCAACATACTGACACTTCCTGCCATTTTGGGCATGAATGCATAGCTGCAAAGAGATAGAAAACACACACACAAACCTTAAAAAAGAAGAAAAAAACCCTCCACCCTTAAAAGAAAAAAGGATGAAGTAGCCAAGAATGGTGCCAAGTCAAACAAAAAGGGGACAAGCAAGCTTTGAGAATTAATTCTGCTTCAGACTGTATCTGCAAATCTGTGACTAGGCAATGATAACAACATACAAATTTGTCTCTCCAGCTTGACAGGTGATAGCCTTCCAGCATTAAGGAAGTTGACCCCCACCCCACCCCGGCAACAAAAACCTGTTCTTTAAAGCTCAATCAGAGCAAATAGCAATCTCCGGAAAATCTGAATTGACATTTGCTCCAATTGAGTGCTAAAGAGCAGGTATTCACTGCAACAAAATAAAAAACCCATGCTCAGACACAGAGTTTTTAAGTGCAGACCTGTGCCTGGAAAGAGCAGGTTAAAGGTAAGTGAGGATAAGCCCTGAGAGCTGTAGGATTTAAATTTTCAAGTTTATTGGTACAAGTTTATTCTGGTTTTTATCACCGTATATATGTTGAATGCCATTAAAGACTCTGTGGTGATAGAACCCACCTCCAACACATACACCTGAAAGATGACAAGCAAAGAAGAAGAAAAAGAAGCAGAAGACTGATACACTGGGGGCTTATGGAGGTTATTCAACAACCCACTGTTATTCTGTGAAGACTGCTGTGGAATTGTTCCTGTGCTTTCTGCTGATTTTCTGGGACCTCCTGAGGCTAGCAATTGCTGCAGCACTTCTGGGTGAAGGCCTTCTGAGTTTCAGGTGCACTGCCAATCAATGCACCTGGTTATCAATAAGCCATACAGACTGCAGCAATTTCTTCATATGGATCACTACTAGTCAATTCAGAATGGTTGTGTGATCCATAGCAGGATTAGGGTGGTGGTGACATAGTTTCTCCCCTCACTCAAAAAGCAGCTGTTGTGCAGAACACTACTAGTTGCTGTGTCACAGGGATTGGAGTCATGGGCTCCTCCCCACCTGCCTCTTATTCCAGAGTATCAGCACCAGAGACTTGCTTTCTACAAGTCCAGGAAGTCCTGCCATGGCCACACACCACATGTCTCACACTTGCAATTTAAGCTAGGTCTTCAGACACTGCCATCTTTCCCCTTGACACAGGGTACAAAGGACAACCTACCACTCTTTAAGTCCACTTTCTCTCTCAGAGCCCTTATGTCTGTCCTTGTGTTGGACAAGCACTCCCAAGAACTGCAGGTGCATTCTAGCACATGCAGCTACACAGAGATCTACTTTGAAATGGAAGGCTGCATCACGGAATTAAGAATAGTACACCTTCAATATGCTACATTCAAGCATGCTTTCAAGCAAGAGTCTGGCATCACAGTGAAGCTCAGAGGGGAGAGTCTGAGACCTGCCTGCCATACCAACATATCAGGAAGTTACTCTGGACCACATCCTCTCTCCGTTTCTGGAAATGGAGACAAATCAAGGCCGGATTTCTTGAATACCTCTCCAAGAACCTCCTAGATTGCAGAGTTGAATAGAAAACACTAAAATATAAATATAGGAGGAGAACTAAAGAAAAGCTTCTCCTCCAAGACATACTGCTAACTTTTTCCCATTCCCTCATATCTCCCTTTTCAGTTCTTGTTTCTACCACAAAGCCTCTTCAGTTCTTGAAAAGACCACAACCTGAGGAGGCTACAGCACAACTACCCATTCCTCATCCACAGTCATGCTATGCTCTAGGACAGTGTTTCCCAACCTTGGGCCTCCAGATGTTTTTGGCCTACAACTCCCATCATCCCTAGCTAGCAAGACCAGTGGTCAGGGATGATGGGAATTGTAGTTCAAAAACAGCTGGAGGCCCAAGGTTGGGAAACACTGCTCTAGGAGAATGATTTCCAAAGCAATTGTTTTTAACGTCTCTTCCTCATCCTTACTCACTCATGGAAACAGAAGATGTTGGCTTTGTGCTCAAAGGAAATAGACAACAGACACTCGGATTAGAAACAGATTTAATGAACAATTCCAACAAAGCAAACAAAAACTATTCCCTTAGCCAGGGGTGGGGAACTTGTGGTCTCCAGATGTTGTTGGACTACAAATCCCATCATCCTCTGACCACTGGCCAATAGTTGGAGTCCATTGGCCGGGAGTTGGATTCCAATAACGTCTGGTGGGCCAACGGTTCCCCATCCATGCACTTAGCAAACAACAGAAGTACAGCAGTAAAATTATTCACTTCCTTGTAGCAACCATTTTTGAAGCACAGTTCTTTCCTTTTGCAACAGAATACAAGTCTTTTAAAAAAGGGATTGGGTGATTTTTATAGAAAACTCTCCTAAAGCAAGGAGACATTTGACTCTAGGGGCACACGAAAAGCCTAGATCTGAACATTCATGTGTGAATATACGCACATGCATGTATTGCTTGCTCATTATTTACCAAATATTGTTGGTCATTTTGAGTCTTCTTTTCCCTTAGGAAAAAGGAATACAAAAAAAGTTTTGCAACATGTTCACCCACAACTGGGCTTAACGTTAAGAGCTCCTCTTGATAGTTTTCTTCTTTTTTGAATGAGCAGTGCTTTCCAAATCCTTGAATTGACTTGAAGTCACTTCATCTTCAAGCCCAGGAGCTAGTGCCACACCTTCTCTGGCAGTAAACAAACTGAGGAATGTCACCAGCTTCTTTTCACACACACAGCACTCTGAATTAGAGGAGGGTAACCCAAGGTGAAACGCTATACCCAATTCAAGAGCCAACCAGTCTTTCATGGAACAAGGATTTTAATTAAAACCACCAAATTTGCATGGGTGATTTCAACGGGTGTCAAAATATTCTTTCATTATTGCACCACTGACTAATCTTGGCCTTCAACCAGCACCTGTTTTTTGTCTAACAATAACTCTGCCATTCCCCGGTCTAAAGAGCTCTTCCTCCTTTGGCTTCTGTATTCTGGCTCCCTTCTCACTCCATACAGAGCTCAAGTGTGAATGGAAAGAAAAGGCAACTCACCTATAAGAAAAGGTCACACGACATTTGGGGCTTCTTAGAGAAAAGGCGAGTAAGATACATGGCAGATATAAAGAATGAGGCACAGTGAGAAAGTGGATAGAGAAAGGTTTTCTCCCTCTCTCATAATACTAAAATTCAAGAGGCATCCAAGTTTCTGGGCAGCCAAAAAAAAGGGCATTTCTTCGCACAGCACTTGGTTCGCCTGGCACCTACATTATATATTTTTAGGCACCAGCTGAAAACCTTCCTCTTTTGTTTAAATTGTTTTCTTGTTTTTATCCTTTATTTTATTCTGTGAACTGCCCTGAGCTGAGAAATAATAATAATAATAATAATAATAATAATAATAATAAAAATAAAAAACAACTAGGGAATTCACGCCTACAAAAAGCAGTGGTGGCCATAAGCTTGGCTGGCTTCAAAAGAGATAAATTCATGGAGGATAAGGCAATCAACAGCTAATAAGCAGGATGGTGATGGTCTACCATTGGTGCCAGAAGCATGTATACCAGTTCCTGGGAAACACAAGTGGGGAAAATGCTACTATGCTCAAGTTCTGCTTGTGGCTTCCAATAGGCAACTGACCAGCCACTGTAAGAACAGAGTGTTGTGTTCTTATGTTAAGAGCCATCTGCAAAACAACAGTGCTACTCACATCATATTGCTGAGGGAAGTTGCGGATGGAAGGCAATGGTCGGACAGACACCCACTTCTTCTTTGCTTTGGACATCACAAGCAGGACACGGCGCTCCTTGGTCCAACTACGGGGGGGTGGGGGACGACGACAAAAAAGATGCTCAGAAAATGTTCCATTATGAGCAGAGTCTGGCTTTCATGACAACTGGTGTACAGTGGTACCTCGGGTTACATACACTTCAGGTTACAGACTCCGCTAACCCAGAAATAGTGCTTCATGTTAAGAACTTTGCTTCAGGATGAGAACAGAAATCGTGCTCCGGCGGTGCAGCAGCAGCAGGAGGCCCCATTAGCTAAAGTGGTGCTTCAGGTTCAGAACAGTTTCAGGTTAAGAACGGACCTCCGGAACAAATTAAGTACTTAACCTGAGGTACCACTGTACAGACTGAGCTAATGAATCCAGAATTCCCTGCTAGAAAGAAGGAAAGCTCTGTGCCATGTAGCACGTGGGGAGGTGGGGAGGACAACACGCAACAACTGATCGCCAAAATAAACTGTGTGAAGCAATAGCAGATAAGAAAAGCCTTATGAGGCAGATCATCTGGTCCTGTATCACATAGATTGTATGATTTATAGACTAAGGAAGAGCTTTCAGAACTGCTTGTCAGGGCACACTAGTGTGCCATGGGAGAGAATTAGGCCTTGAAAACTTAAGCAGCTACTATGTCCAGGTCTGTGGCAGTGTGTGAAGGCACCTTCCTAAAGCAGAGTAGCAATGCCTGAATGGGAGGGAGATCTCTTAACCCCCACAGAGGAAAGATGGAATATAAATCCAGTATCTAAATAACCATTGGTGGCATCTATCTCACTATATCCTTATTTGTTTACCCTTGCTACTCCTCAAGAGGCATCTCAAGATGATTTACACTATAACGACAAATATAAAAGTTTCCTACAGTCATACCTTGGTTTTCAAACAGCCTAGTTCTCAAACTTTTTGGCTCCCGAACACCGCAAACCTAGAAATGACTGTTCCAGTTTGCATGCTGTTTTTGGAAACCAAACGTCCGATGGGGCTTCCGATTGGTTGCAGGAGATTCCTGCAGCTAATCAGAAGCCACGCTTTGGTTTCTGAACGTTTTGGAAGTCGAAGGGACTGGAACGGATTCCATTCGACTTCCAAGGTATGACTGTATATAAAAACAATTTTAAAAGCAATTGTGTATGTAAACAATTTTGAAAAACAACCACTATAAATAGAAAAGCAGTTGAAAACAACAACAAATACACACAATCCATTCAGGTCCAGGGCAGGCACCAACTAGGATAAAGATTTTAGAAGGCTAATTGAAGGAGTGTGTGGAGACACTGTGCATACCTTCCGAGTGGGGAGGCAGCAGACAGCACCCGTTTCCTCCTTTTTGCCAGAATATGATCATTGACATAACCCTGAAGGAAGGACTAATAATGCACAAGAATTCCCCAGATGCAACCTGTGCTAGAGCTGTCAGGCATGGGGGAATCCCTGACACATTGCCTACTTAGGGAAGCAACCGTGCTTCCTAGGCAAAGGAAAGGGTAAGACGTTGGGAAGCAGAATCAAAATGGGCTGGCTTCAAACTCCCTGCCCATTGCTTTACAAGTTAATCAAGCATTTATAGTAATCTTTTTTAGTGCAATGCTGAAGAATACTGTAGTGATCAGGTGGGATTGCTATGAGGAATTATAAATATAGAGTAAGCCATCTGTGTCAGCAATGAAAGCATTGCGGTGACTGGGTTTAAACGATTTTGATATGATTCTTGATCAATCCACACCTCTGCATCCCTGTTCCATTTCTCTTTCTTGACAAGTTAGGTACTGCAATGCAGGCAGGCATCCTGGGTCATCAAAGATAGTGGGCAGCTTCTTTTGATGTAGCTTTTCTGATATGTTAATCTTAGGATGTTAATCTTAGGGCCAGGAAACAGATCTCACCTGAAGGTGATAATGATCGCAATATGCGTGCTTAATTAGTTTTGGTAGTTTAAATTTTCCCAACGTGGGGTTTATTGAAATGCTCAGAAGAAGTCTGATTGGTTCTTACGAACACTCTGTAAAAAGTTATTTTGTGAATAAAACGACCTGGGCTGTGGGGTAGAGGGACAGAGATTATTATACGCACCCTTCCCAGAGTCTTGCTGGTTCAGGCCTCTGTGTGTATTCTTATTAATCAGAGTTCAATCCTTCCTTTACTTTGGGAACGCCTCAGTATACCTCCATTTTTAAAATGGGGGGGGGCACCTGTCCCATTATCAAAACTTTGGGAAACATTGTATTAAAACGTTACAGACCCATAAGTAATTGGCCCATAAACTCTGCATCATTTTTAATCTCCCTTTTCCCCATGTTTTTTCTCCACACAGCTTCCTCCACAAGAGTAGGTATGCCTGGCACTGACTCAGTTCAAAAATGACCACAAATACATTTTATAGTCTACAAGGAATAAAAACAAAACCCTAGAAAACCACAGCAATCGTTTAAATAAAAGCACTCCACAAAATATATGGTAGGAAAACATTCTACAGGCAGTAGAATAGGTAAGGGCACCTACCAGTGGCGAGCTTTGGCACTACAGTACTTGAGGTCCTTGTCTGGTTCCACCACCTGCCCATTCCTCCAACACTGGCCACAAACAAATTTCATTTGGAGGTCGAAAGTGCTTGACGTGGGAGTCCTCGCAGAAGCCTGATATTGGGACGGAGGAAGGAACAAAGTTGGTGGAGGGAGTTGCTGCATTCACAAAATTGGACAAGCTGGATTTACTAAGACAATACACATTTTTACACGTATGTTCTTTTATGAGAACTGCAGAATAAAGCAAGCGACAAAACAAGACTGCAAAAACAGATCCTAAGAGTAGGATAAAATTACATTAGAATGGATATTGATATATAAGTAAATAGCCTTTGCTGATAATTTACAGACAAAAATCCCGTTATGTGAAAAGGTAAAGGATATCATATGTAAGGGACTGAAGATAAAGATAAAGCGCTCTCTCTTTCTCTCTCTCCACAGACTCTCTTTCATGCTATTGAAGAAGCTAATAAGCCACCTACTTCTGTTTTCTAGTATTGTGGGATGTGGTGTTGGAGATAATGAAATGACACAATGCAAAACTCACAGTAAAAAACCAACTCTTTTTATGATCCATGCTGTTGAATTTACAATTGCATTCCTACAGGAACGGGGGGTTTTTTTTGCCAGTATTGGCCACTGGTTCAGCACAGTATCTAATCAATAGATTGGGCTCTAAGGCCATAAATTGGGCCTATATGATCTTTACAGTCCTGGGCTTGGACTTACTTCACTTCCTGCAGGGGTTGCAAACATTGCACATGACACACCCAGTCTAAAATGAACATAAATACACAAAGTAACCCTGAGGAACATAAGGACTCCTGGACGGTTAAGTCCAGTCAAAGGCGAAATTGGGGTTGTGGTGCTCATCTCACTTTCAGGCCGAGGTGTTTGTCCACAGACAGCTTTCCGGGTTGTGTGGCTAGCATGACTAAACCGCTTCTGGTGCAATGGAACACTGTTACGGAAACCAGAGCGCACGTAAACGCTGTTTACCATCCTGCTGCAGCAGTACCTATTTATCTACTTGTACTGGCATGCTTTCGAACTGCTAGGTTGGCAGGAGCTGGGACAGAGATATGGAAGCTTACCCCGTTGCGGGGATTAGAACCGCCAACCTTCCGATTGGCAAGCCCAAGACGCTACCTGTGTCCCTGAGAAACATAGCAGTGGCATAGGATTTGGGGCGGGGGGGGGGGAGCCTGCAGTGGTGGTTGCCCTGGACACAAAATTGTTAGCGGGTGCAAAATTTCAACACCCAGTGCTGCCTCAATACAGCTGTGCGCTTCCATTGGTGAGCTCTGTTGAAAATGGCTTCTCCATGTGAAACAGGAAGGGACCTCTTCAGACAACAGAACAACTCTTCTTTTCTTATCTCTGCAGCTGTGGTCTCCTGGGTGACATGGACGCTGTTAGGCAGTTTCATGTGCATATATAAACTATATCATCTTTTACAACATTGGGGGCAGAAAATATTACTTGATGGAATTCTCTGCCTGAGCAACATATTAAGCATGATACCATCTTCAGCTCTGAATGACTAACAATTTGAGTAGAAGAGAAAATTTAAAGACAATTTGTGCCAACTTAGAATTTGGAAAGAAACAGTGGCAGGAGGGAGAAGTCAGAGGATGAGATATATGGAGAGATAGTTACTCCAGGACAGGAGATCACAGATTCATGCAATTGGTGGTGGTAATTTAGTGTAGAAAATGTGTGTTGTTTGGCGGAGGAGGAAGAAAAGAGGGTTCACATTGTTATGGTTCTTGCCACCTCTATAGGAAAAAAGAACATTAAACACAATACTCACATACAATCCTTATTCCTTTAACTGCAATGTTAGAAATTTTTTTGCTGCTTTTCTTTATAAACAAACTCATGGAACTTAAATTAAAATAAAACACACACACACACACCAGGGGTCTGGGATGAATGAGTCACTCTGGGTGCCAACTGCTTTAGGAGTGCAAAACGCAAAGAATGCTGATCTTGAGCTATTTGTTCAGCCACACTGTTTTGTGTAGGATTATGCTCCATCAACTCAAAACAAACTCCACTGAGTCCTTACTCTCAGGTAAGGATAGCCACCTGAATCAGGTAGCCAGAGCACACCAACTGAGGCCAAGGAAATCTCCACAGAGAATGGACCCTGCCTTAGACCAAGCCTAGAAGGAGGGTTTAAAGTTTTGCATGTGTGTAATTCTGGAGGGAGTTTCTAAAGACTCAGGTGCCCTGGGTAAACGCACCAGGCTGGTGTCACAAGTCACATAAGTATACAGATTGTACCAATCGCCATGCTGATCACTACAAGAACAAATGGAAAAACAGGGCTAATCCAGATTAGTGCAGGAGGTATGGTGCAAAAAGAGTAACTATGGCAAAACACAAACTCCTGGAACAAAAACAGCTATCCCTATTAGCTAAGCCTACTAGACACCTATTCCTACACTGTTCATTAGCCATGTGGAAAGCTGCCATCAAGGCCCTCCCACCAAATAAATCCATATAAGTCATTGTTGCAGATGGAATTCATCCCTTAGGTATCTATCTAATAATTCCTGCCTCCAGTCTTTTCACACCCTCATCAAAGGCTTTGAAAAGCTCCTTCTAAACATTAGAAGCTTCCAAGAACATGAGGCAAGCACAAACTGAACAGGTCTTTTCAGGTGAGTAGCCCAAAGCTGAGAAGCATATGCACCCTTGCCAAGTAAATCTTTGCAAAGGTAAAAGGAACTGAAAGAAGAAGCCAAAGCATCAACTGTGCATGACTGTATTTGTAACAGCAAGACACATACCTGACAGATTGCTAATAAATTAGTCAATGTTGCATGGAAATTAGAGGTTCCTAAGCATGCCATGAATTAACTCAGCCCAACTGGCTTCAGATTAACAGCTGCATTGTTATGGGGCCAACATTACAAGATCTAGTTGGCAACTAAACCATACCGGCCACATGATTAAAAGCTTTGGCACAGCAATGCTTTGATTTGTTATTCCAAGTAAGGCAGAAGGCATGCCACAACGAGAAAGAGAGCAGTGGATCAGTGGCAGAGCACGCGAATAAGATCACCAACAAAATGTTGAAGTAGGGTGAGCTTCTTTCAGAATTCCAGCCAGCCAGCTATGATTTCTTTCAGGATATTCCATTCCATTTCTCCCTCCCTCTAGTTTTCATTCTTCTACCATTCCCGAGTAGTCAATGAGTATACTTTGGGGAAATATCTGTAGCTCAGAAGCAGGACATCCATTCTGCCTGCAGAAAGTCCCAATTTCAATCCCTGGCATCTCTAGGAAAGACTGGGAATGCCCCCCAATGGAAACTTTGGAGAGTTTCTGCCAGTCAGTGTAAACAGTACTGAGCTAGATAGAACAATGGTTGAAGGCCAATTCTAGAAATGTGGGATGGGTCTGATTTCACTTAGATATGCAAGAGTATTATTCTCTCATAACCTTTCCCTAACTCTGTTAACTCTTCTCCAGCTGTTCCCAATTATTCACACATATTTAGTTGCCAAAAAAAGCAACTCAGCCCGGCATTATTTACTGGCAGTCCAGAGTGAAGCCGGCTATACAGAATGGCTGTTCCAGGTATATCCAAAAATGAATGCATTCAGGCATTGTGCAATTAGTTTCCAGACAACTTCACAGCTTAGAAAATGTCAGGTGATTTTGCAATCTGTGGAAGTAGCAAGACAGCATGTCATCCTGTTATTTAGTTTTTCTGAACCAAAGTCATCTTAGCACAAGAGCTGAGTTCACACAAATAAGGGAATTCTGGGGAGACAGAACCCACCCCCCTAATGTGACTCTGCATCATCCCTCTCCCCACAGAAGCTCCCCCACTCCCTCTCCATGCAAGAGTTATTTAGCTGGAAGCACAGCTGAATAAGCATTATGCCAAATTAACCTGCTTAGACTGGAGAAAAAGAAAGGCAAAAACAAACTTTCCACTGTTGGTTGCTTAGCCCTCTGCACCAGTGAACTGTTGCTACTTTCTTTGAGACTTAGCTAAAAGCTGGTAGGATGGTTTCCTCAGCTTGGACAAAACCACAATGAACCCATCTGGGACTGGTTAGTTATATTTGAAATCCCCTTCCATTAAAAAAGCTACAAGCATGCTATACATTAGTGTCATGCAGGACCCCGTTTAATTAGCAGGGTATCAGCAACAAGCATGTTCTGAACATGCCCGCACAAACATTTTTTAAAAATCTTCATTGCTATCAGCTGTGCTTTTCACAGCAGCATTTCTTACTAACTGAACATTTCTGACTTAGTTCAAGACACCCACTAGGCTCAGAGATGATGGAATTTGGACCCTCCAGATGCTACTGGACTTCCAACTCCCATCATGGAGGATGGATTGAATGTTTTATTTCACAAAACAAAAAAAAAAAAATTCCTTCCAGTAGCACCTTAAAGACCAACTAAGTTAGTTCTTGGTATGAGCTTTCGTGTGCATGCACACTTCTTCAGATACCTGCATGCACACGAAAGCTCATACCAAGAACTAACTTAGTTGGTCTTTAAGGTGCTACTGGAAGGAATTTTTTTATTTTGTTTTGACTATGGCAGACCAACATGGCTACCTATCTGTAACTTATTTCACAAAGGGATTGCGAGACTCATTAGAAAAACAGTCCAGCACTTCTTCAGCATCCTTGGCTTGAATGTACCCCCAAATATTACATGTCCGCAGATATTAGAAATGAAGGGATCTAGGTCTGAAGGCTGCAGCCTCAGAGAAGTAGGGTGTGAGCTGCCCAAGGCCACCTTCCCCCTTGTATACCCAGCCATGGGGGATGGTGGACCAAAATGGTCTCATAAGCTGCATGTGTTCCTCATGCTTTCTGAATGCCTCCACCACGACATGGAGATAGGCCGTTTCTCTTGTCAGATGAAAAGCCCGCTCCTTCCTGTCTGCTCTAGCTGGTAACTGATACTAGGCTATGCCTCCACTGCCCCAGTTCTGCTTCCGCTGCATTACTCCACCATGACACTTAATAATTTACTACTCCTACTTGGTCTTTCTCCTCTCATTGGGAACATGTCCCCTCCACCTTCAGCATTGAAGTACTTGGGCATCATTACACCCCTTAACTGTCCCAGGGACATCCCGGAATTAAAGAAGCCATCCCAGCTTCTGATTGGATCCTGGGATGTCCCGTTTTGGCTCAGCGAAAGACACATGTTTTGGGGGGCCGTGTTCTCACACGAGTCACCAAAAGATGTGCATCCCAATTTTCCTCTATGGCATGTCAGAGGGTATGAATCATAGGTAGAATGCTGAAACAGCAACACTTCCCTCCTTTCCCCAATGCATGGATAATTGCCAGGATGTGCATGAAGCACACCGTAAAGAAAGTGGTTTTGCGTGCATGCAGTTTTCTAAATCAGAAACAGAGATGTGTTTAAAAAAGCAAAAGGGAAGAAAACTTTCAGCCTCACATCATGAGACTGGACAATGCAGACCATTCATTTCCTTAATGGCTACATGTGTGCCAGCTTAAACCACCATGGAAGTAAATGGTGGTGGGAGAGCATCCAGAGTTTAATTTGTTTCATCAGCTACCACAACACACCAACTGGCCTCTTCCTTGGCTCTTGCCTGATCCTTCCTTGTATCTGTACTGCCTCAATCCTTCCACCCGTGCTCTTCTCTGAAAAGTATGATGCAGCTGCGCAGTTTGGTTATTTGACCCCATTGTTATAGTAGCATGAAGCCACAATCCTCTATGTGCTGGACAAGCCATAACATGTCCCTTCTATGCTGAAACTGACTGACAGAAGGAATAAGAGACACCAAGTGGTAGGAAATATTATTTAGCATTTTAATCTAACAACTTCTAAATGATGGGTCTCCCCTCCCCTCCCTTTCTCTTCTTACTAACCACACCTTCTGAAAGTCATTAAAGGTCAAAGAACTTAGTGTTCTAGTTCAAGAGCTGTTTTAATCCAATGCCAGGGCTGGGCTCCTTTTGTTACTCATCAGCTAGGCACTTCTCCAGGACTCCAAAATGAAACCCAGGAGGAGGGTAGCAGGTTATTACCGCGCAGTAGTACTTTCAAAGCTGCCACTTGGAAACCAGAAGCTATTCTTTTGGGAATTATGGGATCAGAACTACCTAAACAGTATAGAAATTTATTTATGTATGCAACCACAGTTGCAAGCATGTTATTTGCCCAAAAATGGAAGGAAGAAGAGGTCCCGTCGAGAGAAAAATGGATACAGAAGTTAATGGACTATGCAGAAATGGCAAAACTTATGGAGAGAATAAGAAATCAATATAGCAATTTAACTTTTTTAAAGAAAGGAATGGAAATGGTTTACTGAGTATTTACAAACAAACTGTAAACAGATTAAGACATTGGCAGGATTAATGTAAAAACCTGTAGTCTGTCTCCATCTCTCTATATATGGGATATATACGGGAATAGATATATAAAAGAATATGTTGAGATAATTTGGAGTATGCAGGAAGATGAAAAGAAATGTAAACAACCATAGAAAGAGGAAGAAGGGAGTCGGAGTTTTAAATGTCAAAATTATGACTGAATAATTGTAATTAAATAAATGAAAATTATAAAAACTAAAAAAACAAAAAGCTGCCATTTGGCTTTTGAACCTCAGCCTCCAGATTAACAGCCCTCCCATGAGCCATAATCTTCCAAAAATCAAATCTGATCCCCGTTCTTCATGGTTCAAAAGAGTGCTCTTAGCTACTCATTACATTTTTTCTACGGTCTTTCTGGACATAATTTCTTTTCTGTTACTTTTAACAACCACAAAGAACAAATGAGATAGTGCTGCCTCTAACAGCATCATGCTAGACGCCGGCAGGCATGATCAGCTGAAGAAACAGAGTGGGAAGGAGAGAAGTCAGAGTAATAGTTGCAGCAAACCTCGTGGATCTCCACCCAAAATAAGCCCACCCCCCACGGGCTGCACTGCAGTATGAAGAGCCACTCGCCCATACAGCCCATGAACATCCTCCTCCCTTCCTTGAAAACTGCCTCAAGGTCCAACTGCTCCATTCTGGATCCTATTTTGGACATGGGTAATATATACCAATTCATCCTTGCTGAGAAGTTAGTGCCACTGTGCCTAATGGCTCTTGTTGGCCACTAAATGTGTTTAGGAATGTGGTCTTACACACAGAACAACCCTTGAGCTATTTTCGCATAAACAAGTATTTCCATTTAAGAAGCTCCTTAACATGTTTTAATCCCTATGATATTCCTAATGAGAGAGAGAGAGAGAGAAGTTAAAAGCAAGGAAGGGGAAGGAATACATACACCATTTAATAATACGAATATACTGGAGTAGCAGCCAATCCCACCCCTCTCCTGGGGGGCCACTATACAGAGAGAGTTGCTTCTTATTCACTCAAAGGCAAACAAAAGAATACAGAGAGTGTTCTGGTACGTCAAGCATCCTGTTCTTCACGGTAGCCAATCATATGCCTCTGGGAAGCCCACAAAGAAGACATGAGGTCAACAGCCCTATCCTCAGCAACCGATACTGAAGGCGACATAGTCATCAAGACTAGAAGCAACTGTTAGCCATATCTACCACAAACCCTTTAGAGCCAGGTTCGTGGCCACCACCATATCTTAGGCTAGTGAATGCCAGAGTTTAACTATGCACAATGTTCTCTGGGAATTTCTGTGTGGGTGGAAAAATTAGGGAATGCTTGTATACATTTTATGTACACAAGTACAGAAGTAAAGTACACCTCCTGGAATTGGAAGTTCCTAATGCTGTCTACCTTTGATCAATGTACGTGTGTTCTCATAAAACACAGCCATTGGCATTGGATTTTTGAAGTTCCTTACCATATTGCTGTTAGTCTTGCTGGCATGTGCCTCCATCTGTTGCCAGTACTTCTTGGATTCCTGTACAATGTCTTCATGGGTCATCCCTGGAATTATAATAAAGTCTTCCATTAAGAGCTTCCAAATTCCAGAATCTTTTCAGATTTTTTAAAACAATGGTTTTACTTGTAGTGTTCCAAAACGCAATGGACCAACAGACTTGAAGATTCAAGTTATTTCATCGTGAACCACCCTGAGATCTCTGATCTCACGCACACACACACACGCGCGCGCCCCACCCTTCATATATATAAAACACTACAAGTGCAGCAGAAATATAGCAACAAAAGGGCATAAAATTTAAGAGCTCTTGATTCAGACATGCTGCCTCCAATTTCAAGCCACTCTTCCCAAGTTGGCAGTTACATCCACTGATCCACTCTAGAGCTTTTCTTTTCTGCAAAGTGTAGAATATTAAAACCTAACACCACAAATCATTCCCTCAACTCTTATAATTCATGTATGTAAGATTTCAATACACTAAAGGTACAATCCTATGGTCCCTAGAAAGGCATCTCAGGAACCATAGATACTGCAGATCTCCCTCTCCATCCTCAGGATGAGCCAAGTGGTACACTTACCGGAGTACTGCTGTAGCAGCCAAACTTTGAGCTCTATGAAGCTGTGAGCAAAATGGCAGCTGTCTTCACGCAGGCAGCCGTAACGCACCTCATGCCGGCACACATCAAACTGAAAGTGCTCCTGGAACTGGCGGATCTTGGAGTATTTTAGTGAGGTGGAACGAACAATGTGAACTAGACACCTGCATCGAGGAGAGGAATGTTTATTCATAAAGATGCTTGTTTTAAAACAGCAGTGATATAGAAAAATACTGCTCAGCCTGAGCCAGCCCATCCATTTGCAGCGCCTTCTGCCCCCTGATTCTACAGAGAAGAACCTCAAATCTGGACTACAATGTTAGCCTGTCAAGAGACTGTCATAAAACATGCCCGCCAGTCCCTAATTATTTGCACCTTTTGCGGATTTTCATTATAAGCCACTTTGGGAGCTAATTGTGCTACATTTAAAACAAAACAAATTCCTTCCAGTAGCACCTTAAAGACCAACTAAGTCAGTTCTTGGTATGAGCTTTCGTGTGCATGCACACTTCTTCAGATACCTTTCGTGCATGCACACGAAAGCTCATACCAAGAACTGACTTAGTTGGTCTTTAAGGTGCTACTGGAAGGAATTTGTTTTGTTTTGACTATGGCAGACCAACACGGCTACCTATCTGTAACTGTGCTACATTTAGACCACCATGTGTACGTACCTCAGTTTCAGAACACACACTTACTGGATGTGGGCTTTGACAATTGTGTATCTGCAATGCTTCATGAGTAATGTATTGAATGGGCTAGACAGACAAAATAAAATATTATATCTTGATTTATGCATTACTCAAGAAGCATGGCAAATACTTAATCATCAGAACCAACAATAGGAAAGGGTTGGTTCCACAACTGAGGTGCTTCTGTGTGGTAGTTAACAGGATGGCACCATGGTGAGGAATGCTGCTTTAAATGTTCTGCTAGATGACTGCAGCAGCAAGAGCACAACCACATGTCATCTGTTTCCATGCTGCTAAAGGTAATGCATGAATATGGATTTAATGATCCTTATCATAATATATAGGGTAGGCCAGGAGTATTTCCAGACTCAAACAGTTGGTATCTGAAGAAGTGTGCATGCACACGAAAGCTCATACCAAGAACTAACTTAGTTGGTCTTTAAGGTGCTACTGGAAGGAATTCTTTTATTTTGTTTTGACTATGGCAGACCAACACGGCTACCTATCTGTAACAGGGTGGGGGTAGGGCATTACTGGCGAGACCATCAGCCACAGCTCATTGTTGAGCAACTGCTTTGCACCCCCAGCATCTCCAGGTAGAGACACTCTAGTGTGAAACCCTGGAGAGCAGTCTGTCAGCCTGTGTAGAGTCAATACCGAGCTATTTAAAGGTTTGACTTAGTACAAGGCAACTTCCTATGACGAAGCCCAGCCCACTTACTTGTTATCATAAAAGCTATGTTTCGCAGCTAGGTTGGAGCACACTGCTGGCGAGTCCTTGGTCCCTTTGCTGATTATCCGGGGTTTGCTATCAAAGCAGATCTGCAAGCACACCATTAGAAAAGGGTTTCAGACTCTTAAGTCCCTAGAAATTGCTTTAAACAATCATTTCTAAAGCACTTCCAGTGCACTGTAATATTTGCCTAACAAGGGCTGAAATCTGAATAGTTCCCAAATGGAACCCTGGAGAGCCCCTGACAGTCAGTGTTGACATTACTGGGCAAGGTGGTCCAATGGTCTGATTCATTGCAAGGCAGCTTCTTGTGTTCTTTTATCATGCTCCTGGCAGCTTGTGATTATAGGTAATTATTATTATAGACGTGGAATTAAGGCTAGGAGGTTGCTACTTGCCCACTCAACAAGTCCCGATCTTCCAGGACCCAGCCTAACGCTCCATTGACTAGAACACAGTGGCTTTCTGCTAAGTTACTATGCGAGAGAACAGGATGCTTATTGTAATCAAGCCACGACCACACAGTGATGTTTCCAATTCATGTTTCTCAGCAGTACTGGGGGTTTCTGGAGGCCAGCTCAAGGCTAGCCACATAGCAACTAGGTAGGAAATTCCAGAGAGGTGCCATTTTCTGTCACTTTAAAACAGAGCTGCAACCCAGAATTGAGTGTGAGAGAGAAAGGGTAAGCAGAATTTTGGTGTTTTTATGCAAAACCAAAACTGATAAATGTCGGCACTGGACAGTATTCTGGGTGAAAGGCTCAACGGCCCAGTTATGTAGCTAGACAAGGAGAAGGATGCTGTGGAAGGACATCTTGCCTGCCTTCTACTCCATACCTCACAGAGAAAGGTGAATATGCCCTGGTGTTCCTTCAAGATCCTGGCAATGGTCAGGCTGCCCCGCTTGACTCCGCCCAGCGGGTCAAAGAGGAGGTCACGATTGAGAGTCCCCTTCCGCTCCTCTGTCCACACGTCGATCTCCTCCTGGTGGTACGCGAAGGTGCAGTTATCCCCGTACTTACAGTCCTGCTTGTTAAGCATATCTACAAAGCAACAGACATCACACCACCACACAAGGAATGGAGACTGGAATCAGAACCAAGCTCTCTTGCTACCCCTTCTTCTGTTTCCTTCTCTCCCCTCCCACTCAGCCCCAAGATCACAAACAGTTAAAAATAAACCAATGAGTTCAAAATGTCACATCTTGGGGTAGCCAAGCCTTCCCCAACCTGGTATCCTCTGGATGCTGTTGGGACTACAACTCACATCACCCTGAACCATTGGCCATACTGGCTGTGGCTCATGGGAGTTGCAGTAGAACAACACCAACATCTGGAGAGTACCACATTGGAGAAGGTTGCAATTATTCATCATAATAACTCAAGCCCCTGTCACCTTTACTAATGATTAACTTAATTTCCCCAACGAGACCTGCCTGACACCTGCCCATTTTGGCATAAGTCAGACAATTTGATTTTCTTAGGATGTTAATTTAATCATTTTTTCTTGGCTGATGGCAATTGTGTTTTTATGCTGCCCTTTTAAATCTTGCTGCTTTGGGTGTGCTTTTGTATATCTTTTATCTTGTTTTATCACTGAACTTTGAAAATTTTGTAAGCCACCATGATGGGAAATCGATTGAAGGCAAAGGTATAAATCCCTATAATAATTAAAGTCTGTACACATTCATGAAGGAGAGGGTAGGTCAGTAGGAAACAGGTCATTGCTACAGAAAGCAGCCTCTCTCTCCCCATGCCATATTTCACAGAACCCTCCTTCTGTATGAAGCAGTCCCGCCGCCCCGCCCCCCGCCACCCAATGTACCCTTTCCCTTCAATTCACCTTTGCACAGATAATAAGATCCCACAAAGTTTGTCTTGGTTGGCCGTGGTCGGATTCTCTTCCAGGTTTTATCTTCCGAGTTGCAGCGCCGGCCCAGCAGTATATCCCGCTTGCACTTGTGTTCCAGACCTTCTCGATAGGTATAATCACCAGCCTTGGGTCCTACAAAAGGGGAGACAAGATTAATAAGAACCCAGTTTTTCCAATAGCAACTAGTCCAAGTCACCACAAGCAAATCACCTGTTTTGGGATAGCAGATGCGACAGGCTTGTTTGAAGATGTGAGTGGATGCCAGCGGATTCTTCACAAGCAGCGCTGTGTTGGGCATTATTGACTCTGGCTGACACATCAGCAACTCTACCACTTTGGGTACCGCTGGGTGACTTGGTCCACTGTGGTTTGCCTGGAGAGAGAGTGGGGGGGGGGAATTGCAAAGAAAAGTAATTAAACCCCTCTCCTGAAGTTCTTCAGGTCAACCTGCATTTCAGAAAGAACAAGCCAAAGTGGGCAGACTAAAGCCCTTCTCATTGATGACTCTACTCTACACGCAAGGAGAATTACTCTGACTTTCGTGGTCAATCCAAAATACAATCTTGAGCGTTCCCATGAATTCTAGGTAGCGTTGCAAAGAAGAACTGTCAAAGTGTTGCCCTATTGTGCCATTAGTGGAATAGACTGGATGAAATCTGGGTATCAATTATATTACTAACTGTTACACTGAAGGTGCACCTGAAAAGCTATTTCCTTCTTATTTGAAAGCTTATTGGAAAGGTCAAAGAGTATCCTACAATTGTCCAATACACTTTAGTTGCCTATGTGGTTCAGCTAAAGTGTCATATATAGCTCGGGGGGGGGGGACTTTTTTCCTGATACATGACTGTATCATGGTAATTGTGAAAAATTATTAGTTTTTTGTAACAGATTTCATTAACTTTCCAACACAGTTTTAACATTTTAAATCGCATACTTTGTTGACATTATATCTTAAATTAGAAAAGGTGGCATCAGCCATCTTAATGACAGCATAAAGAGCTCAAGCAACCTGCTATCACATGAAAATGCAACCAAGATATACACCTTTCAAAAAATCCTAATGAAGTTTTGCCAAGGGGTCCATTTTCAGCTCTTGGCCCGCAGATTATTCCATCTCCCAATCCAGAGAAAAAGAGAACAACTACTCACCAAGGGTGGTGGTTTCTGGATACCAGCAGGCTGCCGTGCTTCTTGTGTGCTGGTTTCCTCTGAACAAGGAGAGAAAAATCACAAGAGAAATGAAGACACTGGCCAGTGTTACAAGCATGATTGCCAACTACCCGAGCACTACTACATTCAACTACCTTCTCTTTTCTTAAGTTCCCAAGAGGCAACAGAAACCAAGTGCCACATTCTTTTAGCACTTGAGGCAGATAGTTTCAATAATTAAAAAAACCCCTAGATTTAAGAAAGAAAATCATAGTAATGCTCTTGCACAGCCCTGCCACCCAGGTCATTACCATGAGGTCTGCATAGGAAAATATCCCAGGGGGTTCTCTCTCCAGTGTTAGTTTCAAATTACTCCAAAGAGGCGGTTCTCACCAAGAGGAAAATTGTTTTCTAGTGGTTTAGATATCACTGGCTAGATAAATACTCTTTTCTTCAAATTTGCTTTGGATCATACAGAAACATACCTCCTGCTCCTTCATCCTCTTACATGTTAATCTTGTTATTCAGTCAAGTAATTCTTTAAGTTTCTCTTAATCTATAATGCAGCAATGAACTAATACTGCTGCTGTTTGGTGCGAACCACATGATGGGCACTATCCAAACCAACACATTTATCCATTTGCTTATTTATTATACCCAGCCTAGTTAGAAAAAAGAAACATTTGCAATTTAAAATTGACAATACAAGGCTGGGACATCGGCCATGAACTGATATGAGGGGTGAGAAGGAGAGAGTTAGATGGCAGTGGAGGAGCATGTAACATGAGCCTAGGGCAGTTGATATTTTGACTCTAACAGGCCCCACACCTACCAACAGTAAAGGAATCCAGCGCATCTAGTGATCCCCTATTGGTTCCAAAAGCATCCAAGACATCGAGGCGGGACTCTGTGTATGGGAGCAAGTCCAGCGAATCCAGCGAGTCCAAAGGGGAGCTGCCACTGCCACCCACAGGCGATTCAAAGGCATCCAGGACAGATGAGGAGGAGAGCTGCTTAGTGGCATCCATCACAAGGCCAAAGGAAGCAGGAGGGAGCGGTGTGGAGACTGGAATGCTGGCAGTCACCACGGGAGGGAGCAGAGGAGTGCCACCCGGAAACACGGGGATCAGCTGGGGCATCTCACTAGACAGGTTGGCAGGGATGGCACCTTGGACCAGGGACTTCAGCAAGAGAGATAAAACATGATACAGTTAGAGGGGAAGAGATGAAATGCACCAGGTACACAAGGTAGGTAGCACAGGGCACTATGACAGACAGAACTGAAGACTAGTTTACAGTTACTTTCTCCAACGCAGCAGCATTATCAACCAGTATCTTGGTAATAATAATAATAATAATAATAATAATAATAATAATAATAATAATTTATTTATACCCCACCCATCTGGCTGGGCTTCCCCAGCCACTCTGGGCGGCTTCCAACAAAATATTAAAATATTGTACACTAGTCCATCAAACATTGAAAGCTTCCCTAAACAGGGCTGCCTTTAGATGTCTTCTAAAAGTCTGGTAGTTGTTGTTCTCTTTGACATCTGATGGGAGGGTGTTTCACAGGGTGGGTACCACTACTGAGAAGGCCCTCTGCCTGGTTCCCTGTAACTTGGCTTCTCACAGTGAGGGAACTGCCAGAAGGCCCTCGGTGCTGGACCTCAGTGTCCGGGTAGAACGATGGGGGTGGAGACGCTCCTTCAGATATACTGGACCAAGGCCGTTTAGGGCTTTAAACGTCAGCACCAACACTTTTATTCACACAGACCCTCCTCTCTTTTGTGGTGCAACTCCTGCCTCCCCCACTGCAGTTCAGCATTACACAGGCATCAAGACTAACCAGGTGTCAGAGGCATAAGTGGCATTAACTGGATTGGGGGAGCGGGGAGGAAGAATGCAACAGGTGAACAGATCCAGTAGGGTACCAGAAAGAAGCTTCAGGGAGCTTCAGGGAAGGAGAATGTGCCCAGTGTTGACCCAGAGCATTGGTATATCTAGGAAAGAACCATCTACTCTGATTAGCACAGTTGCTGTCTAACACGGACAGTTGGTCTTCCCTAGTACATGCCTAATACTTTCCTAATACAGGGGGTGAACATAACAGTAAAAAATCTGAGTTTATTTAAGGACAATTATGAAAAGTGCTGGTCAGAAATTAAGAGAGATTTATAAAGTTGGTCAAGATTGAAACTTTCCTTGATGGGTCGAATTGCTGCTATAAAAAGGAATGTATTGCCAAGAATGCTGTTTCTATTTCAGACTTTACAGATTGTGGATAAAATGGAGTGTTTCAGGAAGTGGCAAAGAGACATTTCTAAATTTGTCTGGCAGGGCAAAAAGCCCAGAATTAAGTTTAAAATATTAACTGATGCTAAAGAAAGAGGGGGGTTTGCCCTGCCAGACTTAAGGTTGTATTATGAATCAGCAGCTTTTTGCTGGCTGAAAGATTGGCTGCTCCTTGAAAACACTGATGTGTTAGATTTGGAAGGATTTAACAATGCTTTTGGATGGCATGCATATCTGTGGTATGACAAGGTTAAGATTCACAAGAATTTCAAGAACCATATTGTAAGGAAAGCAGTGCTTAATGTCTGAACAAAATATAAAGACTTATTATAAAATAAGACCCCAAGGTGGCTATCACCTATGGAAGCTAAAGCTGTGAAAAGACCCAATATGGAGGTCAAATGGCTGAAATATTGGGAGATATTAGAAAGAGATGGAGATAATTGGAGATTGCAGAGTTTGGAGAAACTAAAAGACAAAGTGCGAGATTGGCTACATTACGCTCAGATCAAAGAGGCTTTTAAATTGGATAAAAAGTTAGGATTCCAGGTGGAAAAATCGAAGCTGGAAACAGAACTGTTAGAACCTAAGACTAAGGTACTTTCAAGAATGTATAACTTGTTGCTGAGGTGGAATACACAGGATGAAACGGTTAAATCAGCTATGATAAAGTGGGCACAGGACATTGGGTATAATATTATGTTTGCTGACTGGGAAAAGTTATGGACCACCGGTATGAAGTTTACGGCATGTAATGCCCTGAAAGAAAACATTATGAAAATGATATATAGGTGGTACATGACCCCAGTCAAGCTAGCAAAAATGTATCACCTGTCAGATAATAAGTGTTGGAAATGTAAGGAAACCGAAGGAACGTTCTTTCACCTCTGGTGGACTTGCCCCAGGGTTAAGGCCTTCTGGGAAATGATATATAACGAGTTGAAAAAGGTATTTAAGTATACCTTCCCTAAGAAACCAGAGGCCTTCCTTTTGGGCATTGTTGGCCAGAGGGTGTTAAAGAATGATCGAACATTTTTTATGTATGCGACAACAGCAGCAAGGATACTTGTCGCTAAATATTGGAAAACTCAAGATTTGCCCACGCTGGAAGAATGGCAGATGCAACTGATGGACTACATGGAGCTAGCAGAAATGACTGGCAGAATCCGAGACCTGGGAGAGGAAGCAGTGGAAGAGGACTGGAAGAAATTCAAGGACTACCTACAAAAACACTGTAAATTATATGAGTGCTAAGAAGGATGAGGGATTTGCAAATAACAGGGCACCATAAAATTTGGTGAAAAGACTGTGAAAATGAGTGAATTTTATGAGAAAAATAAATTTTGAATAAATATTATGGTAAGATTAGATATTTAAGACCTAGATAAAAATATTCAAAGTTAGGGACAAAATATTGGAAAAGTGTACAATAAGAACGGAAATAAGATGATAAATTGCTGGTTAAAGTTTTATAAATTTGGAAAGTAGGAGCGAGAGACGTGAGGAAGTCCAAAAACGAAGAAAAGTTGGTTATTATACGATGCTAAATTTTATGTTTGTTTTTCCCTTTCTGTTTGCTTTTTGCTATGCTGTTTTTCTTCTTTATTGCTATAAAAAAAAACCTCTTAATAAAGATTTCTTAAAAAAAAAAAAAATTCCTAATAGAGGATCCTTTCAGGTTGAGGTGTCAGGGATTGAACCCTGGATTTCCTGCATACTGTACACAACACATGCTCTGCCATTAAGCTATGGACTTCCCCATTCCTGATATCAGAGTTTTCTCTTAACCAAGATTTGAAATGGATGTTGGGGAGGAAACCCTGGGCGACTTCAGCCACTGTCAACATCAATGCCACTGTATCACTTAATTGCATGCAAGACTAGTAGAGAACAATTTGCACTCCAAAAGGCCAACGTGTGTGGACAGGGAGACCAGAACTCTGCTTCCAATTGCTTAACCACAGCTATACAGTTGGGAGTTTTAGATGTGCCCACACCCTTCGTGTTCCCAAGGTGATAAACAATGCCACATGGAAATGTATAATATACTCAGGTCTCACGTTGGCTCAGATCTCGTCAGATACTTAGAAACCAAAAGGAGGAGTTTGTGGGCTGGGAAGAGAAAACAAAAGGAGGAGGGAGAAAGGCACAGAACTCTCCAGTGCATGAGGAGAAGAGTGAGGGAAAGTCCAAAAGGAGTGACTGAAAGCAGAGACCTAGATGGATAGGTAGACCTAGGAAATCCACTCTTACCAGAGGGTATTGTGACCCATCTGCAATAGAATCCAGAATGGAGTCCAGTTCATGCCCAAGAACTCCTCCTTCAGTGAAGTCATCAGCACCCTCAGACCCTGGCATGGATGCAGCATCAGTAGAAGGGAGCAGGGTGGCGGCAGGCAGTGAAGTTGGTGTGCCTTTCGTATCCAAGTCAGTTGATGGAAAAGCAGAGTCCTCACTCACAGAGACATTGGGAGGGGTGACGCACTGGAGACCGAGAGAGCTGTCTGCAAGGCAAATTACTTGATCACATCCAGATGGCAGCGCACACACAGATCCCAATCCAGTGGCAGAAATTGAAGCTCAGAAACTCTTGCTCTCTGAACTACAGGAAGCTACCGTATACCAGCCCAGGACGTTTGTCCAACTAGCCCAATATTGTACACTCTGGGGGGGCAGTGGCTGTCCAGGGTCTCAGGCAGAGGTCTCTCCCCCCACCCCTCTCTCATCACCCACTATGTGATCCTTACATAAACAGACAGACAGAAATACCAGGAATTGAACCAGAGACCTTCTGCACTCAAAGCCTGTACTATACTGTGTCTCCCATCTTCAAAATATGTCTTTCAGTATCCGGCATGTCATGTTTCTAACAGTTTCTTCAAATTTTATAGCATGCTGGCGCCCAGTGTATCATGGGAAAAGGGTATCTCCTGCAGTGGATTTCATTTACATGTGCTGGGAGCTTCAGCATACATTGGTTTTTCTGCCGATCCACACAGTTCAGGGGAACAACTGCAAACCCAGTACAAGGTTTTCAAAGCTGGCTCAGGGAGGGAAGTTGCAAGAGAAAGAACTTACTTCCGCCCTCCCCTCTACCAGAACATTTTCTGTCACTCAAGTTATAGTCCTTAGTGGCAAACCAAAGAGAGACAAAAATTGCTATGAGTCAAAGGAACATAAAACTAATCACCTGTTTCAATGTCATCTACAGAGCCCAATCCATTAGAAACAGTCTGCAAAGAGAAAGAATATACTATTGTCATCCCTCTTGCAGGGCCCCCACCCTGCAAGAGTTGCTACTCTCAACATTCAAATCTTTTCTCCCACTTTCACAAAGAGTTATTTCAGGGCACACAGCGATGTACCCAACTACAGGAGTTTGCCGTTTTTTCCTCTTGCAAAGTGTTTATTCACTTTACTGACACACATACTGGTCTTTGAAACTAGCACTAATTTCCACTCTTTCACCCTTCTCGCCAGGCTTCAGGCAAGCTTTCAACTATTAAAAAACACAAAAAAACTTGGGCATATATTCATCTGGTTAAATTTTCTTTGGATTCCTTTCCCGTTGGGTTTATTTTTTAAAAAAAAAAACCTTGAAATACTGCTCAGGCCATGTGAGTTATGTGACTAGTTGGACCGACAATCAGTGCTCTACACAACTGACTTCATGACTGTCACAAGGGCCATTAGCTAGCCAGTCAGCACTCTCTACAGTTTTTCAGATTCTGCTAAAATTCTGGAATGCAATCAACTGCACTTAAAATTACTGTAAACATTTCTAGGAGGCATCATTTCTTGCAACAGTGGACTTAGGCAGTGAGTGCCAATAGTACTCTAGCCAAACAGGATCACTGAGAAACATGTGGGAGATATTGGCATACTTAGTGGAATCCCAGGGTTTGAAGAACAATAAAACTCTTTAAGCGGGAAATGGGGACAGGGAATGAAATGAATTTTCACGAAGAGGTCCTGGCTGGCTGGCATGCTGAACAGCAGCACTTGACACTGTAAAATGTTGTTTCAGGTCTCACTTGCACTATTTTATCAATAAAGGCTACCTGATTTGGTAAGGCAGAAGACAGGCCATTACTAAGTAGAGAAAACGTTTCCAATTCCTGCTGCAAGGAAGAGAGAACAGTGGTAATCTACAAGATTCTGACATAAAGTCACTTCCATATTAAGGAGCAGGTAAACATACAAGATGGCACTGACTGTGTGCATACATATATATATGTATTGCACTGTACACACACCCTGAACACAGACCAGAAATTGCTGCTAAACCTTACTTCCCAGTTTTATACATTCAGTACAAGGCATGCTTATATAATAGTCAAATGGGACAATCTACTTGCAGGTTACATGCTATTCCCAACAAGAACTGACTACAGTACTGTGTTTGGAATATCGCATCATTTGCAAGTGGATAGTCTTATTTTGGATTTATCCTGGGTGAAACTAATAGTGCTAAGTTTTGACAGGAGAGGAGGTAGGTAGTCATGCTCTCTAAGGTCTTCATAGGTAGCCAGACAGTATGATTCTGTTCTGAGCTGGCTAGCTGAATTAAATGCCATTTCTAATTGCCATTTCTAATTAAATGCCATTTCTAATTAAATACCATTTATAATAGTGGCAGGTGCTCTTAAAATAGAATACAAATACAGTGGTAACTCGGTTTTCGAACGTCTTGGAAGTAGAACGTTTCAGTTTTTGAACGCCAAAAACCCAGAAGTAACTGCTTCAGTTTCTGAACGCTTTTCGGAAGTCAAATGTGCCACGCAGCTTCTGTATAGAGTTTTCCGGAAGTAAATGCTTCAGTTTTTGAACGTTTTGGAAGTTGAACAGTCTTCCAGAACTGATTACATTCGAAAATCGAGGTACCACTGTACTCACCATTCCAACCTTCTGGTTTGCCATAAGCCTTTTATACACACATTTACACGCAACTGTACACACCAATTAGTACTCCCCCCCCCAAAAAAAAAAAAAAACATGGAGGCCCTTCAGATGCTGGTGGACAACAACTCCCATAATCCCTGACATTTGGCCACGAAGTCTGGGAGTAAAGAAAGATGGAGTCCAGTAAACATCAGGAGGGCCACACAGGATCCCCAAACTAGACCTGCTCAACCGCACCAAGCCCAATTATGAGCACTGGCCATGAATGGCGGTTCACCAGAACTCAACACTTCCTATTTCTGTTTTCTCTTTTGAGGACTGCATAAACATGGGAGGGTACCAAGCACTTCAGAGGTTACCACACATTGTTGGTGAGCTGAATCACATGCTGTGCAGCCTTGGGCTAGAGTGCTGGATTTGGATGCTGGAACCCCAAGTTCACATCCCTGCACAACCATCTTGATGCTCACTAGCTAGCTTTAGGCAAGTCACTCTCAGTCAAATGTATCCCAAAGGATTGTTGGGTGGATGCAATCACATGACCCTATATATGCCAACTGAAATAAATGTGGGACATGAATACTATACCTGAGGCCTCTTATAGGCTTTCCGGACCCTTAATCCCAGTTTCTGTGCAAGCTCCTGGCCGAGTTGTGCCACACTTTCATCCTTCAAGGAGAAAACAATGAGCACATTTGTAGGTGTACAAAGTATTTCACTCAATTCTTTACAAATACAGGGGTCCCCCCCACACTTATGCGGGGTTATGTTCCGGGCCCGTCATATAAGTGTAATCATGTAAATTTCATAAGTGAAATTGCATGAATCCTCTAAACGCCTATTGTTCCCTGCTCCCAACCTCTCTCTTGTGCCGTCTCTCCAATCCAGACCAAAATATCTAGAGGTGAAATATGAGCAGAACAAGGGACAGTGTCTCTGCAAGAGGGGACATAATGGCAGGGAAGCTGGGGGGGGGGGAGAAGCAGCACTTGCAGTAAGAGACAGCAGGGGCTTTCCCCCAGAAGCTGTCATAAATAAAAATATATTTGCAAATCTAAGTGCTAAAGACAATAATAAGCTTTCATATTTGTGCTGGAAACTGCATGCTGTATTTATTAGTTTGCTCAATGCTTCGAAGATTTGTAGATTCCTTTTTATTGCTCTTTGGGTCAAAACAAAAGATGAGAGAGCCAATGATAGAGGAGGGGAATGGAAATCTCAAGTTTGATTGTAATTTATTTTAACACATTTATGCACTTTCCATTAAAAAGTCAATGACTGTAAATGTGCACGCCACTACTTACATGCGGGAGGGAGAGCAAGCAGCGGCTGTTACATTCATATGCTTCCTTGTGCCTCCCTAGCTCATTCAAGCAGCGGGCTTTCCGGAATAGCGCACGGATGTTCTCCTTGTTGAATCCCAGAGCCTTCTCACTGTCTTCCAGAGCTTTCTCATGCAGGCCCTTTTGGAAAACGAGACTATCATAACCATAAGAAGCTTGACATAAACAGATCCTACACGTCTCCTTCCATGCAAGATCTGTCCGACCTAACTCATTGCTCTTAAGTTCTGCTTGTGCAGAAAAGAAAGGGGGAGCAAAAGAACAATGTGTCAGGTTAATACCCACAACAATGGATAATTCTTCCCCTTGGTGTATAGTGCCTGTAGTCGGATCCCTACCGTCACCCCCTAAAGGCAATGGAATGTGGAATGAATTGCACAAGTATGATCATCACCTGATGACTGCAACATCAAATAAAGGCAAGTGAGCCATGACATATATTGGAATTTTTTAAAAAAAAAATTCAACCAAAATTACCGTATTTTTTGCTCTATAAGACTCACTTTTCCCCTCCAAAAAAGTAAGGGGAAATGTGTGTGCGTCTTATGGAGCGAATGCAGGCTGTGCAGCTATCACATGACATTGCTGCTTTCGCTGTGCAGCGATCCCTCTTGCTGTTCTGACTTCTGAGATTCAGAATATTTTTTTTCTTGTTTTCCTCCTCCAAAAACTAGGTGTGTCTTGTGGTCTGGTACGTCTTATAGAGCGAAAAATACGGTACTTTAATGCAGTTTAAACCTGCTTATATGCAAGTCATCAAATGATGGAGAGATCAAATAAAGCACATACGTGCACAAACTAGCCCCAAGACTACTCACCATGGCAAAGTAGCAGGCAGCCCGATTGACATGCAGCTTGCATAAGAGATCCACTGGAATGGCCACCTCATCTGAAGCTGCATATTCGGCCACATTCAGCCCTTCGACATACTGAACCAGCGCTAGCTTGAAATCCTTCTCTCTGAACAAATCGTTGCCCTCTGCAAATAAGTTTCTCACCAGCTTTTGCAAAAAAGCCTGTAGGAATAGGAAACGAAGAAAAAACACTATGCCATCCCATAGTGTCCTTGCTACAGTGCCAAAAAGACATCAAAATCTCTATATACATTCTCTCAGAATGTAAAAGAGGCACATAATTCGAATAATCCTAGAAAGTCACAATTCCCCGTGGACAGGTTTATGAGAAAAAGCTTGTCTGCTGAGAGAAACACTGTTCCTTGGTTGGAAAGCTTCATCATGGCATGGTACGGTGAATGTGTCTATCCACGCCATTTGTTTCCTCACAGTGTCAGCTGGAGGAGTGGGGACGAGTACAATGGACAAGATTCACTCATGTGCATTAAGCCATGGTTTATGGCTTAGCATGATGTGTCAACGCAGCTCTCACCTACTTTTTCATCATCTAATCTCAATGATATTGTGCTTCACAATATTACTGTCTGCTATGCACCTGCTATGCAGTGTGCCAATGTCACAACACAGTGTGACAGGACTTGACAAGAAAAATAGGACCTAGACCAGTCACAGTACATTTTTAGAGCAAAGGAGTTCCCTAGACTCATAGCTATGGTTAGAGAGGTTACATCTGTCAAAGGTTTTAGGGCAGATGCCCTGCCAGAGGCTGCAGAACTCAAATGAGGAGTCTTAAGAGCCAGGCAACAACTCAGTAAGTAAGTGGGCTTGAGTAAATTCAAGTTTCCCATTTTAAAATAAATATATATCTCGGGCAAGTATGCATAGCATGCTTGTTCAATTAAAGCAAATTTGGCAGTATCAAAGCTAAGCTGTACTCAGACCCACTGAAGTCAACATATTTAAGCAACTTAGTCAAAGAACAAAAATATTATTGGAAAGTAAATGCCTACATTGTTGATAGTTTTTTACATACTCATATTCTGAGAACTGAACCAACTGGAGATCTCAGAAGCAGGAGGATATAAAATTATAAGTATAAAAATCACCCACACAAACCCATCTGATAATCTCAATGCGATTTAGAATGGCATCTCCTGAATCCTAGCCACATCCATCACTAGCATGTGGCCCTCAAAAACTTGCCCAGAAGGAAATATGTACCTTGGATGGACCTCGGGCTGAAAAAGCTTCCCTATCTTTGTTCTATGAGCAACTCTGCCCATCCAGTGGCAAGACGCAACTACTTCCCTTTCCCTCCCTGCCGTCACCACCCCAGTCACAAGGACTAATTTGTCAAGATAACATCTGGTACTTCTTTTTTTAAAAAAGAAACTCTTAAAAAATTACCTCATAATCTTCTTGGCTTAGGGGTAACGTGGACCTAAACAAAGACAAAGGGCTTCTGAAGTACAGAAATATACATATATATACATCACTCTAGTATGTGAAGCAGTATAAATGAATAATATAAGTAGAAATAGGGAACCTCTTATTTTTTACCTGTGGGCATTGGTATGCTTACTTTTCAGAGATGAGTTTGCAGAATGCACTTAAGTTTTTCATGGCCTGTACTTTAAACTATGTGTACAGGAAGCTGCATTATCCCTTTGGCTTCAGCCGTTGCACACAAATTTACTTGTTACTGAAGAATACTTTGCTTATGTTTACACACACACACATGCACACACACACACACTGATTCTTTGGGCAAGAAGGTAGGCTTAAAGTAACAGCAAACAGAAAGCTACTAAGACAAGATAATCAAAAAATTGGCAGTGCTTCAGTATCGGTTTAAATTTCTTTTGACTTTCAAGGCAGTGAAAGTGACTAACACAGGAAAACAAAGCCCTCCGGGTATTGTACCACCAACTATAGTATTAGCCAGCACAACATCATTCCTGAACTATCATAGATGGGAACTTAAATAGAGGGAAACAAATAAATTGTTTCAACTCGCTTGGGTGGCAATTGGCCTATTGCCATCCAAAAGTCCAATGTTTCCTGTGTTGATAAAATGTCCCCTGCATTGCTAGGTGGCCTCATGGAGGCAATACTTTCTCCACAGCCAGATAACAACCCAAACACACACTTTGGTTTCTCTGACTAGGAAATGATAACACTACTTGTTTTCCACATCACAGGCATTGTGTCCAGTTCAATAAATTATGTCTGTCAAGTATTTTCCTTCAATAGAATGAATCAACATTCTTCAATATACAAATGGAAAAGGTTTTGCCTAGGTTCCCAAGTGTAGCTAGTTAACAGTTTCCATGGGCTGCTACGTATGTGAAAAAGTTGGGTGTGCGCCACAGATTTGAAGGGAATTTGGCTTCTCTATCCCTTATAATTGTACTATTGTACAGTTGTATGAACCAAAAGCGTCTATCGACTGGAGTGCAAGTCTTAACCCTATAACCATAGACAGTTGCCATGACAATCTATTCAATTTACTCTAGAATAGTCTTATTAAAATAGAAGCCTTCCAATCTGCAGCCTTACTCTATAAAGTTAAGACTGCAAACTTCTAGTACAGTGGTACCTCGGAACTCAAACTGCTCCATTCTCGAACGTTTCGGCTCCTGAACGCCAAAAACCCAGAAGCACTCTGGTTTTCAAACGTTCCGAGGAACACGAACGTCCGACACAACTTCCACTGTGCAAAAACCTAGCTGTCGGCTAATTGGAAGCCACAACTCGGAACTCAAACGTTTCAGAAGTCGAATTCTTCCGGAACGGATTACATTTGAGTTCCAAGGTACCACTGTATTTCACAGTTCTCCCTTACAAAGGTAAAAAAACAAAGTACACTCAACTCAAGGCCAAGTATACATTTCCATGCAACAAGTGTTACTTATGTTTTAGTGCTGCCACAATTTTGGAAGCTGTACAAGAATTGTGGTTTGATTCTTTATAAGTTTTTCTTAAACTAGGTATTTTTATGTCAGCGTATTTCTGCTGCTATTTATGAAAGTTATGCTTTATTGTGTGAGCTGTTTTGGTCTTCATTTGAAGGGAAAATAAATTATATATATATAAAAAATAAATATATTAAAGTAAGGATTGCTCGATTTCACAGATTAATGAGAATAGAAACAACACAGTCTCCAAACTTGTTCACTTACTGGATGAACTGTAGTCCCTTCTCTATCTCTTCTTTACGTTTTTGTCTCTCCATTACAGTCACTGCAGTAGGGAAAAGCATATATTAAACCTTTAGAGTTTGAGCGTACCCCACAATACAACTTTAACAATAACATAGGATAATTTTAACTAGAGGTACCTGGGACTGTACAAGTAAAGAAAGGATGGGAAACCTGTGGTTGTCCAGATGTTGTATGAATCCTCCAATGTTTCCTGAGCACTGAGTGTGGTTGATGAGAGTTAGAAGTCCAACAACATTTGGAGGTCCACAAGTTGCTCATCTCCGCTGCTAAAGCATGCATTCCAACACTGAGGAATGGTCTCTCACAGCTGCTGCTTCAAATGTGGTGGGTTAAACCCATTTAGAATTATATAGAGAACAGTTCCCACCCTCAAATGGACCTAGGGACCAATAGAAGAGTGCAAATACTGTTATTAAACATAACTACATGTAAATGCATATTACAGTAGCCACCACCCTTTTTTAAAGCACGATAAAGTCTGCTTGATCCACACTGCCCCAAAATGGCCTCAGCTGACCTGCTACCATTCCAGCCTCAATGAACATCAATGGACTGGGGTCTGTACAGAGGAACAAAATCCTGCTTTCTGTTGACACATTTTCTTCCAGATAGATGTATGCATTACCTTTTCAACATTCCATTTTCATACATCCCCAAGTGCCCACTTTTTAGAAAGCAAACTTGAAAGGCAGGCTTTGATTTCCAGGATACCATAGAAACTACCATCTTATGCACAGAGATGTTACTCTATGCAATTTATGGCAACACAGATTCTAAGACCCACCTAGCTACACTAGGTTTTTCCAATTTTGAAGATGCAAACCAAAATGAAGGCTGTGAATTATTTATGGTGGGACAACTAGGAACATGAAAGATGAAGATGAAACCAAGCAACCAACTCAGTTCAGGAGAAAAATTCAGAGCACAAAAATTATGTCATGATTCAGTGCGCTGTTCTGACATTTCATATTAAAAATACAAAACAGGAAAATTTGTTCTCAGCTATCTTTAGCTGTAGGCAAACTTAAAAGTATTTTTCAGTTGGTCAGGTGCAACACAAGATGCACTGAATCTGCAGCAGAATTAGTATTCTATATTGCTGGAAACTGGGTATTTTTATCTGCTGAAACCAAAATGTCATTGCAAAAAGGAGAAAGTTCAACACAGGGGGAAAAGTCCAAGTGAGATTCAGCATATCCCATAACGTACCACACAAATTAAGACTAAGCTCTGAGTGAAGTTTGCAATGCTCCGTCAAGTCTTACTTTGTGGGATCAGTTCTGGCAGCCTGAGGACTTGGACAAGTTATTTGTGACTATGCCTCCAGTGCTGTCTCGACCATTGCTTTTCAAAACTGATTAAAGCTAGCTGCAGGGTGGGCGTGACTGGGTGGGTCCATGGTGCAGTGAACACTCCTTTGCATAAGGAAGTGGTGCCTACAAATACATCCCAGTCGCAAGGTACTCATGAGAATTGCGACAGCGCACACAGGCATTCTAGGAGGAAACTGTTTAGATGCATTTTAAACTGAGTTCGGATCAATAGGCCATGGTCACTCTGATAGATTACCTCTATCGGGAGGGACAGGAGGAATGCGACCCTGCTGCTCCTGCTTAAACTCCTGATTACAGGTTTCAGTATCATCGGCCATGAAATCCTCTTGGACCATCTATGGGAGATGGATATTGGTGCACTGTTCTGCAGTGACTCTGGGCTTATCTCCAGGGATACTTCCAGAAGTTAACACTGAATATGTGATTCTCAGCCCCCCTGGCTCTTGAGTTATGGGCTGCTACAGGGCATTATAGTGTCTCCAATGCTATTTAACATATATATGAAGCCACTGGGAGCAGCCATTAGAAGATGAAGAGTCAGCAGTACTCTGATGATACCCAAAACTTTTTATCTGTAATATCTGAATTGGAAATGGCTGAGCAGGCCATGGACCAGTGTCTGGAAGCAGTGGTGGGCTGGATGAGGGCTAATAAACAGAGTCTGAATCCAGGCAAGACAGTGTGTGTAGGGGATGGGGGTTGGGTTTCTAGGTTCAGTGAGAATGTGTCCCGATCCAGGATGGGGCCAAACTCCCCGAAAGAGCAGCTGAAAAAGTGTAGACTGCTTCTAGATATAGCTCTATCCCTAGAGATGCAGGTGTCTATGATGAGAGCCTAACCACTACTGTCCATGCATTGGTACTTCAAGGTTCGATTAGTGCAATGCACTCTATGTGGGGGCTACCCTTGAAGCTGGCCCTGAGACTGCAGGTAATGTACAATGCAGTTCTAGGTTGCTTGTGGGGATAAACCACCAGCAGCATATAGCACTTTGTTTGCAGGATTTGCATGGGCTGCCAATCTACTACTGGGCCAAATTCAAGGTTTCGGTACTAGCACATACAACTTAGGACTAGGCTGCTTAAGTGACCGCTTTATCCCTTATACACACAGTGGGTCTCTGTGTTCTGCAAGAGTGTTTCTCCTTCAAGTGCCCAAAATAGCAAAAACGTGTTCCAAAGTGACTTGGAGCAGGGCTTTCAGTGTGGTTACCCCAGTGTGGTTTAGATAGAACAGGAACCTACTATCTGTACTCTCCAGAAACAATTGAAGATTTTGTTATTTCAATAAGCTTTTCCAGCTGGGTGAAAAGGTCTCTGTTCATTTTGTACTGTTTGTGTTTGTGAAATGTTATTACTGTTTTCAAAACGTTTTAAAGCTGTTTTTGTGATAATGTAAGAGATTATTCATAAGTTTACTATTATTTATTAATAAAATCAGCCAGCAAATACATAATCCTATCGGAAGTCATAACTCTACATAAATTTCCAAATAAAAAAACAGTATTTGGGATTCTTATATGGCAGGTGATACAAAAGTTAATGCATCTTACATATAACTTTGCCCACATATGCACCACAGAACTGTCATCTAAATATGCTGATGTCCTTGTCTGGAAATGCATTTTTGTAAAGGTCCTTCTCAAAGGAGTAACAATTTATTGTTAAATTTAAGCAGACTTTAAAACATCATGAGATTGTTTAACTAAAAAATACAATGTAACCATGGTATTAATATTGGTTGGTTATATCATTATTTGTCTGTCAATCCCTTTAGACTGCCTTAATTTTTAGAAAGGGGGGGGAAAGCAACACAATAACACGGCTATGAGGGGTGGGAAGAAGTCTGAGGTTGGTTTTTATTTTTTGCACAAATATTTAAAATCACCTTGAGTACTTCTGCTGGAGTAGCGCACCTGGTAGTATTTTGCTTCTTAGGGTTTTTTAAAGTTCTCGAATGGGGTAACATAATAGGGAGCAGGAAACAAATGTTTCACTTTTAATATGATGTTACAGGCACTAGGCAATAGCTGCTCATGACATGCCTACAGTTTAAACTAGATGGTGCAGAATGATTTTGCCAATGGTCTAACTCAGTATAAGGCAGCTTCCTATGTTCCTGTGTACAATGGATAGTCGTTTTATGGAGTTTTAAGATCCACCTAAATATTCTTCTAGCTGGTTTTAAATTGTTTTTTTGTTTTTGCTGCTGTGTATACTGTTCTTTAGATTTCTTTTCTTTTATTTCCAGTTCTGTATTATTATTGTTGGTTTTCATTGTTTTTACTGTTTAAACTTTGGATTGTTTTTGTATTTTAAACTGGATCTACAAATTGCTCAGAGATGGTATATTGCAGAGTAAAAGCTTAAAACTGCTATAACATTCACTAAAAGCTTAAAATGAGAAATGAAACAAATGAAAAGGGACACATTTATTATCATGGTTTCAAATCTCATGTTTTCTAGACTCCTCTCCAACCCTGAACCTTGGGAGTTAGTAATACAAAGCTTTTATAATCCCCTATGTTTGGAACGTTTCACCGACTATGCGATAAGGAGACTCTACCGAGAAAATGTACAAATGGCTTGGCAGAATCACAACAGGTTCGTTGCATTCATGCAAATTGTGATGTTTTGTTTTGCTTTGCATAAAGAAAGCTGTGCGGCTTAGTTGCAGCTCTCAATATCGCACATTAACAGGGTAGCATTGAGCTGCAAACCCAAATGTAAGATTACTTTTACAGCACACATCTCCCTAGCGCTTGTCTCCCCAAATATTTACATGCACCGTAAAGACCTCTGCAATATGCAGGGGAAAGGAGGGAGGGAACAGAATCGCTTTTTCAGCAACGGTTTCAACACGTTTCCCATTCCCCTAGTGTTCATTCTCCCAGTTTTCAACATATTTTGGTTAGCTATCATACTATAATGCAACAGGCGTATAACAAACATTAGTAAGCCTTTTCGATGTGGATTGTACCCTGTTTATGCGCATTGGCGGCATCTTCCGTCTCGTTGGTTTGCTTCTATTGCTCTGTTCCTTCAAATACGGTCCTCCTTTTCATTACCCCCCCAACCCCCATTAACAGCCCTAAAACACACATGCACATTTTTCTGGTTTAATTCCTCTAGAATTGACCCCATTCCCACCAATCCAAGGCCTCCAAATCCCCGGCCTCGGTTAGCAAAAGTAACCGGCGTTAGATGTGCCTCGAACGCGGAAGGAGCCGCCTGCCTTCTGCCTTCTGCAGCCACGACACACAACTTGGTGCTGCTAAGCTCACAACAAACTGTCACGGCTGGTTCCAGACTTAAAAAAAAACCCGCCCAAAAATGATTTTAAATGAAACATTTCCGTTCTGCTAAGCAACGTAACTTTTACAAGTCATAGATTATAAAATGTCAGATGAGGCAACAGCCAAACCTTTTTTTTTACTCAACTCTCCCTCGTCCAAGATCAGCGTTTCTGCAAAGATTCTCTTCACTGTCGGTGCTTTTGAGCAAGAAAGCAATAAAATACAGTAAAATGAAATAAAAATTCTAGAACCGCAGACCCGAAATGAAACCGTGAGAGAAGTCAAAAGGTTTCTGGGATCGCCATTCAGTTCCGAGCTCCCGCTAGTTCCTCCCCAAAAACTTCCCAACCTCAAAAGAAGGAGCACAGGGAGGAAGAAGACATTTATCTTTTTAAGAATTCGACCCGGAGAGACGGTAGTAGTGTGACTTTCGCGTCCTATTTAATTCTGGTTGGGCTTAAGCAACATATGCAGTGAGAAATATTTCCGTTACTCATCTGCAAAACTGAGCAGTTTTGCTTCAGGGTTATTTTGGCCCATCTTCGCTCCTTCGTACCCGCAACCCAGCCACCCTCCTCCTTCCTAGCTTCCTTCCTTCACAGAAAAACAACAAAATAACCAACTCACCTCCTCTGCTTGCGGATTCCCCCTACACCCCGCCTTGATAAATGCTATGATATTACTAGAGATATTATTAGAGCATTATTACGGTTAGTAATAATACTAGTAATTGCTATTTAATTACAGAAGGCAACATTCTGTTCCTAGAGCTGCTGCCGATACAGCTCCCTCCATGTGCCTCTTGGTCTTTTTTACTTTCATTTCCAGGTCTCCCCAGCTCAGTCTCACCAGCAAGGCAAAATGCTTCCTTGGGATCCCTCCAGGTCCTACAGTCCACTGCTTCATCGACACCACACACATAACACCAGCCTTCCTAGCGGAGATTTAGGCTGCAATCCTAATCTCATTTACCTGAGAATAAACCCCATTGAATTCCATATGGCTTCCTTCTGAGTAGATATGGTTATAACTGCATTGCAATCTATGATGATAAACATCTGAGCAAGGATGTATACAGTGGTACTCGGGTTAAGTACTTAATTCATTCCGGAGGTCTGTTCTTAACCTGAAACTGTTCTTAACCTGAAGCACCACTTTAGCTAATGGGGCCTCCAGCTGCCGCCACGCCACCGGAGCACAATTTCTGTTCACATCCTGAAGCAAAGTTCTTAACTATTTCTTGGTTAGCGGAGTCTGTAACCTGAAGCAACTGTAACCTGACGTGTATGTAACCCGAGGTACCACTGTAACAATAAATGAGCGAAGGAAATAAACCAACAAAATATTTATTTAAATTATTATTATTATTATTATATTTGCAAATACACAGTTAAATGCTTAATCTACCTGTGGATTTCCCCCTTATTTCTCTCCCTAATTATTATTCTGTTAATCTGTTGTAAGTGTTCAGATTCACTTGATTAAACAGGGTACTAGGTAATTGAGAGGAAAAACAATGCAATTTTTTATTATGACAAAATACAGCAAAATAGCCCCATTAGCTATTAGTTATAGATAAGCAATATGCGGGAGGCAGTGGAAGACAGGAGTGCCTGGCGTGCTCTGGTCCATGGGGTCACGAAGAGTTGGACACGACTAAACGACTAAACAACAACAACAAGCAATATGCTAATATGCTATTCCCAATGTCCAAGGCTGTGGGATTAGTTTGAGTCAAATTTAGAGGATATAACAATTAATTCCACCTTTTATGCCATGGTAGGGGATGGAGATGGAGAGAGCAGGTTTTGCAAGACCCTTCAGCAGCTTTCAGGACCATCAACCATAGGGACTGGGACTTTGAGGCTCAGTCTCATTGCAGTTCTGATCCTTTCTAGAGGGCAGTTCAGAATCTTCTGCTGATACAGATCACAGCTGCCAAGATGCTTGTAAGAGCCAAGTGTTGACATCATGTTACAAAAAAAATCAGGGGTTGTCAGACTTCGTATCCCCAGGGCCAACTTAACATGGCTAAAAATTTTGAGGTGCACATACCACAAAATAGTATGGGGTGCTGTTGATAAATGAGGTTTCACTTGTCTGAAAATATTTGTAGTAAACTCTCATTTCTTCTGCCCTTCTCCTTTCATACTTAATTTGTATCATGTTTTTATGTAGTTTTATGTAGTTTTTCAATTTCATTGTTCCACAAGGGACAGTGACAATAAAGATATCATATCGTATCGTATTCTTTAACCCCTCCTCTTCCTGCTCCTTTGATATTGTTTCCTTCCTCCTTCTGTAGCTTCTCTCATTCCCTTTTCCGCTACTCCCATTATTAATTAATATATTAATAATGACAACAATCAATCATTTCTCTCTCTCCCTAATTTCCATCATTGCTCCCTTTGATCAGGAGGGGCTTTCGTGGCTTGGTAATAAACCAGCCATGCAGGTAGGAGGACTTGTGTACTTTCTTATATAGCAAGTCGAGGGGCCAGGAATCACAGCACTAGGCCAAGGTGCTTATCATTTTCCTTTCCTTCAGCCCATCCATCCTTTTAACTTCATTCCATCACAGTATTCCATTTTTTTACACTTTGTTGGCCACTCTATCCATTGTCCTTTTCTTCTTTTGATCCTTCCCTCCTTTCTAGCTGTGCATAGTACAGTCTTCCCTCTCTCTTTGTCCAACTCCTATACATGGCTTTGCACTACTCATGCAAGGGAGTAGGTGCTTGTCCAACCAACAACTGGCATTTCAGTAAAGAATATTCCAGGCAATTTATCAACAGACAGTACCAGACTAAGGCTACAGTTCTAGACCTGCTTACTTGGGTAGTCATGATAGGACTGTACTGTAAACTACTTTATCCATCTATAAATGTGTATGAATAAAGAATTATCAGAGTAACATAATAACTAAGTCACCTGTAAAAGATGATTACTTGCAGTGATAGATAGATGATGATGATAGATAGATAGATAGATAGATAGATAGATAAAAAAATCAGAGTATATAAATAGAAGTCAAACTTTTGATAGTGTCCCAATGAGTAGAGACAACCAATTTTAGGAGTGGGTATAAAATAATGGATACTTAAAAATGGTTAGAGAATACATGTTTAACCAGTCCAGTAACTGATGAGGAAGGTGTCAAATTAAACATATATTTATCAATTATAATGGGAAAATTTTTTATCCTGTCCTTCACAGAGTTGACCACAGAGTTAGTCAACACTGAAATTGAGAGAGGAAAAAGAGGTAAATTCATGAAAAACAAGAACGCATGAAGCTAGTCAACATAATAACTGGGGATGTTGTTATCCCCCAAATCAGAAGGAAAATCAACAAGCAATACTGTACTTTTTCTTGCTGATGATGGGTTTCCCCCCAGTTTTGTGGGCTGTTGAGTTTGCTCTGCTTAGTTTTATTTATGTCTCACTCTAGGGTATCTGGAGTGATTGAAAGGCAACCAATAAATTATTTTAATAAGGCAATAAACTGTGACGAATGAAATATGGAAAGTCCTGTTAACACTGGTGGGCTGCATATGTGGTACCTATCTGTATTTTGGATATAGCAGAATATTGCAGGCTTGGCCACATGTAGCATTTGCCACAGCAGTTTGTCTAGTGTGGCTATTAAAACATCATAAAGAGGGAAAGTGGACACAGATTTGTACCCTATTTGATTATGCTCATTTAAGTGTTTTTCTGCTCCACTTCTCCCCACTGGTGCCACACAGATCTGCTACCAAGCTGCATGTAGTCAGTTTCTACCTCTTTTTCATAGCAAACCAACCCACCTCACTAGGTCAGTGATGCAGGTCACATTAGAGTCTGTTGGGAAATGTAGGTGCAAGACTCCACAGCCCCACTATATAACCTTATTTTGATGCTGTAAATTGTTGAGTAAACATATGCAAAAAAACAAGGCTCTAGCTGCACAATACATTTAAAGCAGTATCACACCACTTTAAACAGTTATGGCTTCCTCCAAATAACCCTGGAAGCTGCAGTTTTTTAAGGGTGTTAAGAGAGTTGTTATGGACCCCTACTGCCCCCCCCCCAAGCTACAGTTCTCAGAGTTCCCTCCAAAGAGGGATTGATTGTTAAACCACTCTGGAAACTGTAGCTGCTACAAACTCTCAGCACCCTTCATAAACTACATTTCCCTGGATTCTTTTAGGTAAGCCATTGACTCAGGAAGTGCAGATGTTGGCCTCTGCTCTGTCTTCTCTCTGCAGGCGGACCAAATAAATTCTGACCTTCCTCGGAGAACCCGTGTCTGTCTTTATTGACTGGGGAAAATGCTGCAACACCATGACTGTTTAAAGTGATATGATACTGCTTTAAATGTATAGTTCAGATTGGGCCTAGTTCACAACACACTGACGCAATAGTGTCGCTTTGTAAAAGTCTAAACTATACCCTCCAACACTTCTCCAATGAAAATTGGGACGTCCCATTCCATAATGATAATTTTACTTTTACATGTCTTACTGGGTTGCCCCAGCCATTCTGGGCAGCTTCCAACATGTATAAAACATAATAAAACATTAAAAACCTTTATACAGGATTGCCTTCAGGTGGCTCAGAGGTTGGATAACTCAAAACCCTGCAACATTTCTCCAATGAAAATAGGGACATCCTAAGGGAAAGTGGGACATTCCAGGATCAAATCAGAAATCAGGATGGCTTCTCAAAATCAGGAACGTCCCTGGAAAATAGGGACACTTGGGGGGGGGGGTCTACTAGATCAGAGGATTTTCAGAACAAATTCTCCCCCCACACACCTTTTTCTAAACTAAAAAACTCCAAACGTTGTAATTATTTCTCATAAAAGAGTTTCTTAAAGGTAGTTCTTAAAGGCACAGGAATTCTTCAAGAAAATAGGTAGCAGTAGTACTAAAAACAAAACAAAACCATATACTGTAATCGTATCCAAACCCGTTACACACGTCTGACCCGCCGCTCCAAGCAACAAAATAGTAGGGAACTCAGCCTCTTTCACTCCACCGCAAAGTTTTGTTTTTTAAAGGGGGAGCTCGAGGACACTTCCATTTAAAAAAACTACAGCTCCCAGGATGCTTTGCGGCAAAGGGGGGAGGCGCGTCGTGCGACGCGAAATTGTGACCTCTCCCCTCCGTTTCGGCTCTCGCACTAACAATTGCCTGGGCGCCTTTAGGAGGGAGGAGGGGGCAAAGGGGAGGAGGAGGGAGGCCGTGAAAGCCCCTTCCTGCGCAGGCGCGGAAGACCGGGAAGGCGAAGAGCGAATCACAGCGTAGGAAACAAAACTGCCGGCTTTCAAATCCTCCGCCTCCCATAACGCCATCGTCTTCGTAGGCTTGGGGCTGCGGTAGCGGCTGCAACGTGACAGGCTGGAACCCGGCGCTTTCGCAGGTAAGCGGGCGCCGGGTGGTCTCGCGCGAGGAGGGGCGGGAGTTGGCGGGCTGGGTTTATTAGACAGGCTCGCCAGTAAGAGGGCGCCGGGTGGGTTGGTTAGCGCCGCCTCCCCGCTTTCCGCCCCGGCCATGCCAGGCGCGGCGCGTGGTGGGAAAGGAGGAGGCACTTGCGCGTTGCCCCTCTAGATACACGTGTCCGTATCTTCCCACGGGACATACACCGTGCTCGGTTCGCCCGGCGGAGACGTGGATTCAAACCTCCCCACTAGAAGTGCTTTTTTTACCAGCCCAAAACTCTCGGTCCCTTCCCTGTATGACGTCACGCCCTCGTTGGCAGTTTTAGGGCCCACTCGGGTGAGCCTGTTGTGTAATTTTGTTGTGCTGTTGCGTTTGTGCGAAGCCCGTGCATGACGGAGCGAGGGACTCGAGTCACCTCTTTGCTCACCTTTTCTCAGTTCCACTTACTTTTTTAAAGTGAGCATCTGCATGGGAGGCTGCTTACGTAGAATAGCGAGGAAGCCGACGGAACTGAGTCAATGAAGGCGAGCGGTGTGTCCAGATTGGCTGAGCAATGCTCGATGACTGAAATAGCTTGCAACATGAGGAAATACGTCAGCTTCACGCATTTTCCTTTTGCTTCAGGAGTAGGGTGATCAAGGCAGAAAAACAAAAGGTTTTAAACAGGACTTTTGTTTGGGAAGTGATTATTCTAATGGAAACAAGTTGACAGTCTCTTGACCTGTGTAACAAACCACTAGTTAATAATAATATTGAAGCGTTTTGGAACTGAAGAGATTGTAATAATGTGCCTTTAGCAGCACTGATAGTCAGTAAAATGTTTATCAAAACAAGAGTGAAAAATTAAATACATTTTATGTATTTTTTTTAAAAAAAACATGTCTTCTACAACAGTCTGAACAGAGAACTGGCAATACTGTATCATTAATGGAGAAATCCAGCTAAAGTATGACAAGAAAAAAAATGAGTTAGAAAGCTTGATAGTCATGGAGCCATTGCCAAAAAGCTAACTTTCTCCCCTCCCCAACTACACTTCTGATAGTGGTGAGATGTGAAGCCAAGCCTCTGTTGGTAACTCAGTGGATGGGGAGGGAATGATCTTTTTAAATACAGTGGTACCTTGGGTTACATACGCTTCAGGTTACAGACTCTGCTAATCCAGAAATAGTGCTTCAGGTTAAGAACTTTGCTTCAGGGTGAGAACAGAAATCATACAGTGGCGGTGCGGCAGCAGCAGGAGGCCCCATTAGCTAAAGTGGTGCTTCAGGTTAAGAACAGTTTCAGGCTCAGTACGGACCTCTGGAATGAATTAAGTACTTAACCCGAGGTACCACTGTATCATGGTCCCAAATAGTGCAAAACTGAACTGGAAACGCGTGATGAGAAGCCCATAGGTGAGACATAAGTGCAACAACACACTGCCATACCTTTTCCCTAGCATATTCACAAGCGTACTTTCTTCAGTACTGGAGACAGAATATTGCTATTGTGACAAGTAGCCACTGATAACTTTATCTTCAATGTATTTATGTAATACCTTTCAAAGTCAAAGAAATTGGCATCAGTCACGACAAAGTGAATCCATAGTTTAGCTATGATGTGTTTGAAGAAGTACTTCCTCTGGCCTGGCCTGAATTTTCCATCATTCAGCTTATTTGGATGATCCTAGGTTCTAAAGAAAAGGACGACAGACTCCACCCACTAAATAAATCCATGCTATGCATAATTTTATGCCAGTATATTGTTACAAAAGTCCAGTGCCTGCCTCTCTCACTGCCAAGCGGTGGCAAGAGCCCATGGGGTCACAGGGACACACACAGGGTCTTTGTCCCTTTGGAGAATAGAAGACACGGCAGAGACTGTTGTGCTTTTAAAAAAATGGTTTATTTGCACCTTCGGACTGCATGGTGGGAGTCCAGATCTTACAGCATGGCCAACGGCATTGTAGGCAACCTTTCCTCTCTCCCTGGCCAAGATGGATCTCTCCCCCGCTCTTCCTGCTCATTCCTCCCAGAAACCTCTACTCAAAAGCATACCCCATCAGCTTGACAACCCTTCAAATCAGACCCCTGTCTTTGTTGACACCTGGGGGGAGGAGTTCTCCTGCCAATTGCCCTAGCTTGGCCAGGCTGGTTTGCGTAAGCCAGTCCAGGAATTTCCTCAATTCATTCAATTTATTCATCCCTAGGGTTTAGAGAGACACGCCCCCCCCCATCTATACCATCATGTCCCCTTTCACCTTTTCCTCCTAAACTAAAGAGGAGTTACTGCAGTCCATTGACCATTTGGTTGCCCATTACAGAATACCGTATTTTTCCTTCTATAACACGCAGATTTTTTCTTCTAAAAAGGAAGGGGAAATGTCTGTGCGTGTTATAGAGCGAATGTGTGGTCCCTGGAGCCGAAAAATCATGCAAAAATCAAATCGCGGCGCTGCACGCTGCACGGAGAAGCGAAACCTGAAAAGAGGAAGCGGCTGCTTTCCTGCATTCTGCCTCAGGGTCTTACTGCCCACCCCCCTCTGTTTCGTTGCTGTGTTTGCTGAAACGGAACAAAGAGCAGGGAAAGCCCCTCCCCTCCAGGCAAGCTCCGGTGCTGCTGGGGGAGAGGGAGAGAGAGGGGGGAAGGGAGAGAGAGGGGGGGGAGGGAGAGAGGGGGGGAGGGCGAGAGAGGGGGAGGGAGGGAGGGGAGAGAGAGAGAGAGAGAGAGAGAGAGAGAGAGAGATGGCTGGCTTGGGTGGGGGGAAACTTTTGCCTTTCTTTCCTCCCTCCCGTTAAATCCCTCTCCTGCATTCTTAGCCAGCTGCTTCTCTGCACACCCCTCTAATGTCCCTTCTTTGTTTTTCCTTCGCTCCCCACTTAAAATGTGGTTACAAAGCATGGATCCACAGGGATCCTCAGGATCTTTGCATTGGGTCACCCCAAATTCACCATCAGATCACATAGCATGTCCATGGCTACAGCCTGCACCAAAAAAATCAGGCACCCACTGTTGCTTGGGGCTGCAGTGGTGCAAAAATGTGGTTTAAAAGCATGGATCCACAGGGATTCTCAGGATCCTTGCATTGGGTCACCCCAAATTCACCATCAGATCACATAGCATGTCCATGGCTACAGCCTGCACCAAAAAAATCACGCACCCACTGTTGCCTGGGGCTGCAATGGTGCAAAAATGTGGTTACAAAGCATGGATCCACAGGGATTCTCAGGATCTTTGCATTGGGTCACCCCAAATTCACCATCAGATCACATAGCATGTCCATGGCTACAGCCTGCCCCCCCAAAATCACGCACCCACTGTTGCCTGGGGCTGCAATGGTGCAAAAATGTGGTTAAAAAGCATGGATCCCCAGGGATTCTCAGGATCCTTGCATTGGGTCACCCCAAATTCACCATCAGATCACATAGCATGTCCATGGCTACAGCCTGCCCCCCCAAAATCACGCACCCACTGTTGCCTGGGGCTGCAATGGTGCAAAAATGTGGTTAAAAAGCATGGATCCACAGGAATTCTCAGGATTTTGGCATTGGGTCACCCCAAATTCACCATCAGATCACATAGCATGTCCATGGCTACAGCCTGCCCCCCCCCCAAATCACATACCCACTGTTGCCTGGGGCTGCAATGGTGCAAAAACGTGGTTACAAACCATGGATCCACATGGATCCTCAGGATCTTTGCATTGGGTCAGCCCAAATTCACCATCAGAGCACATAGCATGTCCATGGCTACAGCCTGCCCCCAAAAAATCACGCACCCACTGTTGCCTGGGGCTGCAATGGTGCAAAAACGTGGTTACAAACCATGGATGCACAGGGATTCTCAGGATTTTTGCATTGGGTCAGCCCAAATTCACCATCAGATCACATGTCTGTGGCCACAGCATGAAGCACAAAAATGATACATCCACTGTTTCATTCAGAATGTTTTTTCCCTTGTTTTCCTCCTCTGAAAACGATGTGCGTGTTATGGTCAGGTGCGTGTTATAGAGCGAAAAATACGGTATTTTCCAGTCCTACATTATCCTTTTTGAGGTGGCCAAAACTCTAGCTGCAGCGTTTTGTACCAGTTGAAGTTTTCAAACAGTTTTCAGAGACGGTCGACATAAAGTGCCTTATGTTAACTTTGCCTAGATGTGAAAAAGGCATGACAGTGAGGAGAGTTGTTTTCTCCTGGTAAGAGTACAGCTAGTGCATCAAGCTGAAGCAGCACAAAGCAGTCCTGTCCACTGCTACTAAATGGATCTCCAAGAGCAAAGTTGGATCTAGAAGAGCTCCCAAATTGCAAACCTGCTCCTTTATGAAGAGTGCAACCTTGTCCAGAACAGACTTTACACCTAACCCTGGATTGAGTCTCCTGATCAACAGCACGTCTGTCTTATCTGAATTGAATCTGAATTTATTATCCCACATCCAGTCCCTCCTTAAATTCAAGCAGTGATTCAAGTTCTCCCGTAACCTCTCTAGAATCAAATGGAAAGGAAAATTGGGTGTCCTTAGCATGCTTATTTGTTTGTTTATTTTTATTTATTTCATAAAATTTATACACCACTTGATTGTGAAAATATAAAAGCCCACCTCAAAGTGGTTGTGCTAACACCACAGTCCAGATCTCTAGAGCTTCTCTCCCACTGGTTTATGTCAGAGTTGAATAGCATGGGTCATAAGATGAAGCCTTGTGGAACTCTTGAGGGACCAAGAAAAAGGCCCTGGGGTGAAAGTACCGGTACATAGCTCAATGAAAATCTCAACCTGGTGTGCAGTGGCTATGAAAAAGGTGATTTCAATGCTAGGAAAAATTGGGAAGGGAATTAAAAATAAAACTGCCAATATCATAACACCATTATACAAACCTATGGTATAACCATATTTGGAATACTGTGTACAGTTCTGGTTGCCTCACCTCAAAAAGGATATTGTAGATTTGGAAAAGGTTCAGAAAAGGGCAACTAAAATGATTAAGGAGATAGAGAGACTTCCCTAGGAATGAATGTTGATTGTGACAGATGCTTAGTATATTATTTAAGAATACAGGAAGATTTGTGTACTGGATCAGCCTTTTAACAATTGGCATTCAGTGTGTTATGTGGCATGCTGACTCAATTTAAAATTGAAAAAGCGTGTTCAAGCAACATTTTAAATAAGAATTTGGATTGAAATCGGGGGGGGGGGGGTAGTTAACAAAATATTAATTCCAAGAGAAAGAGATATAATTAGGCCTGTAGATAAATGTGACACCTCTTGTTTAAAAATAGCATGAAGGTAATCTTCATTTTAGAAGGTGGCAAACAGATGCAGTGCTGTGGACATGAGTTCTGGTGCTGAGAAGGCTATTCCTTCCTATCTAAAAAAAGTGATATTAATATAGAACAGTAATAGGTTTGTTTTGCTTACTTTGGACCGATAGACCACACATTCCACATTTTCTGCTTTTGTGGCTCGCACAATTCTAACTGTTGCAGACCATGTCATCTTTGGTGCCAATTTCTACAGCTGTGCTTAGAAATTAATATAAAATAAATTATTTTAGGGTAACTTCCCTCCCTGCTACATGATAAAGTGGACTTTTGAAATTACCCAACATGGTCAAATTGCCAGGAAACATAGCAACCAGTGATTTTATTACGTAGTTGGGGGTTTCACAGTACTTGAAGGAGGTGTGTGTGATTCTGAGTTTATGATATGGTTTATCTCTGTAGATCATGGCCTAAGTATAAGATTGAAATGAGACCCTCTATGATGAACTGCATGGTAACCTGACACAAGCCTTACTCCAGCATCCTGAAATCAGGAATATCCTGAGTTCACACACACATCTGATTTTAAGGATTAACACAGGCAGATTTACAGTAGTTGTCATGTGCAGGATACTCAGCTCCTCAGTGAGATCCATCTACACAGTGATAAGGTGATGTAAAGGTTCAGGTAATTGCTCACTGTCACAAATCTTTCACCTTTTTGTTAAACAGACAGGAACAGGATGACCAAAGATGATAACTATGCAGGAAATTCCAGAAGTAACTATGGAAATTATAGAAACCACTCATTTCACAACCCCCTCCCTTCTCCGCTGGCATGCCTTGGCAAAAAGGGTATTAAAAAAACCATTAGATGCAAAGGTTAGTTAGCTCTCACAGCTCCAACAGGACAGCGCTTAACCCAGCGGTCCCTAGGACCCTGCACACGTCTGCTTCACTTTAAGGGCACGTATACTTTCCTCTCCACCCCCCTTCTAGTGTGGGTTTAAGGCAAAATTGTCATGCCCATGCTTCTGTAGGCCTTTAGAATAGTTAGGGAATCTTACTCTTTTGTTGAAGTGTATACATATTGTCATTTGCTACCTGCTTAGACTGTAACTTTGCCGTCTAAAGCAGCATTTTTATATATTCTGTCACCCCTGTGTTATATAATAAACCAAGCTTCTTTTATTTCTTTGTGTAAGAGCTGCTTGTAGGCATAAGACTAAGGGTTAACACACATCCATGACAACCACACCTCGTAACTCCAGCAAAAGATCCTAAACCTCTCAGCAGTGTGTATATGAATATACATGAGTGCTGGTGGTGCACATGTAAGTCCAGGTAACACACATTGTAACATGGTGTCAGTTGGATGTTGAATCTGGGAGCCCAGCTTCTGTGGTTCTTGCTGATTTGCAGGAGCTTGTATCTTACAGTAAACTGTGTTTACCATTGATAGTCCTGAACTATGAGATGTGTGTCTCCAATATAGCCTTCATTGCCCATACCACATTCTACATAGACACTGTTTTTATTGTTGTAAGTCACTTTGAGACACCTTAGTGCAAAAATGTGACAAATAAATAATGGTGATAGGAAACCAGTGCCCTTAAGTAGGGAGAAGCAAACTTGGGAATGGCTCCTAATCTGTGTCATCTAGCTTTGGCCCCTTTTCATTTCCATTAAAATCCATAGTGTTGAATTGTCAAGCTGTGTATGTAATATTTGGGCCATATCAGAGTTCCTTGTTAGTGGCTGGGATTGAACCCAGCCAGAGGTCAGAGAAATGCTTCCTTCCTCCTCCAGATACTGCTAATGAGAGAAAGCATAGGCAGGCGTTATAATGAAGAATCTGATTGCCTGATTTCAAACTTGTCTTTTCCCCAACTTCCCCATTGGAGCTTTTCCTTGCTCAGGCTTTGCTAGGTGTGCAGAAATCAGGAACAGGACTTCAGAAAATCAACATTTTGTGAATGAGTGTGGAGCTGACTTTTAAAAATTATGGATATAGCTGCTTAGGTTATGCTAGGTGATGAATATTGCCCTTCTACTAATTTGAGTTTGACATGCTTGCCCCAGTTTATCATCAGCCTCATGCAAATAATCCTCTCCTGAAATGTGCTGATGCTGAATATTAAACCAAACTGCATTATTTATGTTGAACTTCGCAGAAGCATGGCGGTACACACTAGCAAACTATGCTTTGTAGCCTCTTTTCAATAGCTGTTTCCTAATCCGCAGCTCTTAGAACTAGCATGTGGTGACTTGGGTAAATTATTGTTCTTTTATTTTTGCCTGCATGTGACAGGGCCTGTTTGCTATCCTCGCAGGCAGTTTTCACCCCAGTGTTAGCCTGTTCTGACCTCTTTTCTCGTGGCATATAATATAAGGTAGGCAAAGATTATTAGTCTACTGAAATAGTTGTTTTGCAGGAGGTTGTGTGATGGTTTAACCCTTTGCTCCCTTCTCTTGGCTGTTTCCTTTTCTCCATGAGCACTTAAGGGGTTAAGCCTTGAAAGTAGTTATCTATCAAACAATAAATTCTACATATAATTGAACAGCACGTTTTCACCCCATTGATGGTATATGCTTTCTCTCCTCTTTTTCAGCATCCTTCCCAACTGGTAATCAGTAAAGGTTGACACAATCCAAAAAAATGGCATCAGAAGACATTTCTAAGCTGGCAGAGTCCTTAGCTAAAACTCAGGTGGGCGGAGGGCAGCTGAGCTTCAAAGGCAAGAGTCTGAAACTCAATACTGCAGAAGATGGTGAGAGGAATAGCACTGCTTTTAATGTTTCCCCAGCATTAGATCCTGGAAAAGTCTGGCCTGATCAAATATATGTGTGTGTCCCGTCCCCGTCCCCTTAATCTTTCTAAAATGGCAGATTTGCAGGAAACCCAATCCTTCCTTGATTTTGGATTCTGAATTGCAGGATGAATGTGTATCTGTGCTTCACAGGCAAATTCTTTCTGGTGGTTCCTCTAGAGACCCAAACAAGGAGAATGGTTCAAGAGAGATTCTCCAACCACCCTTAGTACATACCTAGGCTGCACACACACCCCTTTCTCCAGAGTATTTTTTTAAAAAAAAAATATTGCACAACTGGTACCGTTAGCACTGTTAGATCTCAGTTTGGGAAAAAGTAATATTCTGCTTATTCTGTGCAGCCGAAGAGGTGATTAAAGAGATTGAGGAGTTCGACGGCCTGGAAGCACTACGCCTCGAAGGCAACACTGTGGGGGTGGAGGCAGCAAAGGTCATTGCCAAGGCTCTGGAGAAGAAATCTCAGCTCAAGGTGAGCATTTCAGTGGATGATGGACAGTGGAAAACTCATTATCTTGCAACTTGAATTCATTGTCTGCTTGAGTAGCAGATAAAACAGGCCCAGGGAGATCTGTGACAGTCACAAACATAAGAAAAAAATTGAAACTGTCCTAGCAATTTTGAATTATAAGTGGCATTCACCACTGTGCTTCCTGTGATTGACTCTGTTGGTAAATGAACCTGTGGGTCTCCAGATGTTGGACTCCCAACTCCTATCATCCCCAGCCAGCCTGGCCAGCGCTCAGGGATGCTGGGAGCTGTATTCTGCCATTATTTGGAGGGATACAGGCTCCCCACTCATGATTTAAGGAAAAGTTTGAATTGGTGGAGCAAATACTGGTTGAAACCATTGTTCAAGCAAAGTTTACTATTTTTGCAGGGAACAAAATGAAATATGCCAGGTCTTACAGTAGCAGTTATGAATTCTTCAGCCATTCTCTCTCCTGCCCTCAACCCTCTGACTACAAAACAACCGTCTGACTATTTTTTGGGTGGGGTGGTGATTGCATAGATAGACCCTATTTTTTTAAAAAAAACATTGCTTCTTGCCTTCTTTATGAACTCTGAAGTAGCACTGCTTCGGCTGTAGTTACTAAGCTTATGTGTGTATGTGGTAAGATTTTAAATTGGTGTGCAAGATTATACTGGATATTGGAGCAAATTGCCACTCTGCATGCCTCCTTTGGAGCATGGTGATTTTATTTATTTCACAAAATTTATATACCACTTGATTGCAAGCAACAACAACCCTCAAAGCAGTTTCCCAGAGGAATAAAGCAATGAAATTACTGTCAGCATCGCCCTTGAGCCAGTGTCACCAACTGGACTCATGCACTTCAACCCCGACTGGGCTAGGCGAGCTGGGTAGCACTTCCAGAGACCACCAGGTCAAAGTGCTGTGGACTCACAGCTTAGAGCTGTGAGCACCGGATTCACTTCCACAATATAGTCGTCGCACAGCAGAGTATAGCAGAGTCTGGCAGTGTATAAACGACTCGGAGAGCAGCTCTGTAGAATATCTTCTTTTATTCTATAACTATAACTATAATACAAAACTATATACAGAGCTAAATAGGTCTAAGCATAAATGAATGCTGCACTGAGTGTCTGCAGCTGCTCTTAGCAGCAACCTTATCTCTACACACGATCTCTAACACTCAGTCTCTCTCTCTCTCCGACACACTCACTAACTGACTGACTTGGTGCTGGGGCTGAATAAGTAGAAAGCAGAACACTGCTCCTCCTCTCTGGAGAATCAGCAGACTCGTCAGGAGATTCTTGGATATGGGAGGGGTGAAATCTCCTCAATTACCAGTAAAAAAACAGTTGAAGACAAATATTTTAAACATTTAATAATTAAAACCAACGATAAGGATTAGTTTACCAAATTTCTAATCTGTATGTATTATTGCTATGTGCTGTCAAAAACCTGTTATTATAAAAAACTACTCTTGATCAAAACATTTGATATAAAGCCTGTGTAGCTCTCCACTATGCACACCAAGTAAGTAAGTACAAATACTTTAGCTAATGGTAGATTACAATGTACTTTTATTTTTAAGCATGTATATAATATATATATGTCTTATTTTAGAGATGTCATTGGAGTGATATGTTCACCGGGAGACTACGATCTGAAATTCCCCCTGCTCTGGTAAGTGTAAGACTAGGTTGCTAATATTACCAAATGCCATTTTCATTATTTCTTATCATGATATTTTTCTGAGGCTAAAGTATAGGAATGACTTTCTGAGCTTGATGATCAATAGTGGGAGCAATATACTGTTTCTGTTACAGGGACTTTATGGCAAAGGTGGGAAAGCTTTTTCAGCCCAAGCTTTATTACCCTTTCTGGGTAACTTTCCGAGGGCCACATGCCAGTGGTAGGTAGAGGCAGAGGCAAAAGTGGGTTGGGCATTAAAGTTAGAAATTACCTTTGTACGGTAGGCTTAGCACACAGTCATGCACACCTTGCTATCCTCTATCCATGCAACCAAGAGGCACTGTCAGAGTTCAAGGACACACTCATTCCAGGCAAAACCACTTAGGCTGCAAAGCAGACCCAGTCAAGAGTGTGGCCTGAGGAGAATTTTGAGGGTCTTAAGTTCCCCACCCCTGCTTCAGATAGAGACAGGGATGTGATTAATGAATGACCAAAAGGAAGGTTAAGAAGAGTTGTAATTTTAAGCTTTGAAATTGGTTGTCGTAGATTAATTGCCAAGAGAGATCTCTGTTGGGCAGAAATTGAGTAATGATGGAATCTGTATTATAATGGTAACAGTTTAATAAAACATTAAGGCATTATAAGGCAGGCAGAGTGTCATCAGTGGCTGTTTCCTCAGTCCTCTTTGCTCAGTGTCACAACATATCTGTTGCTGGAGAAAAGGCCAGGAGGAAACAGAAACACAGCATCCAGGTAGATGGGTGTGACTTGCTCATCCCAGCTGCTTGGCACAGGCATGGCACATAGGACAGCTGCCTGCCTGCCTGCAACTTCTCCATTTTATGAACGAGAAGGAGCCTCTCAAGGCTGCTAGCAGGTGATGAGTGAAAAGAGACAGCAAGAAATGGCTGCAGGGCAGATCTCTGTCCTCTGTAGTAGACAGGGGCATTGTGTCAAATTTACCTTTTGTTCATCTTTCAGATTGCACTTGGAGAGGCCATTGTTTCTGCTGGCTGCCAGCTTACAGAGCTGGATCTGAGTGACAACGCCTTTGGACCAGATGGAGTGCGTGGGTTTGAGGCACTTCTGAAAAGCCCTGCCTGTTTCACCCTGCAGGAGCTCAAGCTAAACAATTGTGGCATGGGCATTGGTGGTGGCAAGGTAAGGGCATTTCCTGGGTGGGGAATCCAATCTTCACAGCAGGGTGAAACCTGAAACCCCCACTATTGGGGCTTCCTGCCTATCCATCATGTGATGTCACTATGATGTCACATTTCCCCCTTAACGTGGATCTTGAATGCAAGTGGTACTGCAAAGGAAAGATCCTAGTGGGGTTGTGTGAAGTCACTTCTTGTCAGTTGATTGACACTGTCTTCAAACCCTATATCTGACAAGTGCTGACTATTCAGAAGCTTTGATTTAGAGCTCTTGAGTAGAACCAGTTCCGGAAGGGCTTCTGTTTGCCAACAATTTTTTTATTGCTTCAGATTGTTGTCTGCATTAAAATCTCTACAAGCTGAACAGGCTGGGCAGGCTTCTCTTTCTCTAGTAAAAAGAAGTCTAATGTTTGACGGATATTTTTAAAAATATCTAAAGCGTTCTTCTGCCTGCCATAGAAGGGTTTTTTTTGTTTTTTGTTTTTGAGAGGGATGGGGGAGCCAAGACCCTAATTTGGGGACCTGTGTCCTTATCTCACACACATGGAAATCTGAGTTGAGGACACACAACAGAGTCATTGCATCTTACTAACCTACATTCCCCTCATGATATTATTGCTGGGAATAGCCTTCAGTGGTGTGTAATATTTCCTGCAGAGTGCCTACATTATGTATGTATGTTTGTTTGTATGTATGTATGTATGTATGTATGTATGTATAGGAAGTGGTAGCTTAAATGTGTGCCTTATAGGAATGGAATCCTTCAGGCCAAAATGACATTATAGTAGCATAAACAGTCTGGTATTATTATTATTTTAGATCTTGGCTGCAGCTTTGAAAGAGTGTCACAGGAAATCAAGTGTTCAAGGAAAGCCTTTGGCGCTGAAAGTATTTGTGGCTGGCAGGAACCGCCTGGAAAATGATGGTGCAACTGCTCTTGCTGAGGCATTCAGTGTAAGTACAAAAAGCAGGACTTTGAGACAGGAAGTTTGCCCTGACATTTGTTACATGGGAAGGGATGCTCTTAGCCATTGGTGTTAATGAACATTCCTCCAAAGTGTGTTGTGGTGCCCTTTAAAAAATGAATTCCTTTTGCTACAATGCTACTATCTCCTGCATTGAATGGTATTAGTAGTGGTCAAGTTCGTTGCACCATCAGAAAAGGCCATTTGAGGCAGTCTAAGTCACCTCTGTTGATACTGCTGCAAGAAGCGGCTTGCCAGGTAGAGTGGCACCACTGTGCTAGCTTGCCAGGAAATGGGTGCTCTTGCTTATCAAGAGGGGCAGAGTGGAAAGGAGGTTGATGCAGAGCAAACACACTGGCAGAGCCAATCTAGGGTTCCTGCTGGTGCTTTTGCACCACATTGACCTCCCTGCTCCATTGGCCCTCCCTCCTGGTAAGCAACAGCAACTCACCTGCAGTATTTCTCAGTTGGTGGGCCAGGGACTACTAGTGGACTGCATTCCACTTTTAGGTGGGCCTCAATTCTTCTTGTTCACCCACCCTGCATTCTGGCTGTGCTGCAGAATTTTTGTTGGACCAATGCTAGCACCAGAAACTCGCCACATGCAAAGTAAAAATGGTTGGGAGAAGAAGTGCGGAGGAAAGAGAGATGATTTCACTCTGAAGAGAAAGGGCAAGAGGAGGTGTTGAACTAAATTAGAAAGAGAGACAAAAACTAATATTTTAAAAAGTAAGTCAAGCACGATGAGTAAGCAATGAGACAAGAAAGGAAAGTTCTGCGTCTCAACATTCTAGAATCAGGAATGCGCTTAGGCTTTTCATTATTCAAATTAGCCAATCACTTTTGATTGCTAAATAGTATACAAAGGGTTCAGACAGAATACCCCAAAACAATTGTGGAAGATGGAGAGAAAAGGATCTGAGAACACCACTCTCCTAGAATTATCACCTATGACATGAACTTTATTTGCTTTCCATTCTGTTTTTGCCCCTTCAGGTTATTGGGACTCTGGAAGAAGTTCACATGCCACAAAATGGAATCAACCATCCAGGAATTACAGCCTTAGCTGAGGCTTTTGCTGTCAATCCCTTGCTGAGGGTGATCAACCTGAACGATAACACTTTTACAGAGAAGGGAGCTGTGGCTATGGCAGAGGTGAGCTCCTTTCACTTAAAATTAATCCCTCTTGATTCTAACAGTGACTTGGGCCAGGAAATATTGAGAAAGTGTAGGGGGGGGGAACACTTTCCTTAGGATTAAGTTGGTCTTGTGTGGTCTTGCATGGTCATGTACAATAGTGAGTGGAATAATGTTCTCTATTCCATTCAGACCCTCAAGAAACTCAGACAAGTGGAAGTGATCAACTTTGGTGACTGCTTAGTACGTTCCAAGGGTGCTGTTGCCATTGCTGAAGCTGTTAATGAAGGACTCCATAAGTTAAAGGTATTGGCTGTATTTTGTTAAGCTGCTTGGGAGAAATCTGAGTGATTAAGTGAGATTTCAAATAGGAAATACTTTTTTTTTTTTAATCCATCTCCCCATACTGTTTAATTCAAAACCCCCGAAATAGGGATTGACAAAATACATGACTACTCATTTTTGTGCCTATGGCTGAGATCCATCTTAAAGCTAAAGGCACCATTATGAATTGATGCCAAAACATAGCCACTAAGCATGAATATATTACAAGCCACTTGGCGTGATGGAAGAATGACATTTATTCTGTTTGAGAGAAATGTAAGTGTTTTCCATCCATTTAATATGAAATTTGGCTTAGAGGTAGTGTACTGAATCTAAAACTACAAAGAGTCAACATAAACCTTCATCTAGGATTTATTTCTGTGATTCTTAAAAAGGAAACCAAGCACTATTTGCCATCTCTTAAACAAGGTTATTCATAATTCAGTCATTTCTCCCCTAACCTCATCACTACCTTTTTAATGAAGCTTTTTTTGGATTCCTGATTTGGTACTTTGTAATGTGAATTGTAGACATACCTGGCTTGAACATGCAAAATATATGTCTAATTTTTAAAAATATTCCTCTAAAACCATAGCTTCTGTCTGTTTAGGAACTCAACTTGTCTTTCTGTGAAATCAAGCGAGACGCTGCTCTAATTATTGCTGAGGCTACTGAGGACAAGTCGGAGCTACAGAAGCTGGATCTCAATGGTATGAGGTTTATGAAGTCAGTGTCAAAAATGTTTTACTAGAAATCTGTAGCTGGATAATTGCTTGGTTCATTCAGGTCAGCATGTGAATACAGTACTGTATGCCTCAGTTCCCTCTCTTCCCCAACCTTCTGTTTAACCCAACCTTCACATAGGTTCTCGGTCCATTGCCCACAATTGCTTCTCCAATCGTGTCTCTGAGATTCCTGTCCTTTAGCTTCCCTAACTAATTGAATCTCATATCAGTTGGCCATGCAATGTGACTGTAGTTCCTAGAGCCTGTGCAGGGTCTTAGTCCTAGCCAAAGTGATTTTCTCTCCCAAAAGATGGATAGCAAACATTTTGACATATTGTTCTCCGAGCATATATTGTTAGGATCATCCTACTCGCTTGTAGGACCCTGGCAGAGTCACATGCCTAACTGGCATGTTCTCTCCCTCCTGGCTGGTCATTCAGGAGCTTCAAAAGCTTTCTCCAGCCTGAACATCACATTAGCACGCTTTAGGATCCTGCAGAGTGTTAGCAGTTTACGTAACAGAACTCAGTACAGTGGTGCCTCGCAAGACGAACGCCTCGCAAAACGAAAAACTCGCAAGACGAAAGAGTTTTCCGTTTTTGAGTCGTTCCGCAAGACGAATTTCCCTATGGGCTTGCTTCGCAAGAAGAAAGCCCATAGGGAAATCGCCGGGGACCTCTTTTAAATGCTGGCGGTGGGGAGCAAAGCCTTTCGCCCCCCTCCGGCCTTCAGAAGAGGTCCAGGAAGGCCGGCGGGGGCCGAAAAGCTTTGCTCCCCACCGCCAGCATTTTAAAAGTGGTCCGGGATAGCAGGGAAGTGCGCTGCGCTTTCCCGCTATCCCGGACCGCTTGTAAAATGCTGGCCGTCGGGAGCAAAGACTTTTGCCCCCCGCCGGCCTTCAGAAGAGGTCCTGGACCTCTTCTGAAGGCCGGCGGGGTGCAAAAGTCTTTGCTCCCCCTGCCTGCCTTCCCGGGATAGCGGAGAAGCGCAGCGCGTTTCTCCGCTATCCCGGACGGCTTTTGAAGGCAGGCGGGGGGAGCAAAGACTTTCGCCCACCGCCTGCCTTCAGAAGACCTCCGCTGTCCCGGGGGCTTTCAAAATGCTGGGGGTCGGCAGCGAAGGGTTCGCTGCCGCCTGCCAGCATTTTAAGATCGCCCCGGGACAGCGGAGAAGTCTCTGCTGTCCCGGGGGCTTTTAAAATGCTGGCGGTCGGCAGCAAAGCCCTCCTGTCCCCGGATCTTGCGGGGCGGGAGGTGGGGAGAAGGGCTTTTCTTCCCACCGCCAGCCTTCAGAACAGCCTTCTGAAGGCTGGCGGTGGGAAGAAAAGCCCTTGTCCCCCCCCCCCCAGCCTTCAGAAGAGGTCGGGGGACAGATTGTCCCCGGACCTGGTCTGAAGGTGGTTTCCATAGGAACGCATTGATTGATTTTCAATGCATTCCTATGGGAAACCGTGCTTCGCAAGACGAAAAACTCGCAAGAAGAAAAAACTTGCGGAACGAATTAATTTCGTCTTGCGAGGCACCACTGTACTTTACTTACATATAATACACTCAGAGCCTTCTGACTTAGCTCCTTCCTCTTTCTCACCAGACAGCAAAGAGAGAGAACAAAGGACAATAGTCCCACATCACGGAACACAGTAACACAAAACATCATGTTTCCGTCACTTCCCACACTGTGGAATGAAAACATACACCATCATGTGATAGACAACAATCCCATGACTGCAAATACGGAGCAAGAATCCTAACATATATAACGTTCATGAATATTCTATATCACCACTACAATTTAGCCATTTTGTGTCAGAGACTTCACTACCAAAGTACAATATACTTGCTTTTTAAACACTATTCCACATAGACCCAGCAAACCCAACTGAAGTGGCATTTCCTTCAGAGCACGTCCCATGATTAGGCATTTAAATATTAAAGTTGTTCTTATAAAGATAATACTGAAGCAATAACTGTTTCATTCCCAACAGTTTGTATTGCTAGACAAATGCCTTTATGGCAGCTGTAGAATTTTTGTTGGGTGCATGTGGCTCAAGAAGCTCAGTCAAGTAGTTAAGCTCAGAACAGAAAACAGCTGTTTAGCAGAGTGGTCTTTATGGGGCCAACACCAACATACACCCCTTTACATACACTCTCTGAGTTATGAAGTCTGGCAATTTCCCAACTTCTTCCTCAGACACCTTCAAAGTCTTCCCTTAAATCCGTAGACCCAACAGATAGCCTTGAGCAGTTCCTGAAATCTCCTCCCATGACCCACAGAGTTTTGTCCTTTTCTACGCAAAATTACTTTGCCAAATCTGCCCAGTAACACATATGAGAGAGTCACAGGATGGCTGCAGGTGCATTGTGGGGATTATAGTCTTTGCTGATGTCTGTTCTTGCCACAGGGAATTGTTTTGGAGAGGAGGGCTGTGAGCAGCTCCAAGAGATCCTTGAAGGCTTCAACATGGCAGAAGTACTTGGATCTCTGAGGTAAGATATATGAAGAAGCTATGGTAATCTGCTGCTAGAGTTCCTTGATTCTCTAGTGAAGCTGCATGCAAGCAGTGCTGCTTGTGAAATGGCCATTTCTCCAACAGTAGTGAAGCTTGGGCTCCTAATTGGTTTTGCTGTTTTTATAACAACCATTCTAGGAGTGTTACAGCGGGATAAATCTGACTCGGGGGCCCTTGACATGCCCATCTCTTGATCAGTTGGCCTGAGTTTTTCGTTCCTTAAAACTTTAATTGTATGGACCCTCTTTGGAAATGGCTCATTCCTTATGTTAGTTAGTCATGATTGGCTAGTTAACCATTGCCAGGATGCATAGCTTCTATTCCCAAGTGTGAAAATATTTTTCGGGTAACACTTGTTGCTGCTCTTTTTGGTGGCTTAGGGGTTTGTGCTCTGCCTTTCTGAGCTCCTTTAAGAAAAAGATTTTATAAGCCATTTTACATGGTTTTTGCTTGTGTAAAGATACAAAACTTGCTTTGTGGCTACAGTTTTCTAAACGAGGCAAGAAAAATATGATGATAAGTTTAGGTTGTATTCCACTAAGTCAGAGTAGACTAATGAAATCAATTGACATAACTAATTCAAATCCATTGATCTCCGTGAGTCCACTCTGTGTATGATTGGGTCTTATACCACCAGTTTTCTAGGAGCTATACAAAGATTAAATGTCAAATGCATCTCTGTCCACAAGGTAACAGTCTAACATTCACAAAACAAAAGAAAAAGGGGATGGGATAGGAACTGTAAAACAATCAAATTCAGTCACTGATGAAGGCTCTGGGGAAACAATTTATTATTTATACAAATATTTATAAACCACCCACTCATATAGCACATCAAGGTGGTGTACAGAAATGTGTAAAAATAGAATAGAACATAAAATAGCATTAAGAACAATACAGTGATGGATGATATCCACTCCTGAGATCCAACTGCTGCTCCTTGAAAGGACCACTAGGGAGAATAGCCACTCCCACAAGTGTGCTTCCTTCCATCTTTGCCACTAGATCTTCCTCTTATTTGCGTTTAGGATTATTTAGTGTTGATTGTTACAAACTGACTGGCAATAAAATGCTCGAATACAACATGAAGCAGCTGTATTCGTAACATTCTCTCTCACACTTGTCCACCTAGTGATGATGATGGAGAAGATGACGACGATGATGAAGATGATGACGATGAAGTGGAGGAGGAGGAAGAGGAGGAGGAAGAGGAAGAGGAGGAAGAAGAAGAGCCAACTCAGTTGCAGGAGAGAGGCCAGGGAGAGCAAGAATCACTGACGCCTAAAAAAATCTTGGAGGCACATGTAAGTATGAACAGATCCTGTTACTTTCACATAGAGGGAAAACAGCTGTGGATGAAGTGATATGGGGGGGAAAGTGTTCTGTAAAATTTCTCCTGCCATATTTTTCATTGTAATTTTTCCATTTCCGAATGCAGCATTGCATAAAATTAATTAAAATGTATCGCGTGAATATAAGTCAAATTGGGCTGCTAAGCAAGTATTTCCATTCAAATATTTTTAGCTACTGGAAAAACTTTTGAGTTGTTTTTACAAACTTTAAGCACTACAACCCTGATTTACAGGTCACATTAAACCATAGGTTAAAACAAATTGTGGTTTAATGTGAGCAAGTAGCATGCTGAAATGGACTGCTCTAAAGTTGCTTCTGTATCACAGTCTTCCAGCCTAATCAGAAGCCCGGGTTCAGATGATAAATCAAGCCAGACTCTGGCTTGTTTCAGCCATGGCAGGAGAGGAGCACTGCAGGAACATTTGAGCAGTATGCATCAGTATTCTGCTTGTTCACATTAAACTATAGTGTTAAATTGTGGTTTAATGTGAACAGGGCTAACAAAAGTTAGCCTACTAAATTTAAAGCAGAAATGCTAAGTCAGACTCTAGTCTGAGGACTAACTCTCCGGGGACCACATTCCTTCAGAGGGCTAGGACTGTCAATGAGTGGCACCATCCCACACTCTTGGACAGATGCACAAACAGTATATATATATACACACACACACACACACACACACACAGAGAGAGAGAGAGAGAGAGAGAGAGAGAGAGAGAAAGCTCTCTACCCCTTTCTCTTTCTCTTTCTCTTTCTCTTTCTCTTTCTCTTTCTCTTTCTCTTTCTTTCACTTTGTTTCTTCCCTGTGCACCATCCCTTTTTAGTCCATTGGAAGGGATAATTCAGGAACATCTGAAGCAGCTCCCTCTTCATCCCAAACAACAGAGCAGATGGTGGGGGAAACCCCATAGTTTTCCTTGCTTTCCCACAATTCTCCCCCACAACTGAGCAGTGGTAAAGAGGGAGCTGCCCTTGTAGGTTTCACTGCGTCCAGGTGTTCCAGTTGCCTTGAGGCAGCGGCTTGTAACAGAGAAAGTTTTCTTTGACCCTCATTTTTCCTGAGGCACGAGACGTCAGTGAGAGGAAGATATTTTTGCTGTGGCCTTAGTACGTTCGATGGAAAGGCTTGGCAGGGCAGATTTAGGGTGTTGTAATATAGCATTAGGCTCTTCTCCACTCATTTATTTATGACGACCTTCCCTGTTGCCGCAACTCTTTTTTGGGACCTGCCTTTCCCTCCACTTCTCATCTACAGCACTAGAGTTCTGGCGCTTGTGAATTTTCTGGGGAATTACTAGGGCGCACTAATTTTCAGGGCCCTCTCTTCCAGGATTCTACTCCAGTGGTTTCTCCTTCTCTCCCTCCTGTGGATGTTGGCACTTTTCTTGCTTTTCCATCCCCAGAGAAACTGTTGCGACTAGGCCCTAAATGCTCCACCTTAATAGCGCAGCAGGTAAGTCACAGCTGTTTTTCATGAGTTCGCAAAGCTACAGTTTGCGATTGGTATTTATTAGGTCTTTCAGAGGATTCAGAGTACAGATACTTACATAACTTCAGGAAGGCTACAAAATATGCTTGAGTATAATTAGACTTATCTGTATTCTTCCCCCTGAAAATAATAATAATAATATTTATACCCCACCCATCTGGCTGGGTTTCCCACGCTTGCTACTTGTTGAAATAGCTAGGGATGTAGGTGCCATGCATGGGCTGCAATTCCAGGCATAATGGCCATGGACTAGTTGTTCTTTCAAGCAGCAGAAATACCTTGCCGTTGATTCTGCATTTTTTGATTCTGGAATTACGTTTCTTCTAGACAGACACATCTGACACAGAGAAAGTTGTTACGGTTTTTCTGAAGATATCTTCTGTGTTCAAAGATGAGCCAACAGTAAAATCAGCAGTGAATGAAACAACAGGTGAGCCTGGGAACTTTGGCCAATAGAATGATGGAAAAGAGCAGGCTATCAGGCTCAGTCGCTATGGCCGGGGTGGCTAACCTTTTTTTAGCTGAAGGGCTGCATTGGCCAATGGTCAACTGCATTGACTACAGGGTTCAAGAGGGCATGACCAATTTTTAATTATTAGTTTTGGTAAGAAAAGACACGTTTTGGGGGTCTTGATGTGGTCATAAAAACTTTTTTGGTATCACAGCAGGGTGCCTATGGGAGCAGTCAGTAAAAATTAACTATTTTTTTATAATAACCAATTTTGGGGGTGAGGGATATTGTGGGGGACACAAAAATGCTATAGGAAGAGCTATATGCAGCTGCAGATTAGCCACCATATGAAGATACAAGCTAAGTTCTGTGACCCACCAGCTTCTTAGTGTCTTTCTTTTGGCCACCTGCCTTCAGGACTCTAAAGCTTGAGAGCCTCTTTCCCTGAAAAATTGAAACCTGCCATTCTCTTTTTTCAGATGCCATGATGAGAGAAGCTTTTTCATCAGCTACCTTCAATTCTGATGCTTTCATTACCAGCCTCCTGATTCACATGGGTTTGCTCAAGGTGAGAGGAGAGAAACAAATGATTTGTGGCAACTGTGAGGTGTGGTCTGTATAAGCAAACCGCACCCTTGTTCCAAAAATCAGATTTAGAAGACCAAGATAGCTGCTTGTGGAAGATGTTCTTTCTCTGTGACTATATAAGGCTTCTATGCATATCTGGTGATAAGCGATAACAGAAATCTGTTCTCAATACCAAGTATTCTAAAATGGAAGTACCCATTTCTGCTCTTGGCAAATGGAAGGCATGTGGTAGGAATGGAAAGCAAATAATACACTTGCATAGACAGGGCCTTGATCAAGTACCTATTGTGCTCAAGCAACAGCTAAGTGTGAAATTTTACCTTCTCACCCATCTATCCCAAATGCATCCACTTGAGGGCTTTTTCTGCCCTTTAAAAAGGGTAGAAATGATATGGCAGCTGGATCTCCTGTAAGGCCAGAAGGGACACTGGGCACATGCTTTCATTTCTCAGGCCAAAAAGAAATTGTCTGGGCTTTGAAAGGCCCTAGGGTAGGCAGCCACGAAGGGATGGGAGAGAAACAGGAGACACTGGTATCTGAACTGCACCATCTCAGCAAATTTATATTTTCAACACAATTTAAATATACTCCTTGATTGTAAAAATCCGCCGCCTCTTAGTGGTCTCTGAACAATCCCAGATACTCATTTGTATCTCATTTGTGTCTGCTTGTACCTTCCAGAGTGAAGAGAAGATCAAGGCTGTGCCAAGCCTTTATGGCCCTTTGATGACTCTGAACCACATGGTCCAGCAGGATTATTTCCCTAAATCTCTTGTGCCAGTTCTTTTGGCCTTTGTTACAAAGTGAGTATTGCGCCTTTCTCAGTAAGAAAAATTAGCAACAGCTGTTGCTCCCAGAGAAGAGAGACACATCATATTGCTGGATCCAGCAGAAACCTCTCAGCACAACACATGATATTGCAAAGGGCTTAAACGTCAGCCATAAACTGTAATGACAGCTTACTTTTTTGCTGAAAAGCCTTTTTTGGTTGGTTGGCTGTTTTTTTTAAGGGTGATAGATATCCAGCCTTGGAATCACACACTCATCTGGAGAGGGATTATTCATTCATTATGGTTGATTTATTAATGCCCCTCCATTTGTTGCCTATGTGAATGGCCTGAGGGACCTGAGAGAGAGGATCTCTTTTCCAGAGCCATTCACAGTACAACCTTCTTCTGATGTTTTAATGTTAAGTGTCCTAACGATTGTTACAATAGTGTGGTTAATCAAAACACATATTTTATCATAAGGTCTCAATAATCCCCCTGAGGTCTGCCTTCAAAGAGCAGAATGACATGAGAACTTTTCATTAACAGAGCCTCCCACAGGGAGTTCTGAAGGGCTCAAATTTTACTCCTTAACTGTAAATGGCATGGACGATGCTGGCAGATTTGTTTTTGCCAAAGGGGAACTTAATTCTACTACCTTAACTATAGCTTCTGTTTACCATCCCTTCCTAAAAATACCCTTTCAAAAATTCCCTTTTACTCAGCCTGGATAGCTCAGTTGGTTAGAATGTGGTGCTGATAATGCCAAGGTTGCAGGTTCATTCCCATATGGGACAGCTGCATATTCCTGCATTGTGAGGGGTTGGACTAGATGATCCTCAGGGTCCCTTTCAACTCTACAGTTCTGTTTCTAAACTGATGTCTTTTCAAGAAGGTACAATAATGTTAGGTGGTGATTTAAATAGGATTTGTGATGTTCACATGGATAGAAGGGGTTCCACGCCTTCTAAAATGAAAATGCAAGCCAAGGCATTTTGCCAAAGTGCTACAAGGCTTTAATTTCATTGATGCTTGGTGTTTGCTTCATCTGACCCCAAGAGACTTTAGTTTCTGTTCTCACCCATATGAGCAGTACAGTTGTATCCATGTTGCTCTTTTGTCTTCCATTGAACCTCATAAGATCATGCAAGCGGGTATTGGCAGTCAGACGGTCTCAGACCATGCCCCAGTGTGAGCAGTAATACAAATATTCAATATAGTTGCACTGTCCTTCTCTTGGCAATTACCGGTACCCCCATGCTGTTGCAGCACCACCTAGTGGTCGACCACATTGTGGCAGAATTGAAGTCATATTAAACAATGGGAAATGAAGATAGATAGATAGTGTGTGTGTGTGAGAGAGAGAGAGAGAAAGAGAGAGAGAGAGAAAGAGAGAGGGGGAGAGAGAGAGAGAGAGAGAGAGAGAGAGAGAGAGAGAGAGAGAATTGTCTTGGATAGACTTCTGTCAGTGCAGAACTTCTTTGTTCCACGCCTCACTCTTGCTACAGATTGAATCCTGTTTCTGCCCCACAACCCCATTTTCCTGCGGTATACTTTGCTCTGTACTCCATAGTTACACCAGAATAATCCTGATAGGCCAAGGGTGGCTAACCTGTGACCTTCCAGATGTTGTTGGGCTGCATCTCCCATCATCCTGCATGGACCATAGGATGCTGGGAGTCCAACAACATCTGGGCAGCCAGTTAGTCCCCGCCTCCCGTTTTAGGCCATGGGGCCTACATGTACATGTACAAGTGTATCTGACTGTTGCATTGTGGGAAATCTTGAGTATTTTTTAAAGCACCTAGCGATTGCAGCTGCCTGTGGCAGATTCCAGGGCTACATAACTGAACTCTTTGTCCCTTTTGAGAATATCTGTTGATCCAAGTACAAGTTCATTAATATTGATCCCTTCTATTTCCATTTTATCTTTGCAGACCCAATCATGCTTTGGATTCCTGTTCCTTTGCCCGCCACTTGCTCTTACAAACCCTCCACCAGCTGTAATACACAGGAAGCTGTTTCCCTCACATTATAGGACTGCCATCAGAGTGCTTGAGATGGAGAGCAGATAAAGACAACGGGACTTACGGATAAAACATTCTGCCTCTCTTGACACCAGGATGTCTGGCCACCTACTGCTACCTAAAGCTTTGAGGAAGTCTGCCATGTGCTTTTTAAAAAAAAACGTGTTCGTGGTTTTTTTGAGGGGGCTGTGTGTTTTTAAGCTCTCTTTTTTCCAAAGTGAACTCTGCCTTTCCCAGTGTAAATACTTTGTTGTTTTCCTACATCCCCCTTTCGTTGAGGTTTGTCTTCCCTCAGCTTTTCTGCATTTTGTTTAGCTGAAACTTCTGTTTGCAAATTCAGGGCTTTAGACTCACTAAATGGCTTAAATGGAACTGTTTGTCAGAGGACCACCTCTCATGGGGTAACAGAAAATCTTGACGCTAACTTTTTTACTGCATTGTCCTATGACCTTTGGGAGAGCAATTCTTCCAGCTCTAGGCCAGCACCAGGTATAAAGCAATGTCACTATTTTTGCTGTTTCTCAGAAATTTAGGTTATTATATTGTGTGGACCGTGACATATATTCCTAATTGGGGATATTTCATTGGTTGTTGGATCATCATGAGTGAGCCTTCCCCATTAGTCACTGATGTTTCTCATTGAAATGACTGATTCTGGTGGCCTGCAAGAAAACTGCTAGTAATATTTCTAAGCATAAACGCTCTCAATTAAAATAGGTTTGGTTCAGTATAAGAAAAATCAGTATTGACTCTCCTTGGAACCATTCTGTTCATATTTTGTCTTATACCTTGAGTAAAGAAAGTGATTGTGTTTGGATTGTTAGAAGCAGAAATTTGACTCATTGGACAGTGCAGAAATGGAAATAAGCAACCCTTCATAAAATTCAACAATACCGCCATTTTTAATTACTTTTTAGTTCGAATTTTGTTGTCCAGGTTATTTATTTTAAAACACATTACCTTGAAGCCAAGCTTGAATCATTAAAAAATAAAGCGAATAACATCTATCCATGCACTGTGGATTATCAAAAGAGCAATTGTGTCATGAACTATAGGCAGGGGTTTCTTCACAAATACTATTTCATTAATATATATGAAAAATTTCTAAAGATGACAGTTGTGTGGAGCATATCCCAGATAGTCAGACAGCAGCTATGATGGCATCCTTGTGTGCTTTCCCTCCTCTGGTCTTCAGAAAAATAGGAATCTCTTGCATAATAAGTGATATAGATGGATCCCCTTTCAGGTTCAGCCAACAAAGCCACTAGTTTATGCTAACATGAATACCCAAATAATATTTCTTTCCTGGTATTGTTGTAAAAGTTAATATCAGCTGACTTCGTTTCTTTGAAAAAATCTTCACAAAAGAGGAGACAGGTTAGAAAAGATTTCTTCCATCGGATTCAGCATTTCTTTGTGATCATGTAAGAAACGTTCTCATCCACAGCTGTGAAGGGTTTGAATGCCATTCACGACACCTGGTCATTTTAACAAATAACTAATATTCTGTAAATATCAGAGGCTTGCATAGGCTGGTGTGGATGAAAATCTGGATGGGACAACAGGAGTGCAGTCAATCTTCTCTTGAGGCCATTGGCTGGCAGCTGTCATATAAACATGCTGGTTGTCCTCTTCTAAGTTCTCATAGACTGGCTCTGTGGTCAGCTTGGACTGGGCAGTGCCTTGGCGTTGGGAAAGCAGCCCATCTTCATCATAATAGCGCTGGAACTGGAAGGGTCGGATCCGCCACTTGTAGAAGGCAAAGAGAGCCAGGGCTATCAGTGCTAAAAGTGCGGTAGTGATGCCAATTCCCAGAGCTAAGTTGTGCTGAGCTGGAACTTGGGCTTCAGTGCGCCCTGTAGCACATTGCTGGGCTGTAGGAGCCACACACTCCAGGAGGTTCTCGTTCTGGGGAATAACGCAAACCCTGTAATCGGTCCCTGGTTGCAGATGGTGAAGTTCAATCTCAGTTAAACGTCCAATCACTCGCAGTATGTGCTGATCCACAGAAGACTTGTAGCGCACTTCAAACTGGTCATGATCTCCAGAGAAAGACCAAGTAACCACCAGGGCAGTGTGGTCTTTTGTTCTTGTGTGAATGCTACTAATATGGTCGGAGAGGCAAGGGTCATATTTCTCCAGTATGTAATGGTTCTCATGAGTGGTTGGTCTTGAAGTGGGATTATTTTGTGTAGTTGTTCCTGCGACAGTGGACATCCTACTGGTAACGAAAGTAGTGAAAACATTGATCGGAAGGGTTGTAGCTTGTAGCAAAAGTTGTTCACTGGGTAGAGTAGATATCGCAGGCATGGCATTTATAGAGGAGCTGGTGGTGGCTGAATCGGTTTGAAAAGGTGGACAAGTCAATTTCTGTAACTGGAGGGGAAAAGAAGACATGAGAGAAGTCATCTTCCAGTATCAACTATAATGTGTGTCACACTTGTTCTCTCCTTTATAATGTCTAAATGAAGGCTCTTCGTTTTAGTACATGACAACTAAGTGCAATGTACAGAATTTTACAGCTTCCTAAGAAAGCTCTTATGACTTCAGAGTTAAATTTAGAATTGCCACTACTTCCTTCAGTGACCCATTTTGCTGCAGACAGAGAATGCTTAAAGAGAATTGAATGTGGTTGGATGACAACATTGCCTGTGATGTACACACTCATTTATTCTGCCCCATTGTTGTCTGCCTCTAGCTAACAGGCTTTGCATATTCCTTAAGCATTATAAAAACTTACAAAACCTGTTTGCCAGAGACTAGTGGACACACCCCAAGCAAGTGTTCCTGTTTCATATCACTTTCAACTCTGGGGAAATTGTCTTGTGGCCCAGCTTTAGACTATCTCTGTCTGTTATACAAAGTAATCAAGGATCAGTGCCCTCAGGTGGCTAAAATTTTTGCCCTTGAACTGTGATAATGTCCCTTGCTACCCTGGATGGCAGATGGAGAGGGGTGTCTGTTCCCACCCCTCTTTCTTTGACAGTTCTATTTGCAAGGTGTTTCTGGGGTCTGTCAGTGTGATTCAGATTGTTCATTACCTCTACATTTGCCAGTTGTTGTCCCTGAAGGGCTTCTGGGGAACTGCATTCCACTGGGCTGCGATCTTTTCTTACTACTTGCTTCTGCCAGGTGCGAAGCCAGATTAAGTTGCAGTCACAGCGCCACTTGTTCCCAGTCAGATACAAAGTCGAGAGATACTTCAGCGATGACAGAGGTGACAGCGACTCCAAACTATTGTTCCTCAGGCTCAAGACCTCGAGTCTGCGTAGCCGTTTGAACGTTGAGCTGGTAATGTTCTCCAGGCATAGGTTTTCTAAGAACAGCTGCCTCAGCGAGCTGAGCTTCCTCCCAAAGGAGACAGATGTCAGCTCCTGGATTGGGTTGCCACTAAGATAAAGGCTGGAGAGAGTGGCAGAGGTGCGGACGGCAAGCGGCACACTTTTCAGCCTATTCCAGTCGAGGTAGAGGATGCGCATGTTGCCCGGGAAAGCCCTGGCTGACAAGTTGGCAATAAGGTTAGCACTGAGGTGAAGTTTGCGTAGTTGCTGGAGACCACCAAGGGCCTGGTCTGAAAGTTCAGTCAACAGGTTATGACTCAGGTCTAGAAGACTCAGTCGTTTCAAAGAGGAAAATGCACCTGGGCAAAAGAGAGAGGGAAAGTAAGAGCTGCCTTGAGCTGAGAGCTAATAACTCCATCCCACTTCTGCCCTCCCCAGGGTGGTAATGATGTGCAGAGCACATCTGTGAACTGCTTTCCAGCACAGGTGAAAAGTGCTTAAGCAACCAAGTGCTTAGGTCTAGGGTTCCTTCTCTTACTTGCTTGTGCTCAGATTAAAGAATAAAGCTGTTGCTATATGGGAGGCCTGAGCCTTACTCAGTGCGTTTCACAGAACTTTTGAGAACCAGACATCACATGGTGCTAGCAGTGGGATTCGAACATGGCACAACAGAGACTAGCCTACCATTTGGTCCCTTGCAGATCTGTGACTTCAGAGGCAGCATATAACTATTTTAATTAATAAATAAAATGAATATTGCTGGCCAGTTTCTGCTTTTCATGGTGCACATTTGTGTCTGATGATATCTAGTTTGTTCCCAAGTCTCACCCCTCCTGACACCTTGGGATGATGCCATCTTAACTTGTCTTTCCTCATGGGCAAGTTGCAGTAGTTTGCTAATATTCTGGTTTACGGGGTGTGTGTGTATAATCTCTAGAGATATTCAGATTTAACCTCTTGGTCCCTCCTGCAATACTGTGGCACTGAATGTGGTCTTGTGCTCAGTGGTGTCATCAGGACAGGACATTCAGGCAAAAATCCAAGGCCCAACTCAGCAGAATAAGCAGCAAGAACCCCAAATTCATTTTGAGGCAACAAACTAAAGAAGGTAACCATTAAGGGCAGAGTCCAAAGTACAGGACTGTATCCTTGTTTGTGTTAGAATTTAATTTTATAAAATTTGCAGAGAATGTCAAGAGCTCTCTCCCTTCTTCCAAACCAAGAGGAAAATAAGACTCTTCTTTTGTGCCATAAGCAATATAAAAGGCAACAAGAAGGGCACCAGAATCTGACCTATTGCCCATAAAAAATGAGCAAGTCATCATCAGTAGCAGTAATACCATGGGCCTACTTTATTGCTGTTGAAAGGAGATGTTTGCCTCAACTGAATAGATCCATATTGAATTTATGCTGAAATACTGTATTTTTCTGTGTACTGTATAAGACTAGGTTTTTTTCCTTAAAAATAATGTCAAAAATTAGGGGGTGTCTTATATGTGGTAGCGTCTTATAGACGCGAAAATACGGTAATTCATAGAGGGCTTGAACTAGCCAATTTCAGTGAAGTTACTCCACATCAGCTTTGTGCTCAGCTTCTAAATTGGTCAGCTGCTGGTATATATCTAAGTCTTATGTGTCCACTCATTCATCCCAAATGCATCCTTTCCCTACAATTCATACCCTAAAACTGTTGGGAATGAAAGTGGGAGGGATAATCACTACCTTAGTAATGAGGGGGGAAACACCCATCTATAAATACCTGGTGAAAGGTAAGCAATCCGATTGTGCTCCAGGTGCAGAAAGACTAGATTGGTCAGGTTTTCAAATGCCCCTTCTGGGATCTCTTCGAGGAGATTGTTGTCCAAGTGGAGGTGGTATAAATTCTTCACACCGAGAAAGGTTCCTGCTTCAATCCGGCGCACTTGGTTGCTCCCAAGGAAAAGCGTGGTGAGCTCGGGCAAATCTGGGAAAGAGGCCGCCAGCAGGCTGCCAAGCTGATTGAACTGCAGATCAAGCTCCACCGTGGCTTGTGGGATGCCAGTGGGCAGAGAAGAGAGGCTGGCATTGGAGCACCGAATAAACCAGTCTGTGAAAGAGCAGCTGCAACCAATGGGGCATTGGGAACGGTCCAGGAGCTCTGGGCTGGCAATGATCCACAGTAGTGACAGAGTAAAGGCCACACACCAGCGCTGAGCCATAATGCTATAATTTAAAGCAGACTGAAACAATTAAATACACTTCAGAAACCAGCAGGTAGTCTGGGATGCAGCTCTGCTCAGCCAGAGCCTTTTCTGATCAATCGCATGACGAAGATGTGTCAGAATTATACATGCATCCCACCACGTCTCCCCAGCTCAAAAGCTTACATTGCTGTGCACTAAGGGGCTTTGGCAAAGATGTGTGAAGTCACCTTAATGCTGTTCAGTCTTCATAGTAAAGGTAAAGGGACCCCTGAACATTAGGGGGCGACCGACTCTGGGGTTGCGGCGCTCATCTCACTTTATTGGCCGAGGGAGCCGGTGTACAGCTTCCAGGTCATGTGGTCAGCATTACTAAGCTGCTTCGGGCAAACCAGAGCAGCACACGGAAACGCTTTTTACCTTCCCGCCAGAGCGGTATCTATTTATCTACTTGCACTTTGACGTGCTTTCGAACTGCTAGGTTGGCAGGAGCAGGGACCGAGCAACAGGAGCTCACCTCATGGCGGGGATTCAAACCTCCACCTTCTGATTGGCAAGTCCTAGGCTCTGTGGTTTAACTCACAGCGCCACCTTTGTCCCATTCAGTCCCGTTCAGTCTTCATACTTAAGGTTAAAATAGGCTTCCGTGTGCTGTTCTGCCACGTGTCTGAGCCCTAGACCAGGGGTGGTCAATGTGGTGCCCTCCAGATTGTGTGGGGTTGTTTGGGGGGGGCAGGGGCAGAGCAGACTACAACTCCCATCATCCCTGATCATTGACCATGCTGGCATGCCTGATGAGAGTTGTAATACAATAACTTATGGAGGGCACCATGTTAACTTCCCATGTCCTAGACAGACGGGACAAGAAAGGAGCAAATCTCTTCACCTCTTCACAACCCATAAAGGCTTTTATAGTAGAACAACAAGATTTCTCTGCAGTTGACACTGTCACTTGGCTAGGCCTTCAGGCAGACTCTGAGACTGATCATCACACTTTCCCCCAGTTGCTCTCTAGCCATCATCCTTGCTGTCTCTTTGCTGGCAATCCCTTGTGGAACCACCCAGCTTTTCAAGGCAAGGGAGAGCAAGAGTCACTTGGCCTTCCGTGGATCCTCCCCTACCACATTAGCACTAACTGACATACTCTCCAATTCCCTCTTACCACAGACCACCTAGGTCTTCTTGGCTTAATCCTGTCCAGTGTCCAGTAAGTTAAAAACTGTGGGATGTAAACACAGGAGCAGTCAAATGACAACATTCCTAGAGTGTACATGTTAGAACATGGGGAGGGATGTCTGTCCAGCAAGCAGGTAAACTTCCTGGGGACGGACTTCCTCCGCATGTGACCAGAGGTGGGTGTGGCCTCACCTGTGCAGGTAATGATAAAAGCACAGGGCAGGCAGCCACTCTCTTGCCTCTTGCCTCTTGCCTCTTGCCTCTTGCCTCTTGCCTCTCTGCCATCTTCCTTCGATGAGGAAACATCTAAGGATGCCCTCTTGGCTCCCAGCCAAGAGAGGACAGTACTATCTTGCTACAAGATAGATTCTAAGTGCATATAACCTTTTTAAGCCTGCCTACCTTCTGGGATCATATTGTGAACGGAACGTGAGTAAACTCTTTTATACTTTTATAAAGACTGTGTCGTATCTTGTATTTTAAGAGGGAACAAAAGGGGAAATTACCAGAGTAATTATTATAGAGGTTCTAGCGAACCTGTGCAAGCGTTACCGTTGCGAACTTAAAGGGGAATGTCTATAAACTCTGCTGATATTTTGGGAACTTGTTAGCACAAGTTGGATAAGGATATAATTAGTCAATATATCCTCTCCTGCACCCCAGAACATTCCCACAAAGGGTTATGGGCCCAGTATTGCATATTTCTGCGTATCTTTGAAGGATTGCATTGGATTGTGATTTTGAGTTGAGTAGTATTTTTCTGAGTTAACTTCCTGGTAAGCACATGGTCCTTTGTTCCATTGTGCAGTGGGGATTAAGCAATCCCCCCCCCCTTCCCTCAGAGTTCACAGTGACCCAAGGCAGTGAAGAATTGTTTTGCATTTTTTAGATTTTTTAGATTTTGATTTTAAAATTTTGAGAAATTTTGAAATTTTGAAGAATTTTCAAATTTTTGGATTTTAAGATGGCTAGAGCAGCTCTTGATAGTGATGCAAAGCTAGGAATGCCTGTGCTGAATGAACACAATTTCATACACTGGAAGCAGCGCTTGATAGCATGTTTAGATTATAAGCACATTTTGGAAGCTTTAAACCCTCAACCTACGGGATCGTCTGAGGAAGCTTTAGCCAAGATAAGTGCTTGGAAACGCATGAACAGCGAAGCTAGACACATAATTTTGAGTGGACTTCGTGATGAGCAGCTATCATTAATAAATAGTACAGATGATGCATCTCAAATCTTAAGAGATATTGAGCGCGTGTATGGAGAATCTAGCATAAACTGCTTCAGAAACCTGGTGTGTAAATTAACCAGAGTGAGGATGAATTCAAAAGAGGAATTCACAGAGCACATCAACAAGTTTACTGAGATTATTCAAAGAATTGATCTGACTCCCAAAGCTTTTGATGAAGATACAAAGATAGCATTTTTGTTATCATCACTTGGACCACGCTTTAGCGCATTTGTAAGTTTGATGGATCATAGACAAGGTCTGACTTTTAAAGACTTGATTGGTTATTTAAAAGAAGAATGCAGAGATAGAGCCGAATCTCCAGTGAGAAATGCTAGAAGCAAAGACAGTAGTTATGCATCTAGGCAATGTACAAAGTCCAAAGAGATGCCTAAGAAAGTGATTTGTTTCAATTGTAACAAAGAAAGGCACATTGCAAAGAATTGCAAGGCTCCTAAAGCCAAGAAACCCCACCCCTTTCAGCCAAAAGGAGAAAAGAAGGGGAAATGTGAATGCACATGGCTACTGCAAGAAAGGAATTTAACTGTCCAGAATCGTGAAAATAGACGTAATAAATGGATAATTGATTCAGGTGCCAGCTCGCATTTTTCATATAAAAGGGACTATTTTAATGAGATAAATGATGAAGAAGGATCTGAAATTGAAATTGCAGATGGGAACATTGTTAAAGCAAAAGGTGCAGGTTCCATGAGTCTGAAATGCAATATAAACAATGAATGCATTGAGAACACAATCTCTAGAGTTTTGTATGTACCAGAGCTGAGCTGCAATTTAATCAGCGTGTCCACTTTGGACAAGAAAGGTTTCCAGATCACATTTGGAAATGGAGAATGTAAAGTGACTAGAAATGGCAAAGTGTTTGCTCAAGCAGAGCTAATCAATGGTGTATATGAGCTTGATCTTTCAGAGAATCAGTCTGCAAAAGTGGCACATTCCAGCCAGAAGGATGAAGCAGATCTGGACCTGTGGCACAGAAGGCTTGGACATAGAGACACCAACGTCATTCTGGATCTACAGAAAAGAGATCTTGTAAGAGGTTTGCAGGTAAAGCAGAGCAACAAAGCTCCAGCAAAGTGCATAAGCTGTATTACTGAGAAGGCTGTAAAACCTTCATTTCCACGTTGTGCAGAACAAAGAAGCAACAAAGTGCTTGACATAGTGCACACTGACATATGTGGACCCATGAGTGTTCCCTCACTGGGAAAGAATAGATATATTTTAATATTTCTGGATGACTTTTCAAGATTTTGTGTTGTGTATTTCCTCAAAGAGAAAAGTGAGACAGTGGACAAGCTCCAGGAATACATTGCCATGGTCAAGAATAAATTCCAAAGAGCTCCAGCTGTGCTAATGAGCGACAATGGAGGTGAGTACTGCTCAAATGAAATGCAGGCTCTCCTGGCCAAGGAAGGAATTGCACACGTAACCACAATTCCTTACACACCACAGCAGAATGCCATAGCTGAGAGAAAGTTTAGGTCCATTATGGACATGACAAGGTGCATGCTAAAGGATGCATGTTTGCCACAGAAGCTGTGGGCCGAAGGAGTGTACACATCGGTCTATTTGCAGAATAGACTGCCAACTAAAGGTGCAGAGCGCACACCATTTGAACTTTGGCATGGGAAAGCTCCCAATCTGTCGCACATACGTGTGTTTGGAAGTCCGTGTTACTTCCACGTGCCCAAGGAACACAGACACAAGCTTGACTCCAGGGCAAAAGCAGGTATCCTTGTGGGATACGCCTCTGGAGGCAAAGGATATAGAATTATGGACTTACAAACTGGTAAGACAAATGCATACCATGCGGTTTATTTTGATGAATATGGAAAAGTAGACACTAAGAACACTGTTGTGGATTCTTCCGATGAGTCAGAAAGGACTCAAGAATTTGTATATTTCCCTTTTGAGACCCCACAAAGTACTAATCTGCCTTCGAGTGTTACAGCGCCCCCTACAGGCGACACACCAGAAGACGCAGAGGACCAGAACCCTGGCGGCACCAGAGACGAAGATGAGGACTCAGGTGGGGACATGCCTGCGTTGGAGGAGGATGAGGAAGCTGATGCGGTCGCAGAACCAGAGGTCAGGCGCTCGTCCAGAACCAACAAAGGTGTCCCACCATTACGGTTGTCCTACTTTGCAGGGTCGGCGTTTCCACAAGAACCTTCCACTTGGGAAGAGATACAGGAGATGCCAGCTGCAGAAGCCAGTCTCTGGAGGAAGGCCGCGCAGGAGGAGATGGATGCACTGCATCAGAACAAGACCTGGACACTCACTGAGCTGCCTCCCGGTAAGAAGGCCATTGGCAGTAAATGGGTTTTCAAGGTTAAGAAGGGGTCAGAAGGAGAAGTGCAGCGCTACAAAGCTAGACTTGTAGCACAGGGATTTTCACAGCGTTTTGGTGAAGATTATGATGAAGTTTTTGCACCAACTGTGAGGTACAGCAGCGTAAGAATGCTTCTAAGCATTGCAGCCTCCAAGAAAATGAGAGTGAAACACATAGACATTGCTACCGCTTTTCTACATGGGCAGATTTCTGAGGAAATTTATATGAAACAGCCTAAAGGTTTTGTAAAACCACATGAGGCACATTTAGTGTGCAAACTCCAGAAAGGACTTTACGGACTTAAACAGGCTGCTAGAGCCTGGAACCAGAAGTTGCATAAAATGCTGACGCAACTTGGGTACAAGCAAGGCGACGCTGACAAGTGCTTGTACAGTAAGTCAAATAATGGACAATTCTCATATATCTTAGCTTTTGTTGATGACCTGATTATTGCCACAGCAAGTGAGAAAGACTATACACAGATAGTAAAACACCTTAGCAAAGAGGTGGAGGTCAAGGAGCTAGGAGATGTCCAGTACTACCTCGGGATCCAGGTGGAAAGAGAAGAGGACGGCTCATTTCTTCTCAGCCAAAGACAGAAGATCCACGAGCTGATTGAGCACATGCAGATGCAAGACGCACATCCAGTTGCTACACCGATGGCTACTGACTTCCTGAAGAATCAGGAGGATTCGAAGCAGTTGCCAGACAACAATGACTACAGGTCGGCGATTGGTAAACTTTTGTATTTAGTTACCACATGTAGACCTGACTTAGCTAATGCTGTGGGGATTCTTAGCAGAAAAGTGAATTCTCCCACTGAGCATGATTGGGCAGGTGTAAAGAGGGTGGTGCGATATTTGAAGGGTACCATGAATTGTAAATTAAGGTTACCAGCCGTCAGAGACCCTAAGTTGGTTGGGTATACTGATGCGGATTGGGCTGGGGATAATGCTGATTATAAATCAACAAGTGGTCATGTTTTCATGTTTGGTGATGGACCTGTTTCATGGGGCAGTTATAAACAGAGCTGTGTAGCATTATCTTCCACAGAATCAGAATACGTTGCAGCAACAGAAGCCTGCAGAGAGATCGCCTGGCTTGATCAACTCATAAAGGACTTTGGGTTGGTGAGAAAAGGGCCTGTCAGCTTGCTAGAGGACAATCAAAGTTGCCTGAAGCTGACGCAGAGTGAGAAGTTCCTGGCCAGAACAAAACACATTGGGGTTAAATACCACTACATACGCCAGATGATCCAGGATGGACTTGTGGAACTATCCTACTGCAGCACCCAAGAGATGACTACTGACATCCTGACGAAACCCCTACCAAGAGAGAGTTTCCAGAATCTACGTGTGAAGCTGGGACTCTGGGTGGTTGAATAAAGTTGTTTATGTTTTGTATAATGTTGTATTGCCTGAGAAGGGGTATGTGGGATGTAAACACAGGAGCAGTCAAATGACAACATTCCTAGAGTGTACATGTTAGAACATGGGGAGGGATGTCTGTCCAGCAAGCAGGTAAACTTCCTGGGGACGGACTTCCTCCGCATGTGACCAGAGGTGGGTGTGGCCTCACCTGTGCAGGTAATGATAAAAGCACAGGGCAGGCAGCCACTCTCTTGCCTCTTGCCTCTTGCCTCTTGCCTCTTGCCTCTCTGCCATCTTCCTTCGATGAGGAAACATCTAAGGATGCCCTCTTGGCTCCCAGCCAAGAGAGGACAGTACTATCTTGCTACAAGATAGATTCTAAGTGCATATAACCTTTTTAAGCCTGCCTACCTTCTGGGATCATATTGTGAACGGAACGTGAGTAAACTCTTTTATACTTTTATAAAGACTGTGTCGTATCTTGTATTTTAAGAGGGAACAAAAGGGGAAATTACCAGAGTAATTATTATAGAGGTTCTAGCGAACCTGTGCAAGCGTTACCGTTGCGAACTTAAAGGGGAATGTCTATAAACTCTGCTGATATTTTGGGAACTTGTTAGCACAAGTTGGATAAGGATATAATTAGTCAATATATCCTCTCCTGCACCCCAGAACATTCCCACAAAAACAACAACCCAGCAACAGCAGGGACATCTGAATTAAGGGGGAAAGTGTGGGCTGCTATTTTTATGTGATGTGTGGATGCTGCAGAACACTTCCATGCATGTGCAGGACAGAATCTTCTAGCAAGTGGATGTGTCCATAGTCCAAACCATATGCAGGGCACAAGCAGCAGAGGCAGATTTGGGGCTTCCAAATTTCAGCAGTGCCCTGTGCAACACCTAAATCCACACAGCTCCCCACCTCTGTTCCACATCATCGTTGTGGCGCCCTCTTAGCTGGGTACCTAGTGCAGGCGAACCGGCCGTGCTCTTCCCCTAAATCCGCCTGTGGCACGAGGTTGGAGAAGGCTCTCCACCAAAAGCTGATGCCATAATGCATTTATTAGTCTTTTGCAGCCTTTTAAAGAGGCTCTTACTGTTCTTAAAACAACTTAGTAGCACATCTACCCCTCTAGAAAGCAGTTAACTGGCCTCTCTGGAAGCAAACAGTGAGGGGGTTGGGGCTTCCTCCCTTTGTTTCAGTCAGGGGTATAATTTACAGCTAAAAATATACTGATTCAGCAATCTGGAAAGCAGGAAACACTGGCATAAGACCTCTTTGCCCTTGATTTCCCTCCCTCTGGTGGTGTTTGAAAAGTGTCTGCTTTTAAATTATCTCTGATGAGTGTTGTGGCAATTTGAGCATAAGCTACTATTCTCTACATGGGCATGAGATGAATGGGCTCTGTGACTTCAGTCCATGTGGCCAAGAAACACAGGAAGTTGTGAGACTGGGGGCTTGTTTTTTTGCCCTGAAAAATAGATTTATTTGAGAGAGCGGAGTAGAAACTTGCTCTAGCTTATAAATTAAAATGGTGATTCTTGGGATGTGACATTCTGCATCAGATAAGTGGTTCTTACTCCTTTTTAAAATACCTTTGTCTATGCTAGCTTTCAGGCCAAGCCTTCTAAAGGCAGCCAATATGCATAAATAAAACACAACTGAAACATACTGTTCCACTCAAATAAAACCATATGCAAATTGTGATTTTTATGGATGTGAGTAAAATATAAAGCCACACATGGAAAAGCTATAGGGAGAAGAACCGGGAAAGTCCCCAGGCATGCTCTATAATTGATGTATAAATTGCCCAAGATTCTCCTGTCCTAACATGTTATATTTGCTATCTGACTCTACAATACATGAAACAGCCACATCCCCTGTCTACATAATGACAACAGCAGTGATGCCCATTAGGTGGTCTTATATGGATGTGGACATTTTCTAGAAGAGAACTGGTGGCCTTTGTGAGGTTGCTGAGCTATCAGACCTAGTTGGAGTCCAACTTCAGATTGAGAGCCACAGGTTCACCCTATTGGGTTAAGGGGCTTTTCAGTGATGGAAAAGCAAATAGCTTTTAACTCTCGGTACCACATTAGCACTAACTTTGATCAAGAACCTGCAGGCAGTACCTAATTTCCACTTGATTAATGTTCATCCATGCTAGTTAAGCTCTCAGAACCGGGGTAGGGATTTCTGCAGATGAAACTCACATCAGTGGCAGTTCTGGTCTTGAAATCCTCAATGCGTTTACTAGTGAGTGAGCTCACACTGTGACTTGCTTTCAGGTTACTGTGCACGGGGCTGCACTGTTAGGAATCAGTGGAGGTTGGTCTATTATGGCAAATGGGTCACTGCCCCACCAACCTTAGTCCGCCCTCAGCCAGCTCCTGCCTGCCAGCCTTCTTTCTTACACCCAGACCAGAAGGAGGCAGTTTCCTCCTCTTCCAGTGTGGCCTCTTGCAGAACTCAACAGGCAGGAGGATGGGGGCAAAATGAGAATTAGTTGGTTCTGTCATTGGCTCTGGCTCTACCTAGTGTTGACCTTGATGCCTTCCACCCTATCGGTTCCAATGGGCACCAGACACCACTATTAGGAATACTAGGAAGACTGTTTCAGTCCAGCAAGCATTTGAATTAACAAAAATGGTGAATTTTGATTAACTGTAGCAAAGCAATAGCCAGGTTATGCTTTTACATAGTTCTAGATTTATATTCAGTCATTGGAAGGGGGTAATCAACCATTTTTCAGAGTGAGTCCATTGTTCATATGTTTCTTAATATATTTTAAGTGAGATTAGAAACCGCTAAAAGAAATTATGATGAGAGTGTCCTGTCATAAAAATAACATAAATACAAAACGGCCCAGTATGAATGGAGAGAGCTGGGTCATTTTTCATTAGTGATGTAATGAACATTAATCAATACATGCTAATGGCATTTGCACAACCACAACACACGGTACACATATCCTTTGGGCAGATGGTCCTTGTGCACACACCATCATCAAATGTCAACCTGAAAACAATTCAAATACAGCATCATGCACTTTCTGGGAGGAAAACTCACTACTGTTATTTCTTTCTTACCCACCCTTCAGTGTGGGTTACAACACTAATACTGTGGTCTCAGTTGCTGGGAAATGCAAGGCAAGTGTGCCAATGTAAAGACCTGAGATCCTTCAAAGTAAAAACAGTCTATTCACTGCATCTATATACAATCAGAGTCTCTCATTCATCAGTGGATGGTTGTACCTATTTGGAACATACATATTGGTTTCACAATTAAATCTGGATACAGTACTTCTTCCCATTTTTGCTATGCTACATAGCCTTCAACAATGCTCACTGCCACTAGCCTGCAAAACACCCCAAAACCCACTTAAATTTTAGTCTGTGATAAGGAAACCCCTTTGCTAAAACAAATATCTCTTTAGGGGCACGAACTGTATTCAGGCTTTTATCATTCTCACTTGCTGCTCCCTGTTGTGTGGCTCCTGCATCCTCATCAATTTGAGCCATGAATCTCCCTTACCTGCTGCGTTGCTTCTTGTTAAGCTGTCTTGGAGCTGCTTTTGGATTGTACAGCCAAGTAGCTGGCTTCTCTCACTGCTCTTTCATACGCTTCCCTTCAACCACAAAGTCTGATATAGGAAACTGGGTTGAACAAGTGTTTCCTTCTATTGTTTCTAGTAAAAATGGTCCTGCAGCCCCCCACCCTATTAAAAAGTGACCCAGTGCACCAGATATTGTCTTAAAACACCAGTAGATAAGGCAGTAAAAAGGAAGTGGCGGAGTGGAATCAATATTTATTTCTCTTTTTCAATTTCTGAAAAAAGGCAAATGTTTATGAAATAGGATTCCAACATTTTACATGTGTTACCATCAGAATGAAAAAAAAATATATAAATTGAAATACTACTTCTTATTGTTTGTTAATTTAAAAAGGGAGGGAAAAACAGGGGTTCTAGTAACTCTGTGCATTACTTGCATCACAAAATGCTATGTCTGCATGTTAGTCCATGACCCAAGCTATGTACATCATGAGTAAAATATTGATCATTGATTCTACCACCAATGTTACACTCACTTCCCACACCAATATTACTTTCAATTCATGTATTACATAAACCCCTGTGACAAACATTATTACCAGAACTGGGTATTATAAACAATACTGAGATGTGGTGAAAGATGTAAAGGAAGATACTGGGAGAATGGTTCAAGAACACATTTACAGGACGATTCTATGTTAGTCTACTCAGAAGGAAGTCCTATTGAGTTCCATGAGACTTACCATACACCCAGATACATGCCTGCAACCAGATATTATAGTCATATGATTATTTAAGTATATGGTATTAAACATGAATGTTCAGATTTTGGGAATAATCTACTAACTGTTTGCTTTGTGCTTTTGTTTTTAAATTATTTTTCCACTATTGATCACTTACAAGGCAAACATACTATAACCATAACAAACATCAACTCTAACAAACACTGGAGTGATGTTTAGTGTTTGTACATTGTGCCATCTTGGGATTCACATGTCTTGAACCGCCTTGACCAGGGACTCTGTCCATAATAACAGAAGCAAGACAAATGTGCTACAACACTGGGAATAATTAATTTGCTCAGGAAATTTAAGAACAGAAATGTGAGGATTGCTGGGTGTTTTTGATTAATAAATACATGGTTATCCCATTGTTATTTAAGTGATATACTATTTATTTTTAGATTTTAGAGTAGGGTTAAATATAGTGTTAACATGGAGATGAGAAGTAACATAATTCATATCCTTTAAGATCATGCAACTCAGACAGAACCCCAAAAGGAAGAGCAATGTAGAAAGCAATAAAAAAAACCCAAAACTATTTATAATAGACCTTCTCCAAGTGGTACACCAACAGAAACACATCTCACGTCTAACCCCACACTTTCCTAAGAATAGAAAAACCACAGATCTGTCACCCATCTTACAGCCTCAAGAACACAAAAATAAATATTAAATTAAAAGGAAAACACCAAATACCCACTCAACGCTAAAATAGCTCATTCTACTTTTTGAAACCGCATAAGACAGCTCTGCCAAAACAGAGCCTCAAAAAATTAGTTATAAACTCATAAATGTTCCTCTCCACGGAAATCTTTAGTAAAAGGCGAAAGATTTATACGATCTGAAGAGAAACCAGAGTATGCTGAAAAAGCTTCGGGCGCCTCTACCGGAGATCAGCCAACAGCCTCTCAGGTGAGGGCGAATACCTAACGGACCTGTCAAAAGTAATCCCTTGAGTAAACACTAGATTTCCAAGGTGACAAGGCCAGTTTAATAATCGGGTTCGAAGCAAAAACATTAATAAAAGTATTTAAAATTTATCATCTATGGCCTTCCGCTCAATGTATGATGGGATATGCAAATTAAGCCTTCGCCTCCGAGCCGCATCTGCTTTCACGTGACGTCTGCACTTGTCGCGAAGGCTTCCGGATAACGATCGCCACTGCGCATGCTCAGACCACCGGTGCTAGTTTACAGAAATGGGGCGGGGAAGAGAATATGAATGAGGTCATTTGTTCAAGGAAAAATTGCCTCCGCTCAGAGAAGTTTGTGCATGCGTGCAGGAGCAGATTTGTACAGTATATATTCATATCAGCTCCGTTCACTGTAAATATGCATTTGATGCACGAATAAAAATACTATTTGCGAGAGAAGGCTCGTAATTATTTGAGGAAAGTGCAGGGTAAGCACAGACCCGCTGCAAGTCTCACGCCATTGGAAGCAAGTGATGTGCAGCGCGATCCTGCGCATCTTTACTCGGAATTAAGATCCAGTGTGTTCAGTGAGATGTATTGGTAAATGCGCATAATAGGGCCACAACCTTAAAGCTGAGAGTTGGGGTGTGCTGGTCACCTCTGTTGGCTTTTCTTTTAAGCATGGGGCTTAGTGTGGAAAATCTCTTTTTGCTACCGTGAACATAGAGGCCACTTCCAGGTGACCTTTTTACTGAGCATTCCTCCTGATTTGTTACAGGACATTGCCTCAAGTACTGTAAACGGTATCGCCCACTCCCCAGTGCATATTGTCCCTGTCGTTTTCCGTATCGCAATAAGTCTGATCGGGCAAGGGAGACGAATCAACTTTCCTTGCACAACTTAAATTTGCCGTCAAAATGAGACTGAATCCCACCCACAAATGGCAGTCTGGAATCATCCAGAGTGGTAGGGTGCTTCCAGGTGGGTGTATATTGTGGAATGAATGCGCCTCATGTATGCACATTTTTGCAACACGCACCCAAATTGGAATGTTAGCGTGTGTTTTTTTAGTGTACTTCCATATTGAGCATTTAACCTGATTCATTTTCACAGCCTGGGAGCCTGGGTTGTGTATTGAGTGTTCATTCTGATTTGTTAAGGGGGCAAGTTATATCACATTGCATCAAACCAGGCTTCTTGTTGTTTAGTCGTGTCCGACTCTTCGTGACCCCATGGACCAGAGCACGCCAGGCACTCCTGTCTTCCACTGCCTCCCGCAGTTTGGTCAAACTCATGCTGGTAACATTAGAACACTATCCAACCATCTCGTCCTCTGTCTTCCCCTTCTTGTGCCCTCCATCTTTCCCAACATCAGGGTCTTTTCCAGGGAGTCTTCTCTTCTCATGAGGTGGCCAAAGTATTGGAGCCTGAGCTTCACGATCTGTCCTTCCAGTGAGCACTCAGGGCTGATTTCCTTAAGAATGGATAGGTTTGATCTTCTTGCAGTCCATGGGACTCTCAAGAATCTCCTCCAGCACCATAATTCAAAAGCATCAATTTTTCGGCGATCAGCCTTCTTTATGTTCCAGCTTTCACTTCCATACATCACTACTGGGAAAACCATAGCTTTAACTATACGGACCTTTGTTGGCAAGGTGATGTCTCTGCTTTTTAAGATGCTGTCTAGGTTTGTCATTGCTTTCCTCCCAAGAAGCAGGCATCTTTTAATTTCATGACTACTGTGACCATCTGCAGTGATCATGGAGCCTAAGAAAGTAAAATCTCTCACTGCCTCCAGTTCTTCCCCTTCTATTTGCCAGGAGGTGATGGGCCCAGTGGTCATGATCTTAGTTTTTTTGATGTTGAGCTTCAGACCATATTTTGCGCTCTCCTCTTTCACCCTCATTAAAAGGTTCTTTAGTTCCTCCTCACTTTCTGCCATCAAGGTTGTGTCATCTGCATATCTGAGGTTGTTGATATTTCTTCCGGCAATCTTAATTCCAGTTTGGGATTCATCCAGCCCAGGCTTTCGCATGATGAATTCTGCATATAAGTTAAATAAGCAGGGAGACAATATACAGCCTTGTCGTACTCCTTTCCCAATTTTGAACCAATCAGTTGTTCCATATCCAGTTCTAACTGTAGCTTCTTGCCCCACATAGAGATTTCTCAGGAGACAGATGAGGTGATCAGGCACTCCCATTTCTTTAAGAACTTGCCATAGTTTGCTGTGGTCGACACAGTCAAAGGCTTTTGCATAGTCAATGAAGCAGAAGTAGATGTCTTTCTGGAACTCTCTAGCTTTCTCCATAATCCAGCGCATGTTTGCAATTTGGTCTCTGGTTCCTCTGCCCCTTTGAAATCCAGCTTGCACTTCTGGGAGTTCTCGGTCCACATACTGCTTAAGCCTGCCTTGTAGAATTTTAAGCATAACTTTGCTAGCGTGTGAAATGAGTGCAATTATGCGAAATTCAGATATTTGTGGGGAAAGTAGGTTTACTGCAGTAGAGTGCCAAATCCTTTTAAACTGCCATCTGAATTTTGCTGGTATCTGTTTGACTCAATTTTATCGGTAGGATTCAATCTGGAAGCCCCTAATCTTGATTTACCCTTTCTGGGGGAAGTATGATAAATGAAAAACTGTTGTCAATAACCCATTTGCAATACCTAAATGACCCCCTCCCCATTTACAACACAGACTACCTGGAAGCACGCTTATGCTAAGAAATTCTAATTTTTATATTTACTATAAAGTAGTTGACAAAGACTGCATAACAGAAAAGAGTCACAAACTGAACTAAACACTGAAGACTACAGGAGAACGGCCAAGGATCACATTATAAATGAGAAAGTTCTGATTTGTTTATTCACAATGGTTCTATTTAACTATTAATTTCCTGGATTTCCTCCACAAATAGTAAATCTGGGTTCAGAAGAGTAAAAAATTTGAGCTACCAATGACATGTGAGCACTGCAAAAAATAAAACAAAAACACCTTACAATAAACACTCATTTGGAAGCACCCTGAGTGGGCAGAGAGATGGAATATAAATGTGAGTAAATAAATAAAACATATGTATGTTTCATAAAAACAAGGCTTTTACTATGCCTTTAATACTCTAAATGCTATGTAAACCATGGAAGATTTGTTCTAACTTTCACTGTGATTGTGACAACAGTATCCAGAAGGCAGTGTGTACCATTCACCCCTCCAAATTAATTCACTAAAGAAATCATGAAGCACCCTTATGCTAATAAACCTATTTTTTATATTTACTATAACATAGCTGACAAAGACTGTGTAACAGAAAGGAATCACAAACTGAACTAAACACTAAATCTCTATTGAGAGCCTGTTCTGGCTGAAAAACAAAAGAAGAATTCTCTAATAAAATACAGTGGTACCTTGGGTTACATACGCTTCAGGTTACAGACTCCGCTAACCCAGAAATATTACCTTGGGTTAAGAACTTTGCTTCAGGATGAGAACAGAAATTGTGCAGCGGCGGTGCAGCGGCAGCAGGAGGCCCCATTAGCTAAAGTGGTGCTTCAGGTTAAGAACAGTTTCAGGTTAAGAATGGACCTCTGGAATGAATTAAATACTTCACCTGAGGTACCACTGTAAATGCATTCGATGATCCAGGCCCATGTTTTTAGCCCTGCATGAAAAGAAATAATTATACAATTCAACTAATTAGTATTTGAAGCTGATTTAATTATCCTGTTTAGAAAATGTCAGTCAAATGTAGTTGCAACTAACTTTTGCTGGATTGGGCCCTTGAAATCTGGAGTGTCCACTGGCAAATTCTTAAGGTCAAGCAAATAAACTAAAATCTGGTTGGTTTTGTTTTTTTAAAAATATATTTTATATAGTTTTCAACACTACAACAACAACAACAACAACATATAATATCATGTTACCTAAAAGCTGAGCAACTAAAATTTGGTTTTTGACACATTGTGATCCAGGAACATGCTGGAAGTTAGTGCCAGATAGAAATTTGAGATGGCTAATAATAATAAACCCTGGAATCCAACAGGTTTTTCATTTGTTTTAATTTGCTTTTAATGTACTGGAGCAAATCATTCAAATCAATAAGGATATATGGAAATTTAACTTGCTGTGTGTGTGCGCACACACACTGAGAAACTGCTTGCCGAGGAAGGACTTCTCCGCCTTCATAAATGAGAGGCTGTGTAATACAGGTTGGCCTATTTGACAGCTTGAAGCGGGGAAGCGGCGCTCTGCAATTCTGCTCCATGAGCTTCCTTGTTTTCGTCTGTGGAAGGGCTGCAGCTTGCCCAACTCTAAAGGTATTACAAAGAATCCAGTGTTAATGCAAGGATGAACAGCTCTCCATGTGTGTTTCCATTACCAGCCACTGCAATGGCAGGCAGAAAAAAGAGGACTGATTAGCTCGTATGAGCATCCTGGATGGTTTTCACTCCTTCTGAAGGTACGTAGCTTACGAGTAATTCCAGATTCGCTTTTGTCACCTAAGGCTCAAGTGGCCTTGACGGTGCAGAGTGCCTTCCATTGGCTTTGAATGGTGGCCCAGCTGTGCTCATATCTAGACAAGGACAGTCTTAACTACCGTAACTTCTGTTGTCTATTATTGGTTGTAGGCTGGATGACTGCAGTGCATTAGATATTGGGCTTTCAGGTATTTATAGCCTCTATTAGAGGGTTAGAATCTGTAAGACCTGTCTTTTATCTGTATAGGTGTGTTTTTAGGTTTTTATTGGTTGTACTTATTTTAATTGGCTTTAATGTAAGTCACTTGGGGTCACTTTTGTGATGATAATAAATTCTCCCTTTGTAGGCTGAAATCCTGATATTTTCAAAGGACATTCCGTTGGCAGGAGCATTCATGAGATGTGTTCCGAAATTAACCATGTCCCTTACTTTTTTGACATTCAAAGCAACAGTATGGCAGCTTTACAGGCATTCCCAACGGGTGTGTGTGGGTGTGTGGGTGTGTGGGTGATCATTTCAACCCTATGGCAAATAAACCAACATTCTCCCTTCAGTTTCACACCCCTCCATAAACACAGTTTCCCAAGCTTTGTGGAAAATTCTAGCTTTCCAGTGCACCATAAGCAGCAAAGGAAATTATACACAGAAAACAAATTACCTCATGTATATGGAGTTACTTGAATAACTAAATGAAATAAATGAAGGGACAAGGGACTGTTATATCCAAATCTACCTTATGAGCGGTAAAGCGGCTACCTTTGAAGGGGCTACCTTTGAAGGTGACCCGGAAAATACAATTAAACCAGAATGCGGCAGCTAGACTGGTGACTGGGAGCCGCCGCCGAGACCATATAACACCGGTCTTGAAAGACCTACACTGGTTCCCAGTACGTTTCCGAGCACAATTCAAAGTGTTGTGCTGACCTTTAAAGCCCTAAACAGCCTCGGTCCTGTATACCTGAAGGAGCGTCTCCGCCTCCATCGTTCTGCCCGGACCCTGAGGTCCAGCGCTGAGGGCCTTCTGGCGGTTCCCTCACTGCGAGAAGCCAAGTTACAAGGAACCAGGCAGAGGGCCTTCTCGGTAGTGGCACCCGCCCTGTGGAACACCCTCCTACCAGATGTCAAAGAGAAAAATAACTACCAAACTTTTAGAAGACATCTGAAGGCAGCCCTGTTTAGGAAAGCTTTTAATGTTTAATAGGTTATTGTATTTTAGTGTTTTGTTGGAAGCCGCCCAGAGTGTCTGGGGGGACCCACCAGATGGGCATGGTATAAATAAATTATTATTATTATTATTATTATTATTATTATTATTATTATGCAAGGCCTTCATCAGACAGATAAATACTGCCAGTGCAACCCCCTCAAAAGAGGGTGCAATGTGACTGGCCAAGCCTGTGTTATGCTCTGTGCCTCCCAACGCTTTCCACAATGCTATCTGACCGTTGTCCCTGGCCTGTGTGAAAGATGAGCTGTACAAAATGTATACCTTTAGTTCTAAATTTGCTCTTGTCTGAGCATTTGGGTATAAATCTCTGGTGGACTTCTGGCCTACTGTTATTCTATTGAAAGCTGCAAGTATTTTTGATATTCACTTTCCACGCTATCAGCTATATTGTGCTTTTTCCGTGAGCACCACCCAAAAACAGATGCCATTTCACACCCTTCTTGGTCATCAGATAACTGATCAGCTGACAAGTCCATTCTCATTCCAACTAGACTACTGGGGTGAGCAGAGAGATTTTAAACCCAACAAGAGGTTTCCCTTGTTTTTTGTTTTGTTGCCAAAATTGATGGGGTCTTAGGGGTCCAGAAAAATTTGCTAGGAGGGACAGATCAGGCTCTCAGACTGAGGGTTAGCCATCTCCC